>NC_134357.1:558255806-558984139 GCF_048569485.1 Anomaloglossus baeobatrachus
TGGGATTCCAGCCCAACTGAAGTCTTCCATCTGGAGTTCTGCAAATATCTCCTCCAAGTCCATCGCAGCACCTCAAACATAGCCTGTCGGGCAGAGCTGGGCCGATTCCCTTTATGGCTCAGTATACACAAGCGGGCACTATCACACCAGGCACACATACAGAACAGCAACCCCAGCTCCTACCATCATAAAGCCCTCCTGAGCCGGAGCCCAGAGCAAGCCAGGAACCCCGGCAGCCAGTACAGCCAAAGTCAGCAACACACCCTGACAAAAGGCCAAATAAAAGAGATCTCAGAGAGCTGCAAGATGCAATACATAGAGGTCTGGAAGAGTGAATTAGAGAATGCCCAGAAACTCACCATCTACCGGTCACTGCAGAGGGACTACACTCTGGCCCCATATCTGCAAAGGTTACGCCACCCCAAAGACAGGCAGACACTTAGCCTGTACAGACTGAGTGCCCACAGCCTAGAGGTGGAAACAGGGCGGCACCGACAGACATACAAGCCGCGGGAGAACAGACTGTGCCAGCACTGCCAGCAGGGGGCCCTGGAGGACGAGGCGCATTTCCTACTACACTGTGACAAATACTCAGGAGTGAGGGCCTCCCACTTCCAGAAACTTACCGCTCATACCCCGGACTTTCCATCCATGGACGAGGAGAGGAAACTCCGCATCCTACTGGGGGAAGAGGAATCAATGGTGGAGATCGCCGCCCAATATGTCTCCATTTGTCATAAGATGAGGGGTACTAAAGACCTCCAAATGGGCCATCACTCCCTAAATTGTGGCCCCAACACCCCATCCCCACAACCCTAACCCACTCCCCTTTCACACTTCTTTTTTTGCTTTGGCAATGCTAATAGTTTTTTTGGTCCTGCCAATAAAGCCTATTTGATTTGATTTGATTTTGATTTGATTTAGATAGATAGATAGAGGGATAGATAGATAGATAGATATATGGATGGATATAGATAGATAGATAGATAGATAGATAGATATATGGATGGATATAGATAGATAGATAGATAGATAGATAGATAGAGGGATGGATGGATATAGATAGATAGATAGATAGATATATGGATAGATATAGATAGATAGATAGATAGATAGATGGATGGATATAGATAGATAGATAGAGGGATAGATAGATAGATAGATATATGGATGGATATAGATAGATAGATAGATAGAGGGATGGATGGATATAGATAGATAGATAGATAGATAGATAGATGGATGGATATAGATAGATAGATAGATAGATAGATAGATAGATAGATAGATAGATAGATAGAGGGATGGATGGATATAGATAGATAGATAGATGGATGGATATAGATAGATAGATGGATGGAGATAGATAGATAGATAGATAGATGGATGGATGGATGGATAGATAGATAGATGGATGGATATAGATAGATAGATAGATAGATAGAGGGATGGATGGATATAGATAGAGAGATAGATAGATAGATGGATGGATATAGATAGATAGATAGATAGATGGATGGATATAGATAGATAGATAGATAGATAGAGGGATGGATGGATATAGATAGATAGATAGATAGATAGATGGATGGATATAGATAGATAGATAGATGGATGGATATAGATAGATAGATAGAGGGATAGATAGATAGATAGATGGATGGATATAGATAGATAGATAGATAG
Organism: Anomaloglossus baeobatrachus; assembly: GCF_048569485.1. Lineage (NCBI taxonomy): Eukaryota > Metazoa > Chordata > Amphibia > Anura > Aromobatidae > Anomaloglossus > Anomaloglossus baeobatrachus. The sequence continues at coordinate 558,257,493 of NC_134357.1, forward strand.
ATAGATAGATAGATGGATATAGATAGATAGATAGATAGATAGATAGATGGATGGATATAGATAGATAGATAGATAGATAGATAGATGGATGGATATCGATAGATAGATAGATAGATAGAGGGATGGATGGATATAGATAGATAGATAGATAGATGGATGGATATAGATAGATAGATAGATAGATAGAGGGATAGATAGATAGATAGATAGATGGATGGATATAGATAGATAGATGGATATAGATAGATAGATAGATAGATGGATGGATATAGATAGATAGATAGATGGATGGATATAGATAGATAGATAGATAGATAGATAGATAGATAGAGGGATAGATAGATAGATAGATAGATAGATGGATGGATATAGATAGATAGATAGATAGATAGATGGATATAGATAGATAGATAGAGGGATAGATAGATAAATAGATACAGATGGCTTACAGCTTTATTATTTGTGATGTATGTGTTTTCCCCCCCCACAGTATTTGGGACAGAGCAGTGACACTGTGGGACCTCGGATCTGAGATCTCACAGGGTCACTGCTATTACCGCTGAAGAGGTCGTGTGAGGACACACAACCTCCCGCGAGCGGCAATGAGAGCAGCGTGGGAAATGCCCTGGAGTGACCCGTGCAGTCTCGTACATGGAGCTGCATTGATCATTCTGCCTCAGACGTCGCTGGATGCAAGCGTCGCCGGACCTCCGGTTTTGGATTATTTCGGACCTGGATGTTTGGGGGGGCAGTGTTAATAAAGGGGTCAAAGAGGGGGCTGTATTTTATTTAAAATAAAAAGCTTTTCGGTGTGTGTGTTTTTTTTAACTATCACTGCACGATTAGTAATGGCGTGTCATAGACGCTGCCATTACTAATCGTGGACTTAGCGGCAGCTATGGGCTGCCGTTAACTCCTTCATTACCCCGTTGCAACAGCAACCGGGAAGGGCCGGTGACACGCCGGGACTTTGGCATCTGATCGATGCCACGGTCTCGGGGCAGCGCTGGCTGATATTCACGGCTGCGGGAGGAGGGGGGAAAAAGCCATAGCCCTCGTCCTCCCCAGCCCGTGAATACCAGCCACCCGCTGTGTGTTTACTTTGGTCGGGCGGGAAAAAAACAGCGGAGCACACGTTTTTTGTTTTTTTTTTAATAAGTGTCAGTGTGTGTGTGTGTGTGTTTGGGTGCATATACTTACCAATTCGATTAATCTTTTTACATCTAGCGTCATTCTGTTGTACCACGCCATTTTCAATAGAAAATGTCGGCACTTCCTCATCCGGTCTGACATCACTTCCCTGCAATCCGCACGAAAGGAAGGAACATTCCCGCAGGTAATTCGCAGCTATTCCGGTGGTATACCGCACATCATTTGCTACCTGCGGAATACCCCCGGAATACCGCAGGTACCTGCGGAAATTAATGGACATGCACATTTTCTCAAGAAAGTTTCTCGAGAAAATTTTGTCAAGAAATTTTCTTGAGAAAAATCCGCACAGTGCGCACAGCTATTTTTTTTTCTCATAGAATTTCATGGGAAATGTCTGCACAAAGATTGCAGACATTTCTCAAGAAATTTCCGGGGCAAATCCGCGGGTAAATCCGCAGGTAAAAAGCTCTAGTGCGCACATAGCCTTACAAACGGTTCTTTCTTCACAGGAGCCGGTGGAATAATTCCTGCTTTGATGTATTACCTGGTGTCAGTCTGTAATACCACTGGAGACCAGCAGGTGGCGGTCAGGTTTGTCAGACTGTATTGGAGGATGTGTGATCAACGTCCTCTATAGTCTGGTCACTATGGTCATAAGAGAGAGTTGAGAGTTGGTCTTTCAGGGTTAGGCTGCTTCACACTACGTTTATTTAACATGCGTCCTGAACGTTTTTTTGCTGCAAAGCGGATCCTGCTTTTACAGCAAAAAACGCATGCAAACGCATGTCTTACTTTGCAGGATCCTGTCACTGGATGTTTAGGGGCGGGCATTGGAGTCATGTGATCGGGAGTGAGGGGAACTAAACGTGCCAGACTGGGAGCCGGCTTCTGACAGCTGCAGACGCTCGTAACCAAGGTAAACATCGGGCTTGGATACCCGATATTTATCTTGGTTACGAGTGTCTGCAGCTGCTAGGAGCCGGGCTGCCTGCACACGTAACCAACGTAAACATCGGGTAACTAAGAGAAGTGGTTACCCGATATTTACCTTGGTTACGAGTGTCCGCAGCTCTCAGGTGGGAGAGAGAGGGAGGAGAGGAAGGGGGAAAGACAGAGATAGAGAGGGTGAGGGAGGGAGGAGGAGAGAGAGACAGATCACGCGAGACTGGTTCTGGGCATGCTCAGTACTTTCTGGGCATGCTCAGTACAAAAGCAGGATCCTGTTACAACGCAACTCAACGCATTCTGCTAGGCAGGATCCAGCGCTCATTGAAATGCATTGCAGCTCGCGGCGCAATGTGAAGGATCCTGTGAGATGCGTTATTTTGACAAAGGTAAAAAACGCTACAAGTAGCGTTTTTGAAACGTTAAAATAACGCAAAAGTACGGATCCTGTGTCTAACGCACGCAAACGCATGCGAACGCAGGTGGACGCGAGTCCATTGCAAATGCATTGAAGTGAAAACGCATTTGCACTGGATCCGTTTTTCCGCTAAAAAAACGTTATGGACGGATGTTAAATAAATGTAGTGTGAAACCAGCCTTAGCCTACATTCACACGACGGATCCGTTTTTGCGGTCCGCAAAAAACGGTCCCTTTTTTTCACAGATGCATCCGTGTGGCATTTGTTCCGTTCCGTATACGGTCCGTATGTCATCCGTTTGTCATCCATGTGCCTTCCGTTTTTTTGCGGACTGCAAAAAACGGAAGCAGCGAGAAAGATAATTAGATGAGTAGATATGGAGATGGATAGATATAAAGACCGAGAGATAGAGGGATGAATGAATGAATAGAGGGATGGATAGATCGAGGGATAGAGGGATAATATATGAGAAAGACATATATAATGTCCCACCTCCCTGCATATTCTAAGCTGGCACCCTTTTGTGACTTTCATGTGGCACTAAAGGGTGCCGAGCCTTGTATTTAGCCAAAAAATACATTTTTAAAAAAAATGACGTGGGGTCTCCCCTATCTTTTGTAGCCAGCTAGGGTAAAGCAGACGGCTGCAGCCTGCAAACCACAGCTGGCAGCTTTACCTTGGCTGGTAATCCAAAACAGAGGGCACCCCACGCTGTTATTTTAAATTAAATAATAATAAAAAAAAACACGTGGGGGCCCCCCAAAATTGGATCACCAGCCAAGGTAAAGCGGACACCTGGGGTCTGATATTCTCAGACTAGGGAGGTCCATGGTTATTAGACTCTCCCCAGCCTAAAAATAGGCCGCAGCCGCCCCAGAAGTGGCGCATCCATTAGATGTGCCAATCCTGGCGCTTTGTCCCAACTCTTCCCATTGCCCTGGTGCGGTGGCAAACGGGGTAATATATGGGGTTGCTGCCAGATGTGTAATGTCACCTGGCATCAAGCCCTGGGGTTAGTGATGTCACGCGTCTATTAGACACCTGACATCACCAACACAGTCAGTAATAAAAAAAAAAATAGACAACAAAAAAAGTTTTATTTGAAAAAACATTCCCCAAAACATTCCCTCTTTCACCAATTTATTGAAAAGAACAATCAAATCCGGGTCCGGCGTAATCCAATAAGGGGGGGTCCCACGACGATCCATACCATCATCAATGTCCCAGCCAATGAACAACAGAATGTTCCCCATTGGCTGGGAGAACAATGCAGTGACCTGAGCTAACATCAATAGGTCAGCACAGGTCACTGCAGGGGATGCCGAGCACTGCTTTCAGGAGGATAGATGAGACCGCTAGTGACAGTCTCGGCCCACCCGCGAGACTTGATGTGAGAACGCGGCGGGCATAGAAGGCAAAGACAGCGGTGACGTCAGCAGAGCAGGAGATCATCACAGCAGGTAATGATCTCATCTAACCTCCTGACAGCGGGGATGACAGCTGCAGCGCTCGTCATCCCTGCGGCTGCACGCACTGCTGTGTGTCAGTGTCTGCCGGCACTGCAGGGTGACAAGCTGCTGATACCGCAGGGCGGGCAGACACTAACACCGCAGTGCAGGCAGCCGGCGGGGCTCGAGCAGGACACAGACTACACAGGCACCCGACGGAGGTCACATGGAAGTGCTTCCATGTGGCTTCCGGGGATTTTGCGGGCCCATTGACTTGTATTGAGTCACGGTCCGTTATTACGGTACAGAATAGGACATGTTCCATAATAACGGAATGGACATACGGCATCCGATCTGTTTTTTTGTAGGATCGGATGCACACAGAAGTTCTTCTGTGTACCATCCGATCCTACACAAAAGACATTAAAAAGATGGTCCTGTCCGTGGGTCCTCAAAAAAACAGGAACTGACCAGGACAAACGGAACGGCCGTGTGAATGAGCACTTAGGCTGGAGTCACATTCCATTGCCCTCGGTCCGGTCGGTGGCACTCCTGACAGGAGTGTATCAGCTTCATGTCTTTGTATGTATCTGACATGCTCCTGTCAAGAGAGCCGCCAGCCGCGCCGGGCAGTGAGATGTGTGACTCCAGCCTTAGGGCTCTTCTCCACTGGCGTGTAAAAAATCACAGCAATACTCGGCTCAAAATGTGAATCGAGTATCCGGAGTTTGATCTTCGTGTGATCTGCGTACGGTGTGTGGTTTTTTTTCCTCACATAGCATCCGTATGACATGTGAGCGTCATGCGGGTGCTATGTGAGTTTTTAGGTAAGCAGTGTAGGACTGGCAAAGGGAGAAATCTTCTGTAAAACCAGGCCTGGCCGCGGTTACCTGCACTGAGCTCCGGAGCTGTAACCTGAGCTCCAGCGTCTGCCTGATCTGTCTGCAGCTGTGCTGACCTGAACAGCAATCGCCAGGGAATCCATCACTCGGCGCTCGCTGTTCAGGCTGTACTCCGGAGCTCAGGTGACAGCTCCGGAGTTCAGTGCATGTAACCGCGGCCAGGACTGGTATTACTGGAGATTCCTCCGGTAGCCAGTCTGACGCGGTATGCAAGTGTCAGGATCCGTGTGACATGCGTATGCCATCTGTATGACATGCGCATGCCACCCGGATTCTGCCTTGCATGGGGGTGAGAGAGCTGAGAATCGCATCAAATCGCAGCATGCTGCGATTTCAAGGAGAGCCCGTGTAGAGTGTGAAAAAAACGGGTAAATGGAGACTACATCATAGTAAATCATTAGACAGATTGCAATGCGTTTTTCCATGCGATGGGATTTGGAGAAAAAAAACACCAGTGGAGAAGAGCCCTTAGAAGCAGCCCCGACTGGAGGGAGGAGCACAGTACAAGGGCTGCTAGGACTGAGTGCTTTGCCAGTATTTTCAGAGCCCTAACAACCAAGAGCCAACTACAGAAGAAATATAAAGGCACGTCCCTGCCTTAGACCTGCAACACACATCCGTGTAATTTGTACGTGTGCGGTACGTATTTGCACGTATCGGAGACACGTAGACACGGAGACCCATGTTATTCAATGGAAGATGGCACACGTACGTAAAATCACACGGAACGTGTGTCCGTGTCGTAAGTACGTGTGGGCGCTTTTCTACACGGACGACATGTCCGTTTTTTGCCGGAAGCACGCAGGCACGGACCCGCTTTAGTCTATGGGTCTGTGCCTGCACGGACCGCACACGGAGTATGTCCGTGTTCAGCACGTATCGTCCATGCCCGTTTTTCATCAAAATATTTGAAACACTTGTTACCAATCAGGTCAATTGTAGACCATTAATTCTGGCGCCAAACATACATTTCCTGTCTCTTTTGCACGCCAGACAGCAGCTGGGCACCTGTCCTCTCACTGCAGGGGAACTTTGAGCACAGAGAACAACACAGGTACTGAGCATGGCGCCCAGAATCGATACAGAGAGGCTGATTGGAGAAGTAGAGAGGCATCCAGAGCTGTGGGACACACGTGTTGATGGCTACCATGACAGGTTAATGGTGGAACGAGCATGGATGTCTGTGGCAGAGGTAGTCTACCCTAGGAATGGATGGTCTCAATGTACCCCTGGAAGGAAAAATAGATATGGTGAGTACAGATATTTGCATTGCTTCTGTCTTTACCTACATGTGCTCATTCTGTAGGCAGATTATATCCATATTTATATAGTTTGTTTGGCCTGTATTAATGGGCCTGAATCATTTTGAGCTACACTGGAGACTCACAAACAGGATAGTGTAGTTTTTTGGCCTTTTGAAGTATTCATTGCAGTTTACTAGTAATGTCAGCATGTGTATATGTGGTCTGCAAAGCATTTTATGCATGTACAAAAGGCATTTCAGGGTGGTCAAGCAACATTTAAACATGTTTGTGTTTTTTTGGGCATTTTTGTGCTTTTTATATTGTAAATGTGCTGTGAAATTTCTATACCTTTTGGAGTTGTATTTTCATGTTTGGTTTATTATGCATGTCCCTTGGTGTCACCATGTCTGGAATGGTAACAGTAATGTGTAGTGTGTAATGGGAAATCTGTGAGGAACATATGGCACTTCATGGGTTTATAGTCATTTTGTTTCTCATTGCTTACTGAAGGTTGTTTTTTTGTTTTTTTTTTAAAGTTTAACCCCATAGTGACGGCCTAACGTCTCAAGACGTCGTAAAAACAGGGTACTTATTCTGTTCCGACGCTTTGAGACGTCAGGCCGGAAAAAGCTTGTAGCGCCCCCCAGTGACGGAAAATCTCAGGGGTTTCAGCTACCGGGGGTAGCTGAGACCCCCCAGATTATGAATCGGGGTGGTTTTTTTGGACCCTGATAATGTGATCACCGGTATACACCGTATACCGACGTACACATAAAAAAAAAAATGGCAAATAATACTGATTTCTTTCTCATCTGACATGATCAAACATGTCAGATGAGAAAGAAATATAAGCCCCTAGTGCCCCCAAAGCCCCCGGTACTGGAGAAACCAACCCCCCCACCACCCCCACCGGACATCCAAAATGGTGCCGACACGCGCCGAAAACTGCCGCTGCCGCCGGCTCTGCATTCATTTCCCTCTGATCTGAAATGATCAAACATTTCAGATCGGAGGGAAATGTCTTAACCCTGAGCCCTCCTCCGAGACACCGGAGCCCTCTGGTCCCCCGGAGCCCCCTGCGGTTCTCCAGAGCCCCCCTCCGGAGCATTCAGGATGGCACCGAAAACTGCCGCCGCCGGCTCTGCATTAATTTCCCTCCGATCTGAAATGATCAAACATTTCAGATCGCAGGGAAATGTCCTCCCCCTGACCCCTCCTCCGGTACACCGGAGCTGTCTGGTCCCCCGGAGCCCTCTCCGGTTCTCCAGAGCATTCCCCCTTCCCACCTCCCCCCTCCGGAGCATGCAAGATCGCGGCGCAGCGCACAGTAGCGCGCGGCCGGATTCATCCTGCTCTTTCTGACGCATGTGACACGTCACATGCGACAGAAAAGTTGTCCCCAGGTCCCGCCGTCACCCCCCGTCAGACCCCGGTCTTCCCCATTACCTGGCTGCTACTCCGTCCCCGCGATCACTCTGCCTCCTTCTGGAAAGCTGGCGGCGCATGTGCAGACAGCGGCTGTCAGCTGTTTAGATGCCGTGACATCACTAACCCCAGGGCTTGATGCCAGGTGACATTACAGCTGGTATCAACCCCGTATATTACCCCGTTTGCCACCGCACCAGGGCACGGGATGAGCTGGAGCGAAGCGCCAGGATTGGCGCATTTAATGGATGCGCCACTTCTGGGGCGGCTGCGGTCTGCTATTTTTAGGCTGGGAAGAGTCCAATAACCATGGCTCTTCCCACCCTGAGAATACCAGACCCCAGCTGTCCGCTTCACCTTGGCTGGTGATCTAATTTGGGGGGGACCCCACGTTTGTTTGTTTTGTTTTGTTTTTTTAAAAAAACGCCTGGGGAGCCCTCCAAATTGATCACCAGCCAAGGTGAAGCTGTCAGCTGTGGTTTGCAGGCTACAGCTGTCTGCTTTACCCTAGCTGGCTATCAAAAATAGGGGGGACCCCACATTGTTTATTTTAATTATTAATTTTTTTGGGGGGGGGCTAAATACAAGGCTAGGCACCCTTTAGTGCCACATGAAAGGCATTAAAGGGCGCCAGCTTAGAATATGCAGGGGGTGGGATGTTATATTTGTTTGACATCTATCCATTCATCCATTGTAGCATTTTAGGCTATGTGCCCACAATCAGGGTTTGCAGCGTTTTGGGCGCAGAGTGTTTTCGCTGCGTCCATAGCGCTGCGTTTTGCAGTAGAAGCACAGTGGAAGGATTTTTAGAAATCCCATGCCCACTGTGCTTCTTTTCTCCGCAGCATAAACCGACCTGTGATGCAGCTTCCCGATCCTCAGCATGTAAATATATGCCGCGGAGACAAGAGTGTTCTCTGCAGGTAGCATAGAGCTCCACAGCAGCCTGAACCTAAATCGTGGGCATGGGCAGCTGCGTTTTCCTGTGGACAACACTCACATCTCTGCAGGAAGGCTGGCACTGTGTACTAGATGCTGTGTCGCTGGATCATGGCCACATAGCCTAAAAGTGAGAAATTTGTTGCTACAGCAACATTTTTGTGAAGTACCTGTGGATTCAAAATGCTTACTATACTCCTGAATAAAATCCAGTTTCCAAAATGGGGTCACTTGTGGGGGGTTTCTGCTGTATAGGTACCCAAGGGGCCCTGCAAATGTGACATGGTGCCCGCAATTTATTTCAACTTTTCCAGAATTCAAATGGTGCTCCTTCTATTCCAAGCCCTCCCATTTATCCAAACAGAGGTTTTTGGCCACATGTGGGGTATCCCTGTGCTCATAAGACATTGGATAACAACCTGTTGGGTCCATGGTTTGTTGTTGCCTCTTGAAAAAGTAAGAAATGTGATGCTAAAGCAACATTTTTGTGAAAAAAAATGAAAATTTTCAATATGGCAACCTAAGCTTATCAAATTCCGTGAAGTACTCTTGGATTCAAACTGCTCACTATACACCTAGATAAAAGCCTTGAGGTGTCTTGTTTCCAGAATGGGGTCACTTGTGGGGGACCTCCACTGTTTAGGCACCTTAGGGGCTTTCCAAATGCAACATAGCGTCTGCTAATGATTCCAGACAATTGTGCAGTCAAATGGCGCTCCTTCCCTTCCGAGCCCTGCTGTGCACCCAAACAGTTGATTTTTATCACACATAAGCTATCAGCATACTCAGGAGAAATTGCACAATAAAGCTTATGCTGAATTTTTTCCTTTTACACTTGTAAAAAAAAAAGCTACCTGGTTGAAGTAACAATTTTGTGGTAAAAATTTATTTTTTTATTTTCACAGCTCAACATTATAAACTTCTTTGAAGCACCTGAGGGTTCAGGGTACTCACCAAACATCTAGATAAATTTCTTGTGGGGTCTATTTTCCAAAATGTAGCCACATGTTGAGGAGCTTCACTGTATAGACACCTCAGGGGCTCTCCAAATGCAACATGGCGTCCGCTATTGATTCCAGACAATTTTGCAGTCAAATGGCACTCCTTCCCTTCCGAGCCCCGCCGTGTGCCCAAACAGTTGATTTCCACCACACATAAGGTATCGCCAAACTCAGGAGAAATTGCACAATAAATTTCATGGTGATTTTTTTCCTGTTACGCTTGTGATAAAAAAGCTACCTGGTTGAAATAACAATTTTGTGGTAAAATTTTATTTTTTTATTTTCATGGCTCAACGTTATAAAATTCTGTGAAGCACCTGGGGGTTCAGGGTACTCACCAAACATCTAGATAAATTCCTTGAGGGGCCTAGTTTCTAAAATGGGGTCACTTGTGCGGGGTTTTTGCTGTTTAGGTACCTTAGGGGTCCTCCAAATGCGACATGGTGCCCGCAATCTTTTTCAGCCAAATTTCCTTTCCAAGATTTAAATATTGTTCCTTCCGTTCCAAGCCCTCCCATTTGTCCAAACAAAGGTTTCAGACCACATGTGAGGTATCACCGCGCTCATAAAAAAGTGGGTAACAAACCTTGAGGTAAAATTTTTGGAATTACCTCTTGAAAAAGTGAGAAAATTGATGTTAAAGCAACATTTTTGAGAAAATTATTAATATTTTCAATATGACAACGTAATGTTAACAAAATCTGTGAAGTACCTGTGGGTCCAAAATGCTCACTATACCCCTAGATAGAAGCCTTGAGGGGTCTAGTTTACAAAATGGCGTCACTTGTGAGGGGTTTCTTCTGTTTAGGTACCTTAGCGGACTTGTAAATGCAACATGGTGCCCGCAATCTATTTCAACCAAATTTGCTTTCAAAAATTCAAATATTGCTCCTTCTGTTCCGAGCCCTCCCATTTGTCCAAACAGAGGTTTCTGACCACATGTGGGGTATTGGTGCGTTCATAAGAAAGTGGGGAACAAGTTTTGGGGTCCATTTTGTTGTGTTATTTCTTCTAAAAGTGAATAAATTTGGGTTAGAGCAACATTTTTAGGTAAAATTTAATTTTTGCTTTTTTTCATTCCACATTGCTTTTGTTCATGTGAAGCACCTGAAGGGTTAATAAACTTCTTGAATGTGGTTTTGAGTACTTTGGGGGGTGCAGTTTTTAGAATGGTGTCACTTTTAGGTATTTTCTGTCATCTAGGCCTATCAAAGTCATTTGAAATATGATGTGGTCCCTAAAAAAATGGTTTTGTAAATTTTGATGTAAAAATGAGAAATCGCTGATAACCTTTGAACTCTTCTAACTTCCTAACCCCAAAAAATTTTGTTTCCAAAATTGTGCTTATGTAAAGTAGACATGTGGGAAATGTTATTTATCAACTATTTTGTGTCACAGAAATCTCTGGTTTAACGGTATAAAAATTAAAAAGTTGAAAATTGCTGAATTTTCAAAATTTTTGCCAAAATTCAATTTTTTTCATAAATAAACGCAAAAAATATGGTCCTAAATTTGGTACTAACATGAAGTCCAATATGTGACGAAAAACATTCTCAGAATCACCGGGATCCGTTGAAGCGTTCCAGAGTTATAACCTCATGAAGTGACACTGGTCAGAATTGCAAAATTTGGTCTGGTCATTAAGCTGAAAATTAGCTCCGTCACTAAGGGGTTAAAAGGAGATAAATGATTATACAGATGGTTTAATCTTTTTACTGGAGATCTTGTTTTCTTTGTCATGCTTATTGTGTTATTATGTCACTATATGAGTGTCATGGGTTGTTGTTTTCATACACATGGATGTGTGTTACAATTTTTGAAAATTGCTGCAATACAAGAATAATGTTTTATTTTTTTAATCTTCAATTGTTATAATTTGTGACCTTATTTTACAATTTATTTTTTTTTATACAGTGGATCTTGTTAAACGGCGATGGCGCTCAGCCCGTGACCAGTTCAGAAGAGAATATAACCCAGTGGCAACCACAGCTGCCGCAGCCAAAAAGAAAAAATATGTTCATTATGAAAAACCAAGCTTCCTCATGCCCATTATGGAAGTACCAAAGTAAGTTTAAACCATTACATCACATGGCGGTTTTTTGTAGAATTGCACACATTTAATTTTTTTTTCTTTTCTTTCATCAAAGTACAGAGGATAATCTATAAGATAGTGAGGAAGCCCAGTCAGCAGTATTAACAGCGACCTCTGCTTCCGAGATGGAGCCAACCTCATATCAACCACCACCAATCCCCAACACCAGCCAGCCAGATGCAGAAGAAATGTCCTCTGATTTGGGTTTGGGAACAAGTCAATCCACTAATGTAATTCCAGGCCAGTCTACAGGGCAACTAAGTGGCCCTTCACCAGTTCTTGCAGAGAGTAGTCCACAGCAACATGCAGGCACACAGCCAAGAATAACAACTAATACCATGCGCACAGTAGCCCAATCTATCCGTGGTCGCAGACATAGGTGTTATGAAGATTTACGTTCCCTGCCAGATATTATTGATACCAGAATAATACACATGATGAATTCACTGATACCAGAGAGTGATGGAGAGAGATTTTGCCGCTCCCTTTCTCCCTCTCTTGCATTGGTTGCACCTGATAGGCAGCACAGATTGAGGGCATCCTTAATAACACTAATATCTGCTACCCAACGTGAGCCAGAAGCCATATAATGTTTTGAAGTGATAGAGCAATGGAGAGCCAATCCACGTGGTCCACACACAAACACAACCCAACAAACTGTGGAAACCCAAACTGATGAACATTACTCTAATTTTCAACTAAATCCTGTAGTGCAACAAACACATATACAGTGTCCATCTTCTTCTATGGGAACTGATGTACAAATTAGGCCAACAATTGTCCCACACCAAACAGGTACATTAATGACACAAAGGCCATCTCAACAGCCATCATTTGTCCCACAAGTACCCCAACAGACACCAATGCAAACCTCTTTTAACTATCCTAGTATTGTTAGTAATGTTCATAGACTACCTCAAATGTTTCAACAACCAACATCCTACCATGTTCCTAATAATCCACAACAACAGTACTTTCCACATCAGACTTACCCAACTAACTTCACATACACACATACTCAGCCTTTTCCAACACATCAATATGTACCACCTACACTTGGTCTTCCATCTGCTCAAACAACTGCATCATTATTTGTTCCAAGTACAACAACTGTCACTAGGGGAAACCCTGATCAGTCACTCACTACAACATCTAGTGTTGGGCAGCAAACATATTCTGTAGGTGGCTATGCAATGGAGACTACACAGGAAAGCATCAGTAGCCTAGAGGATTTAGTTGATTCATAATGTGATATTGTATGAATTATTTTACATTTTGGTATGTTTTCTAGGGTATTGCTGGTTGGAAAACATATCAAAATGTAACACATTACTTTATATGCATGGGGTCCTATTTGTGTTTCCCTTTCCAAAGATTCAATAGAAATTACTCTATCACTTCAAAAACATTACCTGCCTGTTAAAATGTTGCCTTGCTCTGGACATGTTGTTTGGACCATCCATTAGAAAAAACTGGGTTTAGGGAAAAAATGAACGCACATAAACTACTACACTAACATTCAGACACCTTTATTATTAAAAATCCAGCCACTATGCAGTATCTGCATATGGTCTGGTCCCATACTTGTATTCCAATAGTGTCAAAAAAATTATGTTTGCATGACATTATTGCATAATACAGTATGGTGTTTTGTATGGGCTAATGTCCCTGACAAAATTCTGTAAAAAAATTTATAGAATACAGGGTGTTTTGCAAAAGAGATCACACATACATAGGTTCAATAATAAATCTGGACTAATTTTTTCAAAACCAATTTGCCATATTTTTATTAGTCATGTACATTCAGTAGTACTGTTACTTGCAAAAAAAATATTCCTGATTTTATAGCAATAAAGTAAAATCACAATAGCTTATTGGGACCACAAACACAACCAACCAACAAAAATACCACAAATAATACCTATGTATGGTCATTTTCTCTTTTGTATTACATATGTGTTCGTGAGTATGTAACCAAGTGATAAAAAACTATAATAATGTCAAATTTAGACATGACTGGCGATTTAAACTGAAATAATCTTTAAACTGATTCTTCACTTGTAGACCAGAAGTGGACACATTGGTTCTAACACTACCATTCTCTACAAATGGCGCATTTAAAGCTGGCAACTCCTCCATATCTTCGTCATTGCTTTCATGTAATCTACAGTAATTATGTAACTCTACTGTAGCTTTAATGACAGCCTTGACGGTGGTTGGTTGGAGTTGGATGGTGGTTTGATAAATGCGCCATCTTGAGGCCAAAATGCCAAAGGCACGTTCAACATAGCAACGTGCTCTGGCCAATTTGCTATTAAATAGGGCTTTTGATCTGTCCAGCCCCCTTCTGGGATATGGACGCATCAAATGCCTAGACAATGCAAACCCCTGATCTGCAACCATGACAAAAGGAACAATAGGGCCATTAGTACCAGGCAATGGTCTTGGTGCAGGCAAACTTAAACTATCAGACATTAATCGTCTTGCTAAACGTGAGCTTCTGAAAATGCGTGCATCTGAGGCACTGCCATAGGCCCCAATATCAGCAAATAAAAAGCAGTAGTTTGTATCTACCATGGCCAAAATAACTAAAGAAAAATACTTATGATAAGTAAAATATCTTGATGCAGAGTTAGGTGGTTTCTTCACTCTAATGTGCTTTCTGTCAATGGCGCCAATTCAATTAGGGAAAGCTGTTTTTTCTCAAAAAATTCTTCTGAAATGTGCATCCATTCCTGTGTTGAAGGCAGCTGCATGACATGATGCCTAAGGGTCTCCCATAGCACAGTGCAGGTATGCAGGATAATCTGGCCAATTGTGGACCTTCCCAATAAGAATTCGAAATGTAGACTGCTGATGGATTGCCCAGTTGCAAGGTAACTGAAATAGAAAAAAAACATGACATTACTTTGACTATTCATGTAAGTTGTATTTCCAAACTAATATTTATGTCATCCAATGACTGGCGAGATACTGTGTATGACTATTATTTTATTGCTTTTGTTGACAAACCATATGTGTTGCTATTTACTTTCCATATTGGAAAAATAGTTTTTTTTCTGTTTAACCCCTTCAGCCCCCGAGCACTTTCTGTTTTTGGTTTTTGCTCCCTTTCTTCCGAGAGCAGTAACTTTTTTATTTTTCGGTCAATCTTGCCATATGAGGGCTTGTTTTTTTGCAGGACGAGTTGTACTTTTAAATGAAACCATAGGTTTTACCATATAGTGTACTGGAAAATAGCAAAAAAATTCGAAGTGTGGAAAAACTGCAAAAAAAGTGTGATCGCACAATAGTTTTTGGGATGTTTTATTCACCGTGTTCACTATATGGTAAAACTGATGTATCTATGTGATGCCTCAGGTCGGTGCGAGTTTGTAGACACCAAACATGTATAGATTTTCTTGTATCTAAGGGGTTAAAAAAAATTCACAAGTTCGTCCAATAAAAGTGGTGCACGTTTTGCGCCATTTTCAGAAACACGTAGCGTTCTCATTTTTTGGGATCTATGGATCAGTGACAGCTTATTTTTTGCGTCTCGAGCTAACATTTTTAATGGTATCATTTTTGCGCAGATGCTACGTTTTGATCGCCTGTTATTGCATTTTGCGTAAAACATGCGGCGACCAAAAAACGTAATTTTTGCGTTTGGAATTTTTTTGCCACTATGCCGTTTACCAATCAGATTAATTGATTTTATATTTTGATAGATCGGGCATTTCTGAACGCGGCGATACCAAATATGTGTATATTTATTTATTTTTTAAGCCTTTAATTTTGAATGGGGTGAAAGGGGGGTGATTTGAACTTTTAGTTTTTTTTTATTTTTTAAAACTTTTTTTTACTTTTTTTTTTATTTTACTAGTCCCCCTAGGGGGCTATAGCGATCAACAATCCGATCGCTCTTATCTATCTGCTGATCACAGCTATACAGCTGTAAACAGCAGATTCAGTCACTTTCTGTTTCCCTCTGCTGCCGGCCGAGGGAAAACGAAAGTGAAACGTCATAGCTGCAGGCGTCATCACATGACCCTGTGCTAAGATGGCAACCACCGATAGTCACGTGATCACTCACGTGACTTCTGGTGGGGGCGGCGGTAAGTAAAAACATGGCCGCGCGCATAGAGATCTCGCTGTCAGACTTTGGCAGCGAGATCTAAGGGGTTAAATGTTACGAGTGGAAGCGATTCCACTTGCAACATGCAGGCACACATGTCAGCTGTTGAAAACAGCTGATATGTGTGCCAACCGCCTCTGCCTGCCTGCGGCAGGGGACGGGGCTTAACGGGACACGCTCCTTGACGGATTGATCCGTCCAAGGTCGTGAAGGGGTTAATAAACAAGATTGTTTCATTTATGACTCTTGTTTCTTTAATTTTCATAGAGATAGAATGGTAGATGTGAGCACTCAGATCTTATTTTAAGATTACAATGAGGTTATGTGATCTATATAAGTTTTCAAAAAATTTAAAATTAAATTAAATCTAGAAAATGATGCCTTTAAGATTTGACATGTATTTCAATATAACAGATAAAGCATGAGTATACATGACAACACCTACCGTAAAGTCACCAACAGTCGTTCCTCAGGGGAGATGCTGAGGCGCATACAGGTGTCCTGATGCTTTAAACGATGGTATACAAGGCCAAGGATGTTGTTAAATGAACTCATTTCGCCATAGAGAATATTAAAATGCCCGTGTGTTTTTCTGAGCTTCACAAGGGGGTGAATCCACATCCTTCTCTCCAGTGGTGGCTCTTCTTCAATCATATGTCGCCTAACCCCAAATCTCCTAGATATCAACCAAAGCAAATACATGGTTGCTTCATTGGAGAGACACATTTTGGAGTGTGTAAGTGTGAGAATGTGAGAATGAGCTCTGAAGCCATGTTTTTTTAAGCTTTTTTTAAGCAAACTAACCAAATTGGGTAGTTAACTGACCAATTTAACACACCAGGAGCACATTATGATGGGCTAACAAGGTTGTTTGTGTGAAAATACGGATCTGAAAAAACGGACGGCACACGTACGTATTTTAGGCCAATACGGACATTCCACACGCACACACGGCTCGCATACGCCATCGCACGGATGCCATACGTACCGGAGAAACGCCCCTAAAAAACGGAACATGGACCCGAAAAACGGACCGTGAGACACATACGTTTTTTTTGCGGAAGTGTGTTTTAGGCCTTATACAGGGAACCTAAATCCAGAATCCAGACAGGTCTGGACACTGGCGAGTGGCACTCAGCATCCTGCCAGCTACAGTGAGTAGTCAACTTCCCGGAAGGGTGGAACCCTAATGTCACGCTAGGTACAGGGAAGTAGCAAGTGAACGGCAAAAGGGAAGCAAAACCCTGTGTCTAGGTAAGGCTAAGTTCACACATCAGTTTTCTGCAATCAGGCACAATCCGGTTTGTGGCTGATGCGACGGATCCGTTTTTTTTTTCTTTTTTTTTTCTTTAAAGCTGAGAGAGATTGAGAGACCCCCGTCATCATCACACTTGCAGGCACTCCCGCACGCATCATCTCCGCACACACCCCAGCACTCCCGCACGCATCATCCCCGCACACACCCCGGCACTCCCGCACGCATCATCTCCGCACACACCCCAGCACTCCCGCACGCATCATCCCCGCACACACCCCGGCACTCCCGCACGCATCATCTCCGCACACACCCCAGCACTCCCGCACACATCATCTCCGCACACACCCCAGCACTCCCGCACGCATCATCTCCGCACACACCCCGGCACTCCCGCATGCATCATCTCTGCACACACCCCGGCACTCCCGCACGCATCATCTCCACACACACCCCAGCACTCCCGAACGCATCATCTCCGCACACACCCCAGCACTCCCGCACGCATCATCTCCGCACACACCCCAGCACTCCCGCACGCATCATCTCCGCACACACCCCAGCACTCCCGCACGAATCATCTCCGCACACACCCCAGCACTCCCTCATGCATCATCTCCGCACACATCCCGTCACTCCCGCACGCATCATCTCCGCACACACCCCAGCACTCATCTCCGCACACACTCCAGCACTCCCGCACGCATCATCTCCGCACACATCCCAGCACTCCCGCACGCATCATCTCCACACACACCCCAGCAGTCCTGCACGCATCATCTCCGCACACACCCCAGCACTCCCGCACGCATCATCTCCCCACATACCCCAGCACTCCCACACGCATCATCTCCGCACACACCCCAGCACTCCCGCACGCATCATCTCCGCACACACCCCGGCACTCCCGCACACACCATCCCCGCACACACCCCGGCACTCCCGCACGCATCATCCCCGCACACACCCCGGCACTCCCGCACGCATCATCCCCGCACACACCCCGGCACTCCCGCACGCATCATCCCCGCACACACCCCGGCACTCCCGCACGCATCATCCCCGCACACACCCCGGCACTCCCGCACGCATCATCCCCGCACACACCCCGGCACTCCCGCACGCATCATCCCCGCACACACCCCAGCACTCCCGCATGCATCATCTCCGCACACATCCCGGCACTGCCGCACGCATCATCTCCGCACACACCCCAGCACTTCCCGCACGCATCATCACCGCACACACCCATCATCTCCACACACACCCCGGCACTCCTGCACACATCATCACCACACACACCCCGGCACTTCCACACGCATCATCTCCGCACACACCCCGGCACTCCTGCACGCATCATCATTATTCATCATTATTATTGATATTAATCCATTATTGCCAAATAAGGGAAAAAGATCTGTTAATTTAATGATGTATTAATTAATTTTCGGGGTTTCATTAAAAAAAAATAATTATTTACCCGCCTCAAGGGGGAATTGTAAAAACATTAAAATTAATACATCTAGTTATCAAACATTTTATAGTAGGACATATTATATATGTTCACAGTTCTGTTTATGTTGGAGGGCATAGCTTATCGATAAAGTTCTTATAAGGAATAAATATTAAGATATCCATATTGAATATACATAAGTGCTGACATAGTATGGTATATTTATCCATCTGGAAGCTTCTAGAAATTACACCACGTGACATGCGTCCAGCAATAATTTCCCTATATGGTCTGGACAGTTGCCATATATATATATCATGACACGATGGAGGGGGTCTCTCACTCCTGCACGTCGCCAACTGACCTAGGATCCTTCCAGCCAGCAAGATGAGCACATGCTGTCAAGCCTACAGTATATCACCCCTGCCTTACCATTCAGGATCCAAGGAGAGATGGATGAAGATTTTCTATTGATCAGTATGGACTAATTGAACTCTTTTACGTAAGCTAATGCAGTATATTTTTTTTCCTTTTCTGTAACTGAACTGCAACTTTATAATTAGCCAACCATTTTTATCAGATATAAAATCCATTTATTTTTTTTATATATTCTGAAGTCCATTATTCATGCGTCTTATCGCGTATTTGAAGAAAAATATATTTAAGAGTACATTTTTAACAAAGCCAGACCTCTGGACACACCCAGGGCCCTGCTCTGTGTTTCCTGTGCTGAAGGAAGTAGCCGGGTTTGTCTGGGCTTGGAGGTAAGGAAACAGCGTCTGAGAAGGCTGCAGGAACTTTTGGGCTGAGCTCAGTCTGAAGGGCTGATGTTTGGGAATGTCCCTGGTTTCCTGCATGTACCGGCCATGAGAGGTCCGTACCGGCGCTGTGCTTTATGAAGTCTAATTAAAGCAGCCTGCGGTTTTAAGGAACTGTGTCTCCCGTGTCTACCTGAAGCCCTCATGCTGAGCAAGTACCCCCCATGTTGCAAGGTGCAACATCACATGTGGTATAGCTATGTATAGAGCGGCATGCAAAAGTTTTGACACCCCTGGTCAAAATTACTGTTATTGTGAACAGTCAAGCAAGTTGAAGATTAAGTGATCTCTGAAAGGCATAAAGTTGAAGATGACACATTTCCTTTGTATTTTAGGCAAAAAAAAAATAAAAAATTAATAAAAAAGGAAAATGGTCTGATGCAAAAGTTTGGGCACCCTGCATGTTTAGTACCTAGTAGCACCCCCTTTGTCAAGTATCACTGCTTATAAATGCTTTTTGTAGCAGTCAAGAGTTTGTCAATTCTTGTGTCAGGGATTTGCTCCCATTCTTTCTTGGAGACATCTTCCTGTTCTGTGAGATTCCTGGCTCGTCTTGCATGCACTGCTCTTTTGAGGTCTAGCCACAGATTTTCAATAATGTTCAGATCATCGGCCATTGTAAAACCTTCAGCTTCCGCCTTTTGAGGTTGTTTATTGTGCATTTTGAGATGTGTTTAGGATCATTATCCATCTGTAGGAGTCCTCTTTTCACCTTCAGCTTTTTTATAGATGGTGTTATGTTTGCATCAAAAATTTGTAAAAAATGTCATTGAATCTATTCTTCCCTCTACCCGTGAAATGTTCCCATTTGCTGCAACACACAACCCCAAAACACGGTTGATCCAACCCCATGCTTAATGGTTGACGAGATTTTCTTTTGAAATTCTGTGCCCTTTTTTCTCTACACATTCCTTTGTTCATTTTGGCAAAAGAGTTTGATTTTAACCTCACCGGTGCATGGCACTTGTTTCCAAAATGCATCAGGCTTGTTTAGATGGATGGTTTTCTTCTGATGACTTTGATAAAGGTCATATTTATGCAGGTGTCTTTGAGCAGTAGAACATTGTACACAATTCCAATTCTAGATAAATATTCCTGAAGGTCTTTTGCAGTCAGACAGGAATTCTGATTTGCCTCTCTAGCAATCCTACGAGCAGCTCTCACAGAAATTGTGCTTGGTCTTCCAGACCTTATCTTGACCTCTACTGTCCTGGCAACTGTCATTTATTAATTATATTTTGAATTGAGGAAAGGGCAACTTGAATATGCTTTGCTTTCTTCTTTTAGCCTTCTCCTGCTTTATGGACCTTCACCATATTCATTTCCAGAGTGCTAGGCAGCTGCTTAGAAGAACCCATGGCTGCTGGGGGGGTTTTGGCACAGAGATAGAGTAGGCTGTTTTTTTTTAAAGCTGTGAAATTCACATCACCTTTGATGATGATGAACAAGCCATAACCTTAAGAGGTTACCGTAATTAAGGTCTTAAACCTTGGTCAAAGTTATCTAGTAATCCTGATGACCAATATAATTGTTTGGAACTAATAAAAACTTAATGTGCATATATGTTTCTAACTCTTTTTTTTTTAAGAACTCATACATTTTTAAACATATTACATTTAGAAGCTGGATCATCTCTTTTTCATCTATTACTAATAAAATCTGACATGTGAGAACTTGAGAATGTTGTTGAAACCCCAGTTGCTAATGCTGTCACGAGTGACAGACAGTCCTGTTGTGTCCAGCTATAGAAGGTCACAGTATTTAGCTGCGCAAACTGCGCTCTGACCTTCTATTATTTCTGCTTGGTTTTCATCACCTTTCCCTTTAAGATGCTGAAGAGTTCCCCAGACTTTTTGCTGCATATCATCAGCACTTCACTTGGTGTCTTTATATATCTTTACTTCCTATTACTCTGTGCTGGTGATAGCTCTTATACTCTTAACAAGTCTTCAGTGCAAGCACTTGGCTTGCATACATCTGGAGAAACTTTGTGGTTGTTGCAGTTCCTCTCGGAATCACCTGGAGATAGGTTTATCGTTCACTTTTCCCGTTTCTTGTCCCTGTCTTTATTAGCGCTTAATGGGGTTGACTATCTAGGGCCCAGATCAGGGTCAGCCTAAGACCAGGTATCCAGCTCAGCACATAGGTGCGGAACCCATCTAGGGTGGTGAGGGCCCAGCGGTAGGCTTGGTCATGTGTCCCTATATCACCCTTCCCTAGACATAGGGTCTCCCTTCCCTTTCGCTCTTCACTGGGTACTTCCCGTACCTAGTGTGACAAATGCAGATTGTGAGATTTTTGTAGATGGCTCTAGATATTACAATAAGAGATGTCCAGGTACGGGATATGGAAAAAGTGTTGATACAGGAACCACTTCCTGCAGAGTGTCAAATGGCAAAAAACTTGACAGAAAACATTTGGAGGGATTTCCAGGTACGCTTTTAGAGTTGCACATGGCAATGAACCCATCTGGAGGAGCAGGGATTTGTGGGTGTCATCAAGTTAGTGCCCTTCCTGACAATGAGGCAAAAGCTGTAATGTCTTTATACTCTTGCGTCCTCCCTGGCCCAGGAGATATAGTATGATCAGACCCTGTCCCTGTACAGTCAGGCACGGCCATTACACAGTACATAGCAGGGGCACCTTTGGAGGATTATCTCTTATTATTCCAATATCTATTGATGGAAATCAATTTTAAAATTAAAGGGGTTTTCCTCACAAAGTTAAGTCCAAGTGGGTGTTATGAGATAGTTTTTACTGGGGGAGTTTAGTTCTTCCTGTATGAGTTGCCCAATCACAAGTAGACAGCAACACTCAGGAGTAAGAAGAAATGCTCCCAACATAGTTAGAGCATGGGGTGGGGGTGACTTTTCCATGTGCTCCTGTGTATTATGATTGGTGATGAGCCGTTGAATGCGCTGACAGGCTCGACACGAGTAAATGAATATAATGGAAGTCAATAAGGGACTCCAGTATTTTTATGGAAGAGTTTGGATGTCTGTAAAAAAAAAAAAGCCAAGCCTCCCTAGGAAATGCTCTGTTTATGTCTGTCTGTATGTAGGTGGAGCGTCGAATTGCCCAATCATTGACTTCCATTATAATCGGGTACTCGAGTTGAGCCTCTCTGAGCATGCAACTGCTCATCACTAATCATAATACACACGCTAACTGTTGTACTTCATAATATATATCTTAGCTGCTATAGAACACCATAATGCACACCTCAAATGCTGTAAAGCCTCACAATACACCTCAGATGCTATAGCAATCTCAATACAGGTCCTATGGAGCACAAACTGAACTTAGGAAGCCATTCTTCTTTAAACAACATTATTTTAAGGAAAAGGGAGGAAACATGTCATCTGTAGTTACAAATAGACAATAAAAACTTAGACACATTAGCTCTCTGAAAGATAATAATGATCAACTATTACATGACTCATCTTCCATGCTTGAGATATTTGTGGTCATGCCAAGGCCTGGAAAAGATGCTACTTTCCCAGACTCATGGAGATCCATCTATCTTTTGACAGCTGATGTCAAGATATTGGTAAAAGTAATGGCCAATAGGCTAAATGCAGCTAACATTAAGCTTTCAGATCCAATAAATTAAGTGCCGAGATATAGGGGTTGGACAAAAAAATGGAAACACCTAACGTTTTTGCATCATAATCTTCAAACACATTATAAACATGCAAACCGTGACATATCTTAATGTTTTGTAGTTATTTGTGTTATGTGATATGTGTATGTAAATTAACTGTTTGTTTTGCAGAATTGTAAGAACATTGATGAGAACCTGATACCAATCGCAGACCTCTCGGATTTTCAAAGAGGTCAAATTGTTGGTGCTCGTATGGCAGGCGCTAGTGTAACAGAAAGTGCCCGAATGCTTGGCATGTCAAGAAGTACTGTCTCCAAAGTAATGTCTGCATTTGAAAGAGAAGGCAAAACGTCTGCAGCAAAGCACATGTCCGACCGAAAGTCAAAGTTGACAGAGAGACCGTCGGACTCTAAAGTGAATTGTGAGAGAGCATCGCAAGACCACGGCTCCGAAAATCACTGCTGAGCTCAATGAACACCTACAGAACCTAGTTTCCACGAAATCTGTTCATCGGGAGCTGCACAAATCTGGATTCCACGGAAGAGCTGCAATTAGAAAACTGCTGCTTTCAATGACAAATGTGTCCAAGCGTTTAGAGTGGTGTAGAAACCTCCAGAATTGGTCCCTCGAGCAGTGGAAACGTGATATTCTCAGACAAATCATCGTTTACCCTATTTCCGACCTCCGGACGAGTGTACACGTTTGGAGAGAGCGGAAATAAGCATTCCATCCAGACTGCCTTCTCCCAACCGTAAAACATGGCGGAGGTTCTGTGATGATCTGGGGTGCTATTTCATGGAGATCCGCCAGGCCAATGATATCCCTTCATGGAAGAATTAACAGCCGAGATTATTTAGGCATCTTGGGCGACCAAGTGCATTCCATGGTTCAAGCACTGTTCCCGGAGGGGAACGCAATCTTTCAGGATGATAATGCACCAATTCATACAGCTAGAACTGTTAAAGCATGGCACGAGGAACATTCTAATGAAGTTAAGCATCTCATCTGGCCCCCACAATCCCCAGACCTCAACATTATTGTGCATTTATGGTCGATTTTAGAGATTCAACTTAGACGTCGATTTCCGCCACCATCGTCGCTCAAAGAACTGGAAGCTGTTTTAACTGCAGAATGGGCTAAATTCCTTTGGAAACAATTCACACCTTGTATGAATCCATACCTCGGAGAATTCAGGCTGTAATTGCCGCAAAAGGTCAACCTACACCATATTAAACTAACTTTTGTTGATGTTTCCAGGTGTTTCCATTATTTTGTCCAACCCTGTAAATAAACCATACTCGGCTGATTTAGTTGGAGACCCCAAGGTTTTATATAAGGGCATGTAGAAAAACAAGTTTAACGCGAACAAACAAATCCCTATAAAATCACTTTTATTAATCAATAATTATTTAAAACTGCCCAGGTGATTCACCCACATATTTAAAGAGCAAAGGGAAGTTCCATGTTGAACAGAGGGATCATCCAAAGAACACTATTTTGTGATATACTACTTGTTCTGGATGATTAGACAAAGGTCAGATTACACTGGAGAAATCTCCTTTCAACAACGATACGGGTCAAATTATGGAGAAAAACAAAAAAAAAATTCCCAATACCTTCCTACAATGACCCTACTAAATACCTAATACTGACCCCTACCTCCCAACGGAAGGTATGACACTGTAACTTGTCTTGGCGCCCCCGTTCCTCGACGGCTAACACTCACTTACCCTTCACTCAACCTACCAATCTACCATAGGAGATCATAGATATGCACCCAATGCACATATATTGATAATTATACAATTGATAGATCGTGGTCTATCGGCTCTGATTTCACATTAGTGCCAGATTATTGTACGCTAATTAAATAGTGCAAAGCACCCAACTAATTGTATCAGTAAATCACTCATAATTTTTTTTTTATTAATAAGGGATGCTAACTGGTGCCTAAACAATGTACCTAAACAATTAGATATTGCCAGGCACCTGGCCCAATACATCAAAAAATCACCCTCAATGTTATTACACTTATTTGGGGAAACAAACTGGTGCTGAATCAATGCACCTTAAATTGATAGTGCCAGGCACCTAACCAGATGTATCAGGGAAGTCACCGTTTTAAACTTGTTGGGGAATACAGATACAAATCATAACCTTAATTACTAGCCGCTCTATTTCACATGTAAACATCACACATTAGGTGCATATAACATACTGGTGCAATGCCAGTTCCACATCCTTGACCCAATGGACAATTATAGATGCTATTAGAAAAATAAATTACTTTCCTTAAGATGGTGCAGTCTGCACCACCTCGACGCGTTTCCCCGCCCTAAATTTTGGATCATCAGGAGGCCTGGGAAAAAGGGAATGACAACCACTTCTGATGCTCAGATGTCTTCTATTGTAGCAACTGCCGCCATAAAAGTGCAGGCTTAAATAGCTCCCTGATTGTGAACTGCCAAACACCGGATTCTAATCAGACTCCTGTCTCCAGGAGCCCACTCCGCATGTCCCAGCTCCCTCAGGCACTAGAGCACACAGCCAATCGACTGCGCATGCCCCAGTATCCATAGCGACCATCCGGGACTTCCTGTTTATTGTTCTCAGCTTCACCACGCATGGGCAGTGAAACCAGGAAGTCCTCCATACCAATGACTCTGACGAGATCGCCCCCACCTCATGCGGTGTCATGGCAACCAGACTGCAGTAACACAATACGTCACCACGAATGCTCTATGGCACCAGGGATTGTGATAAGTTTAATCCCTCATCATGGAAACCAAACCACCACATATATATCGCTCTGTAGTGTTTATTAAAGGAGCAGGAACAGCGTTTAACCCCTCGATGTCCTTATGAGTCTCACGCTGCACCAATCTCACTTTATCACTGCTGAGACCTGTTAAAGGGGCCACTGTTGTGAATGTCAGTTCTGCGTTTGCTGCTGTGAGGCTCCCTCTTGTGGCCAGGAATGGTTTGGACAGAGACCAGGTGTGTCTGAGCAATGGGTATTTCCATTGCTAACTCTCTGCCTATTTAAACCTTGGTCTGCCTGCAGGCTGAGCCGGATGTCATTTGTTGTTTAGTTTTCCAGCCTTTTCATCCTGCTCCAGACCACATCTACCCCAGATATGTGCCTGGTTCTTTATGTTGTTTTGTTCTTTTTGCTCTTATCTGAGTTTATCATTTACTGTGGTTGTGTTCAGTTTATTTGCAGGTAGGAATCTTCCCTCTCAGTTGCTTAGCTAGGAAGCTCCCTGCAGCTATGTTTGGAGTATTGCTCCTATAAGTCCATGTGTTTGTTGCTTCTTGAATGTGTAATGGTTCCTGCTTTCTGTTCATTGGTATGACAAGAGCGCCTGGTATAGGACGGAGTTCAGATTCAGCGATTTGAGGGCTTTTTGTACTATCAGGAATTTGGAATTTTGTAGTTTTTCTCTGGCCACCATCAGCCCCTTTCCTATCCTTTCCTATTAAGTCAGTGGGGCCTCACCTTTGCTAATCCAATCATCTATCTGTGTATTGTGTTTTCCTATATCACTCTAGTCTTTGTATGTGGGTGGCTTGCTATACCTTTACGCTCTAATTCTGAGGCAAAGAGTTATTCATCTTTCCTTCCTTTAGGATAGCTAGCTTCTCCGGCTGGGTCCGAGGTGCATAGGATGTTAGTTCACCCCTCAGCTACTTCTAGTGTTGATGGTTAGTAAGGGGATGGCGGCCAGATTAGTTGCCAATGCTCTTGTCATCTTTTTACCAATGATTTATGGTGATCGTCCATGGTTCCGAATCATAACAGGCCACGTTCACACATTTGTTAATGTCTCACATCTCATTACCCTTATAGAGCATTTCTAATCACAAAATAATGATACATTATGAACAGGATTATCCTAAAACAGCTTAAAGCTATCCCATATTGTGTTCTAAGAAAGGTTTCACCTGATCTAATTAGGTCAGACCCTTAAATAATAACTCCGGTATAGACAGTATACAATCAATTAAATAGGGTCCTGAAACCTGGACACGTCCACAGATACTGATCTTTACTCCATAATATTTGTACGGGGTTAATGACCCTATTTTCGGGTCAATATCAAAGGCTTTTCAATTGGAAGTCAGAAACCAACACTCTGAATAGTACCCCATAGGCAGAAACCTATCCAATAAATGGTGTAAAATTAAGTCTTTCATTAAGACCATTCGGGGATTGGGATTTCAAACGGAAAATCCACTGACATTCATTCTTTAAAATCCTATTATCACAATCTCCTCCTCTTGGGCTAGGTCTTATTACTTCCAGGACACAGAACCGAACAGATTTTATGTTTCCATGATGAAAATCCCAAACACGTCTTGCTATAGGGGTCTCCCTTTTGTGTCTATTGTCTCCAACATGTTCCCCTATTCGTCTCCTTAACTCCCTTATGGTCTCCCCTACATAATCACAGGGACAGTCACATGTGGCTAGAAAGACCAAGCCTTCACTTTTGAAATTCGCAAAATCTAATATAAAATAATACCGGCATCCTGTACTAGCACTTGTGATTGACTTACTCTGTATTATCCAGTCACAGTATTTACAGTCTCCAGACCAAAACGTTCCTAAAAGGTCTTCTCTCCAACCACGTTCCCGCCGGTGTTGGCCGACTGTAGTGACTATGTACCAACTGATCTCTAATTAAACCCCCCTTTCTAAAGATGACCAAAGGGCGGGGAGGTAATATATCCTGGAGGTCCGAGTCTGCTCTTAAAATTCCCCAGTGTTTACGTAGGATCTGAAACACTTTCTCCGATTGATTATCGAAGGTACCAATGATCCTTATTGGCCCTTCATCTGGTTCTCTTCTATTACCAATCTGTAATAAAGAGCTACGATCGCTGCCAAGTGCATGTTGAAACGCTCCCTGAAGTACATGATGCGGATAGCCCCTTTCTCTAAAACGTCTCCTTAGGTCCCTGGATTGCTCGAGGAAATCACCGTCACTTGAGCACTTTCTTCTAATCCTAAAAGGTACTGACCTGTAGGTATACCTCTTTTTAGGGGGATGGGATGGAAGCTATCCCAACGAAGTAAGCTACTAGCCGAGGTGGGCTTTCTGTAAGTTTTAGTTGACAGTATCCCATCACTTTTAGCATGAATTTCAACATCCAAAAATGAAAGACTTGACCTATGAATTTCAGAAGTGAACCTAAGATTAATATCATTAACATTGATACATTCGACGAAACGATGGAACTCCTGTGGGATACCCGCCCATATAACCAGGATGTCATCAATATATCTTCCCCAATATAAAATCAGGGAAACCCACCACGGAGTGTCAATGTTAAAGACTACTGTTTCCTCCCACCAACCCAGGAACAAATTAGCGTATGAGGGAGCACATGAGCTCCCCATCGCTGTGCCCCTGAGTTGGTGGAAGTACTTACCATCGAACAAAAAATAGTTATGTGACAACACAAAATCAAGTAGGTCCAAAACAAAATTATTGTGATCCCTTAGAAAGGTAGCTCTAGACCGGAGGAAATGGTGTACAGCCTCTATCCCACTTGTATGTGGAATAGAGCTGTACAATTGAGGCTAGATAGAAATCGCCATCAATTGAAATATCCTGAATTTTCAAAAGTAAGTCCGAAGTGTCCCTAATAAAAAGGGGAGTGCTGAAACGAAAGGTCTTAATATGTTGTCCAAATAAACACTAACATTTTGAGTCACTGAGCCCACCCCCGACACTATAGGTCGTCCTTTAAGGGGGTCCAAACCCTTGTGCACTTTGGGGATCGCGTAAAAGATCAATGAACACCTACAGAACCCAGTTTCTACGAAATCTGTTCATCGGGAGCTGCACAAATCTGGATTCCACGGAAGAGCTGCAATTAGAAAACTGCTGCTCTCAATGACAAATGTGTCCAAGCGTTTAGAGTGGTGTAGAAACTTCCAGAATTGGTCCCTCAAGCAGTGGAAACGTGATATTCTCAGACAAATCATCGTTTACCCTATTTCCAACCACCGGACGAGTGTACGTTTGGAGAGAGCCGAAAGAAGCATTCCATCCAGGCTGCCTTCTCCCAACCGTAAAACATGGCGGAGGTTCTGTGATGATCTGGGGTGCTATTTCCTGGAGATCCGCCAGGCCAATGATATCCCTTCATGGAAGAATTAACAGCCGAGATTATTTAGGCATCTTGGGCGACCAAGTGCATCCCATGGTTCAAGCACTGTTCCCGGAGGGGAACGCCATCTTTCAGGATGATAATGCACCAATTTATACAGCCAGGGGTGGACTGGGGTGTCTGGGGCCCACCAGGGGAATTGACTCCAGGGGCCCACCCTACAGCTAAGTATAAACACCCATTAGCGTTATCCCCATTATTGTATTGCTTTGACTGTACAGCACAGGCGGCTCCTGCACATCTATATTGTGCACCATAACTGTGATGTACAATTATAGTCGTTTGCAGTAATGGGGTCTTTGGTGAAAACAAGTTATCACAGGGTAGGTTGGTGATAACTTATTGATCGGTGGAACCAGACCAGTGGAAAGCGCACCGATCGGAAGATTGGGGAACTTTTTGCAGCGGCAGGTGGGATGTGTGACTGCAGCTCCATTCATCCTCTGTGGGGTGGGGTGTGTGACCGCAGCTCCATTCATCCTCTGAGGGGTGGGGTGTGTGACCGCAGCTCCATTCATCCTCTGTGGGGTGGGGTGTGTGACCGCAGCTCCATTCATCCTCTGTGGGGTGGGGTGTGTGACCGCAGCTCCATTCATCCTCTGTGGGGTGGGGTGTGTGACCGCAGCTCCATTCATCCTCTGTGGGGTGGGGTGTGTGACCGCAGCTCCATTCATCCTCTGTGGGGTGGGGTGTGTGACCGCAGCTCCATTCATCCTCTGTGGGGTGGGGTGTGTGACCGCAGCTCCATTCATCCTCTGTGGGGTGGGGTGTGTGACCGCAGCTCCATTCATCCTCTGTGGGGTGGGGTGTGTGACCGCAGCTCCATTCATCCTCTGTGGGGTGGGGTGTGTGACCGCAGCTCCATTCATCCTCTGTGGGGTGGGGTGTGTGACCGCAGCTCCATTCATCCTCTGTGGGGTAGGGTGTGTGACCGCAGCTCCATTCATCCTCTGTGGGGTGGGGTGTGTGACCGCAGCTCCATTCATCCTCTGTGGAGCAGCCAGATAAAAACAAGCCCAGCGCTCGCAGCCACTGAGGGAATGAATGGATCAGGGGTCGAGTCGGACATGAGCTCCAGTATAATGGGGGATAAAAGTTGCACGATCGGTGCAGGTCCCAGCAATCGGTCCACACAGATGAATAAGTTATCACTTATCCTTAGGCCACGTTCACACGTTCAGTATTTGGTCAGTATCTTACATCAGTATTTGTAGCCAAATCCAGGAGTGGGTGATAAATACAGAAGTGGTGTCATGTTTCTATTACACTTTTTCTCTGATTTTACCACTCCTGGTTTTGGCTTCAAATACTGAGGTAGAAAAACTCACTGAATTCTCAGTGTGTGCACGTGGCCTCAGTAAAGGTGATTACTTGTTTTCACTGGAGAATCTCTAAGTGCATATTTACTGCAGTGTAATAGTCACAGGACAGGGAGGGGTTAAATGTTTAAGTATTTAATTTCTACTGGAAATAATCTCCCCCTTATAGAGAGAAAATGTGACCTCCATACACAATACAATCCACTATACCAAAACCAATAATACCATATACAAGGGGGAAATACCGCCACACCGTGACAAGACAACATATTACCACCACATAGTGACCGAATACAACCACATACAAGGGATAAATACCGCCACACAGTGATCAGACCACATATTACCACCAAACAGTGACCAAATACATCCACATACAAGGGAGAAATACCACCACACTGTGACCAGACTACAAAGTGACCGAACAATACCACATACAAGGGAGAAATACCGCAACACTATGACCAGATAACATACTACCAACACATAGTGATCAAAAGCAACCACATACCAGAGAGTAAAACCACCACATCATAATTAGACCACACAGTAACCGAATATTACCACATACAAGGGAGAAATACCGCAACACTATAATCACACCACATAATGACCGACTATAACTACATATAAGAAAGTAATACTGCCACACCATAATCAGACCATATAGTGATCGAATACAACCACATACAAGGGAGAAATAACGTGACACTATTACCACACCACATAATGACCAAATAATACCACACACGAGACAAATATCAGTACATAACCAGATGACATATTACCACCACACAAGGACATATAATACTATAATAATGATCATGAATAAAAACTACAATGCTAATAACACTAATAGTATCATCAGTGCCATAATGCACATGAGCTCTGTATATAGTGTATAGGTAATACAGTGCTCACCAGTGACATTATACACAGGAGCTCTGTATACAGTGTACAGTATAGTGTATAGTATGTGTTCATGTAACACACTGACTTACCAGTGACGTCTCTAGCTGACTTTATTCATATTCGCTTTTCCTCTTCATCCGGTGCTGACCGCCATCACTTCTTCCTGCCATGACGTGACTCTGCAGAAAATAACAGTCACCTATAGCCGATCACTCCCAGAGTACATTCCTCACCATTTCCCCAATTTCTACACCACATCAGACTCTTGTTCCCCCATTGGAGACAGTATGCTCACAATTAACTTATATTTCATCAGTAATAATGTCCCCTAATTTGCCCCTACAGTAATTATGCCCCACGTGCCACCATAAACTAATATGTTCCCCAGTGCTCTATAGTGTCCCCCACTGCCCTATTATATCCCCCACTGCCCTATAGTGTTCCCCACTGCCCTATTATATTCCCCACTGCCCTATGATTTCCCCCACTGCCCTATTATGTCCCCCACTGCATTATAATGTCCTGTCTGCACTATAATGTCCCCCACTGCCCTATTATGTCCCCCACTGCCCTATAGTGTCCCCCACTGCCTTATAGTGTCCCCCACTGCCTTATAGTGTCCCCCACTGCTCTATTATATCCCCTACTGCCCTATTATGTCCCCCACTGCCCTATTATGTCCCCCACTGCCCTATTATGTCCCCCACTGCCCTATTATGTCTCCCACTGACCCATAATATGCTCCATAAAGTCCCCCACCGCTTCTTAATGCCCCTTGTAAAATAACACTGCTCCTCCCCCACCCGCAGCCCCTCATATAAAAGTACATCTTCGGCTCCTCTGGAGCGCTTACCTGTGCCTGCGTTTCCTGCTCTTCGTCCCTGCAGCTGCGGCCCCGGTAATGATGATGTTGGTGCAGGACTGAGGCGCGCTCCTCTGCAGCCCCGGCGATGACGGTACGTCACGGTACCAGTGCTGCTCTCCCTCCTGTCACCGGCCGCACTGTACAAATGTATTGCGCGCCTGAAAGACGCACATACATCTGGATACCGGCGCGGTCGGTGCAGGTCTTGGGACTCCCGCATTGCACCGCTAGGACTTTTGGTGAGTCACATGACATGTGATGTCACTAAAGGTCCGGCAACTGCAAAAACTTCAGTGATAGTGATTGTACAAGTTCTGTACGATCACTGAAGTTTACGATAGAAAGCCCGCGTGGCGGGGCCCACTCAGGCCTGTGATGCCCTGTGGCATGGGAACTGCCTGAGGGCACCATACTGGGGATGGGGGCAGCTGCACTACAGGCCCCCAGCAGCAGGACAGATGGGATCAGTGGCATAACTAGAGTTTGATGGGCCCCGGTGCAAAGTTTGGACCTGGCCCCCCCACACATACATGACACTCGGGGTATGGAATAGTGTCGCTGACACTTGGCTCTTTCCCTCAGCACCCAGGTTTCCCATGATCTGAAATCTCTCTATCAGCAGCTTTCCCATGCTCTGCTATACATCTTTCCCTCGGCACCCAGCTTTCCCATGATATCAGAGCATGGGAAAGCTGGGTGCTGAGGGAAAGAGCCTCTTTTCCTCAGCACAAAACGTTCCCATGCAGTGCTTTATCTTTGTCCCCCTTGTATATAGTTATCCAAATACTATAGTGACCCTTATATAGCCTTCCATATAGTATAATGGGTCGCACATAACCCTTCATATATTATAATGCACCTCCCATAGTCCTCCATGTATTATAATACACGTCACATAGTCCTCCATATTATATAATGTAGAGCATAGTCCTCCATATAATATAATACACATCCCACAGTCCTCGATTTAAGATTATTATTATTATTATTATTTATTTATAGAGCACCATTGATTCCATGGTGCTGTACATGAGAAGGGGGTTACATACAAAATACATATACAAGTTACAGTAGACAGACTAGTACAGAGGGAAGAGGGCCCTGCCCTTGCGGGCTTACATTCTATAGGATTATGGGGAGGAGACAGTAGGTGGGGTGTAGGTGGGTGTAGGATACTGCATATCCCATAGTCCTCGATACAAGGCAAACCCCATAATCCTCAATATGGTATAATGCACCCACCATAATCCTCCATATAGTATAATACACACTCCATAATCCTCAATATAAATGCACACTCCATAATCCTCCATATAGTATAATACACACTCCATAATCCTCAATATAAATGCACACTCCATAATCCTCCATATAGTATAATGCACACTCCATAATCCTCAATATAGTATAATACACCCCCATAGACCTCTAGCCACTGTTTACTCACTGCTTAAAAAAATAAATTAAATATAAATAAATAAATTAAAAATAATTTTTAATGGAGTGAATTGGGAGATGATTTGAACTTTTAGGTTTTTTATTTTTTTTTAAACTTTTTCTTAACATATATATATATATATACATACATATATACAGTGCCTACAAGTAGTATTCAACCCCCTGCAGATTTAGCAGGTTTACTCATTCGGAATTAACTTGGCATTGTGACATTTGGACTGTAGATCGGCCTGGAAGTGTGAAATGCACTGCAGCAAAAAAGAATGTTATTTCTTTTTTTTTTTTTTAAATTGTGAAAAGTTTATTCAGAGGGTCATTTATTATTCAACCCCTCAATCCACCAGAATTCTGTTTGGTTCCCCTAAAGTATTAAGAAGTATTTCAGGCACATAGAACAATGAGCTTCACATGTTTGGATTAATTATCTATTTTTCCAGCCTTTTCTGACTAATTAAGACCCTCCCCAAACTTGTGAACAGCACTCAAACTTGGTCAACATGGGAAAGACAAAGGAGCATTCCAATGCCATCAGAGACAAGATCGTGGAGGGTCACAAGACTGGCAAGGGGTACAAAACCCTTTCCAAGGAGTTGGGCCTACCTGTCTCCACTGTTGGGAGCATCATCCGGAAGTGGAGGGCTTATGGAACTACTGTTAGCCTTCCACAGCCTGGACAGCCTTTGAAAGTTTCCACCCGTGCCGAGGCCAGGCTTGTCCGAAGAGTCAAGGCAAACCCAAGAACAGCAAGGAAGGAGCTCCGGGAAGATCTCATGGCAGTGGGGACATTGGTTTCAGTCAACACCATAAGTAACGTACTCCACCGCAATGGTCTCCGTTCCAGACGAGCCCGTAAGGTACCTTTACTTTCAAAGCGTCATGTCAAGGCTCGTCTACAGTTTGCTCATGATCACTTGGAGGACTCTGAGACAGACTGGTTCAAGGTTCTCTGGTCTGATGAGACAAAGATCGAGATCTTTGGTGCCAACCACACACGTGACGTTTGGAGACTGGATGGCACTGCATACGACCCCAAGAATACCATCCCTACAGTCAAGCATGGTGGTGGCAGCATCATGCTGTGGGGCTGTTTCTCAGCCAAGGGGCCTGGCCATCTGGTCCGCATCCATGGGAAGATGGATAGCACGGCCTACCTGGAGATTTTGGCCAAGAACCTCCGCTCCTCCATCAAGGATCTTAAGATGGGTCGTCATTTCATCTTCCAAAAAGACAACGACCCAAAGCACACAGCCAAGAAAACCAAGGCCTGGTTCAAGAGGGAAAAAATCAAGGTGTTGCAATGGCCTAGTCAGTCTCCTGACCTTGACCCAATTGAAAACTTGTGGAAGGAGCTCAAGATTAAAGTCCACATGAGACACCCAAAGAACCTAGATAACTTGGAGAAGATCTGCATGGAGGAGTGGGCCAAGATAACTCCAGAGACCTGTGCCGGCCTGATCAGGTCTTATAAAAGACGATTATTAGCTGTAATTGCAAACAAGGGTTATTCCACAAAATATTAAACCTAGGGGTTGAATAATAATTGACCCACACTTTTATGTTGAAAATTTAATAAAATTTAACTGGCCAACATAAGATTTATGCATCTGTTAATAAATCCTGCTCTTGTTTGAAGTTTGCAGGCTCTAACTTATTTGCATCTTATCAAACCTGCTAAATCTGCAGGGGGTTGAATACTACTTGTAGGCACTGTATATGTGTATATATATATATTACTAGTCCCCCTGCTGCATTGCTCTGATCTGCATAAATGCTGCTTTCCTCTGGCGATCTGTCAGGTGTAAGAGGAACTGACTCATGATAGCTACAGGAATCATCACATGACTCTGTGCTACCATGGCAACCATCAGCTCTACGTGATCACACACACTACACCCCCATATGTCACACACCCTGCACCCCCCATATGACACACTACACCCCCATATGTCACACACCCTGCTTCCCATACAGCCTGCACCCCCCATATCACACACACTACACCCCCATATGTCACACACCCTGCACCCCCCATATCACACTACACCCCCATATGTCACACACCCTGCTTCCCATAGAGCCTGCATCCCCCATATCACACCCACACTACACCCCCACATGTCACACACCCTGCTTCCCATAGAGCCTGCACCCCCGATATCACACACACTACACCCCCATATGTCACACACCCTGCTCCCCATACAGCCTGCACCCCCCATATCACACACACACACTACACCCCCACATGTCACACACCCTGCTTCCCATACAGCCTGCACCCCCCATATCACACACATACACACACACACTACACCCCCATATGTCACACACCCTGCTCCCCATACAGCCTGCACCCCCCATATCTCACACACACACACACTACACCCCCATATATTACACACACTGCTCCCCATGCAGCCTGCAACCCCCATGTCACACACACTACACCCCCATATGTCACACACCCTGCTCCCCATACAGCCTGCACCCCCCATATCACACACACTACACCCCCATGTCACACACCCTGCTTCCCATACAGCCTGCACCCCCCATATCACACACACTACACCCCCATGTCACACACCCTGCACCCCCCATATCACTCACACACACACTACACCCCCATATATCACACACACTGCTCCCCATACAGCCTGCACCCCCCATATCACACACACTACACTCCCATATATCACACACACTGCTCCCCATACAGACTGCAACCCCCATGTCACACACACACACACACACACACACTACACCCCCATATAATCACACACCCTGCTCCCCATACAGCCTGCACCCCCCATATCACACACACACACTACACCCCCATATATCACACACACTGCTCCCCATACAGCCTGCACCCCCCATATCACACACACACACACACACACACACACTACACCCCCATATAATCACACACACTGCTCCCCATACAGACTGCAACCCCCATGTCACACACACTACACCCCCATATGTCACACACCCTGCCCCACATATCTCACCCTGCCTGTACCCCAACTTACCCCTCTCAAACACTCTGCACCCCTTCACATCCTTCTGTCAGTCTGCAGCCCTCATATGCCACTCACCCTGCACCGCCCCCTCCCCTCCCTCTTATGTCCCCTCTTTTCTCATTACCAGTCATCTATCCAAATCTTCAGGAATCAGTATCTTTGCTTTCTCCCCGGCAATCCTGTGTCTCCTCCCACAGTCACATGGGGATGACATCATCGCAGGTCCTGGAAGGATGGATTCCGTCTGCTGTGCAAGAGCAATTCTGCTCTGCCGCAGCTCAGAAACGCCTGGTGGCCTCTCCAGGTCATGGGCCCCTCTGCCCCCTGCTGACACCGGGCTCCGCGATCATTACGCCCCTGGATGGGATGGTGGAGGCGGCTGGAGCTGGCCCCAGGCAGGTGACTGGTAAGTTAAAGAGCCCCCCCCTTGGCCCCCGCACACACCCCCCCCCAGGGCCCCTGCCCGCTCCCCTGGGCCCCCGCACCCCTCCCGGGCCCCCGCACCCCCCCCAGGGGCCTCTGCTCACTCCCCTGGGTCCTCGCACACCCCCCCCCCCGGGCCCCCGCACACCCCCAGGGGCCCCTGCCTTGCTCCCCTGGGCCCCCGCCTTCTATACTCACCTGCTGCTGCTCCTGCAGCCTGGCATGGGGCGACGCCGGGTCAGTCATCCGCAGCGCGATGCTGCCAGCACCTGCACAGGAAGGAAGCAGTCATCGCTCTGAGACTGCCTCCTCCTGCAGTGTCGCTGCGCAGATGAGTCAGAGCGGCACTAACAGTGACAGGAGGCAGAGCAGGGGGATCGCTCTCGCTGCTTGCCGCTGCAGAGGGAATGGGCTTGTCACTAATCATATCGGCAATGTGCCGATATGATTAGTGAAATTACCAGCCGGGGGGGGGGGCCTCTCTCACATATCCATAGGGGCCCAGGAGGGGTAGGGGGGGCGGGGCCCAGGGGGCGTGGCCATCAATAGCAGGGGCCCACCGGGGGTTCTCCCGACCGCCTGTTGGGCCAGTCCGCCCCTGCATACAGCTAGAATTGTTAAAGCATGGCACGAGGACCATTCTAATGAAGTTAAGCATCTCATCTGGCCCCCACAATCCCCAGACCTCAACATTATTGAGCATTTATGGTCGATTTTAGAGATTCAAGTTAGACGTCGATTTCCGCCACCATCGTCGCTCAAGAACTGGAGGCTGTTTTAACTGCAGAATGGGCTAAAATTCCTTTAGAAACAATTCACACCTTGTATAAATCCATACCTCGAAAAATTCAGGCTGTAATTGCCGCAAAAGGTCGACCTACACCATGTTAAACTAACTTTTGTTGATGTTTCCAGGTGTTTCCATTATTTTGTCCAACCCCTGTAAATAAACCATACTCGGCTGATTTAGTTGGAGACCCCCAAGGTTTTATAAAAGGGCATGTAGAAAAACTGACACTGGACACAAGTGGTAAAACTGCGGTAGAACGTTTATTGATTTTTGTACATAAATTGATAACATTTAGATGGATTCAGACGACCCTCAGACAAACCATGATTAACAAAGTCATTATTACAGGACTGTATCAGTCGGAATTTTATGGTTATATAAGCAGCATAAAAACAGACGGTAGCATTCAGTTATTCAAGACGCTTAAAAGACACAGCAAATTTAACTTTATTAAAAAGGTTGTTTTTTTCTTTTTTAATAGGTCATCCAACAGTTGAACAGTTTGTGGATCATACAGGAATGATTGACACATTAATAGTTGGGTGTTTTAAAACAATCACAAATGTAACAGAAAATATCATAAGAATTCCAGTGCATGCAAAAAGAGAAACTTTTTCCATAACAATTAAAATAGTTAAAAGAGGAAGATTGGCAACTTTGAATGTCCTTGTCTATTTCATGGCTTCACGTTAAGCATAGAAACTTGTGAACCAGCAGCTATGGATGAAATGGGCGACTCATCAAGTTCTAGGTCTTGCCACTAAGTGTCAGATTATGTTGGGGGACACCAAACTTATGTTATGGTTATGTTTTTAAGTGCAAATTTTGGAAGGGCCAATTTTAAATACTTATTCAATTGTTTCAATTATCCAAGTCTTCTTAAACCCAATATTATCAGTATTGGAGTAGACAGAAGGGAATCAATTCCCAATGGTCTTTACTTTGTCTCTGTTACATGTTTTGTTGTACAGTTTGTCCCTATGTGAGTTTTTCTTTGCATTTAAACTATGATTTTCAAGTAGAACTTTCCTCACCTAGGTGTGATAGTGGATTTTCCCCTGTGTGACTTCTACAATGGACAACTAAATCTGATTTCCGCTTATAACATTTGCCACAGTCTGAACATGAAAATGGCTTCTCCCCTGTGTGAATTCTTTGGTGCTTAACAAGACTTGAATTCTCTGCAAAACATTTCCCGCATTCTGAACATGAAAATGGCTTCTCACCTGTGTGAGTTCTCTGATGTGTAACAAGATGTGATTTATTGTTAAAATGTTTCCCACAATCTGAACATTGGTATGGCTTCTCACCTGTGTGAACTCTCCTATGTGCCACAAGATCTGATTCAGCTTTAAACCATTTCCCACAATCTGAACATGTAAATGGTTTCTCTATGTGAGTTCTGTGGTGTTTACTTAAACTTGAATTATTTGCAAAATATTTACCACATTCTATACATGAAAACAGCTTCTCCCCTGTGTGAGTTCTATGATGGGCAAGTAAAAGTGTTTTCCGATTAAAACATTTCCCACAATCTGAACATGAAAAAGGCTTCTCCCCAGTGTGAATTATCTGGTGTTTAACAAGACTTGATTTCTCTGCAAAACATTTTTTACATTCTGAACACGAAAATGGCTTCTCACCTGTGTGAATTCTCTGATGTGCAACAAAATTTGATTTCTGGTAAAAACATTTTCCACATTGTGAACATGAAAAGAGCTTCTCCCCAGTGTGAATTCTCTGGTGGCTAAGAAGACTTGATAAATTTACAAAATATTTTCCACATTCTGAACAAGAAAAGGGCTTCTCCCCTGTATGAGTTCTCTGGTGTTTAGCAAAATATGTTTTATCTGTATATCTTTTCCCACAATCTGAACATATAAAAGGCTTCCTCTTTGTGTGTATTTTTTGGTGCCTAACAAGATTTGATTTATAAGCAAAACTTTTCCCACATTCTGAACATGAACATGGTTTCTCTCCTGTGTGAAGTGTCTGGTGTTTAACAAGGCTAGATTTATGTACAAAACATTTCCCACAATCGGAACATAAAAATGGTTTCTCCCCTGTGTGAATTTTCTGATGTGTAACAAGAGTTTGCTTCACTGCAAAACATTTCCCACATTTTGGACATGAAAATGGCTTCAACCCTGTGTGAATTCTCTGGTGTTTAACAAGACTAGAAATCTCTGCAAAACATTTTCCGCATTCTGAACATGGAAATGGCTTCTCCCCTGTGTGAGTTCGCTGATGTGAAATGAGCTTTGATTTTTCTGTAAACCATTTCCTACATTCTGTACATGAAAACAGCTTCTCCCCTGTGTGAGTTCTATGATGGACAAGTAAGTATGATTTCCGATTAAAACATTTCCCACATTCTGAACATGAAAATGGCTTCTCCATAGTGTGAATTTTCTTGTGTTTAACAACACTTGAATGCTCTGCAAAACATTTTCCACATTGTGGACATGAAAATGGCTTCTCACCTGTGTGGGTTCTCTGATGTATAACAAGTAGAAATTTCCGATAAAAACGTTTCCCACATTCTGAACATGAAAAGAGCTTCTCCCCTGAGTGAATTTTCTGGTGTTCAACAAGCCTTGATATATTTACAAAATATTTTCCACATTCTGAACAGGAAAAGGGCTTTTCCCCTGTGTGAGTTCTCTGGTGACTAACAAAATGTGATTTGTTGCTAAAATTTTTCCCACATTCTGAACATTGGTATGGCTTCTCACCTGTGTGAACTCTCCTATGTGGAACAAGATCAGATTTAGCTTTAAAGCATTTCCCACATTCTGAACATGAAAATGGTTTCTCCTCTGTGTGAGTTCTGTGGTGTTGAATTAAACATGAATTATTTGCAAAACATTTTCCACATTTTGAACATGGAAATGGCCTCTCCCCTGTGTGAGTTCTATGATGGGCAAGTAAAAGTGTTTTCCGATTAAAACATTTCCCACATTCTGAACACGAAAAAGGCTTCTCCCCAGTGTGAATTCTCTGGTGTTTAACAAGACTTGATTTCTCCGCAAAACATTTTCCACATTCTGAACAAGAAAATGGTTTTTCACCTGTGTGAGTTCTCTGATGTGCAACAAAATGTGATTTCTGGTTAAAACATTTCCCACATTGTGAACATGAATATGGCTTCTCCCCTGTGTGAACTCTCTCAGGGCTAACAGGCTTTGATTTTTTGTTAGAATTTGGCCCAAGCTCTGAAGAAAATGTTTTCTTCTCGGTGTGAGTTTTTTTATGTTTAGCAAAAGAATCTTTGAGGGAAAAACGTTTACCACATTCTGCACTTGAAAATGGCATCTTTACCTTAAGATCAGTTTTCTTTTTAACATCTCTTTTGTGACTTTTATTTTTCTTAATAGTCTGTGAAGTATCAAAAGATGATAGATCTTTGTTGTGAAGGGATGATGGTATATCTGTAATAATGGCATACATTTCAGTTATATCATGTTTGATATCTAGGTCTTCTGATTTAAAATATGAAGATGTCAGTTGTCCCTCTGATCTTGTACAGTCACCTGCCAAGAATAAAGATTACTTTGTAAATCAAATTATATTTTTATAACATTTCTAAAATATCCATAGAAATTACAAGTTATGTAGAGAAATTAAATTATTAGCTACTACTAAAAGAGTCCACAATTTAAGTCACCAAAAAATGTTATGGACTTCAACATATAACCAAACCTTTACGAAAGTCCCAAAAAAAACAAGACCTTAGTTATGTTTGTCAATTGAAAAAGACTAAAATTACTTACTGGTAATGGCATTTTCCATGGGCCATGACAGCACCACACGAGAGAGCGATCCGCCCCACAAGGACAGGAAACCTACTTAATAAAAAGTACCTCTCCCACACATTAATTGGGTTACATAGAATGAGACGCTCTCCCACAAAGTTACATATACACACACCATCACCAGAAATAGCAAAAAAAAAGAGTGCCCTGAAACACACACCACATTACAGTTAGTGCAGAACAAAAGCTGTGAAAAAGGTCGGGAATATAAGGGTGCTGTCATGGACTCTAGAAAATCCTATTACCGGTAAGTAATTTGGTTTTTCCCTTCTTCCATGACAGCACCGCACGAGAGATTTAGAGCAAATCCCTCAGGGAGGGACCACTGCTTGCAGAATCCTTCTTCCAAAGGAAAGGTTACCAGAAGAGGATAGATCCAATAAAGTGCTTACAGAAGGTAGAATGAGAGAACGAAGTCGCTGCTTTACATATATGATCAATCAACGCTTCCACTTTCTCAGCCCAGGAAGTCGCAAATGCTCTAGTAGAATTGGCTTTAATACCTACCGAAACTGAATTACCACTGTAGGAGTAGGAGAAGCTAATAACATCCCTAATTGATCTCATAGTGCCCTTTGATACACCTAGGCCTTTTTTGGACTCTGAAAGAAGACAAATAGCGACCAACTTTTTCTCCATGGTTTAGTCCTGAAAACAATCAACTAGGGACCTCCTGACATCTAAGATGTGAAACTTTTCCTCCTTTGGGTTACTAGGCTTAGTGCAAATTTTACAAGCCAAATTACTGGATCCTATGAAATTTAGGAGAAACCTTCGGAAGATAGGCTGGGTCTAGTCTTAGAATTATCCTGTCCTCAAACATTCGAAAATAGGGGGGGGGTCCACTGGCAACTCCTGGATAGCACTGACCCTATAATATGAAAACATTTATACACAAG
This sequence comes from Anomaloglossus baeobatrachus, assembly GCF_048569485.1. Classification (NCBI taxonomy): domain Eukaryota; kingdom Metazoa; phylum Chordata; class Amphibia; order Anura; family Aromobatidae; genus Anomaloglossus; species Anomaloglossus baeobatrachus. The sequence goes on from NC_134357.1 coordinate 558,299,991, forward strand.
ATACATGTATACACATGTATATACACAGCATGTGTATACATGCATCTCTGAGTAGTGCAGTCTGGGGTGGTGGTCCTTTGCGACCGTCTCTCAGTACTATTGCCTCTGGTTCTAAATGTTGAGGTTTCTGTATTTAATATGTAAACATTGAAGATCAGCTCACTCCAACAGAGGAGGTCACAGCCAGTGCACGGAGCCACCCTAGCTTCGGACGGAATCTTGCGGAGAAGAAAGAAAGAAAGTCTCCAGCATCCACAGAAGGCACATGTAAGTAAATAAAAAAAAAAAAAAAAAAAGTCTATTGAAAATTCAACAAAAACAGCTATGGAACTAGATGTGAACCACCATGATACAGACAGTGGAGGATAACCTACGTGTTTCGACAAAGACATTCTTATTCATGAATAAGGCGTCTTTTCGCCAAAACGCAAAGGATTATCCTTTACTGTTTATTTCATGGCGGTTCACATCTAGTTCCATAACTGTTTATGAATTTTCAATAATGACTTTTTTTTAATTTACTCACCTGTGCCTTCCATGGATGCTGAAGACTTCCCCTTTCTTTCATCACTGACCCAATGGGCTGAGGTCAGAGCCACAGAGAGTGCGGTCTTTAAAGTAAGATTTTTCACTGTAGAGGACTCTAAAGGTACAAAGAGGGGTTCAGAGGGGTTCAGTTAAAGTTCAGATCCCAGGGAGGTACCATTGAAAGATGTATCGCCTTACCTCTATCACACACCCTTATAAATCTAACAATTCATCTATTGCCTGCTAGGTCACTATTATATAAGGCTTCTAGGCTTCTACTTGTGTTTTGCACTGACGAGTAAAATCCGATAAAACATCGGATTGCTCTCCCTCTAGTGCAAAACTATGGGGCAATGTCCATCTGTGATTTATTTCTCATGCCATAGTGGCATGCGGAATGAATCGTAGCATGCTGCGTTTGGCAGTGAGTCTCGGCTCACGCACCCCCATACAAGTCTATGGGACCACGTGAAACCTCGCACTGCACTCGCATGTAATCCAAGTGCAGTGCGATATACGAAGAGACAGGCCGTGGAGAAGATGAGGAGAAAGTGCTCCCTCCCTCTTCTCCGCAGCTGTGATGCGATCGCAGTTGCATGAACCTCTGCTCACACTCGATATCGCTTCCAATGCGCTCGCAGCAGAAGCTATACGCAAGTGGAATCGTACCCTATCGCTGATATCTGCAACCTGAGTACTGGTGGATAACCCCATGTCTCAACCTTTCTGAAGGAACTCTAAAATGGGTCCCACAGGAATTTTGTCACTTAGCAGACCCCATGAATTAATAAAAACTTTCTAAAAAGGTCCTGCCATATTTTGTCACTTTTACCAGCTTTCTATTTTTAAAGTAAGGTAAATGTGAAATTTGGGGAAAAACCTTCCTGAATCAGAAGGGACCTTCAAATTCCAGACTGTCAAATATAGCCCCACCACTTGTGGATGCCAGATTGGACCATGACTGAAAAGATCTAGAATATCTGGAAGAATCCACGGATGGAAGAACAATATTAGTCTCATCCATGAAAACCATGGTCTTTTGGTCTTCCCATACTGTCAGGACTACTTGATTCATCCTTATAGGAAAAAAGGCGTAAGCCAGGTGAAAGTCCCAAGCAATCTGGAAGGTATTTACTACATGAAGCTTTTCCCTGGGATTTAAGAAACCAAACCTTTTTACATTCCTGTTCCACCTGTTTGCGAAAAGGTCTATACTTGGAAGTCCCCATAAATCCACTGTTTGCTGAAAGACCTTCTAATTCAGAGCCCACTTGCCCCTGTCTTAGATGACTGCAACTTAGCAAGTCGGCCCTGGTATTCTCCTTTCCTCTGATGTGTCAAGGGTAAAAAGGGTTTCTTCCAGCTTGAAAATTTCCTCTGTCACTGCCACGAGAGCTTTTGATCTTGTTTCCGCACTTATGATTGATATAGGCAAGCGTAGTTCGATTGTCTGACAGAATACTGACATGCTGGTTCTGTAGATCTGAGAGCAAATACACTGCTCAAAAAAAATATAAAAGGGAACACTTAAACAGCACAATGTAACTCCAAGTCAATCACACTTCTGTGAAATCAACATGTCCAGTTATGAAGCAACACTGATTGTGTATCAATGTTTCCTACTGTTGTGCAAATTGAAGAGACAACAGGTAGAAATGATAGGCAATTAGTAAGACACCCCCTATAAAAGGAATGATTCTGCAGGTGGTGACCACAGACCATTTCTCTGTTCTCATTCTTTTTGCTGTTGTTTTAGGTCACTTTTGCATTTTGTCATTGCGAACACCCTAGAGGTAGCATGAGGGGGTGTCTACAACCCACAGACGTTGCTCAGGTAGTGCAGCTCATCCAGGATGTCACATCAATGCGAGCTGTGGAAAGAAGGTTAGAAATGTCTGTTAACACAGTGTCGAGAGCATGGAGCAGATACCAGGAGACAGGCCAGAACACCAGGAGACCTGTAGAGGGCCATAGGAGGGCAAGAACCCCGCAGCATGACCGCTACCTCTACCTTTGTGTAAAGAGGAACAGGAGGAGCAGTGCCAGAGCCCTACAAAATGCCCCTCAGTATGCACTAATATCCTGGGGTCTGCTCAAACTGTCAGAAACAGACTTCATAAGGATGGTATGAGAGCCCGACGTCCACAAGTGGGGGTGGTGCTTACAGCCCAACACTGTGCAGGGCGATATGCATTTGCAAGAGAACACCAAAATTGGCAGATTCGAGATTGACGCCCTGTGCGCTTTACAAATCAGAGCAAGTTCACACTGAGCACATGACAGATGTGACAGTCTGCAGACTCCGTGGAGAATGTTCTGCTGCATGCAACATACTCCAGCATGACCGGTTTGGCAGTGGGTCAGTAATGGTGTGGGGTGGCATTTCTTTGGAGGGCCGCACATCACTCGATTTGCTAGCCAGAGGTACCCTGACTGCCATTAGGTACCTGGATGAGATCCCCAGACCTGTTGTGACACAACATGTAAGTGCAGTGGGCCCTGGGTTGATATTAGTGGCCTGTTGGATGTCATTTTGCAGGGCTCTGGCACTGCTCCCCCCATTCCTCCTTTCCCAAAGGAGGCTGTAGCGGTCCTGCTGACGAGTTGTTGCCCTTCTATTTCCTCTTCTACATCTCCTGGTGTACTTGCCTGTCTCCTGGTATCTGATCCATGCTCTGGACACTGTGCTGACAGACACAGCTAACCATCTTGCCACAGCTCACATTGATGTTCCATCCTAGATGAGCTGCACTACCTAAGCATCTTTTGTGGGTTGTAGGCACCCCCTCATGCTACGTCTAGGGTGAGAGCAATGACAAAATGGAAAAGTGACCAAAACAACAGCCAAAAAGGATGAGAACAGAGAAATAGTCTAATCACCACCTGCAGAACCACTCCTGTCTTGCTAATTGACTATCATTTCTACCTGCCTGGTCCATGTGTACAACAGCAGTAGAGATTGATTCACAACTGATGTTACTTCATAACTGGACAGATTGATTTCACAGAAGTGTGATTGACTTGGAGTTACATTGTGTTGTTTAAGAAGTGTTCCCTTTATTTTTTTGAGCAGTGTACTTCATTGCATATTTTACCACTAGAAGCTCTTTTATATTGAAGGAACTTCTTATTTCTGGTCTCCGTCAAGTCCCCTAGGCTAAACCATACATCCGATGAGCTCCACAGCGCCCTGGACTTGCATCCATGGTTACAACTGCTGTAACATGATTTACCCATGGGACACTTTTTGACAAATTCTTCATGCTCCACCAACATAAAAAGGCTTCCATTGTGATTAAATATCTATCCTTCCTTCCAGATTCCCTCTTAGCCTCCTTTCTCCTAAGAGTATCTACTGCTGTAACTGCCTGGTATGAACCTGAGCCCAGAAAAAAGCGGCAATGCATGAAGTTAGGGACCCTAAGGGTATGTGCCCACAATCTGACTCACTGCGTCCTAGACGCAGCGGGTCCTGACCTGCGGGTCCGCGAGTCTCCTCCGCGGAACGCAGGAGACTGCAGCTGCTCGTACCCACAATCAAGGTTCAGTGTGCTGTAGTCTCTTGTTTGTGTTCTCCCTATGGAAGATGCATGCGACTCTGCAAACAATTAACATACTACGGTCTGGAAAGAGGTCAGTGTTTGCTGCGGAAAAAACAAGCACAGTGGGCACCAGATTTATAGAAATCCCGTCCACTATGCTTGTACTGTACAACGCAGCATTATGGAATCAGCGAAAACACGCTACATCCAAAACGCTGCAAACACTGATCCTGGGCACGCACCCTAACACTGACATTGCTTTTTTTAGTGTCATAGAAGGTCTTTTTTATAGTTTCTGACTGCATATATTTTTATAGTTTCTCTTTTCTTCCGGTAAGTAACACATCTGAGTTACAGAATCTAAATGATAACATAAAAAGGATTGAACTCTCAGGGGAATTAATTTTGACTTCTCTAGATTCAGAAGCAAGCCTAGCTCCTCCACAGTGGCTCTCACTCTTGCCAAACATAAGGTTCCTCTGATGTGCCCACCACCAGAAAATCAGCCAGATATGGTATTATCAAAGTATCGTGCTCCCAAAGATGTGCAGTCACCTCTATGTCACTCTATGTTGAGCTCTAAACTCACCAAATGTCATGGTGACTTCTGACCCTGTTCACACTGCAGAGTCTGACACGCCACCTGGTGCTTTTGAGTTGCACAGACTTGGGCAATAACCAGTTGAGCGATTATTAGTGATCAGGCTAGCAGGAGTGAATTTCTGCTTGCCTGTGGATTGCTGCTAGGATCACAGGTTACTGGAGACCTACCACAGCCACCTCCGCCCTTGAAAAGATGGTAAAACCTCTTCCTCCAAACCGATTATAGCTTCCGAATACCAGTCCTTGTGCTGTGGTATCTAGTCCAGGTGATACCCTGTGTGTTATTTGGTGTGTTGTGCAAATATCCTTGTTTATTTCCTCCCTGATTTTTTATTTCCTCCTGAGCACATATTTTCTTACCTCTGTGCATGTGCAGGGAGTTTGAGTTTAGTTTTTACCCTGTCTAGCTCTTTGCGTGTGATTAACCACTTGTGTCCTGGCCCTCGCCGGGGGTGGGGCAGAGGGGGGTATAGACCAGGGCTTTTCAGGATCTAGGGTTTGGAAGGCAGCCCAGACAGTCACCATTAGACATATCTTTGGGAACAAGGACAGCTAGGGTCCCCATAGCCCTAGAGCAAGTACGTGCCCCAATTACAAGTTACCTTTTCAAACTTTGTAACATTATAAATCGGTCTATTAAAATTTCTCCATGAACCCCGTAGCTTCCCTTGAGAGGCATTTGCAGGCGTTGTCACTACAGGTGGTGGCATTAAAAGAGGCAGTTCAGCAACAGGCTCAGTCTTCTACCTCGGCGCAGTCCGGGTTGGTTGTCTGATCACCTGAACCTAAACTGCCTCTTCCAGGGTGTTATGCTGGGGATTGCAGCTGGATTGTCTCCTTCCGGGAGGCATGTAAATTGTATTTTCGCCTGTGTCATCTTAAGGCACAGCGCGTGGGTATTGTGGTCTCACTTCTGAGTGGTGACTCACAAGCTTGGGTATTTTATTTGCCTCTTGACTCCAGTGTTTGGATCTGTGGATGTTTTCTTGGGGGGGTTTTTTGCGCCCGGTCTCAACTAAGACGATCCTGATCAGGTGTCGTCGGCTGAGTCGGAGATCCGTTCACTTCAACATGGGAATCAGCCGGCTGAGGATTACAGCGCTGAATTCCGGCGTTGGTCAGTGGATACACAGTGGAACAACGCTGCCTCAAAAAACAGTTTTTCAGGGTGTTTCCGATAGGGTGAAGGAGGCCTTGGTTATGTACGAGACTCCCTCCCTCACTGGCGTGAGCCTTGGCTCTGGTAATTCGCATAGATCGCTGGTTCCATCAGAGGTCTCATAATACCAAGTCTATGTGAAAGGGGGCAGCAGCACCCGCTTTACCTCCAGAGGCCTCACCCGAGCCCATGCAGTTCGGTCTGACGTCTCTGATGAGGAGAGAGTTCCCTACTTCTAAAAGGGAAAGTGTATGCTTTTTCTGCAGTAAAAAGGGTAATTTGCCCCATAGTGCGTAAGAGAGGTGGGCCGTCGGGAAACTGTTAGACCAAGGGGGATTGGGATTCCAACCTATGTCTATTTCCTCCACCATGGTATCTCAGTGTTTTTTTACCTGCCAAGGTAAAAACACAGGGGTAAGAGGACTTAATTCAGGTGTTTCTTGATAGTGGTTCTGAGGCCAACATAATCGAACTGTTTGCTCGCTCTTCTGGGTTAAGGGTTGACATGTTATCCAGTCCTATACGGATTTTTGTCATCTACACGTCACCCCTCTCCCAAGGGGTCTTCAAGGAGTGTGTAAAGAGATTAGAACTCCGCATATGGGTACTCCATTCTGAGCATATTACTTGCCAGGTGCTCAGAGAAATTGTGTTAGGATTCCACCTTGCCAGGTGCCTACACAAATTGTGTTAGGATTCCCTTGGTTCACATTACACAACTACGTAGATGACTGCAAGACCCAGGACATAGTTCAGTGGAACTATTACTCTAAGGAACACTGTCCGGAGAGCTGTGTCTCGACCGTAATATCTATTATCCCAGAGCCTCTGTCAGAGCTTAGTGATGTTTTCTGAAAATGGTTGTCAGGATCTGCCGACTCACAGGCCTTATGACTGCACCACAAGGTTGAAGCCAGGGGCCAAGTTGCCCAACTGGAGAATGTATAATCTGTACGGTCCTGAGAAACGAGAACTCAAGGAATACATAAACTGAGTTTGGCCAATGGTAACTTTAGACCATCTTCATCCCCAGTAGCGGCAGGATTTTTCTTTGTAAAAAAGAAAGATGGTGGACTACGCCCATGTTTGGTTAACCAGATTATGATTCGTGATCCGTAATCCAATCCCTCTGATTTTGGACCTAATTAACCAGATTTTCAGTGAAAAATTGTTCTCCAAACTCTAGCTCAAGAGGGGCCTATAATCTGATTCAGGTCCGATGGGGATGAGTAAAAAATGGCATTTTATACACCTGAGGATCACTTTCAAAATCTGGAGATGCTATTTAGTGTAACCAACATTTCATAAATTATCTATTTGCTCACTTATAGGGGAAATTTCTTATCATATACTTAGCTGATATTCTCATTTATTCTCTAGATCTTAGTCACACATGAAACATGTTAAACAGATTTTGCAGGGCAAACAAATTGTATGCTAAGTTAGAGAAATGTATATTCACCATTCAGGAAGTGCTATTTCTGGGTTATATTATTTCTGCCCCTGGCTTTAGGATGGATCCCTCCAAGCTGCAGGCTATTCTAAAATGGGACCGGCCTGAGAATCTTAGGGCGCTGCATTGGTTCTTTGGTTTTGCAAATAATTACAAAAAGTTTACAAAAAAAAAAAAAATTTAATTTAATAATTATTTAAAAAAAAACAAAATTCAGGTAGACCCGTAGAAATGCAGACTGGTGCAAAACTCCTGTTGACATCCTCTCTCCCCTTCCTTCACGGATGCCCCGTGTCCCTGTGCCCCGTTTGCTGTTTTTAAGGTGAAATAGTAAAAGAAGATTTTTCCTTTGGATGAGTGCCTCTGATCTGTTTGCAGTTTGGATTTTTATTAAAAAACAAAAAAACACTGTCATAGCTAGACGTCTGACTGACATGACAAACAAAGGTACGGACTTTTCTAACTGGTCTGAGAGTGCTTTAGACGTGTTTGGCTGAAAAAAATGCTTTGCATCAGCACCTGTACTTATACAGCCCAATGTGTTACTTCCATTTACTGTGGAGGTAGCAGTGGGTGTTTTTTGTGTGGGTCCTTCGGTTGTTGAACTACGCCCATGTGCCTTCTTTTCCAAGAAATTTTTGCCAGCCGAATATAACTATGACATCGGTAATAGGGAATTACTCGCCGTCAAATGGCATTTGAGGAATGGTGACACTTTTTGGAAGGAACTATTCACCCTCTCACAGTAATTAGGGACCATAAAAATCTCCTGTACCTTGACTCAGCAAAGTGCCTTTCTCAGAGACAAGCTTTGTGGTTGTTGTTCTTTATCAAGTTTAATTTTTGGTTACCTACCGTCCTGGTTCTAAAAACACTAAGGCAGATGCCTTGTCCAGGAGTTTTCCAGGTGGGGAATCTTATGAGGAACTGATGCCCATTCTGCAGAAGGGAGTGCTGGTGTTGGCACTAAGTACACAGGTTGAGACTGAGAATGCTGAGGCCCAGGAAGGGGCACCATCTGGGGTTCCTGCTAATAAGTCATTTGTTCCTCTGAACCTCTGCCTTAAGGTTTTCAGGGATGATCATGATACGGTCCTTGCTGGGCACCCTGGGGTGAAGGACATGCTGGATCCTGTGTTGCGTTTGTTTTGGTGGCCCAAAATCCAGAGTGATGTGATCGCCTGTGTCTGAATGTCCCATCTGTGTACATTCTAAGCCATCGCACTCTCAATCGTCTGGGTGTCTGCTGCCATTAAGTGTACCTAGCAAACCTTGCATTGCTATTCCCATGGATTTCATTACAGACATTTCTCCTGCTGGTAATATGGTTATTTTTTTGTTGTGGTTGATAAGTTTTCCAAAATGACACATTTTAATCGCCTTGTCATCTTTACCGAATGCTAAGATGCTAGCTCAGATATTTATACATGAAATCATCCGACTCCATGGAGTCCTGTCTAACATTGTCTCTGTTAGGGATACTCAATTTATTGCTAATTTCTGGAGGCCATTCTGCTCTCGCTTAGGAATTAAATTGTCTCACTGATCAGCATTCCATGAGCAAACAGAGCACATTACTCAAAACCTGGAGCAATATTTGCACTGTTTTGTCTCTGATAACCAGGAGCAGTGGTCTTCATTCCTTCCTGTGGCTGAGTTTACTATTAACAACCAACTTCCTCATGTGTGTATCTCCTTTATTTTGTGTCCATGGTCAACATCCTCAATTCTGTACTTTTCTAACCTGAAGAGGACCATTTAGGTTCTACATTACAGTCATATGAAAAAGTTTGGGCACCCCTATTAATGTTAACCTTTTTTCTTTATAACAATTTGGGTTTTTGCAACAGCTATTTCAGTTTCATATATATATACATATATAACTGATGGACTGAGTAATATTTCTGGATTGAAATGAGGTTTATTGTACTTACAGAAAATGTGCAATCCGCATTTAAACAAAATTTGACCGGTGCAAAAGTATGGGCACCTCAACATAAAAGTGACATTAATATTTTGTAGATCCTCCTTTTGCAAAAATAACAGCCTCTAGTCGCTTCCTGTAGCTTTTAATGAGTTCCTGGATCCTCGATGAAGGTATATTTGACCATTCCTGTTTACAAAACAATTCCAGTTCAGTTAAGTTTGATGGTCGCTGAGCATGGACAGCACACTTCAAATCATCCCACAGATTTTCAATGATATTTAGGTCTGGGGACTGGGATGGCCATTCCAGAACATTGTAATTGTTCCTCTGCATGAATGCCTGAGTAGATTTGGAGCGGTGTTTTGGATCATTGTCTTGCTGAAATATCCATCCCCTGCGTAACTTCAACTTCGTCACTGATTCTTGCACATTATTGTCAAGAATCTGCTGATACGGAGTTGAATCCATGCGACCCTCAACTTTACCAAAAACCACCAAATTCCACTACTCTCGTAAAAATATATTTTATTCAATAAATACTTAAAAAACAGAACAATTATAATGTTCTCTCTCTTATCAGAACCACATATAGGACAAAGACAATTAGTGCAGGTGTCGATCAGTGTTCGACCCTCGCCAAAGGGTAGGCTCAGGACAAATGGTTCGTAAGGGAGAACAGGGTTCAGAGGTTTCTTAGATAAGTATCAGGATGATCCTGAATCACATATATCCTAAGTTTTTCCTCCTGTGCATTATCCCAGGGTCCTAAACCTCTGTTCCTAAAGCTAGGCTAACCCTCACTGTCCTAGTAACCTATAGCGGGGGTGACCATCACCAGAAAAGTGATAACGTGTAGTGCAGGACAGAACCACAATTTAACAAACAACAAACAAATCATGCGTTAGTTGTCAAGGTTCTTCAATGGGACATGGTTTCCCTTGCATAAGTATAGAACTGTTAGGTAAGAGTCAAGAGGTCCACTTAGCTTATGGACCCCCTCAAACTCTCCCAACGCGTTTCACCCCCCCCTAACGCAATACAGGGGATCATCAGGGGACCAATTCTGAATCACTTCATTAATTACCACACACAGGGAACTATTCTTGATTTTCAGGCCAATACTTATTCCTTAGTTAATGTGTAACCTCGTTAAGGGAAGACTTGTTAGACCTGCCAGTTGTTACTGACTAGTCCCTGAGCTGGGATGTAATACATGATTGTGCACGCAGTGGTGGTTGGATTGTCTGGACGGATGAGTTTATGTCCACTCTAACTTCCAGCACCGAGTAGTGAGCCGTTTAGGGCAAAATGAGGCTGACAGTCCTGTCAAAGGAGTCAAGCAACATACACGGAACAAATTTTCAATTCTAATAGTGTGTCTGTGGATATCCTCATTATTCTGGACAATGCATGGCCACAGTTATTCCCTGTAAAGGAAACCACATGCAGAGGAGGAGAGACTTTGAGTCTGGATGATGGCTACGCTCTGACCGCGCTACACTGTACCCTGGAGGAATCTATTACAGCTGTGAGCTCCCAGCGGTATAGAGTAGCTGATACTCGGGACTTACAGTCCTTGCTGGTGGAGTTCACTATCCGGGAATACTAGTGACTTTAATGCCGAGTGATATTTTGAAAGACCCGTAGGACAGGGAGCTATTTTCTCCTCCTCTGCATGTGGTTTCCTTTACAGGGAATAACTGTGGCCATGCATTGTCCAGAATAATGAGGATATCCACAGACACACTATTAGAATTGAAAATTTGTTCCGTGTATGTTGCTTGACTCCTTTGACAGGACTGTCAGCCTCATTTTGCCCTAAACGGCTCACTTCTCGGTGGTGGAAGTTAGAGTGGACATAAACTCATCCGTCCAGACAATCCAACCACCACTGCATGCACAATCATCTATTACATCCCAGCTCAGGGACTAGTCAGTAACAACTGGCAGGTCTAACAAGTCTTCCCTTAACGAGGTTACACATTAACTAAGGAATAAGTATTGGCCTGAAAATCAAGAATAGTTCCCTGTGTGTGGTAATTAATGAAGTGATTCAGAATTGGTCCCCTGATGATCCCCTGTATTGCGTTAGGGGGGGTGAAACGCGTCGGAAGAGTTTGAGGGGGTCCATAAGCTAAGTGGACCTCTTGACTCTTACCTAACAGTTCTATACTTATGCAAGGGAAACCATGTCCCATTGAAGAACCTTGACAACTAACGCATGATTTGTTTATGTTGTTTGTTAAATTGTGGTTCTGTCCTGCACTACACGTTATCACTTTTCTGGTGATGGCCACCCCCGCTATAGGTTACTAGGACAGTGAGGGTTAGCCTATCTATAGGAACAGAGGTTTAGGACCCTGGGATAATGCACAGGAGGAAAAACGTAGGATATATGTGACTCAGGATCATCCTGATACTTATCTGAGAAACCTCTGAACCCGGTTCTCACTTATGAACCATTTGTCCTGAGCCTACCCTTTGGCGAGGGTCGAACACTGATCGACACCTGCACTAATTGTCTTTGTCCTATATGTGGTTCTGATGATGAGAGAGAACATTATAATTGTTCTGTTTTTTAAGTATTTATTGAATAAAATATATTTTTACGAGAGTAGTGGAATTTGTTGGTTTTTGGTAATAATTACTACCTCTAGCATTGACCTTGTGGTTCTAGTTGACCCTCAACTTTAACAAGATTCCCGGTGCCGGCATTGGCCACACAGCCCCAAAGCATGTTGGAACCTCCACCAAATTTTACTGTGGGAAGCAAGTGCTTTTCTTGGAATGCCGTGGTTTTTTGCCTACATGCATAACGCCTTTTTGTATGACCAAACAACTCAATCTTTGTTTCATCAGTCCACAGGACCTTCTTCCAAAATGTAACTGGCTTGTCCAAATGTGCTTTTGCATACCTCAGGCAACTCTGTTTGTGGCGTGCTTGCAGAAACGGCTTCTTTCGCAGCACTCTCCCATACAGCTTCTCCTTGTGCAACGTACGCTGTATTGTTGACCGATGCACATTGACACCATCTGCAGCAAGATGAAGCTGCAGGTCTTTGGAGGTGGTCTGTGGATTGTCCTTGACTGTTTTCACCATTCTTCTTCTCCGCCTTTCTGATATTTTTCTTGGCCTGCCACTTCTGGGCTTAACAAGAACTATACCTGTGTTCTTCCATTTCCTTACTATGTTCCTCACAGTGGAAACTGACAGTTTAAATCTCTGAGACAACTTTTTCTATCCTTCCCCTGAACAACTATGTTGAATAATCTTTGTTTTCAGATCATTTGAGAGTTGTTTTGAGGAGCCCATGATGCCACTCTTCAAAGGAGAGTCAAATAGGAGAAGAACTTTCAAGTGGCCACCTTAAATACCTTTTCTCATGATTGGATACACCTGCCTATGAAGTTCAAAGCTCAATGAGGTTACAAAACCAATTTAGTGGTTTAGTAAGTCAGTAAAAAGTAGATTTTGGGTACTCACCGTAAAATCTCTTTCTTGGAGCCTTCATTGGGGGACACAGAGACCATGGGTTGTATGCTGCTGCCACTAGGAGGCGACACTAAGCAAAACAAGGAAAACTCCTCCTATGCAGTATACACCCACCAACTGGCAATTGTACCTCAGTTAGTGAGAAAACAATAGGAGACAACAGTAGAAAAAACGAACAATCGTACAGAAGTGGACATTAAACTCAACATTCAACAGAAACATTGAACAGTAACATATGTCCAACACAAGGGCGGGTGCTGTGTCCCCCAATGAAGGCTCCAAGAAAGAGATTTTACGGTGAGTACCCAAAATCTACTTTTCTTTATCGCTTCATTGGGGGACACAGAGACCATGGGACGTCCTAAAGCAGTCCCACGGGTGAGTCTAATGTTACTCTCAGGGCTGACCTCGGTCCATTGCAGCCTGCAGAACTCGTCTACCGAGGCTCGCATCGGAGGATGCGAAAGTGTGGACCCTGTAGAACTTTGTGAAAGTGTGGAGCGAAGACCAGGTGGCCGCTTTGCAAAGCTGCGACGCTGGAGCGTGGTGACGGACCGCCCACGAGGCTCCCACCGCCCTGGTGGAATGGGCCGTAATCCTGAGTGGGCGCGTTCTCCCTCTTACCCGGTAGGCTTCCAGTACGGCAGAGCGAATCCATCGCGCAATGGAGGACTTGGAGGCAGGTAGGCCTCTGCGCGGGCCAGACGGAAGTACAAAAAGGGAATCCGACCGTCTGAATTGAGAGGTCCTGGAAATGTACAAGCGGAGAGCTCTGACCAAGTCCAGCTTGTGGAGAAGAATCTCACGAGGGTGCGAAGGATTCGGACAAAAGGAGGGGAGAACAATGTCCTCGTTAAGATGGAAAGAGGAAACCACCTTGGGCAGAAAGGACGGAACCGGACGGAGGACTACCTTATCCTGGTGGAAGACAAGATATGGAGAGCGGCAGGAAAGCGCCGCTAGTTCAGATACCCGCCTGATTGACGTGATGGCAACTAAGAAGGCGACCTTCCAAGAGAGGAACGTGAGGGACATCTCCTGCATAGGTTCGAAGGGGGAATGCTGGAGAACAGACAGAACCAGGTTGAGGTCCCAGGGCTCCACCGGAGGTTGAACGGGGGGCGCCGCATGCGCGGCCCCCTGAATGAAATTGCGAACCTGTGAGCGAGAGGCAATCCTCCTTTGAAAGAGAATGGAAAGAGCAGACACTTGACCCTTGAGGGAGCCGAGTGCTAATCCAGCATCCAGACCAGACTGTAGGAATGACAACAGAACTGGCAAGGAGAAGGTCATGGCTGTGACCTGGTTAGCTTCACACCAGCGGAAATAGGCCTTCCACGTCCGGTGGTAAATGCGGGAAGAGGAAGGCTTCCGAGCTTTGATCATTGTCTGGACGACCTTTTCTGAGAATCCCGCGGAAGTTAGTACTGCGGCTTCAACAGCCATGCCGTTAAATTGAGCGACTGAATTCTGGTGAAGAAAAGGCCCTTGAGTGAGAAGGTCCTGGACGTCTGGAAGTCTCCACGGAACGTCGGCGAGAAGGTGCACGAGCTCTGCGTACCACGGGCGACGAGGCCAATCTGGGGCCACAAGAATCACCGGAACTCCCTCCGCCTTGATCTTCTTGACTAGCTTGGGTATAAGCGGAAGTGGAGGGAAGAGGTACGGCAGAGAGAACTGCGACCAGGGGATCGCTAGGGCGTCCGTTGCGAGTGCTAGTGGGTCTCTTGCCCTGGAGACGAACTGGGGGACCTTGTGATTCCACCTGGAGGCCAGGAGATCCATGTAGGGGGTCCCCCACCTGGAACAGATCTGCTGGAAGATTCTGGGATTGAGGGACCACTCTCCCGCGTCGAGGCCCTCTCGGCTGAGGAAGTCGGCGGCCCAATTGTCCACGCCCGGGATGTGGACCGCCGAAATCGCTGGGATGTTCTGTTCGGCCCAGTCGAGGATTTGAGATACCTCTCTCATTGCCGCTCGGCTGCGTGTTCCGCCTTCATGGTTTATGTAGGCTACAGTGGTTGCATTGTCGGACTGCACCCGAACTGGGTGTCCGCGAAGCAGAGCCTTCCAATGAAAGAGAGCTAGGCGAACTGATCTGAGTTCCAAGATGTTGATGGGAAGTTTGGTTTCCGGCTCGGTCCAGCGACCCTGAACTGTGAGGTCCTGGAAAGTGGCCCCCCATCCTAGCAGGCTGGCGTCTGTCGTGACGGCCCTCCATCGAAGGGGAAGAAATGATCTCCCTTGGAGGGTGAGGGGAGAGCATCTCCACCATTCCAATGACTCTCTGACTCGAGGAGGGATCGCAATTGGTCGATCCAGGGAGTGAGGGGACTTGTCCCATGCTGCGAGAAGGAGACCTTGAAGGGGGCGAGTGTGGAATTGACTGTAGGGCACCGCTTCCATTGACGCCACCATCTTCCCGAGAATGCTCATGCAGTATCGAAGAGAGCAGCGAGGTGCGCGTTGGAGCTTCCAAATCCCCCTGAGAATAGCTGTGAGTTTGTCCTTGGGCAGAAGAACCTTCGCTTGCGTAGTATCGAAGATCATGCCGAGGAATGAGATGCGTTGAGTCGGGATCAGAGATGACTTTGGTCTGTTGATCAACCAGCCGAGACAGGATAGAGTATCCAGAGTGATGTTGAGACTGTCGCGGCACTCCGCCGCCGAGGGAGCCTTGATCAAAATGTCGTCCAGATACGGGATGGCTAGAATTCCCCGGGTCCGAAGAATACCCATGACAGTAGCCATCACCTTGGTGAAGACTCTGGGAGCTGTCGAGAGCCCGAATGGGAGGGCAGTGAACTGGAAGTGTTGCCCCTGAACCATGAAGCGTAGGAATCTCTGATGAGCTGGAAAGATCGGGATGTGGAGATAGGCGTCCTGGATTTCCACCGAGCAAAGGAACTCCCCTGGTTCTATGGACGCTATCACTGAGCGCAGAGACTCCATGCGGAATCGCCGGAGGCGGACTCGCCTGTTGAGGCGCTTGAGCTCCAGGATGGGGCGGACTGTGCCATTCTTCTTCGGTACCACGAAGAGGTTTGAATAAAAACCCTGGAATCTGTCTTGAGGGGGTACAGAGATGATGACCCCAGAGTCTCGCATGGCCTGAATGGCTGCGAAGAAGCCCTTTGTGAGGGAGGGATCCTTGGGGGGTTTGGACTGGACGAAGCGTGAGCGTGGGAGCGAAGAAAACTTTATCTTGTAGCCGTGAGAGACGACGTCTCGAACCCAGGCGTCGTCTATCACGGAAAGCCACGTGCTTCTGAACATGCGGAGACGACCGCCGACCCTGGATGGGGACCCGGTGACGGGAGCCCAGTCATGCGAAGGAAAATCTGTGGGATCTGGACCTGGAGGACTTGGACTGCTGGCCACGGGAACGCCAGGAACGCCAGTGGGGTGTTGCCTTAAAGGAGGGCTTCCGTCTCTCCTGACGCGCTGGGGACCGCTCCCGACGTGAGTTGGTGTTGGTGGAGAATTGATGAAAGGGGCGAAAGGGAAAAGGCCGCCGCTTTGGGAGGGGCACGAGGGGTCCTCTGTTGGGGGAGGAAGGTACTCTTGCCTCCCGTAGCCTCAGAGATGATCTTGTCCAGCTTTTCTCCGAAGAGCCTGGCACCGACAAAGGGAAGACTGGTGAGAGACTTTTTGGATGCGAAGTCCGCGTTCCACGCTTTAAGCCACAGGGCTCTGCGGATTGCAGTAATGTTGCCGGCTGCCAAGGCAGCGGAAGCAGCAGAGTCAAGGGACGCAGCGACTAGATATTTTCCGGCATGAGTGATCTGATCTGCCAGATCTGCCAGCTCTGGTCTGGGAGCGTCAGCCAGGATACCACGCCAAAGGAGCTTTGCCCAGGCGGAGACAGCCTTGGAAACCCAGGTGGTTGCAAAGGCTGGAGTGATGGCAGAGCCGGAGGCTTCAAAGGCCGACCTGGCTAAGGATTCTATGGTCCTGTCCGAGGGATCCTTCAGGGAGGCTCCATCGGACAGCGGCAGGGTGGTACTGGACGAGAGTCGGGAGATTGGAGGATCCACTGAAGGGGCCACTGACCACTTCTGAAGAAGTTCCGGTGGGAAGGGATAAAGGACCTGAGCCCGCTTGCGCTTCTGGAAACGCTTGTCGGGATGTTCCCACTGTCTGGAAAAAATATCCTCAAACTCCCTGTGGTTGCCAAAGCTTCTTGGCAGCTTCTTGGCTCTTTTGAAAGGGACTGATTGACAGGTAGGCGCCGGATCAATATCCTGTACCTCTAGGGTCTGATTGACAGCAATGACCAGACTGTCCATCATACCGGTCAGCTTGGATATATGTTCAGAGTCCAGATCGGAGTCAGAAGCAGAGTCCTGGTCCGAATCTGGAGCTGCCGCAGAAGAGGCAGGAGACAGCGAGCGTGATGCTCTGGCGGCCATAGCAGGGCTAGGGGAGCTGGAGGATGACCCAGAGAGGGACCGCTTCCTAGACCTCCTGTGGGTTCTGCCTTGCCGGGCTGGAGGCGCTGCGGGCTCAGACTCGCTCTGGGTCGCCGGGGGGACTCCAGAGGAGGAGGCGGACAGACGGTCTATGGCCGAGGCTAAGGATTGAGACATGTTAGTTAGGTTGTCCACGGACTGGGAGAGAGCTGAGGCCCACCCAGGCATGGGGGCAGAGTCCTCGTTACGGGCGGTGGGGGGCTCCGTAGTAGTCATGTTAGGGGTGCTACAGGCTACGCAGATGGGGGAGGACTGCCCTGAGGGAAACTTCCTTAGGCAAGAGGTGCAGGCGAAGTGAAGCATTATGGCCTGTGGCTGAGAGCGGGTCGCTCTTGTGCTGGACATGGGACAGAAGAGAGGGAATGAGGCAAGGGAAGAGAGACAGGAGGATGCCAGGTGGATGAGGTACTGGGGAAGGAGCTGCCTCCCAGTGGCAGAGCTTACCCAGATTCTGGCGTCCTGTGTTTGAGCTGTCTCTGTATGCAGGCGCTGTGTTCTGTTCAGGTATGCAGGCTGAGGGAGCATAGGTGGGGGCTCCGAGGAGCTGCAGGGACGTGAGGCCGGTGGCTGCACGTGGAGCGTGTCTGCCGCACAGGAGATCGCAGGGCAGTGATTGCTGCTGAGAGCCCAGGCCGGAGGAGGAGCAGAAAAAGAGCGCGAAAAAACGGCGCGCAGGTTGCAGGTATCGGCCGGGAGAGAGAGAGAGGAGGCCCGTGGTTGGCTGGGAAAGGGCGCGCAGAGGCCTCCTGTGACTGGCTGCTGGAGCGGGCGGGCCTGCTAGAAGTGAGGGCTCATGCGATAGGCTGGCCGGGAGGGGGCGTGGCCGGACGGGAGCTAGGCCGGAGGGAAGCCGGGGACTAAATTTTGAGGGGAGGCCGCAGGGGGGGCCGAGGACGGCGCCGAGGACGGGGTCGGGGCTGTGTGGGGGAGCCGAGCGTACTGCCTGGAGGGGAGCTGACCCGGGGTAAGGAGCTAAGTTTGAAAGATAATCATTTAAAGAGACATTTTTTTTTTTTGTTTTAAAAACGGAGCCCCCCATGACCCGGGACAAGGGATGGGTACCTGTCCCGGTGGCTGATAGTCCTCTTTGGCTTGATCTTGATCCTGGCCTCCTGGGAAGGACATAGGGAGACGGGAATCTTCCAATGATCTTTCGTCTCCCCTCCCTGATCAGGCCGGCTGTGGAGGGCGAGCGTGCAGGGGGAGGGGGGCAAGGACCATCCGCCTGTCCCTCTGTGCGGATGCCCCCCAAACAGTCTTGAGAGTGTTAGGGGGGTAGGGTCCTGCCAGAGGCACGGAAGTCAACGGAAGTGGCGGACGGACCCCACTTCTGTGCGACCGGCCTCTAGGGGGGAGAGCAGGGTGAGCGATTACACCCTGTCGCCCGACGAGCTGTGTCTGAAACGAAAAAGGGGAAAAGATTAAAAATACAAACCTGAGGGGCTGGGAGCAGCCCCAAGTGTGTCCACCTCCTATGGACACTAAGCTTAAACTGAGGTACAATTGCCAGTTGGTGGGTGTATACTGCATAGGAGGAGTTTTCCTTGTTTTGCTTAGTGTCGCCTCCTAGTGGCAGCAGCATACAACCCATGGTCTCTGTGTCCCCCAATGAAGCGATAAAGAAAAGTAGTTAGGAGTGTTCAAATCAAGAAATTGATAAGGGTGCCCATACTTTTGCACAGGCCAAATTTTGTTTAAATGCGGATTGCACATTTTCTGTTAGTACAATAAACCTAATTTCAATCCAGAAATATTACTCAGTCCATCAGTTATTAGATATAATAAACTGAAATAGCTGTTGCAAAAACCCAAATTGTTATAAAGAAAAAAGGTTAACATTAATAGGGGTGCCCAAACTTTTTCATATGACTGTATCTACATGAAGAAAAGTTCAGCAGTACTTGCTTAGCTTGGGCTCTAGGTATAAGCGTGTGACTGATTGTGGACGTGTGCTGGGTCTGGACCTGTGCGTGCATGATTTGGTGTGGTTATCCACTAAAATATTAAGCTTCATCGGTCCGCTCAGTATTACTGCCATCATTAACCCGCTGGCCTTCCTTTTGTCTTTACCTGCGGTACATAAAATCCACGATGTTTATCATAAGTCTCTATTGAAGAGGTTTGTGGGTTCGGGAACCCGCCTCTACACCGCCGCTTTTGGTTGATGGTTGTTTGGAGTTGGAGGTGTCCAGAATTATTGATTCCCGGATCGTTCGTCATTTTCTGCAGTATGTGGTGCGCTGGCAGGGTTATGGTCCTGAGGTAAGGACTTTGGTGCCAGCTTGAGATATCTATGCGGAGCGCCTGGTTAGGGCTTTCCATTGATATCATCCGGAGAGACCTGGTCCAGAGGGTAGAGAGGCCCCTTGCGAAGGGAGGAGTACTTTCACATCGTGTTCTGCTCTAAACTCACTAAGTGTCATGGCGACTTCTGACCTTGTTCACACTGCACAGTCTGACACGCCACCTGGTGCTTTTGATTAGCACAGACTCGGGTGTCGACCACTTGTGTGCTTATTAGTGATTAAGATAGGAGGAGTTAATTTCTGCTTGCCTGTGGATTGCTGCTAGGGTCACAGGATACCGTAGACCTAGCACAGCCGCCTCCGCCCTTTAAAAGATGGTGGAGCCTGTTCCTTCACACCGATTATAGCTTAATT
Organism: Anomaloglossus baeobatrachus; assembly: GCF_048569485.1. Lineage (NCBI taxonomy): Eukaryota > Metazoa > Chordata > Amphibia > Anura > Aromobatidae > Anomaloglossus > Anomaloglossus baeobatrachus. Next base: position 558,319,828 of record NC_134357.1, read on the forward strand.
TGCAAATACCGGTCCTTGTACTGTGGCGATCTAGTCCCGGTGATGTCCTGTGAGTTATTTGGTATATATAATCACACACACACACACACACACACACACACACACACACACACACACACACACACACACACTTGGCACCCCTGCAATTCTGTCAGATAATACTCAGTTTCTTCCTGAAAATGATTGCAATCACAAATTCTTTGGTATTATTCTCTTCATTTATTTTGCTTGCAATGAAAAAACACAAAAGAGAATGAAACAAAAATCAAATCATTGATCATTTCACACAAAACTCCAAAAATTGGCCAACGTTTTGGCACCCTTAGCCTAATACTTGGTTGAACAACCTTTAGCCAAAATAACTGCAAATAACTGCTTACGGTAACCATCAATGAGTTTCTTACAATGCTCTGCTGGAATTTTAGACCATTCTTCTTTGGCAAACTGCTCCAGGTCCCTGAGATTTGTGCCTTCACCAAATTTCCATTTGAGATGTCTCCACAGGTGTTCTATGGGATTCAGGTCTGGACTCATTGCTGGCCACTTCAGTAGTCTCCAGTGCTTTCTCTCAAACCATTTTCTAGTGCTTTTTGAAGTGTGTTTTGGGTCATTGTCCTGCTGGAAGACCCATGACCTCTGAGGGAGACCCAGCTTTCTCACACTGGGCCCTACATTATGCTGCAAAATTTGTTGGTAGTCTTCAGACTTCATAATGCCATGCACACGGTCAAGCAGTCCAGTGCCAGAGGCAGCAAAGCAACCCCAAAACATCAGGGAACCTCCGCCATGTTTGACTGTAGGGACCGTGTTCTTTTCTTTGAATAACTTTTTTTTCCTGTAAACTCTATGTTGATGGCTTTTCCCAAAAAGCTCTACTTTTGTCTCATCTGACCAGAGAACATTCTTCCAAAACGTTTTAGGCATTCTCAGGTAAGTTTTGGCAAACTCCAGCCTGGCTTTTTTTATGTCTCGGGGTAAGAAGTGGGGTCTTCCTGGGTATCCTACCTTACAGTCCCTTTTCATTCAGACGCCGACGGATAGTAGGGGTTGACACGGTTGTACCCTTGGACTGCAGGGCAGCTTGACCTTGTTTGGATGTTAGTCGAGGTTCTTTATCCACCATCCGAACGTTGAAATCTCTCGTCAATTTTTCTTTTCTTTCCACATCTAGGGAGGTTAGCCACAGTGCCATGGGCTTTAAACTTCTTGATGACACTGCGCACCGTAGACACAGGAACTTTCAGGTCTTTGGAGATGGACTTGTAGCCTTGAGATTGCTCATGCTTCCTCACAATTTGGATTCTCAAGTCCTCAGACAGTTCTTTGGTCTTCTTTCTTTTCTCCATGCTCAATGTGATACACACAAGGACACAGGGCAGAGGTTGAGTTAAATTTAATCCATGTCAATTGACTGCAAGTGTGATTTAGTTATTGCCAACACCTGTTAGATGCCACAGGTAAGTTACGGGTGCTGTTAATTACACAAATTAGAGAAGCATCACATGATTTTTCAAACAGTGCCAATACTTTTGTCCACCCCCTTTTTTATGTTTGGTGTGGAATTATATCCAATTTGGCTTTATGACAATTTATTTTATTTTTTTTCATTGAAGACAAATTAAATGAAGATAATAATACCAAAGAATTTGTGATTGCAATCATTTTCAAGAAGAAACTGAGTATCATCTGACAGAATTGCAGAGGTGCCAATACTTTTGGCCAGCACTGTGTGTGTTTATATATTATATTAATATATATACTAATATATATATATATATATATATAACATGCATACATACATATGTGTATCTATCTATCTATGTATGTATGTATGTATGTATGTATGTATATATATATGTATGTATATATATATGTATGTATGTATGTATGTATGTATGTATGTATGTATGTATGTATGTATGTATGTATGTATGTATATATATATAATATATATATATATATATATATATATATATATATATATATATAATATATATATATATAATATATAATATATAATATATATATAATATATATATATATATATAATATATATATATATATATAATATATATATAATATATATATATATATATATATATATATATAATATATATAATATATATAATATATATATATATATATATATATATATATATATATATATATATATATATATATATATATATATATATATATATATATATATATATATATATATATATATATATATATATATATATATATATATATATATATATATATATATATATATATATATATATATATATATATATATATATATATATATATATAAAGCTGAGTGGAGGATACCAGTCTGGACCCGTAGAAGCAAGGTTACTTGCGAAACGGCTGCCGTCGTCCGACGTGGCACACCCTCATCCTCCCTCACTACCTGTACCCCTGATGTGATCGTGGAATAAAAAGAAAAATATTTTATTCGACCTTTGGAGTGCGACCTTTCATCTCTTCATTGTGGATATATATATATAGATATATATATATATATAGATATATATATATATATAGATAGATAGAGAGGATAGGATATTAAAGGGAATTATACTTACCGAGTCTCCTGCGAATCTGTATTGATACTTCCGGGGCCGCTCATTACCCTCGTACATATTCACCGCTTCCCTCACCCACCAGCAGTCCCGGAGTCTGTGATTGGTTGCAGTTAGACTGCACCACCACTCTGTGTCCCAGCATGTCTGATTGCTTGGAATCACACACCCTGTTTGTGTCCCAATAGTGGTGTAAAAATAAATAAAAAAATTGGAGTAGGGTCCCCCCCATATTATGATACTCAGTACACATAAAAGCATATGGCTACAGGTTGCAGTCCCCAGCTGAGTGCTTATCTTAGCTGTACATCAAAAATATGAGGGACCCTATGCGGCTATTTAAAAACGACATTCAGTCTCCCCCCAATTTGATATCCAGCCATGATAAAACCGACAGCTGGGGGCTGGTGTTCTCAGGCTGGGGAGGCTCATTGTTATTGGGCCGCCCCCAGCCTAAATATAGCAGCCTGCAGAATTGTCGTTGTGTGTTAACAATCGAGGTAATAATGGCTCACAGCTGCCACCAAATACCAAATCCTAGATTAGTAATGGAAGGAGTCTATAAGACCCCCCCCCATTACTAATCTGTGATACTTACCGACTACGCGGCTGTTCAGTCTTTAAATTGATTAAAGTTCTGAAGTAGCCATCCAGCTTCTTATGAAAAGGGGGGCATAAAATCCCCTTCCGCTAGTACCTTTGTGATCACCCGTTTCCGCATTAGATCCAGGACTTACTTCTGCAGGGCTGCTTGCTGCTCTCCCGACCTTCTGAGGCATGTTAAAACAAACCTCTGTGGAGGAGCGGTTTGGAATTCCAGCTTCAGGCCTGATTTTATTATATCCAGGATCCAACCATTGGAGGAGATCTTGCAAAGGCAGAGAAGAAGAGAGAGAACTTAAATCCTTTGTTTTGGCTTCTCTTATCCTCCCACTTCTCCTGATCCCTGGGAAGTCTTTTTTGGCCATATCTTCTCCTTCGCAAGGATCTCCTATATTTCTGTATGGACAGTTTAAAGGGAACCTGTCAGGTCCCATATGTGTTCTAACCTACAAGCGGGGTGATGTTTGGCCTAGAAACCCCTTCCTATCCATCCCTGTGTTGTAATATTGTGTAATATGAATTTATAAAAAAAAGTTTTGTAATTTACATGTTCCCTATGTAAATGAGCAGAGGGTCTAGTCCCCTGGGCGTCGCTTCGCCCCGTGGGCATTTGCATGCTTTCCGTGGTATCACGCCCCTGTGAGCGTGAAACCATGGATTTACATGAGGAACGTCACCGTCAGCTCCTGGAGATCCCGCGCATGCGCACTTCTCATTCACACAGCCTTCTTATCCGGGTGATTACTTGCCAGCTTTAGACGTGCTCTGCGCATGGTCGGAACCGCAGGAATCTTCTGATCATACGCAGTGGGCTTTTGAAACCGACAAGCAAACACACAGATAAGAAGGTTGCGCGAATGGCAAGTGCGCACGCGCGGGATCTCCAGGAGCTGCCAGTCACATCGCTCATATAAATCCATTATATCACGTCCACAGGGGTGTCATATCATACGACGAAAAGCATGCAAACATCCACAGAGCGAAGCGATGTCCAGGGGACTAGACCCTCTGCTTATTTACATAGGGAACACGTACGTTATAAAAAAAAAAGGTTTTATAACTTAAGTGTTCTTTAAGTTCATATAACAATATTACAAAACAGGGATGGGTTGGAAGGGGTTTCTAGGCCACACATCACCCTGCTTGTAGGCTAGAATGCATAAGGGACCTGACAAGTTCCCTTTAAGGATCAATTTCTTTCTATCCCCCACCTTGTTTAGAATATTATCCAGAACATGACCAACCAAACAAGTACTCACCGTCACATGGGACAGAGCACAATTTGACTTTTGACTGCACATCCCCTGGACAACATTTAAGCCACAGAACCCTAGGCTGCATTGAGCAAGCCTGCTGACTTGGTTGCCAACTTAATGGAGACTGTCGAGGCGTCCGCCAAAAAAGCTGCTCCTCCTTGCAGAACAAAGAGTGAGGTTAGAATCTTAGCCCCTGGCATGCTGTTCTTTATTTGGCTCTCCAGCTGGTTTAACCAAATCATCATAGATCTAGATGTGCAGGTCGCAGATATATTGTAGCTGTCTTCAGTGCACCTGCTGACTACTCTCAGGTACGCTTAATGTAACCCTCAGCTCTTATCTAAGGGATCCTTCAGGATTCCCATATCCTAGAAGGGTAGTAAAGATCTTTGAGAGGATTTCGCCACATCCACCTTCACAACTTTATTTCAAGTAGACTCCCCTCCCTCCAGCTTATCCCACTCTTTTTTTTTTAATTAGTTTAATTATAACCTGTATTTTCTCATTAATTGGGAAGTAACGCAGTATCCTTTGCTCTAATCCCCCGAACATACCATCTTCAAATGATCTTGACATCTTTAGCCATGCAATGCCCATGGTTGCTCTAACAGTCTTGAGTACAATGTCCGTGCCCTCGATAGGTAAGCAAGACCTACCCCTGACCCATCGTCAGAGGATGAAGAAGAGTACGTTTCTAATTCATATTCTCCATCCAACCTCTCTGACTTACTAGACTCAGATTACAGTACCCCATCCTTAGACTTTTCTTTCTTCTGATAACCAAGGCATTAAGGGAGCTTTTGGACTCTGATCTTATCACAAATATCAGGTCCCTTGCAGAATTCAGGGGCTCCTCACAAATTGTCTGCTGGACACGTGCTGCACAGAGTTTCTTTTATCACGAGCTGGGTAAGCTATGTCTTCAGAGCGCACACTCCTTATTTTTGGACTTTAAGGTACACATCCTAGGCCTTTCTTAGCAGTCAACAAGAATAAAAAAAAGGCCTTAGTACCCCGGTGAACCTTCACGAAGAACACTCACCATCAGCTGCATTTATTAAACTGGAGGCAGGGTCAAACTATCCAAGCAATGTGCCCTAAAGGCCGTGAATTCATCCTGATCCCCCTGCTTTGCTGGCTGGTCTTACTGTCAATTCTGGTGTTCTTATCATCACTTGTGTGACTGCGACCGCTGCGTCTGTCCTGACGCTACAGTGGACCATGCTGTATCTGCTTCTGCAGTTTCTGCTGCTGCTTATCTTCTATAGCTGAACCCAAAGGATAGCTGGAGCACAAACTCCCTTTCAGGTGGATGCCGCACAGCCGCCACCTTCCTCATATGCTAGCGAGAGCCAACCACTGGACCTCCTATGATGCATCCAGACCCCTTGGCACTGCTGTTCCCCAGGGAAAGACTCCAGCAGAAGTCGCTTCCAGGCCTGGGTAAGTTCCTCACATTCTTCTTGTGTAGGTTCCCTACAAGGACAGAAAACCAACTGCTGCGGGAGGCATTTCTACCCTTTTATTCAGTAGTTTCCTGTCTCTGTGGGTCAGATCCCTCTCTCTTGTGGTGCTGTCATAGAGAAAGGAAAATAGTCACTACCGCATGGAGTTCCTTTATGGGGAAAACCCCATACATACCCATCTACTGTTCTGTTTTCCGCCTTCCTGAAACCTTAGCTGATCTGCAAATGGTGTTGACACACTAGTCCACAAAAATCTGCTTTTCTGTAGCCAAATGTCGCTGCTTCCCTTCTGAACCCAGAGTTGTGCTCAAAAAGTAGGATGATGTTGGATTCAGGACAATTTGCAAAATAAACTGGACTCCATATTTTTCTACTACTAAAATAATTCTGGGCTACATCAACATTTTTGTGAAAAAAAATTAAAATTACATTTTTGCATTCTACGTTTTTCTTATTGTGATACAAGTAAAGGGCTAACAAACTTTCTGAATGGTTTCTTGACACTGGAAGAAATCCAGTTTTCTATAATATAGGATCATTTCCAAATCTTCAGAAAATGTTATTCTTTACATTTACAGTATTTGTGTAATAATACATCAACCGAATTTTACCACTAACAAAGTACAATGTGTCACGGAAAAAAAAGAAGAAAATCTATGGTGATCAGGTTAAGCACCCAAAGTAATTTCTAAGTAAAGTAACAGATGTCAGATTGGAGAAATGGGGCCTGCAGAGGAAAGCGACTAAGTCAGAGTATTTTGGGTACTATCAATAGGAGACAAAAACTGGGACTATAGACATTAACACATCTACTAAAATGATCGCACTCCACCCCGACAGCCTTCACCATCAGTGATTTAGTAACTAGAGGTGACACATCTGGAGTAATTAGAGTATGTGGCTCGGGGGCTCTCGGCAATCCAAACTATTGTAGGGGGCCAATATTTTCTGTCTGATGAGTTTCTTGAAGAAATATTACACATTTAGAGAGAACTTTTTAACATAGTCCAATAAAGTGGAGTTGTACTCATTTATGATGGACCAGTGGTGCTCCTATGAGTTCTGACCAGAAGAGTAGAGGAAGTATTAGTGCTCCCCATTTCAAGAGCAATTGTGCAGTAATCTGAATTCTTTAGGATCAAAAAAATAAAAATCGAATTTAAGACTTAAGATCAGGTCTCGAAATCAGGGATACAAGAAATACAATAAAGTCCCCAAAGGTCCTTGAACAATCTTAACCTTGGAATACAAACACTGGGGTCCCTAAAAGTGTGGGAACCCTAGGAAGTTGTGCAGTTTGTCTCCCCCTAAAGTTCACACTGACTGTAACTGAGCTTATTTTTGGAGTAGGGCTTTTATTTCAAGCATACTCAAAATCTTTTAAAAACATGTTAGGACTTAGTTTTTGGGTAAGTCTAAATTTTGGAGAAACACGGTAGGTGAGAAGGTGTACTGACTATTTGGCCACACCAAGGGTGCACTGTGCGCCTGTACTTGGTTTGAATAGTCACTGTTCTTTCACAGTCCCTTTAACTTAAACAATGGGAAATATAATTCTCTAATGTTCTTATCCCGTGGAAATGGTAATTCACAGGTTACACAGTCTGCAACTTCAATGTATAAGATCAGAAACATTAAAATCTAAATATCCCATGTGTAACTCAGGCCACAAATCTACTTCATATGCATGGGGCTGTCTGGCAATTCGAGAATTTTGGTTATCACATTTGTTGTTGAGAGGCTGCATTTTGTTTTGTCATTTTATCACATAGGTGTGAAGATGGATTGTTCTACTAAGGATCTAATTATCAGTTATTATCGACTAGAGTAATTATTAAGAACGGATAACTTCTTGAAAAAAATATCCTTTTCTGAGCGAGTGGAGGTTGAGAAAGGGTTTAAATAGAAAAAAAAACATGTATGAGTGAATAAAGAAAAAGAAAAGACTGAAAAAGAAATTTTCACATTTGGCATGGCGTTTCGGTCATAAAAACAACGTCAGCATATAGATTATATTTTTGGTCACATGATTTTCTAAGTTGTCAACACATTCTACATACGCTGTCATTTGGCTTTACAGATTAAGTTTAGAGATGTGGGTAGCTAAAGGTCAACATCTTCTAAGTCCAAGGGATTGGGTGGATCCTTCAAGCTAGGCTCTCACCTAAAACAGTCTCACGCCAACAGAAGGACCTCCAATGCCCAAAGTAATAGGGACAGTTATGGGTGGTGGAGCATGTAGTGGTCTAGCAGCAGAATGGTGACCACTTGACCATATGGCAAAATTACACTGCCATTAAAGAAGTCACAGCCAGTGAATGAGAAGAATCTGTGACTTGTCTGCATTTAGTGGTCACTACTCACCTGGGTAGTCATCTGTAGGAATCTCCTCTTTACTCCGCTCATCACCCCTCACATATGTCTCTGTAGTATTAATATGGGGCAGATCTTCCCCCTGAAACACATATTGTAAAAGTCACTGACAGATGGAGAAGTCACACCTATGATCAGCTCTAATCCTGCCATCTCCACCACTCTCATTACACAAATGTGAGGAATATTCTGAGATATGAGAATGCCAAAGGTCAGTCAACTATCACTGTACATACACCCAACTCCCTGCAGCAGCCAGGAAATCAGCAAATGGTGAAGGTAGGTAGAAGGAGAACTCCAAGTTTATACCTATCTTCTAAGGATTGGCTCTAGACTCTTCGGACCCGTTAGAAGAGTTACAATATTGGGGAGTGTGTTGCTCCCACATATTAGATGACGCACACCACACACACTTCTCGGCAAGATTGTGCGACGTGTGTAGCAGCCAATGATTAATAACTCCCCAAAAGAACCCAGACATAATATTTACTGTCTATGGATAGATCAAATAAGGGGAAATATAATAATATCTTCCATGTGAGACATTCACGAGCGGAGTTATGAGGAAAAACTGAAATCCATATTTCCCTGGACAAGTAAAAGGCCAGCCCAGTCTGAGGTCACAGGTGGAAGGGGACATGGAATGTGGCCAGATTGATAACCCCAGAGCGGACATTTTGCGTTATTCTTTTCCAGGTGGTCCCGTGTGTTATATGTGGGGGAAGCCCCAGGAAACGTGAGGCTCTACAGCGCCCCCCTGTTCAAGCCACCATTCATATCCACAAGGAATAAGGTAATTGACCCATCTGCATATCTGTTGCTATAGGCATAGAAGTGGTGTCTAGGTATAGTAAAATAGCCATGCGCTACGCAATGAAACAACCTATTGCGCCACCTAGTGGAAAACAACGGAGTTCGCATTTTTATCTTGAAAACAGAACGAGAGAGAAAAAAAGTTAAATAAAAAAATTGTAGGGCATCATCAATTATATACGAATCGACACCTTGCATGCAGAAATGCTATGATATGAAACCCATGACCCCCCCCAAAACATTGAATGCTGGTCAGGCATATGGCGCTCATTTAACTTTGATGCTCAAAGTGTCCACCGTCAGCTACAATGCACATCTGGACTCTGGAGAGCATACTGTATCTTGCTGCACATTGTGCAATGTGGTAGGTGACACGTTTGCACAAGCATCTGTGATACGTCGTCGTAGGTCCTGCAATGTTGGTGGAGGGGTCGCATACACCTGCTGTTTGATGTGACCTCACAGAAAGAAGTCCAATGGGGTCAGGTCAGGTGAGCGTGGAGGCCACTCCACACAACCACCATACCCAATGACTTGTAGGAAGGACTCCATGAGATATCGCTTCACGTCCGCAGCCTTGTGAGTTTTACACGTTCTAATCATAGCATTACTGTATGTAAGGTGTCTACTCGTATTGAATTGATGATGCCCTACATCATCAATGCAATTCTTTTTTCCTCTATCTCGTTGCGTTTTCAAGATAAAAATGTGAACGCCGATGTTTTTCACCAGGTGGCGCTATAGGTGGTTTCATTGCGTAGCGCGTGGCTACTTTACTATACCTAGACCCCACTTCTATACCTATAGCTGCCGCCGTTCTCAAGTTAATGGCGATGGACAAGATATGAGTGGAAACACTGTATAGTGTATTGTCTAGTGGTGTGGTTTCGTCACAGATTGACAAGGTCACAACTGGCCCGGGTCCGTGACAACAAGTATAAAACACTTAATACTGGTGGATAAAACAAGACTGAGCACAAGACCTTCACAGCCGTCTACACATCATAGGGAGATTTCATGACACCTTCTCTCCATCTACCTGATCATCCTGAGGAACATTGGGATCTTCTTGTTTACAGTCCTGTGGGAGAAGAGGACGGGGACATCTCTCTGGTGTTGTCCTCTTACTGGATAGAACTGGAGGAGACACATACAGGGACTGAATTCATTCCTTACATACAGATAATTATAGGCCGTGTGTATTTAGTCCTGTCTATTACCTGGTGATGTGAGGGGCTGGGGAACCTCCATCATGACGTCCTTGTACAGATCTTTGTGTCCTTCTAAATACTCCCACTCCTCCATGGAGAAATAGACGGTGACGTCCTGACACCTTATAGGAACCTGACACATACAATGATACCGTCACCCCCGATCCCTTCATAGCGTTACTGTATAATGTCCCAGCATTCCCAGCAGTGTCACCTCTCCAGTCAGCAGCTCCATCATCTTGTAGGTGAGTTCTAGGATCTTCTGGTCATTGATGTCCTCATGTATCGGGGGGTGAGGTGGAGGCACCGTGATTGGGCTCAGGGGTCTTCCCCATCCCTCAGACACAGGGGCCTGACAGCGCTCACTAGAGGTCTTCTTCACTACTGTGTAATCCTGGTTATGGAGAGACACAGTAAGAAATCTCACTCCAGACATTTCCAGAGTCCTCACCGATCCAGTTCTGTCCATCTGTTATTCCCATAGATAAGAATGATGTAATGTGATGTCATCAGAATCTCTCACCTCTCCAGTAAGCCGGAAGAGGATCTCTAGGGTGAGGTGTAATATCCTCGCCGCCATCTTGTCCCTGTCCATATCCATCCTTGATGGGGCAATCAGGAGAATTCTCTTATATACAAGATCTCCACTAAGAGGATCCGATATTGTAGGGACCTGAATGGGGAGAAGATGAGCTGATGAAAGCTGATGCTGAGACAATCTGCAAACCTTGATAAATGATTACACGACAATGATTGAAGGGAATCAAACTCTGAATTTCTAACTCCACATACGCTACGATCAATAGCGACTGTCACATCTAGACAGTTAAGCACAGCACTGGTATCTCGCTATGTGATAGCATGGCGTCGATTTTTGCCCCAGTAGCAAAAAAAACCCAAAACAACAGTTTTTGTTTTTTGAAAACAATGACATAAAATCTATTTTTTTTCCAGAAAATGTGCCGCTATTGTGAAAATAAACTTGGGCATATTTGGTAACAGTAAATGTACATGTCAAGTGCAAAAATAATGACATAATTGTCTTTTAATTTTCCTCAAATATGTTAAAGTACAGGTTTGCAAAATTCGGCTTTATGACATTTATTACAAACCCAATGACTGATTTTTATATTTTCTTATGCCCCAATTTGAAAAAACAAAAAAAGACCACAATATTTTTAACCATCTTGTATGGATTTTGCATAAAGCGCAAGGGAAATTTTATACAAGAGAGATGAAGAAAAATCTTTATTGTAGCTAAAAATGTAAAACAATATTATACACACTGATGAGCAAAAGAGTAACAATGTTTTTAACTTGTGACTTTCAGGCTCTATATCTCCCCATCCACTACAGCTTTGAGAGCATGACCACCTTCATTTTATAGACAATCATCTTGCTTATCTCAAATAAATTTGACTAGTAACTATTTAGCATATGATTAGTTATGCAGATTCTTGTCATGTTACTGCATTGTTACTGTTTTGCTCCTGGTGTTTGGAAAAATCTTTTCTTACTGTATACTACAAATTACAACCTGTTCTCACATTCCCTAATAGCTCAGTGTGTTATTAGGTTGATTCCCAAGTGAAAGATCACTGGTTCAAATCGAGGAGCAGCCATGAAGATTTCCCAAGACAAGAGAAACAGCATCATCCAGCTCATCGATAGCGATCTCTCGACCAAGAAAATTGCCAAACTGCATTATGTGAGCGTCAGGACAGTGGGACGAATAGAAAATAAAATCCAGTCATGCATTCAAAATCAAGAGATGGATGTTCAGGTAAAATATCATAGTCAACAAGTCGGCTCATCACAAGGTCTATCAGTTCTGGGGCGACAAACTTGTGATTCATGTTACACAAGTCTGGAATGGTGGCTCGGAAAAAAAGTAAAGAAGCCTTTACTTCAATATCGTCTTAAGAAGCATTGGCTCCAGTTTGCAAAAAAGTCAGAGAAGTGAACAGTTGAAGATTGGAAATAGGTGATTTGGAGCGATGAGATGAAAGTCACTAGATTAGGCTGTGATAGGTGCAAATGGGTCTGAAAGAAACATTGGGAAAAAGGGGCGAACTGTTGGAGAAATTAAAAGGAACTGTCAAGTTCGGTGGTGGAAGCCTGACAATATGGAGTTGTTTTACACCCAAAGGCGTTGGATACTTGACCAGGATGGATGTGGTCTCAATGCTGAGCTGTGAGGTGCTGGCTGTGGACTAAAAACGTTTGTACCAATGGACATACAGCACAGTCCACAACAAAGGATGCAGACTTTTTCCAGCATGGAGAGCTGGTTACTTCAATCTCATTGTTATGTTTTAATAGACATTTTCTTGCTTGTCAGTTTAGGGTACACAGAAGGCCAGGCATGAGATTGGTAATAAGAGTAAAGCAATCATCCCATTACTGTCATTGGTGTCACAAGGGCCTCAATTAGGCCATTGTTCTCCCAGACACTAGTCCTATTATGTGGATGGGGACTGTAAACTCAGAGGAGCCATCACCACAGGGGTCTCATATGCAGTCCCAGGTGAGGGGTTCGGCCTCAGGAAAATACTTCCACCAATGCACAGTTATCTTTGGAAGGGAGTTTCCCGGCGGGCCAGGTTTGATCCCAGGGGGCAGCTTTGGGTATATAAGACACTGACGAGGGGATGGGGGAATAGTTTCTGGCTGGACATGGATATGCGTGGTTGTGGTATCCGTCATCTGGAGGGGCATAGGTTGTGACTGCAGACTATTGTGGTAAGAGATACAAAAGCTGGGCACCGACCAAAAGTTGAGACAGAGGGTATCAACTGGTATGGGGACAGTGAAACTACTGGCCCTGGTTTTATATCTCGTGGACTTGGAGAATCCCTCTTTGGCCATTTAAGCAAAATTACTGTGAGACCGTAGATAGAAGAAACAAAAATAATTGCAACGTTAACTTGTCTGGGTGGTTAATATAACCCACAACCTCAGATCTTACCAGGAGCTATATGTGCGTATCCTACAAGATGAGTCATTTTGTACATTCAACTACTATGGTATGAAAAGGACGACAGTGTTCTAGCAGGACAAAGAACTGAAGCAAACGTCGAGATTGGCAAATATATGGTTTAATGACAATGAAGGTGAGGTGCTGGATTGGGCCCCGACAGTCCCCAGACCTCAACTCGTGGGTAGAGTTGAAGAAAATGCTTTATACATACCCATGTGAGCTGACCAGTACGCAGCAACAATGGAAAGTGTAGAAGAGACATGGGATCATATTTTGGTTGAGACATATGTGGTGAAAGCCAAAAGGGTAGATTTCAAAATATTAAAAATTTAAATTTAGATTTTTAGGAGTAAAACAGTAACAATGTAGCTAAATAGTTGCAAATCAAATTTGTGTGCGAGATAGCCAAGATGATTGTCTATAAAATGAAGGTATCTCACTTTCAAAGCTGTAGTAGATGGTGGAATACGAAGCCTGAAAGACTAAAGTCCAAAATATTGGTACATCTCCTTGAAATCCTGATGAAATCTTTCTCCTTACTCTTCACTAACAGCACCAATTGTCCAAATGGGAATGTAAAAAATTTAACTTCATCAGACAACCCAAGACTTTAAAATGTTTCAGCAAGAAGTCTTGCAAACAAAATGAATGAATTTGAGACTCTTATGTCAACTATGGATTATGATGTGGTGGGCATTACAGAAACCTGGCTGGATGAAAGCCATGACTGGGTGACAAACATACAGGGTTATAGTACATATAGGAAGGACAGGAAAGACAAGAAAGGTGTTTGGGTGTGTATATTTAGGTGGTGGGGTGTGTATATTTATCAAATCTAACCTAAAACCTGTGTTGAATGATGACATAGGGGGGAACTGCAGCAATGTAGAGTGAGTATGAGTAAATGTATATGGGGAGAGGAGTAATGGAAAAATGCTAATTGGAGTTTGCTATAAGCCTCCTAACATACCTGAACAAATAGAGGGTGAAATGCTGGAACAAATTGAAAAGGCAGCTAATATTAATAATCGGCTTCTTATTATGGGGGATTTCAACTATCCAGACATACAGTGGGACATAGAATCTCATGATTGTGCTAAAAGCTGTAAGTTCTTATCTACTATTCAAGACAATTTCCTCTCTCAGATGGTAGATGAACCGACAAGGGGAGATAATTTGCTAGATCTGGTCCTGTCAAATAGGCCAGATACAATTTCAGATCTACAGGTCCAGGAGCACTTGGGCACCAGCGATCATAATATGATAAGCTTCAACGTAATATTCAATAGAACATTTCAAAGGGGAAATGCTAAAACCTGGAATTTTAGGAAAGCTGATTTCAGCAAATTAAGGGAACCGCTTAAATGTGTAGATTGGGACAAAGTCATGGTAACTGGGGATACCGAACATAAATGGGGTAAGTTTAAAGGATATACTCCTAGAGCCCTGTAAAAAACTTATACCCTCTGGTAATAAAATGTCCAGGAATAAAAAGAAACCACTATGGATAAATAAGACTGTACAAAGTATAATAAAACAAAAACAAATGGCGTGTAAAAGGTTGAGAATACAGAAATAGCATTTCAGAAGTATAAAGGCCAGTTTACACGCTGCGATCTCGCTAGCGAGATCTCTAGCGTGCATACCTGCCCCCGTCGGTTGTGCGTCACGGGCAAATCGCTGCCCGTGGCGCACAGCATCGCTCGAACCAGTCACACGTAGTTACCTGCCTAGCGACGTTGCTGGCGATCCGCCTCCTTTCTAAGGGGGCGGTTCGATCGGCGTCACAGCGACGTCACTAAGCGGGCGCCCAATCAAAGCGGAGGGGCGGAGATGAGCGGGACGAACATCCCGCCCACCTCCTTCCTTCCTCATTGCCGGCGGCCGCAGGTAAGGTGAGGTTCCTCGGTCCTGCGGTGTCACACATAGCTATGTGTGCTGCCGCAGGAACCACGAACAACATCGTACCCTCAGCAGCAACGATATTTGGGAATGGAGGAGCGTGTCAAGGAGCAACGATAAGGTGAGTATTTTTGCTCGTTAGCGGTCGTTCGTACGTTTCACACGCAACAACGTCGCTAACGATCCCGGATGTGCGTCACGAATGCGATGTCGTTGCGTGTAAAGCGGCCTTAAAGATATCAATAGGAAATGCAAGAAAGAAAATCAAGCAAGCAAAATTTGACACTGAAACAAAAATCGCCAAGGACATTAATATAAATCCCAAAAACTTTTATAAATACATTAATGCAAAAAGGAAAACAAAGGATGGTATCGGCCCCTTAAAATATAATAACAAGTTAATTATAGAGGACAAACATAAAAGACTGAGATATTAAATAGGCATTTCTCATCTGTATTCACCAAGGAACTGACTGTACCAGGGATCATTCAACAAGTGAAAAATCAAAGTTCACCACCCGATATAATTAATTTAACACAAGATGAAGTACGGCTACGTCTGAGTAAATTAAGCATTGAAAAATCCCCAGGGCCAGATGGCATTCATCCACGAATATTGAGGGAATTGAGCTCCGTAATCAACAGACCGCTGTATCTCATCTATTTAGACTCGCTTGTAACCGGGTTGGTGCCTCAGGATTGGAGGATTGCTGATGTGGTACCGATATTTAAGAAAGGTAAGAGGGTGGATCCAGGCAACTACCGTCCAGTAAGCCTGACATCAGTAGTATGCAAAGTTTTTGACGGCATTTTAAGGGATGAAAGGCAAAAATATATTGCAGAAAATAATATAATATAACAACTGACAGACAGCATGGATTCATGAAAGATAAGTCGTGTCTAACCAATCTGTTGGGGTTCTATGAGGGGGTAAGTGAAAATCTGGATATTGGTAATGCAGCTGATGTGATTTATTTGGACTTTGCAAAGGCATTTGATACTGTACCACATAATAGCCTTATACTAAAGGTTCAGAAGCAAGGACTAGGGGAAAGTATATGCAACTGGGTAAGGAATTGGCTAAAAGATAGGAAACAAAGAGTAGTCATAAATGGTACATTCTCTAAATGGGCTATAGTCTGCAGAGGGGGGCCGCAGGGATCTGTGCTAGGACCGATTCTTTTTAATCAATTTATTAATGACCTTGTGGATGGGATTGATAGTAAAGTGTCAGTCTTTGCTGATGACACCAAACTATGTAGGATATTAAAAACTGATCTTTATAGTACAATATTACAAAAAGATGTCGGAATGGGCAGATACTTGGCAAATGAGATTTAATGTTGATAAATGTAAAGTAATGCACCTAGGACGTAGTAATCCTATAACTGCGTATACATTAAATGGAAGTAAACTCGGGACTACAGAACAGGAGAAGGACTTGGGTATTCTCATTACAAATAAGCTGAGCAGCAGCACTCAATGTCAAGCAGCAGCTGCAAAAGCAAACAAGATTCTAGGGTGTATAAAAAGAGAGATTAGATCCCGGGATCCCAACATATTGTTACCCCTCTATAAATCACTTGTAAGGCCACATCTGGAATATGGGATCCACTTTTGGGCTCCACATTTTAAAAAGGACATTCAGAAGTTAGAGTTAGTTCAAAGGCAGGCAACTAGACTACTACAAGGAATGGAAGACCTCCCATATGATGACAGGTTGAAAAAGTTAGATATGTTTAGCTTAGAAAAAAAGACGTCTCAGAGGAGAGCTCATTTATATGTATAAATACATGTGTGGTCAATATAAAAAGGACTGGCACATGACTTATTTCTTCCAAAGACAATGCTAAGGACCAAAGGGCATTCACTGCGAGTGGAAGAAAAGCGATTTCGACCGCTAAATAGGAAAGGGTTCTTTACAGTTAGAGCAGTCAGACTGTGGAATGCCCTACCACAAGAGGTAGTAATGGCAGATACTATAACAGCTTTTAGAAAACGGCTGGATGATTTCCTCAGTACACACAACATTGTGGGTTATAAATGACTTAGTGACCAAATGTAGAACTGGTGGAGGAAGGTTGAACTAGATGGACCTAGGTCTTTTTTTCCAACCCATGTAACCATGTTCTCCACGATTAACTTAAATTTTGGATCTTTGTTGTTACCTAGAAATTTCTTCACAACGTCTTTAAATAGAATCCCAGTCTCTTTACTCAACCACTTTCATTTTTCTTTTGAACACAACGTCCTTTATGAGTTTCTGAATATCTGGACCAACAAAAATGCCTTCCTTCAGTTCTGCCTCAGCCAGTCCTCAAATTTGGTACACAGGTACTTACCGTATTTTTCGGACTATAAGACGCACTTTTTTTCCTCCAAATTTGGGGAGGAAAGTGTGGGGTGCGTCTTATAGTTCGAGTGTGAAACTGGGGTACCTGCTGGGTAGGGAGCTGTGGGGAGTCAGTGCTATGCAGTGGGATCACAGGAGGCGGGGAGGGTCGCTGCTGCATGAACCCGGCAGCTGGAGAAACCACGTGTGCCCGCTGCTTAAAGTAAACGAATATTCATTAGCTGCTCCCCGCTCACCTCTCTCTGCAGTCAGTGACCAGAAGCGGGTGTGAGGAGCAACAAATCAATACTTGTTTAATGTAAACAGCGGACACACATGGGTGCTCCAGCTGCCAGCTTCCTGCAGAGGCTGGGGAGACTGCGTGTCCGCTGTGAAAGAGGTGGGAGTAGGGTGCCGCTGCAGTCATGACTGGCCCGGAGGAAGTGCAGATCACTGCAGTGTTCGGGCCAGAGCATGGCATACCAGCACAGCACAGCCCGCAGTCTCTGTGCCGAGTGCTCACATTGCTTTCACTTTGCTCCTGCCTCTGCACTAGAATTAAAGTCTCCCATAACAGCAGGACCTGCAGTGATGTAATGAAGAGGGGTGGGCCAGAACAGCACAGAACAGCAAAGTGCCCTGCCTCTTCATTACAACCCTGCAGGTCCTCGAGATATGGGAGACTTTGTTTCTAGCGCCAGGACCAAACTGAAGCATGGTGAGCATCACATCTGTAAAAGTAAGGAAATAAATAATATAGTATATAAAAGGCATTACTGTACACCTGGATAGGGTTGGATCATACAGTGCTGGACAAAAATATTGGCACCCCTGCAATTCTGTCAGAGAATGCAATCATTTTCAGGAAGAAACTGAGTAAATCACAATTCTTTGGTATGATTATCTTCATTTATTTTGCTTGCAATGAAAAAACACAAAAAGAGAACAAAAATCAAATAATTGATCATTTCACACAAAACTCCAAAAATGGGCCAGACAAAAGTATTGGCAACCTTAGCCTAATGCTTGGTTGCACAACCTTTAACCAAAATAACTGCGAACAACCGCTTCCGGTAACCATCAGTGAGTTTCTTACAATGCTCTGCTGGAATTTTAGACCATTCTTCTTTGGCAAACTGCTCCAGGTCCCTGAGATTTGAAGGGCGCCTTCTGCAATCTGCCATTTTGAGATGTCTCCACAGGTGTTCTATGGGGTTCAGGTCTGGACTCATTGCTGGCCACTTTAGTAGTCTCCAGTGCTTTCTATCAAACCATTTTCTAGTGCTTTTTGAAGTGTGTTTTGGGTCATTGTCCTGCTGGAAGACCCATGACCTCTGAGGGACGCCCAGCTTTCTCACACTGGGCCCTACATTATGCTGCAAAATTTGTTGGTAGTCTTCAGACTTCATAATGCCATGCACATGGTCAAGCAGTCCAGTGCCAGGGGCAGCAAAGCAACCCCAAAACATCAGGGAACCTCCACCATGTTTGTAGGAACCGTGTTCTTTTCTTTGAATGCCTCTTTTTTTCCTGTAAACTCTAGGTTAATGGCTTTTCCCAAAAAGCTCTACTTTTGTCTCATCTGACCAGAGAACATTCTTCCAAAACGTTTTAGGCATTCTCAGGTAAGTTTTGGCAAACTCCAGCCTGGCTTTGTTATGTCTCGGGGTAAGAAGTGGGGTCTTCCAGGGTATCGTACCAAACGTACTCTTTTCATTCAGACGCCGACGGATAGTACGGGTTGAGACTGTTGTACCCTCGGACTGCAGGGCAGCTTGAACTTGTTTGGATGTTAGTCGAGGTTCTTTATCCACCATCCGCACAATCTTGCGTTGAAATCTCTCGTCAATTTTTCTTTTCCTTCCACATCTAGGGAGGTTAGCCACAGTGCCATGGGCTTTAAACTTCTTGATGACACTGCGCACCGTAGACACAGGAACTTTCAGGTCTTTGGAGATGGACTTGTAGCCTTGAGATTGCTCATGCTTCCTCACAATTTGGATTCTCAAGTCCTCAGACAGTTCTTTGGTCTTCTTTCTTTTCTCCATGCTCAATGTGGTACACACAAGGACACAGGACAGAGGTTGAGTCAACTTTAATCCATGTCAACTGGCTGCAAGTGTGATTTAGTTATTGCCAACACCTGTTAGGTGCCACAGGTAAGTTACAGGTGCTGTTAATTACACAAATTAGAGAAGCATCACATGATTTTTCAAAACAGTGTCAATACTTTTGTCCACCCCCTTTTTTATGTTTGGTGTGGAATTATATCCAATTTGGCTTTATGACAAATTTTTCTTTTTTTTCATTGAAGACAAATTAAATGAAGATAAGAATACCAAAGAATTTGTGATTGCAATCATTTTCAGGAAGAAACTGAGTATTCTCTGACAGAATTGCAGGGGTGCCAATACTTTTGGCCAGCACTGTAATATTATAATATTATATATATATATATATATATTATTATACACACATACACACACACACCAGATTGGATGATCACACATATAATGATGGGGAACATACATATTCCACGATGGGGGCCATATATACCTGGAAGATACCCAAAATGGGGGATATGAGTACAGAATTGTGGGATATTATTACCTCCATAACACTGTCAGCAGTAAAATAACTGTGTCATGACCACATTTTTTTACTTTTTTTCTATTTTTTCCTCCTCTAAAACAAGGGTGCGTCTTATAGTCCGGTGCGTCTTATAGTCCGAAAAATATGGTAAGTCTCTCCTTCTTTCGGTAGAGCTTTCACAAACTGCTGCATCAGTTAAAGCTTAACATGGAGTGGCAAGCAAAGGAACTTTCTTGGGATCAACTAAACTTTTCGCAACTATGTTGTTGAGTTCAGATTGCAAACATGTTCTTATTGGCCCACTTTTTGGCTCCAGCTATGAGTCCTATCCTGACTGTCCCATTCGCACAAAAAGCAGGAGTACATTGTGTATCCTCCTTGCTGCCCAAGGAACAAAGCAAGCTTTCAGATCACCACATATTGATCATCGTTGATCCTTATAATTATGCTTCTTGAGTATAAAGACTAAATTCTCATCGCTTTCCTTCAAGTGCACAGAATGCCCTTGTGCAGTAGCACAACTTTCAGATTTTTTTGGGATGAATCAGTAAAGACTCCCCTTGCTAACATTTTACTCAATGTTAAATCATAAACAACAAGAACAATAGTATAAGGCCTAAATTATCTTTTATTAACAATTAATTTAAAAAGAAACCGTATATAAACATTGTATGGGTACCACCAGATATAGGGGGAGGACAGAGAATGATAAGTTTATAAATAAGTACAATATTGCGGGCTTAAATAAATTCATATAAATATTAAATAACAAAATTCTAATCATCAAGGTGCAAAGTGCATAATTTATTAATGACTTCCTTGGCCACTAACAAACGCTTTTTCCTTAAGCAGCGGTACTTTACGGAGGGGGAGAGTGTGGGACATCTCTTGGCTACAATTGCTAGGGCGCAGGAGGGATTGACCTATATCACCAAATTGAAACTTGACACTGGAGAGGAGGTGAGGGACAGCGGGAGGATTGTGGAGGTCATGCAACAGTATTACACCCAATTATACTCCTCTAAATCGCATTATGGGGATGAGGAACTGCGGGACTTTGTGGAGGAGATCACTCTCCCCAGTCTGTCAGATAGTGAGAGAGATTCCCTGAATAGAGATATAGACCTGGAGGAGCTGGAGGAGGCGCTCGGTCAAATCCAAAATGAAAAGGCCCCAGGTGCGGACGGACTCCCGGGTGAATTCTACAAATTATATACCCATCTGCTGCTGCCAAGACTCTTGGATGTGTTCAGAGATGCTGAGGAGAAGGGATCCCTCCCTGCATCCATGAGGGAGGCTATTATTGTTCTGATTTTAAAACCCGGGAAAGATCCGACCGCGCCTGACTCCTATCGTCCCATCTCGCTGCTTACATTAGATATTAAATTAATCGCTAAAATTCTAGCTAACAGATTGTCCCGGGTGATCACGTCAGTGATCCACGAGGATCAGACTGGATTCATCCCCAATAAATCTACTTCCATTAATTTGCGACGTTTATTCCTGGGGATACAGCTAAGTTCTGAAGGGAGAAACAAGGAGAGAGCAGTCCTGTCATTAGATGCAGCCAAAGCCTTTGACAGTATTGAATGGAATTTCCTATGGGTATTTTTGGAGAAATTGGGACTTGGCTCCAGATTTATTGGCTGGGTCAAATTGTTATATGCCTCTCCGAGGGCCAGGATTCGAGTTAATCGTTGTACCTCCTCGTCTTTTAATTTGGCCAGGGGCACGAGACAGGGCTGTCCTCTCTCTCCATTACTATTTGCAGCGGCAATTGAACCATTGGCGGCTATGCTTCGTGCATCCACTGACGTAAAGGGGTTTGAGATAGGCGGTCTGGAGCATAAGGTTTCCCTCTATGCGGACGATTTGTTGCTGTATCTCAGGGAGGTGGGGACATCGGTGGGCCCAGCAATGAATATTATTAAAGAATTTGGTAGGCGCTCGGGACTCCTAATAAACTGGAAGAAATCGGCCCTGCTCCCTATAGATCCACTCCCATCTAATTTTAGTACTCTGGGGCTGCCAATTCCGACGGTGGATAAATTTAAATACCTGGGGATTGTGGTTAGTGCCCGACCGCGTGATTATTACTCTCAAAATCTGGAACCAGTGTTGGCTCAGTTTAGGAACAAGATAGATGCCTGGTGTCGACTCCCACTGTCCCTTATTGGCCGTGCTAATCTACTAAAAATGGTACTGATGCCCAAACTTCTGTATCTTCTCCACAACGCCCCAATATGGATTCATTGGAAATTTTTCCGTAAAATCAACACTTTGTTTCGGGAACTCTTGTGGCAAAAGCAGCAGGCTAGAATCCGCCTTGAGACCCTGCAGAGAGGGAAGGAGGATGGGGGTCTGGCAGTCCCCAACCCGTGGGTTTATTATGTTGCGGCACAGATGCAGCACTTCAGGGGGTGGGGAAAGGATGAGGCATATGACGCTGGGGGCAAATTGGTGAGGGGCCTTGCAGAATGGGGATACCCAGTGGCTTTTTTGGACGCAGGTTACTCACCCAGAGGAGGAACATTATATCCAACATTATCATTGATGTACAAGGTGTGGGATAGAGGGAAGCAGTTGCTGGGAATATCAGGAATGACTGAGTACTGGCCCTTATGGCATAATCGTGGACTGGCGAAGCTGCAGAGACTCCCGGGTTGGAGAATGTGGGTGAGCAGGGGGGTGCATCAGGTGTCTCAGATTCTTCAGAATAATATACTTAAAAGATTTGACCAGCTTCAAGCTGAGTTTGGGATACCGCACAGTTCCTTTTACCAATACCTGCAGCTCCGTCATGCCTATGAGACACAGACACGTCGTATGGACATTAGGATAGAGCGGAATCACACTCTTACTGAATTGTTGACATCTGATCGCTCCTATGGTATTATTTCTAGGTTGTATACAGTGATGTTATCTAGACACCTCGACAAATTCCCTTTGCAGGCTAGAGAAAAGTGGGAGAGGGACCTAGGCCCTATGACAGAGGAACAGTGGGGTGAGGTCCTGTCTCAGACTCCAAGCCTTGCTGTATCTGAAGGCCAACGACTGTCGCAGCTATTCCTGTTACATAGAGTATATAGGACACCTAGTCTATTGCATAAGATGGGAGTTAGGGGTGCTTCACACACAGCGAGCTCGCTGCCGAGATCGCTGCTGAGTCACGCTTTTTGTGACGCAGCAGTGACCTCATTAGCGATCTCGCTGTGTGTGACACTGAGCAGCGATCTGGCCCCTGCTGCGAGATCGCTGCTCGTTACACACAGCCCTGGTTCGTTTTCTTCAAAGCCGCTCTCCTGCTGTGACACACAGATCGCTGTGTGTGACAGCAAGAGAGCGACAAATGAAGCGAGCAGGGAGCAGGAGCCGGCGTCTGACAGCCTATGGTAAGCTGTATCCAAGATAAACATCGGGTAACCAAGGTGGTTACCCGATATTTACCTTAGTTACCAGCAGCTCTCACGCTGCCTGTGCTGCCGGCTCCGGCTCTCTGCACATGTAGCTGCTGTACACATCGGGTTAATTAACCCGATGTGTACAGCAGCTAGGAGAGCAAGGAGCCAGCGCTCAGTGTGCGCGGCTCCCTGCTCTCTGCACATGTAGCTGCATTACACATCGGGTTAATTAACCCGATGTGTACTGTAGCTAGGAGAGCAAGGAGCCAGCGCTTAGTGTGCGCGGCTCCCTGCTCACACTGGTAACTAATGTAAACATCGGGTAACCATACCCGATGTTTACCTTAGTTACCAGTCTCCGCAGCTTCCAGACGGCGGCTCCGTGCAAGCGCAACGTCGCTTGCACGTCGCTGCTGGCTGGGGGCTGGTCACTGGTCGCTGGTGAGATCTGCCTGTTTGACAGCTCACCAGCGACCATGTAGCGATGCAGCAGCGATCCTGACCAGGTCAGATCGCTGGTCGGATCGCTGCTGCATCGCTAAGTGTGAAGGTACCCTAAGGATGGATGATCTGTGTCCTAGGTGCGGACAGGAGGGTGCTAATCTGATGCATATGATGTGGTCCTGTGGGAACATTGAAGATTACTGGAGGGCAGTACTAGAATTGGTTAGACAAGTTTTCAATATCCGTCTACAGCCAAGACCTATTATATGTATCCTGGGTCTACTGGAAGGGGGGGGGGGGTGGACTTGAGTTCGCCGGTAATGGTCGGTATTACACGTCTCTTGTACCAGGCTAGGAAACTGTTGGCCTACCACTGGTTGGACTGGGTAAGCTATACTATGGAGAATATATTGGGAAATAATATGCACTTTGAGACCCATATTGAAATGAGACGTGGACTGCGGGTGCATTGTTTATTATGTTATTTGTGTGGTTTTTCTTATTGACTAAAGGTTTTTTCCCTTTCTGTGATATTTCTATGGAGGGAATTATTTTATGCGTTGTATAATTTTGCTGTTAAATAAAAATGAACCGGATTTAAAAAAAAAATAATTTATTAATGAACTAATATGCGGCTCATCCAAAGTGCACAGTGCATTACAATTTCATTAATACGCATGGTATAACCCACATGCAGTATCACTAGCCATCCAGGAGGGGGAGCTCAGAGTTGAGAATGCACTTTCACATACAAAAGGTTTCTTTTATTAATATAATTAAAAGTGCAAAGTGCATAGAAATCACTTTCAAATGTGAAGGCACTATCACATAAACACTGCAGATTTATACAGAAAAATGTAATTCTTAAATGATTAGAAAGAAGCCCATGCAGCTAAAAAAAGAGCTCCGGATAGCACGTGTCAATGCGCAGTGGTTACACCTTTACATATTCACTATGATCAGACACCCACATGGGGGAGTTGAATGTGCATAAGGAGATTCTCCAAACTACTAAGAGTATAAGAGAGCACAGCACATTGTTATAATAATTAGAAATGTAGCCATCAATATAAATTCATTTTATAGTACTTACAAGGTACAAGATTAAGCCTCTGTCCACTCCCATCACTCCAACGTACGTTTCGTTGAAACTTCCTCAGGGAGCGCATGTTGGAGGGGGTAGAGGGATGATATTTAACAAACCGATGGCCAATAAACAGCTGAGCAAGAATCAGTTGAAGTGCCGGTCAGTGCGGCGAGTCATATAGCGGTGCATGCGTCTTTCACATAGATCACACACATGGAAGTACTGCACAGCGGACAGCGGGGAGAAAGCGTCGGTCGCCGTCATGGAGACGACGCCTGCGCCTTGGCCCCAATTGCCGTCAGCAGCACAACCTGTGATCATGCTTCAGAGTATGCGCACAGACTCAAAATGGAACTCCGTTTATACCGCCAGATAGTGCCTATGTAATAAATGAATATAGCATCCACTAGATATTTAAAATTGCAATAGGCATTATAAATTAGTATTATTTATTATTCTAGCGCCATCAATTCCATGGCGCTTTACATGTGAAAGGGGTATACATAATAGGGACAAGTACAATAATCATAAACAGTACAAGACACAAACAGGTACAGGATGAGAGAGGTCCCTGCCCACGAGGGCTCACAGTCTACAAGGGACAGGTGAGGATACAGTAGGTGAGGGTAATATCCAGACCCACAATCATATTTCTAATAAGATGTATATCATATATACCACATAAATGTACATCGTATATAAACAATAAATTTAACAATATAATTTAAATACAGTAAATCAATTATACATACAACCCAATTAAGCAAATTATTCCATAATTACATAGCTACAAAATTTTAAAATAAAAGTGTAAATATATAATTCATTTAATATATTGTTATCGCAGAATTATTAAAGTGGAAATATAAATAAAATATAGTGATATAAATATAAAATCACATGATCAAAACATATAATATTATACACGTAAAGGTGACCATACAAAATTACTGACCATAAATAAAGTGGTTATAAATATGAATAATGTGGTTAAAGTGAAAAAATTATTATGCTAGATTTCCATGTATACATCCACCCACACATGCATGTATGATATGCATGAATATACACATGAAAAAACACACAAATTCTATAGTGATGTGTAACAAATTAGTGTAAAATGAATTATATATGTGTAATCATATAATAAGCATAAAATAGTGTAAATGTTTTTTCATGTGTATATTCATGCATATCATACATGCATGTGTGTGTGGATGTATACATGGAAATCTAGCATAATAATTTTTTCACTTTAATCACATTCATATTTATAAACCACTTTATTTATGGTCAGCTTACATGTATAATATAATATGTTTTGATCATGTGATTTTATATTCATATATCACTATATTTTATTTATATGTACACTTTAATAATTCTGCGATATCACTATATTAAATTGATTATATATTTACACTTATTATAAAATGTTGTAGCTATGTAATTATGGAATAATTTGCTTAATTGGGTTGTATGTATAATTGACTTACTGTATGTTATTTAAATTATATTGTTAAATTTATTTTTTATATACGATGTACATTTATGTGGTATATATATGATATACATTTTATTAGAAATATGATTGTGGGTCTGGATACTAATAATTTATAATGCCTATTGCAATTCTAAATATCTAGTGGATGCTATATTCATTTATTACATAGTTTATACCGCCAGATAGTCCCTGAGTTCCATTTTCAGTCTGTGTGCATGCTCTGAAGCATGATCACAGGTTGTGCTGCTGACGGCAATTGGGGCCAAGGCTTAGGTGTCATCTCCATGACGGCGACTGACGTTTTCTCCCCGTTGTCCGCTGTGCAGGACTTCCATGTGTGTGATCTATGTGAAAGACGCATGCGCCGCTATATGACTCACCGCACTGACCAGCACATCAGCTGATTCTTGCTCAGCGGTTTATTGGCCATCGGTTTGTTAAATACCATCCCCCTAAACCTCCAACATGCGCTCCCTGAGGAAGTTTCAACGAAACGTACGTTGAAGTGGTGGGGGTGGACGGAGGCTGAATCTTGTACCTTGTAAGTACTATAAAATGAATTTATATTGATGGCTAAATTTCTAATTATAATAACAATGTGCTGTGCTCTCTTATACTCTTAGTAGTTTGGAGAATCTCCTTATGCACATTCAACTCCCCCATGTGGGTGTCTGATCGTAGTGAATATGTAAAGGTGTAACCACTGCGCATTGACACGTGCTATCCGGAGCTCTTTTTTTAGCTGCATGGGCTTCTTTCTAGCATCATTTAAGAATTACATTTTTCTTTATAAAACTGCAGTGTTTATGTGATAGTGCCTTCACATTTGAAAGTGATTTCTATGCACTTTGCACTTTTAATTATGTTATTTAATAATAAGAATTTATTTAAGCCCGCAATATTGTACTTATTTATAAACTTATTCTCTGTCCTCCCCCTATATCTGGTGGTACCCATACAATGTTTATATACGGTTTGTTTTTAAATGAATTCTTAATAAAAGATCATTTAGGCCTTATACTATTGTTCTCGTTATCTATATTATATTTAGTTTATCGCCCTAACTTATTGATGGTGATGTGTGTAAGGGGTCTTCATATCACTGAAAGCAATTGCAGATACCTGTGCACATTAGTTTGGCGTTAGGTGTGTCCAAATAAAGGCAAGACTACTTACGAAGGCTGTTCCACATTATTAAGCAGCCTACATTTTTTGCCAAAATGGGAAAGAAAAAAGGATGTGTCGGCTGCTGAGAAGCAACAAATTGTGGAGTATTTAGGTCAAGGCATGACTACAATCAACATTGCCAAGACACTTCATCGTGATCATCGCACAATCAAGAAGTATGTAGCTGGTTCACAGCACACGTGTGCGTGCTGATAAGGAAAAATTGAGGACTCTTTCCAACAGGCAATTGCGTCAGGTTAAAAGAGCAGCTGCTAAAATGCCTTGTCATAACAGCAGATATGTTATTAAAGCTGCTGGTGCCTCCAACGTCCCCCGAACAACAAGATGCAGGGTCCTTCAGAGGTTTGCAGCGGTGCGGAAGCCATCCTGTCGACCACCTCTATCCACTGCACACAAGCAGAAACGGCTCCAGTGGGCCAAACGATACATGAAGACTGCCTTCCAAACTGTTTTATTCACCGATGAGTGCCATGCAACACTCGATGGTCCAGATGGATGGAGTGGAGGACGGCTGGTTGATGGACACCCCATGAAAACACTGCTAAGGCACCAACAAGGAGGAGTAATGTTTTGGGCTGGAATCATGGGGAGAGAGATTGTCGGCCCCTTTAGTAACCCTGAAGGGGTAAAGATGAACTCCATAATCTATGTGGAGTTTCTAAAACAGCACTTCCTGCCATGGTTCAAGAGGAAGAACCGTGCATTCCGCAACAAGATCATTTTCATGCATGATAATGCACCGTCTCATGCTGCAAATAACACATCTGCATCTCTGGCTACTATGGACATAAAAGAGGACAAACTTATGGTGTGGCCACCATCTTCCCCTGACCTCAACTCCATTGATAATCCAAAGATTCTCATCAAAAGGAGTGTCTATGATGGCGGGAGGCAGTTCACATCTAAGCAATAGCTCTGGGAGGGTATTCTGTCCACATGCAAAACAATTGAAGCACAAACCATCCAAAAACTGATAAACTCAATGCAAGAGAAAGTTCAGAAGCTTCTTTCAAACAAGGGGTCCTATGTGCAAATATAACATCACCTAGAATTAAGTTTTGAGTTGAAAACTGTTTTTTTCACTTTGTAATAAGGTGATCATGCTTATAATTTCACAATTGACCATTTTGTTTATAAAATAAAAATAAAAAAGGTTGAAAACTCTGCTGTGCGTAATAATTTGGAACATGCATTTTAAGTGTTTATTATTTTTAAAAATATATTGTTTTCATAGGCAGTTTGATCAAAAACATTTCAATTATACTCGGATAGTAGATGACTGGAAAACAACAATGACTGCAGTTCATAAAGTTAATTTAGGAAAATATGAAAAAATATTTTTTGCATAATAATTTGGAACACAGTGTATATCCCAAAAGGTGTGCTGTGTTTATCAAGTTAAATCAGCCAACGAACATCACTGCAATAAACTAGCATCATCTTGAGAAAATCATGGAAGGAATTAATTTTCTTTTCTTCTGTACCATGAAAACCATGTACCAGGAGCTAGCAGATTCCTTTCCTTCTGTCTAGAGCTTAAAAGCTCTACAGAATATTTAGGAAGGTCCAGGTCCCTGACTAAATCATTTAATTTGAGCTGTTAAAAAGCTGTGGCTCGTTGGAACTAGCGTGAAGGTCTTCATCAGAATCCGGCTCTTCATGTTCTGAATCGGGTATATCCTTAGTTTCTCCAGAGCTGAAGGGACAGTGAGGCTCAGGATGAATCACTGATGGGAGGTTGTGATAATTTCCTTCTTATTTTTAAGTTTGAATCCCTCCATAATACACAAAAGTAGCAGTCATCACTAGGATTTCACAGTTCCCTCCGGATCATAGCACGCCAAAACGAAAGCTTTCTGCCCTTTAGACCATGGTCTCAGTTCTTCTACACAAACTGAACACGCTACATGTGGAGCCCGAGACTTGTCCTGATCATCTAGTTGTACACAAAGGGGGCATAATACACTTTCTTAGCAAAATCCTCAATGTTCCTTTGTCGTCTCTTCACTACAAAACAACCGCAAACGTAGCAAAAGTTGTCGGGTGAATTACGACACCCCCTTATAGCCATTTTGATCACGTTATTAGAAACAGAAGCTCAATCCACCACAACCACAAAATACTGAAAGGAATCGTGGAAAGAACAGCACCACGCTCTTATGAACCCTGTCTAAAAGAAAAACTGCCTCTGCTCCCCATAGCAGCCAATCACAGCACAGCTTTCAGTTCTTACACTGCTGAGGTAAAATGAAACCTGTGCTCCGGTTGATATAGACATCACCATATTGTTACGAACTGTGACAAAAAAATAAATAAGTCTTTACTGCCGATATCAACCAATCACATTTATTTCCTTTACTGCTGATGGTATGATTGGATGCTATGAACACCACCACACTCTTTGGAAGCTGGGTTAGTCCAGTGCTGTCAGTCATCCAAAAGGTTAAATAAGGCTATGTTCACACTGGGTTTTTTAGCTACGGATTGGCCTTGATTTTACGTAAATCCATGCTAATAAAACGCTGCTTTTTACAGTCCCAGCAAAGTCTGAGATTTCTGAAATCTCATACACACACACACACACACACACACACACGTCAGGATTTTTTCATGACGGTTTTCTGAACCACCTCCGGTTTTGCTGCGTTATGACAAGAATAAAACATGTCAATTCTTTTCAGCGCTTGTGCTACGGTTTTTCACCCTAACAGGTGGACTCGCAGATACCCTGAATCAGTGGGTCTAACCGGGTTAATAAAAATTGATCCAGGGTATCTGGCCAGCACTCAAATGGTGGTGGGGATAGGAGTAGGCGCGCTATATTTACCGAATCACCGACGCTGCTGTACACTACCACGGCTCCTCCACTTCCCCACTCATTACATACTCACTGCTTTCATCTGTGATTGATTACAGTCAGACACGCCCCCAGCATCCGAATGCAACCAATCACAGACCTGGTCTGTGGGTCTATACAGCTAATGAGTGAGCCGCGTGTTCAGCAGTGATATCACTCAGGCGCCAGCTGTGATCGGGAATCACCTGCGTGAAGTGACCGCTGATCGTGCGGCTCATTCATTCTTTAGAGATCAAAGCGGACAGTCCTGTTCTATGGCGCCCACTACGATCTTCAGATGTAGCAAAGCTGAATTGTTGTGGGACCTAGTGTGGATTACATTCGACCTCCAGGGGAGTGATTATAAGGTTAATAAAGTGGTGAAAGAGGGGGCTTTTTGTATTTTTATTTAAAATAAAGGATTTTTTCGGGGTTTGTGTTTATTTCTTTTTTAAATCAGATCTTTTTTATTAAACAACTAAGAATCAATACAGAGAAAATATATTGCATCTTATATAACTAGTAAAAGCGTACATTGAAAAAAAATATGTTGTCTATAAATCAGGTTCTTCCTCTGTATATAAAAAGAAAAAAGGATTCTTAGATCAGTTATATAAATTGAGCCTACAAACAACATGGCTCCACAGATAAACAAAAGTTTAAATTATGCAATAATACCTCAGTCTAATAGAAAAGTCTCCTCCATCAGCCGTGTCGCTCCGCATCATATTTCCATACCCGCTTGCCTCTCTCTCCCCGTTTAGTCATCAATCACACCCTTCCGGCCCCTTCCACTTCGCCACGTAAAACACTAGTTTTAACTTTTACTCCCCAAACGTTCCATTCTCTGCAAGCACAACAGTAACTGGTCCAGCATTGCACCCTGCACTAGTGCCCCAGAGGGGAGGCCCGGCGACTCCATCCATGGCTGCCAGATTTTGTAAAACTTTCTCAGTGTTTTTCTCTTTAAATAAACTCCCCTTTCCAATCTAATTACTTTATTTAATTTATTTTTAAGCTCTGGTAATGGTGGTAGAGGATCTAACCAATGGTATGCCAGTATCTTCCTTGCTTGGTACAGGATACGGCTATTCCCAGGGCTGTTGGAGAGTCCGGGTCTACTCCTCTCTCCCACAGACTCAACAAACATAAACGAGGTGACGGCTGTATTGTGATATGATATATTTGGTCTATGAGTCCCAGGGTTTGTTTCCAGAAGTTACCAATGTGTCCACATTCCCACATAACATGCATCAAATGGGCATCATCCTGTCCACACCTAACACATTGTGCATTTGGTCTAAGTCCCATCCTGAATAATAGGCTGGGCGTTTTATATACCCTGTGGATGAGATATATTTGAGACAGCCTTTGGCACTCAGAGACTGCCAACTTAGGGACCTGTTCTAGAATGTCGGACCACTGGTCTTCCATCAGGGGACCAACGTCCCGTTCCCATTTACTTTTAACAGACAGTGGGTATGTCTCCAGATGGGCAGGTAGTAATCTTTTGTGTAGTTCAGAAATAAGGCCTTTAGAGCAGGGTTCCCCAACTCCAGTCCTCAAGGCCCACCAACAGTGCATGTTTTCAGGATTTCCTTAGCATTGCACTGCTGTTGGAACCAGCACCTGGGCAGGTAATTACATTAACACCTGTGCAATACTAAGGAAATCCCAAAAACCTGCACTGTTGGTGGGCCTTGAGGACTGGAGTTGGGGACCTCTGCTTTAAAGGACTCAGATGTAAGTAGCATATGTAATGTTTGATTATGTGTCACTGTCACCGGGTTTGTCCTCCCCTGTCTTTCCAGTGCGTGCCTCAGCTGTAAATACTGATAAAAGAAGACATGCGGGAGGTGAAACTGTTCTCAATTGCTCAAAACTCTTAAGAATATTATTTTGTAGTACTTGTGACACTAAATGGATCCCTTTATCTTCCCATCCTCTGAACCCCACTAATTTTTTAATTGTTTATTTCTTTTCACTTACAGATTGGTGATGGAAGGTGTCTCATAGGCACCTGCTATTACCAATCTAGGGCTTAGTGGCAGCTATGAGCTGTGATTAACCCCTTATTACTCCGATTGCCACCGCACCAGGGCAATTCGGGAAAAGCCGGGTAAAGTGCTGGAATTGTCGCATTCAATGGATCGACTGACCAATCACTATATACATCTAGGTGTGTACACAAACTTATACACATGTACACACACAGACAATTGGAGAAGTCACATCTATGATCAGCTCTATTCCTGCCATATAAACACAAAATACTGGTGGATAAAACAAGATTGAGCACAAGACCTTCACAGCCGTCTACACATCATAGGGAGATTTCATGGCACCTTCTCTCCATCTACCTGATGATCCTGAGGAACATCGGGCTCTTCTTGTTTACAGTCCTGTGGGAGAAGAGGACGGGGACATCTCTCTGGTGCTGTCCTCTTACTGGATAGATCTGGAGGAGACACATACAGGGGCTGAATTCATTCCTTACATACAGATAATTATAGGCCGTGTGTATTTAGTCCTGTCTATTACCTGGTGATGTGAGGGGCCGGGGAACCTCCATCATAACGTCCTTGTACAGATCTTTGTGTCCTTCTAAATACTCCCACTCCTCCATGGAGAAATAGACGGTGACGTCCTGACACCTTATAGGAACCTGACACATACAATGATACCGTCACCCCCGATCCCTTCATAGCGTTACTGTATAATGTCCCAGCATTCCCAGCAGTGTCACCTCTCCAGTCAGCAGCTCAATCATATTGTAGGTGAGTTCTAGGATCTTCTGGTCATTGATGTCCTCATGTATCGGGGGGTGAGGTGGAGGCCCCGTGATTGGGCTCAGGGGTCTTCCCCATCCCTCAGACACAGGGGCCTGACAGCGCTCACTAGAGGTCTTCTTCACTACTGTGTAATCCTGGTTATGGAGAGACACAGTAAGAAATCTCACTCCAGACATTTCCAGAGTCCTCACCTCTCCAGTTCTGTCCATCTGTTATTCCCATAGATAACAATGATGTAATGTGACGTCATCAGAATCTCTCACCTCTCCAGTAAGCCGGAAGAGGATCTCTAGGGTGAGGTGTAATATCCTCTCCGCCATCTTGTCCCTGTCCATATCCATCCTTCACGGGGCAATCAGGAGATCTGCACTGAGAGGATCCGATATTGTAGGGACCTGAATGGGGAGAAGATGACGATGTAACATCATAAAGAATCCGCTGTAATAATTATTATTTCCAGTAAGGGGAAACATTTGAGAAGATAGAACATGGTGATGTTTTTTTCTCAGATTTTACAACCATCACCGACTTGATATGCACAGACCTTGTATGTTACTGTAGGTAGACTCAGCTTACTGCACTCACTTCTATTCAACTACCGCAAAAGGATGATTAAGAGTTAAGTACACCCCATTTCTAACTCACACTTCTCAGACACCACTCGCCATTTTGATAGTACACCGAGTTGTCTGTCCTGGGAGATGCACTTTTACAAATGCACAGATAACTTTTAAGAGTCTCTTCTTGTACTTTGGCAAACATGAGGTAAAACTACCGAGCTATACGTCTCTTCTTTCAGGTTGTCGGAACACTTCAACAACATTTGACATATCTATAGATCATGATCAGATTAGGGTTTCGGACCAATGATGTATAGGTATGTCATGGTGATCATGCGGGCACCGAGTTTTCAGACACAGCCTTCACATCTTGGTGCCAGCAGAATCTGGCA
Source organism: Anomaloglossus baeobatrachus (assembly GCF_048569485.1). Classification (NCBI taxonomy): domain Eukaryota; kingdom Metazoa; phylum Chordata; class Amphibia; order Anura; family Aromobatidae; genus Anomaloglossus; species Anomaloglossus baeobatrachus. Next base: position 558,354,148 of record NC_134357.1, read on the forward strand.
GCATGGCACCGGGACTTGTCGTCACAAGGGCGAGGCGCAATCCCCCTGCAAATTTAATCGCTGTGATTAGCTGTTCAATTCCGTACAGCCAATCACAGCGATTTCAATATTTCGGCAAAAGAAACTGCCTGACACATTGAAGTCAGGCTATGATTGCTGCTATAATAGCCATCCCATGTGCTGTGGGAACATTATACTGTGTGTGGTTGGATGGTGGTACTGTGGGAACAGTATACTGCGTCTGGGGAGGGGGGGGGGAATAGCAGTACTGTGGGAAGATTATACTGTGTAAGGCCTCCGACACACTCACGTGAAAATCACGCACGTGCCGAGAGACACGTATTTCCCCTGCGTGTTGCGTGCAGGTAAGTACGGGTCTCTGGTACGTGCGGGCCACATGTGTTCTCCGCATGCTATCCGTGATAACATACGGAGAACAGGTTATTTACATACTCACATAGTCCTTTCTGCTGTCCTTGGTGCTGATCTTCGGTGGTCGGCAGAAAGTGACAGCAGCGGTAGAGACAGGAGGGCTGGAGAAGGTGAGTTAAGGTTTTTTTTTTTCTCTGACACGTGTGTTTTCTCCGGCGCGTGTCACACGGGACCGCATCCACACTACACCCGTGTGGTACGGGTGCGGGCCGTGTGACACCCGTGCTGCTGGAGAAAACACTGACATGTCAGCGTGTAGAAAAACGCACACACGTACAAACGGACACACGTTCCGTGTGGTTTTACGTGTGTGTGCCTGCTACAATAGGGTAGCATTGCTGAACGTGTCTCCTTGCCGCCGGTATGTGCAAAAAATGGCAAACACATACTGGCGGCACAGATGTGTGTCACAGGTCTAAGGGGGATGGTGGTACCGTGGGAACATTATACTGTGTGCGGGGGGATGGTGGTACCGTAGGAACATTATACTGTGTGCGGGGGGGGGGATGGTAGTACCGTGGGAACATTATACTGTGTGTGTGGGGGATGGTGGTGCCGTGGGAACATTATACTGTGTGTGTGGGGGGATGGTGGTACTGTGGGAACATTATACTGTGTGTGTGGGGGGATGGTGGTACTGTGGGAACATTATACTGTGTGTGTGGGGGGATGGTGGTACTGTGGGAACATTATACTGTGTGTGGGGGGATGGTGGTACTATGTTAAAATTGTGTGCGGGGGATGGCGGTACTGTGGGAACATTATACTGTGTGGGGGTAGGGGTGGCAGTACTTTGGGAACATTATACTGTGTGTGGGTGGATGGCGGTACTGTGGGAACATTATACTATGTGTGGGTGGATGGCGGTACTGTGGGAACATTATACTATGTGTGGGTGGATGGCGGTACTGTGGGAACATTATACTGTGTGGGGGTAGGGGTGGCAGTACTGTGGGAACATTATACTGTGTGTGGGTGGATGGCGGTACTGTGGGAACATTATACTGTGTGTGGGTGGATGGCGGTACTGTGGGAACATTATACTGTGTGGGTGGATGGCGGTACTGTGGGAACATTATACTGTGTGTGGGTGGATGGCGGTACTGTGGGAACATTATACTGTGTGTGGGTGGATGGTGGTACTGTGGGAACATTATACTGTGTGTGGGTGGATGGTGGTACTGTGGGAACATTATACTGTGTGCGGGACGGCCGTACTGTGGGAACATTATACTATGTGTGGGTGGATGGTGGTACTGTTGGAACATTATACTGTGTGTGGGGGGATGGTGGTACTGTGGGAACATTATACTGTGTGTGGGGGGGGATGGCGGTACTGTAGGAACATTATACTGTGTGTGGGGGATGGTAGTGCTGTGGGAACATTATACTGTGTGTGGGTGGCGGTACTGTGGGAACATTATACTGTGTGTGGGTGGCGGTACTGTGGGAACATTATACTGTGTGTGGGTGGCGGTACTGTGGGAACATTATACTGCATGAAGGCACAATGACAATAGTATAGAGATGTTTTCAGCAGCTCACCTGTCCAATATGTGTGTACATCCAATCAATCAGGCGCGGTGCACGGTAGGAGCCTTAAGTCCAAAGAGGCCCAGAAATCCCTGTGCAAAAAGAGAGAAGTTCCAGCATCAGCCCAATGAGGGATAAATACAGGATTTACTTCTTCATTTTAAAAAAGATGGTCTATGGTTAAAACAATGGGAACTTCAAAAAGGGCAGAGGACCGAGGGCAGAAAGGGGCCGGGGACCGAGGGCAGAAAGGGGCCGGGGACCGAGGGCAGAAAGGGGCCGAGGACCGAGGGCAGAAAGGGCCCGAGGACTGAGGGCAGAAAGGGCCCGAGGACTGAGGGCAGAAAGGGGCAAGGACTGAGGGCAGAAAGGGGCCGGGGACCGAGGGCAGAAAGGGGCCGGGGACCGAGGGCAGAAAGGGGCTTAGGACCGAGGGCAGAAAGGGGCCGAGGACCGAGGGCAGAAAGGGGCCGAGGGCAGAAAGGGGCCGAGGACCGAGGGCAGAAAGGGGCCGAGGACCGAGGGCAGAAAGGGGCCGAGGACCGAGGGCAGAAAGGGGCAAGGACTGAGGGCAGAAAGGGGCCGAGGACTGAGGGCAGAAAGGGGCCGAGGACTGAGGGCAGAAAGGGGCCGAGGACTGAGGGCAGAAAGGGACCGAGGGCAGAAAGGAGCCGAGGACTGAGGGCAGAAAGGAGCCGAGGACTGAGGGCAGAAAGGGGCCGAGGACTGAGGGCAGAAAGGGGCCGAGGACTGAGGGCAGAAAGGGGCCGAGGACTGAGGGCAGAAAGGGGCCGAGGACTGAGGGCAGAAAGGGGCCGAGGACTGAGGGCAGACGGGTTTCCTCACTTCCGGCCTCTCATAGTTGGGGCGTTTGTATCTATCAGAGGAAAAGGAACAAAAACCTCACAATTCATAGAAATCAGCGAGAGAAAAACACCAAGAAAGTCTCAGAGCTGAAGGGGTTAATGCCCCCTGCCCCAGTAATGGGGAATCTCCACACACCTCCTCCTGCAGAGCCGCACACTAGATATATGGCTGCTCTGTGCTTCCAGGACCTGTGATGATGTCACATGGAGGGGAGGAGTCAGGGGTCACATGATCAGCTCCTCAGTGTATGCAGGACTCTGCTGTGCTGGGTGTCATGGTGCTGGATGAGGGGAAGGTTATGTGTGGGGTCAGGGGGGTTACAGTGTCGGGGCCATTACAAGCGGTTCTTTCTTCACAGGAGCCGGTGGAATAATTCCTGCTTTGATGTATTACCTGGTGTCATTCTGTAATACCACTGGAGACCAGCAGGTGGCGGTCAGGTTTGTCAGACTGTATTGGAGGATGTGTGATGAACGTCCTCTATAGTCTGGTCACTATGGTGATAAGAGAGCGTTGAGAGTTGGTCTTTCAGGGTCAGGCTACTTTCACACTTACGTTCAGCGCAGTCCGTCACTATGGAGAATAGCGCAGTCTGTTAACACCCTGCGCTATTCTGCATAGACTTGTATGGACGACGCACTGTAACGCAAGTGTCAGCGTTGCATCCGCTGGACAACGCAGCCTCGTTATTTTGACGCTGCGCTGGGCGGGAGGAACGCAGCATGTAACTTTTTTTGAGCAGCGCAATCGGTTGGATTTCACTGCGCATGCGCTCTCTGGCTCCCTGCACCTGTAACCAAGGTAAATATCGGGTAACCAAGCAAAGTGCTTTGCCGATATTTACCCTCGCTACGTGTGTAGGGAGCCCAACACTTCCCCACTTGGCTCCGCCCCCTCCCGCACTCCACTCCGCATGTATGTACATACACACACATACATAGACATACACACACGCACACTCACCTGTCCTCAGCGCCATGGCCCCGCTCAGCTCCACCTACTTCTCATTCCGCCCCCAGCACACATTCTCGCCGGCCGAGCGATCAGCTGATCACCCGGCGACCGGCTGCTGTGAGCGATCAGCTGATCACCCGGCGACCGGCTGCTGTGAGCTATCAGCTGATCACCCGGCGACCGGCTGCTGTTAGCGATCAGCTGATCACCCGGCGGCCGGCTGCTGTGAGCGATCAGCTGATCACCCGGCGACCGGCTGCTGTGAGCGATCAGCTGATCACCCGGCGACCGGCTGCTGTTAGCGATCAGCTGATCACCCGGCGGCCGGCTGCTGTGAGCGATCAGCTGATCACCCGGCGGCCGGCTGCTGTGAGCGATCAGCTGATCACCCGGCGGCCGGCTGCTGTGAGCGATCAGCTGATCACCCGGCGACCGGCTGCTGTTAGCGATCAGCTGATCACCCGGCGGCCGGCTGCTGTGAGCGATCAGCTGATCACCCGGCGGCCGGCTGTTGTGAGCGATCAGCTGATCACCCGGCGGCCGGCTGCTGTGAGCGATCAGCTGATCACCCGGCGACCGGCTGCTGTGAGCGATCAGCTGATCACCCGGCGACCGGCTGCTGTAAGCGATCAGCTGATCACCCGGCAACCGGCTGCTGTGAGCGATCAGCTGATCACCCGGCGACCGGCTGCTGTGAGCGATCGGCTGATCACCCGGCGACCGGCTGCTGTGAGTGATCAGCTGATCGTTCACAATAGTCTGCCGCCGGTAAACTGTAAAAAAACAAAAAACAAAAAGGATTCCGTTGTTTTGCAGCATCCGTTGTGCCACTATATGCAACACATCCGTTGCATCGGTCACACAACGCAATGCAACGGATACCGTTCAACGCAAGTGTGAAACTAGCCTTAGGCTGGAGTCACATTCCATTGCCCGGTCGGTGGCTCTCCTGACAGGAGTGTATCAGTTTCATGTCTTTGTATGTATCTGACATGCTCCTGTCAGGAGAGCCGCCAGCCGCTCCGGGCAGTGAAATGTGTGACTCCAGCCTTAAGGCCCTGTTACACACAGAGATAAATCTTTGGCAGATCTGTGGTTGCAGTGAAATCATGGACATATTGTTCTATTTGTACACAGCCACAAACCTGGCACTGATTGTCCACAATTTCACTGCAACCACAGATCTACCACAGATCTGCCGCAGATTTATCTCTGTGTGACAGGGCCTTTAGAAGCAGACCCTACTGGAAGGAGGAGCACGGTAAAAGGGCTGCTAGGACTGAGTGCCTTGTCACTATTTTCAGAGCCCTAACAACCAAGAGCCAACTACAGAAGAAATATAAAGGCACGTCCCTGCCTTATACAGGGAACCTAAATCCAGAATCCAGACAGGTCTGGACACTGGCGAGTGGCACTCAGCGTCCTGCCAGCTACAGTGAGTAGTCAACGTCCTGAAAGGTATAACCCTGTCACGCTGGGTACAGGGAAGTAGCAAGTGAACGGCAAAAGGGAAGCGAAACCCTGTGTTTAGGGAAGGGGGAGATGGTGACCCCTGAGCAAACCTTCTGCTGTGCCCTGGCTTCCCTCACCACGCATAGGCTCCACACCTATGCACCCAGCCAGATACCTGACCCTGAAATAGGCTCTAGGTTGGGAGCAGATGGGATGAGCACCTAATCAACCCTACTAAGCTCTAAAAAAGACACAGTCTTAACAAACAAGGGGAAAGAAAACAATTAACTTATCTTCAGATGAGTCATGGAGACGAACTGCAAACGAGGTTTCTCCAGAGGAATACAAGCCGGCTGCTTGTGCTGGAGACTTGTTAACGGTATTAGGCTATGTGCGCACGTAGCGTTCTGTCCCTGCAGAAATGTTTGCAGCGATTTGAACAGCACATGTGCGCTTCAAATCGCTGCAGAAAGAGTACGTAATGGAAAAAAAAAAAAAGCCGATTCCATGCGCTCTGGGTGCAACCCCTCCCATAGACAGAGCGGGGGCTGTATGCAGAGCGCAGGAAAGAAGTGACATGTCACTTCTTAGAACGCGCGCTTCGGGCAGCAGCTGAAGCGCTGTGCTCTAATACGCCACGTGCGCACGTCTCCTGCATAATCTTCATAGATTGTGCTGGGGACGCAGGACGCATGCAGTTACGCTGCGGTGCAGATCGCAGCGTAACTGCATGCAACTATGCAACGTGCGCACATAGCCTTAGACCGATCACCAGCACAGTATAACGGAAAATAAAGGTATATACAGACACCAAGGAAGTGCTGATGAAACAAACCCTCAAAGAGCGAGGTGCTGTGCAGGGTCCTAAAGGGAAAGAGATGAAAACCAAGCAGAGGAGATACAGTGGATACAGAATATATTCAGACCCCTTTAAATTTTTCACTCTTTGTTTCATTGTTTTCTCTGGCTGGTCTCCCTAAGATCAGTGAGTGTTTTGCCCTGCAAGGAAGAATGGCAGAGGATCCCCAAATCCAGAGGTGAAAAACTTGTTGCATCATTCCCAAGAAGACTCATGGCTGTGCTAGCTCCAAAGGAGCTTCTACTCAATACTGAGCAAAGGGTCTGAATACTTATGACCATGTGATATTTCAGTTTTTCTTCTTTAATAAATTTGCAAAAAATGTTTACATTTCTATTTTTTTTCTGTCAAGATGGGGTGCAGAGTGTACATGAATGAGAAAAAAAATGATCTTTTTTGAATTTACCAAATGGCTGCAATGAAAATAAGAGTAAAACATTTAAAGGTGTCTGAATACTTTCTGCACCCATTGTACATAGGATACCAAATACACCAAGCAGGAATAATAGAAGCTCAGGGAGCAGTTTGTGCAGCCGAACACTGTGACCTTCTATAGCCGGACAGCACAGGACTGTTAGACACCCGTAACACAACCGTGACACCTGAAGATCTTAAAGTTGCAGAGCCCATGGCAGAAAGGCAAAACCTTAGTTATAGATGTATCCATACCAGAGTATCAGTCCAGTTGCCATCTAATGCTGAAGAAGCTGTGACTTATTTATCTGTGATCCATTAAACCGATAGAACTGTTAGTCATCATGTTGAGATTGCTCTGTTCCCTCTCGGCTGACTCATTGGGCACCAGTTTTTGGCTTTGGGTTACTGCCGGAAATGGATGAAAATTTGCGGTGTGTGGTGCGCTGCTGATCAGAAATGATAGGCAGTGACAATGAGGCTGAGGAAAATAATTTAGTAGTGATAAGTAAAATGACAGTGGGAATAAAAGACACTACGCATTACGGGGACGAACTGACCCCTTCCTCAGGTATCTGTATAATGAATGAAAAGCTCCTCCATGTATACACCAAAATGGGCATCCACTATTCTCAGCCTGTGACCCCAGTCTAAATGTAGTTGGGCCCTCCAAATGTTCACAGATTCTCTCCGGCTACGTTGACTTACATACGGCTGGCAGGAGCAAAACATTGGTCAGGGACTAGATGGTCTTTGATCAATGTGACCTAGGTCCGGAGTCACAGAGCCTCACAGCCTCCATGCCCTCTACCCAGACTAACTGCAGATGCTGTTTCATGGTCGCTGAGATGTCCCACCTGGTCCGGAACACTTGCCCTTGTACCACATTCGCCTCTCCCTCTGGTTGGGGTATTGGGATCCACTCTTCACTAGCATTCCAGCCCCATTGCAGCATACGTTCAGCAGTTGGGGACGGGGATGATGTGGACTAAAACATTCCTGTCATTCACTGGCAAAGTGTCCCATAAGTCCATAGTTATGGCTGGTTAACACCTGTCGATATCGATCAGAGCATTTAGGGGTTTGGGAGAGGGATCGCGATCGTTGCCATGGTGACTTGAGGTCATTATGATGACCTCCGAGTCACATAGGTACGGAAAGCCTCTGGGATCATGCGAAAAGTATGATTCTAGATGCTTCTGTCAGTGCTGCACTATGCTAGTGCATTGCAATACATTATGCCTGTGATCAGGACAATAAAAGGTAATGTCCCAACCCATGTAGGACTAAGTAAAGAAAAATTGCAAAAATATTTTAAAAATAATCAGAAAACAACAAAAAATATATATATATTTATATATGTATATACTGGAGCTAGCTAGGCTGCTTGATGGGCACTGCCTTAGAGGTGCCTGAATCAATGGGAGATGCTGCAGGTAATGTAATAGGTTCTGTATATAAATCTGGTGTCACTGTAATCATACTGAGTTGAGGAATAAAGCCGCCTAACCACTGAGTGGAGCCACGTGTGTATGATGCAAACAGAGCAGAGCTATCTGTGCACAATGTGTACAGAGCGTGTGTAAGATGTGTACTGCTGGTGGTACATATTGCCAGTGCAGCCGCTGTGGCTGCACAGGGGCCCAGAGGGGAAAGGGGCCTCCCTCACAACCAGAGTCTGACTGGCCTGGCTGGACAGCGTGGGCTCCGAGTCCTTGACGGGCCCCCTGTGCTTGATATAGAGGGGGTCTGCTGCCGATAACTGCGGTTTGAACGGGCCTATGCGCCATCAAACGTCACTGCTATGCACCGAGCACTGACGATTAATGGCCGCTGGCCTATCAAAGGTTGTGCTTTCTTGCGAGCAGTGTCTGATAGGCCGGTGGTCATTAAACGTCACTGCTATTTCCCTGGAACGGCTATCGGCGCGTGGTGCATAGCAGAGATGTTTAATGACCATCACTGCTGTGCCACGGAGGCTGCAATGACTCGGCGCCAGACTGCAGAGAATGTGAGTACACACTGAGGGACAGTATGAGAAACAGAGGATCGTGGGGTGGGTGGACCACATGGAAAATGAGGGGCACAGTATTAAGAAGTGAAGTAACAGTATGAAGAAGGGGGGAACAGTATGGAGAGGTAAGAACTTGGGGTCAAAGTATGGATAAGTGGTAGCATGGGGTGCAGTATGGATAAGTGGTAGCATAGGGGGCAGTATTGATAAGTGGGAGCATATGAGGGCACTGTAGATAAGTGGGAGCATAAGGGGAACAGTATGGATAAATTGGAGCATAAGGGGAACAGTATGGATAAGTAGCAGCATAGGGGGACAGTATTGATAAGTGGCAGCATAGGGGGACAGTATGGATAAGTGGGAGCATAGGAGGGAACAGTATGAATAATTGGGAGCATAGGGGGAACAGTATGGATAAGTGGGAGTATAGGGGGACAGTATGGATAAGTGGGAGCATAGGGGGACAGTATGGATAAGTGGGAGCATAGGAGGGAACAGTATGAATAATTGGGAGCATAGGGGGACAGTATGGATAAGTGGGAGCATAGGAGGGAACAGTATGTATATTTGGGAGCATAGGGGGAACAGTATGGATAAGTGGCAGCATAGGAGATCAGTATGGATAAGTGGGAGAATAGGGGGGGATTGTATGGATAAGTGGGAGAATAGGGGGGATTGTATGGATAAGTGGGAGCATGGGGGGATTGTATGGACAAGTGGGTGCATAGAGGGAACAGTGTGGATAAGTGGGAGTGTGGGTGGAGAGGTAGATGTTTTCTGGTAACAACCTTATGATTGTTAAAGAAGGGTCCCATTACATTTTGTATTAGCTAAATGTTCATGTGATGTGATAATATACCCACCGTAGCTCTCTCTGATGTCCTGCGCCAGACTCTTCTTCTCAGTGACGTCACTGCACTACGGACTCTCAGGGATGCTACTCTGCATGTCTCAGAGGTGATTTTTTGTCTCGGGGAGGAGGGGGAGCCCATACACAATTCTTGCACAGGGGCCCTTTGCTTTCAGTGTCCACCTCTGATTTGTACGGAGTGGAGTTGCATGTATATCACGTGTGTGGCGTGTCGCCGCATGTTTACAAGATGTATGGAGCAGAGCTGAATGTGTACGATGTGTACGGAGTTGAGCCATGTGTGTACGACGTGTGCGAAGCGGTCAGGCGCTCCCTGGTTTCTCTGCCCTGAGCTCAGTCCCGGGGGTCAGGCGCTCCCTGGTTTCTCTGCCCTGAGCTCAGTCCTGGGGGTCTGGCGCTCTCTGGTTTCTCTGCTCTGAGCTCAGTCCCGGGGGTCAGGCGCTCGCTGGTTTCTCTGCCCTGAGCTCAGTCCCGGGGGTCCTGCACTCTCTCTGGTTTCTCTGCCCTGAGCTCAATCGTGGTGGTCCAGCGCTCTCAGGTTTCTCTGCCCTGAGCTCAGTCCCGGGGGTCAGGCGCTCTTTGGTTTCTCTGCCCTGAGCTCAGTCCCGGGGGTCCGGTGTTCTCTGGTTTCTCTGCCCTGAGCTCAGTCCCGGGGGTCCAGTGCTCTCTGGTTTGTCTGCCCTGAGCTCAGTCCCGGGGGTCAGTCGCTCTCTGGTTTCTCTGCCCTGAGCTCAGTCTCGGGGGTCTGGCGCTCTCAGGTTTCTCTGCTCTGAGCTCAGTCCTGGGGGTCCGGCGCTCTCTGGTTTCTCTGCCCTGAGCTCAGTCCCGGGGGTCCGGAACTCTCTGGTTTCTCTGCCCTGAGCTCAGTTCCGGGGATCTGACGCTCTCTGGTTTCTCTGCTCTGAGCTCAGTCCCGGGGGTCAGGCACTCCCTGGTTTCTCTGCCCTGAGCTCAGTCCCAGGGGTCCAGCTCTTTCTGGTTTCTCTACCCTGAGCTCAGTTCTGGGGGTCTGGCGCCCTCTGGTTTTGTCGCGGGCGGGGGGTGCGCTGCTCAACCGCGCTTGCGGCTCGGGTCCAGCTGCTGCTGCTGCTGCTCGGTGTCTCGAGCGGTGGGCCGGATCCCGGGACCTCGAGCGGCGCTCCTCGCCCGTGAGTGAAAGGGGTGGTCTGTTGGGGTTTGGGATGTTGGTTTGTGACGCCACCCACGGTGTGTGGTGAGGTTGGGGCACCACTGCTGCTCTGTACGGGGATCCCGGGAGCGATGACAGGTAGCAGCTGGGATGTTTCTCTCCCCTCCGTGGGTAGGGGGATTTTGGTAGTCCCGGGGCCCGGAGTTGTTGACTGTAAGGTGGATTACGGGCCTTGGCCAGGCGCAGGGTCTCTGGTAAAACAAACGGCTGGATGGACGAATCCCACAGACGGCTGCGGCGGTCACTCCCGGTAGGTTGGCGGTAACTGTCTCTCCCTGCACCGGTGTTGTGTTCTCGGCCCCGATGACTTCCCACCGGTAACCCGCTCCCCAGCGGTATATTTGCCGGAGGAGCCCCTTTTGCCCGCAGGCCCTGGGAACTCTAGCTGTGGCGGTAGCTGTATTTCCCTTCACGGTTGAGCGGTTGCCTTTAGTCGGGTCTTTGCTGCTGGGAAACCCCGGAGGTTCCCGTCGCTAACGGATTTGACCGGTTTAACGGCGACTCCAAGCCTGGTTGGGGTCCGTAGGCCCTGCCGAATGGTGCTGGCCTCTCTTCGCTCCTCGGTCTGGTACCGGCGGGCCACCGCCCGTTCCCGGTTTTTACGGTTGTGCGTCAATCGGCCTCGCCTGCAGACGGTCACCACCGTCTGCCAACCTTGCTCGTAGGTGCCCGGGCCACATACCCGGACACGGTCAGTCAGCTCCTCCACTACTCCTTCCACTTCCCTCACGGAACTTCAACTCCCCAAACTCAACTGAACTCTTTTCCCGCCTCCAGGACTGTGAACTCCTCGGTGGGAGGAGCCAACCGCCTGGCTCCACCCCACCTGGTGTGGACATCAGCCCCTGGAGGGAGGCAACAAGGATTTTATGTGTGCGGCTGATGTGCCTAACCGGGGTGTGGGGTGTGTTGTTGCAGTACCTGTGACGAACTGGCTTGTCCAGAGCGCCACAGTTTCTCTGCCCTGAGCTCAGTCGCGGGGGTCAGGCGCTCTGGTTTCTCTGCCCTGAGCTCAGTCCCGGGGGTCAATCGCTCTCTGGTTTCTCTGCCCTGAGCTCAGTCCTGGGGGTCAGGTGCTCTCTGTTTTCTGTGCTCTGAGCTCAGTCCCGGGGATCAGGTGCTCTCTGGTTTCTCTGCCCTGAGCTCAGTCTCGGGGGTCCAGTGCTCTCTAGTTTCTCTGCCATGAGCTTAGTCCTGGGAGTCCGGCACTCTCTGGTTTCTCTGCCCTGAGCTCAGTCCCGGGGGTCCGGCGCTCTCTGTGTTATACATTTGTACATCTTGTCCAAAGAAATAGCCACATGGTCATAGCTTGGAGTCTCATATGGGTCACACCGGATAGGGCATGATTAGAACCTCCCAGTGTGGCCCCGAGACGGCACACTCCAACAAGCATGTAATAAACAAGAGCACTAGGAGTACTGATGCAAATAGTATAAATTTTATTTTGTATTTATAAATAACAAGTAGAAAAAATAGAAGGACGTTTACAAGCACAAGTTAAGAGAATAAAAATCTGGATCCCATGGACCACAATAAAGAACTCAGTGGTAGGTAAGTATAATAAGGCTTAAGCTCAGGCCACTCACAGATAGTATGAATATAACAAATCAGTCAAAATCCTATAGAATCACATATGAGCACCACTGATCAAAATTGCAATATAGCAAATAATTTTGCCCATTCACGGTAGTAGTGCATGGGAGCCAGGTCCAAGGGACTGAGTCACCAGGAGCCTGAGTCACGTGGACCACGACCGTGAACTCTGTGGTTCATGTATAGGTATTATTAACAAAGTGATGCCCATATGGATACACAGGAATGTGATTTTAAATTGTCAGATTAAAGACAGGTTTGAAAGGGAGGGGGGTTTTGAGCTCATATAATATCAGTGGAAAAGGGGCTAAGTGTAAACAATATCACAGAGTAACGCAGCAATTAGTAGCAAGTCAAACATAGCCCATATCCACAATAAGGCATAATGCTTACCTAATCAAAAGGTGGTGCAGGGGAACCAGGCCAACCCAGAGGGGACCTCCGACGGCCGTTTTGCGGGATATACCCGCTTCTTCCGGGAGGAGTGAGTGCGGTGTGTGAAGCCGCGCCACCCTTTTTTAAGCCGTCACCCGGTCACGTGATGTAAATCACCTGACCAGATGCCAGAGGAGTCTGGAAGACTCGCGCAGATGCACAGCAACGTCCTGGGCAGCGCACTAAGTGCGTATGCGCGGGATATGCCGGAGACAGCGCGGCGTCACCGCTCCCTGGCAACAGGGGGGACAGGAAGTGCAGACAGTCCAGGTAGGCACAAAAGTGCATTGCACCCAGTGCGTAACGGACATCATGCACACCGCGCCCCCCCTGGTGGCGGGATAGGGAAGGCAACCAGATTAAGATAAATGGACTTTAGTTATAAAGTCCAAATGGAGTACCACAGGTGACATACATCATCAAGTAAGGATGTCATTAAGCTCAGAGAGGGGACGTGTCACCACTGACGAGCATGACAATTACTCAAAATGGAAAATGACACCTGTGGAAATCTTAGATTGACCAGAATACTATCCACTCTGCCTCTGGAGAGGTGGGGGGGGGGGGGAATGAAAAGTATACAGACATAGATTGGTCTGAAATAAAGGGTCCGTTTTTCGTACTACCAAGTAATAGTGACACCATCATAAGGTGGGGGGATATTCATCACGGGATATAGCCAAGAGCAGAGATATATGCATTTCCATACATTAAGACATACAATTGTACAGTATATATCATTTAAAAAAAGTGACTATGTAATTCTGTCAAATTCCTAAAAAGCCCATAAGGAAAAGAGAAGGGAGTTCCTATTAGAACATGTTAATATCTCATATGCTTGGTTCTTTATCCCAAGGATTGTTATGGGTCCTCCATCTTGATAGATTCACAGTTCTTGACTTGGTGATTGAATAAAATCGGAAATCAGAACACTGCATAGATCAGAAAAAGGGATGACAAAGAATAACCTAACAAGAAAGATGAAAAAATAAACTATAAATACAACACATAATTTAAAAACACTTGTATGCATGAGAGGATCATAAATCTCCCACGTTTCCCAACTCCCAGCTAACAACCTCCTCAGGAGAGTTACTGTATTCCATAGTCCCAAAAAAAAGGAACAATAGGATTCAATCTGGAAACGAGTGCATGGAGGTTCGGGAGCCAAAAGTCAAGAGCTGAGGAACGATAGGGAGACGAGAGGGCCCAAAAAAATGTTAGTTTGAAGACCCGCATGTGGCTTATAAAAAAGGAGCGTAGCTGATAGATTCGTTAAGACCGGCCGGAGTGAATGTACCCAGAGTGGAAATCCAACAGGTCTCAGTCTGTGCAAGACGTTTCTTCAGGTTGCCTCCTCTAATGCCCCCATATACCACGTCTATACCCAGGATCTTCAATGACCTAGGATTACATTGATGCGCAGCTCTAAAATGTCTAGGTAGGGTTTTTAAAGTCGAGATGTCAGTAACTGTCTTAGCCCCACATATGTCTCTCATGTGTTCACGTGTACGGACACGGAGTTCACGTGTAGTTAAGCCAATATAGATGAAGGGACAGGCACATGTTGCGTAATAAATAACGTCGGTGGTTTGACATGAAATATATTCCTTGATCTGAAACATGCGTGACCCGTCAGCAGAAGGGAAGGAATTCCCCCTGCTGATGTTGACGCATGCCACGCAGTGGCCACATGGAGTACACCCCCTTCTAGGTGTAACTGAACCAAGAAAATGTTTTGAAGGGGTAGGGACATAATGGCTGCGCACCAACAGATCACGAAGATTCCTAGATCTCCTGGATGTCATGGAGGGGACATCAGGGAGGCAACCCCTAAGTGCCGGCTCAGCCTGCAAGATAGGCCAGTGTTTAGGGGGCGTGGCTTGGACGGCAATGTGAAGAGACGTGTTTGTGGAGCTCTCCTGCAAACTCCCTTGATAAATCCCTGAATACCGCTGTTATCACTGCCTCAGCCGGCTGTCAGGAAGATAAGGTGGTGAGGACTTGTCTGGGTTGAGTCTGGTGGATGCAGAGTGCCATGGTCCGTCACAGGCAAAAAGATAATGGAGGCGGGAAAGTCCCCAGCTCTCAAGATGGTGCCATGATAAGGCAGGAAGCTGAGAAAGTTAATGCAGCCTGTCAGGAGAGGATGCAGGTCGCGGCAAGGCTGGAGAAATTTGCCTGGACTTCAGAGAAATCACTTCAGCATACAGATAACAGAGGTGAGATAGAGGAGGGAGAAGACAATGCCAGCTCTGATGAGATGGGGGATGGTGAAAAGCAGCAAGATAAGACAGGAGAAGTGGAGAAAGCACATAGTGCACAGGAGGCTCCAGAAAACCCCACTTTAAAGGACATTTTTGCAGTGGTGTCTTTTTGTAAAACAGCTCTGACTACCCTGACGAAGCAAGTTAAGGGATTACAGGCAGAGGTTGCTGACATCAAGAAAGACCTCAAGAAAGCCGATCTGAGAACAACGGCTGTAGAGGAGAGAGAGTGGGGATAACAGAGGATCATATTACAAAACTACAAAAGTCTGAAAAAACATTTGCACAGCAGATAGCTGAAATCATGGCAAAAAATGATGATTTAGAGAACCGCTCTAGAAGAAATAACATCCGAATTGTCGGCATCCCTGAGAAAGCGGAAGGAAGAAACCCCACTGAATATGTAGAAGACTGGCTCAGGGGGAAAATGGGTGCTAATGTCTTATCCAAGCTCTATGCCGTGGAACGTGCACACAGAGTCCCGATGCAGCCACAACCAGCAGGCAGGGGCCCTCGCACTATGCTAGCCAAGCTCCTCAACTACAGGGACAGGGACACTATACTGCGAAAGGCAAGAGACATGGAGGATCTTATGATTGACGGCCAGAGAATTTCCATATACCCGGACTACTCCATTTCTGTTCAAAAGCTACGTATGACTTTTACAGGAGTAAAGAGGCGCCTGCGAGAGATGGGGGTGCAATACTCAATGATGTTCCCGGCAAAGCTAAGAGTGACGGCGTTGGAGCGGGTGCACTTTTTTACAACTCCAGAGGAAGCCATGCAGTGGTTGGACGCAAACGAAAAGCGGATCCGTTTGAAGGAATGAGCTGACTGTCTGAATCTGCAGTGTGTTGGAGAAGGCCGGCTGAGGCTCTACAACATCCTTAGGAGCTTACAGGGGACCCTTCTTGTTTTTTCTTTTTTTTTCTCCTTCCCTTTGGAATTGAGGTAGTATGCAGGGGGAATGTGAAGGGTTTGATGTGAGCTTCGCAGGACATGGGGACTGCCTAATTAGGCGCGGTGGTGGTATTTACAATTTGAGATTTCAGTTTAATTACTGTTCGCCATTTTACTGTTATATTGGTTGAGTGGAATATGATTATACATAGAAAGGGGGGGAGTGGAGAATTGTTGGAAAAGGGACGAGTTTTAAAATGTGTCTAAGAGGGGAAGGCGAGGGAGGTAGGGGTGAATTTAGTAGGGATTATGGACCAGGTTTGGAAAACCCGATGCTTCACGGGAGTACTCGAAAACACGAAGTGGTGGGGAGTAGGAGGGGAGGGGAGCAGGGGGGGAGGGGGGAAAGGGGTAGGGTAGAGGCAGCATGGGGAGATACTACAAGGTTTGATGGTTTTACTGGGTGGGATAATGGGGGATAGAATTAAGGTGTTGAGTTGGAATATTAGAGGGTTATCAGATAGGTCTAGGAGAGCGGCAATAATTAAATATGTTCAAGACCAGAACCCGTCAGTAATATGTCTACTAGAAACGCATCTAACAAAGGAGACAACACATGTTTTAAATAGGAGATGGGTGCAGAAGGCCTATCACTCCACCTTTTCCAACTATGCAAGGGGTGTATCACTGCTGATCCATAACTCTGTGCAATATGAAGAGATAGAAGTGTATGTGGATAAAGAGGGACAGTGTGTGGCCGTCAAGTGTAAAATATTTGGCAGACTCATGTGTATAGCTGCAATATATATACCACCTCCATATAAGTGCACCAAACTAAGGGAGATAAGGGAGTTCTCTGAGAAGGGGGGAGTAATCCCTTTTTTACTGGTGGGGGACTTCAATAATGTGATAGACCTGTACTGGGATAGGAGTAGTAGACCTCCAGGTATTCAGGATAGTTCTATGACTTCGTTTGGCACTCTTATTGGGGAACTTGGAATGGTGGATGCCTGGCGAGTGAGGAATGGGAGGGTATCCTGCTTCTCTTGTTATTCGGCTTCACATAACACTCTGTCCCGCATTGACATGGCTCTAGCTAGTGATCTGATGGATGCAATGATAAGCGACGTGCAATATCTGACAAGAGTGATTTCAGATCATAGCCCAATTCTAGTATCCATACGACGGGGGACCCTGACAGGGGGAAGGAGGGGAGAGTGGAAGCTTCATCCAGCATGGATCCGTCATATTAATATGGGGAATATAGAACGGGATCTTGGGGATTTCTTTATCCACAACGAGGGTAGCACTGGTCCGCTGGTGGTATGGGATGCGATGAAGGCATACCTCAGGGGGCTCCTGTTCAGGGATATCTGTAAATGTAAAACACAGACGAGGCAGGATGAGAAAGATAGCCTGGAGGCCTTAGATAAGGCAGAGCTGGAAGCAATCCGGAGTACTACTACGGACGCGAAGCAAAATCTTAGGCAGGCGCATGAACAGGTTAATAAGATGCTTTTGGAAAAGGCGGTAAGGAAGCAGGCATTCCAAAAATTGCATTTTTATGAGGAGGGGGAAAAAGTTGGTCATCTATTATCGGTCATAGCTGCAGCTCAAAGGAGTAGTTCATTTGTGCATGGTATGGACACGGTGGAGGGGACACAGGTCACTGAGGTTGAGGAGATCCTTGGGGTCTTTAAAGATTTCTATCGCACACTATATTCTTCTATTGGAGAGATGAGGGTGGAAGAGGTGGACTCATTTCTTGAGCGAGGTGAGCTTCCGGTGTTGTCTGTGGCGGATAGAGATAAACTGGAGTCACCTATTACTATTGATGAACTGGAGGGCGCTCTGCATGGCATGAGCAATGACAAGGCACCGGGAGCAGACGGGCTACCAGTTGAAATTTATAAACAGTTAGAAGAAATCCTATTACCCAAACTATTGAAAGTCTTTGAGGTGGCGGAGGGGGAAGGTGTATTGCCTGAATCTATGAGAGAAGCAATAATAGTAGTAATTCCTAAGGAGGATAAAAATCCGAGGCTTCCAGACTCATATAGACCCATCTCGTTATTAACAGCGGACGTGAAGCTTCTGGCTAAGGTGTTGTCAAACCGGCTGACTGGAGTTATATCTAACCTAATACATATGGACCAATCAGGGTTCATGGCCAATAGGTCGACAGCTGCTAATATCAGGAGATTGTACCTTAATCTACAGTTGCCGCCTGACAACCCTGGCCGGAGGGTGATCGCTTCGCTAGATGCCCAGAAAGCGTTCGATAGTGTTGAGTGGGGGTATCTGTGGAAAGTGTTGCAGCATATGGGTTTTGGCCCAAGGTTTGTAAAGTGGGTGCAGCTGTTGTATAATAGGCCTACTGCTAAAGTTAGAGTTAACGGTATGACCTCCTCAGCGTTTGAGTTGCACCGGGGAACGAGGCAGGGCTGCCCACTATCGCCGCTCCTATTTGCTATTGCAATAGAGCCTCTGGCGGCGGCCATTAGGAAAACAAAGGAGATCCATGGATTTAAGTATGGGCATTTAGAGGAGAAAATAGCTCTTTATGCTGACGATTTATTACTTTTCTTGGGGGATCCATCAGCCTCATTGGATCATGCCATGCAGATAATAGAGAAATTTGGAGAAGTTTCGGGACTGACCATTAATTGGTCTAAATCGAGCCTCTTTAAAGTGGATGGGGAAGTAGCCTGGACAAATGAGGATACTGGGGCTAACAAATTGAAGAATGTGGACGAATTTAAATATCTAGGTATCCAGATATCTCTGCCAGTAGAAAAATACATACAGGTGAACTTATGGCCTCTCCTTAAAAAATTGAGAGCCAAGGTGGATGCCTGGAACAAGCTACATTTGTCAGTTGTTGGAAGGGTTAATTTGCTAAAGATGGTAGTAATGCCTAAACTCCTATACATACTGCACAATGCCCCTGTTTGTATTTCAAGGAAAAGATTTAAAGGGATAAACTCGCTGTTTAGGGACCTGGTGTGGGGTAAAAAGCAGCCTAGGGTGCGATTAGAGACTTTACAAAGGCCGAAGGATGAGGGGGGTCTAGCAATCCCAAATCCGGAATTGTATTATATAGCGGCGCAATGTCAACACCTCAGGGGTTGGTCTGATCGAGAGAAAGATGGGGGCATTAAAGAAGTACTGGAATACATAGTGGGTAGAAGTCCATTGGTAATGGGACTAGAGGATGGTGCGGTGGGGCTCCTGGGTAGAACATCTCCTACAATGGCACCTGGGATAGGCTGAAAAGGGTGAGAGGGGTGACCCGGTTAACTAAGTTTACACCTATCTGGGATAACAGTAATCTCCCGGAGATTCAGAAAATGGGGAATATTGAGGAGTGGAGACGCAAGGGTGTGATATACATGCATCAGATATTGGACGGAGGAATTGTGAAGTCGTTCCCGCAGTTACAGAGTGAGTTTCAGTTACCGGCGTCCGGCTGGCTTCACTACAGCCAATTAAAACATGCGATTGCAGCCCAAGCGGCTAAACAAAGTGTGGCCATACAGACTGACCTGGTACTGGAATATGTATGTAAGGGGGGAGTTAGCACTAAAGGGATCATTTCTGGCACGTATAAAGATATACTACATACCTTTCTTTTAGACTACCCAATTAAAACTAAATCTAAATGGGAGGAGGAAGTTGGGCCGATAACGGAGGAGGTGTGGGAGAGTATCTTAGAGTATATCCCTAAACTTTCCATGAGCGAACCAGCCAGACTGTCTCACCTATACGTGATTCACCGGGTATATAGGTCTCCTTTACTGATGTTTAAAATGGGGTTGAAAAGGAATTCGGAGTGTCCAAGGTGTCAGGGATCTGACGCAGGTATTTTTCACATGATGTGGTCTTGTCCGAGACTGGTCTCCTTTTGGACTAAGGTTATCCACAAGATAGGAAGAACATATGGGTGTGTCCTCCCCAGGGAACCAGTGATATGCCTATTGGGATATGTTGAGGAGCTTGGGGTGGAAAATACTATGAAAATTGTCATTGCTAGGCTGCTATATGCGGCAAGAAAGCTAATCGCCAGGTCCTGGATTAAAAAAGACCCCCCGACCAGGGGAGAGTACATTAAAAGGGTGAAATGTATTCTTCAGCTGGAACGGGGAGTGTATGAAAGAAGGGGGAATGTTAAAATGTTTGAGAAGCTATGGTCTCCTTGGCTGCAATGCGAATAAGACGAGTGATGGACCAATAAACTGGTCTGGGACCGGGATAGCCGTCTGAGACCTCTGATGTGTGTGTTTTGTTTTATTTGTGTTACTAGTTGTTCCTCTTGCACAACGGGATGGTTGCTATACTACAGTTGAAGGGTATCCTAAGTGTGTACTAAATGGGATGTAGTATCGGGGAGAAGTGTTGCTGCCGGGGTGGGGGAGGGGGCGGGAGGGGGAGTTAAAGGGGTAATAGATGTGATAAATTTAATTTGGATGCCGATTTGTTATTCTGTTGTATGTATTCTGTTTTAATAAAAAAGTATCTGATTTAAAAAAAAAAAGGAATAGAGTCGCCAACCTGGGGGGTTGGGGAAGAGGAGGTGAGGAGTGTCAAAGAGAGAGTCGTCTGAGTAGTGAATGTGAGAGGAGGTTGGGAGCAGGGCTCCTGGGAAACTAGGTGGCAGACAGGGGTCTGGGCCTAGAGGAGTCGGACCCCCGGTCGCTGGGGATTGTCGCAAGGGGCACGGATCTGTCGAGGAGCACAGCCGGCGGCCTTGCACCATCACCGGTCCGGGACCGAGGCACAACGGGGTACGTGGATCCTAGGTCGGGGAGTAGCTTCAGGCAACCCGATAATTTACCCCCGGAGAATGGAGCCTTCAAGATTCGTTCCCCACCTGCTCCAGAATCGGGGCATTAGCGCAACGAGGGGGATAGGACTTTCCAAATCCAAAACGGTCCAGAAAATCCCAAGCGTTGAGCCCTGAGAGCAAGCTCCCACATTTAGCCTTAGTGAGGAGCGGGACTCGGCAAGTTTCACACTACCGGGACCACCAAAGAAGTAAACTTAGTACCAAGAGCCAAGAGGCAGGTCACTGATCACCAGGCAACACCATTGGGGACGGGACCCGAACTAGCTCCCCTCAGCGGCAGCGGTGTCCAGAGACTTGGTTTACCAGTTGTCGGTGTCTACTTAATGGACTGAGTGAGTACCAAAGTGACCCCCTGCACCCAACAGCATTACCCTACCATCACGAGTCCCGGGGTATTCCCCCCTACCCGTGGAGGGGTCTAACACCTGGCTGTCCCATTCCATCACTCCCGGGTACTCCAAACTGCAGCGGTGGTACTCCTAATACAAACCACGGGTGACGTCACGAACTCTATAAAATCCCTTGTAAATAACCCCCTTCATTTGAGTGGCCGCACGACCCCCTGGTCCGGAGACCCTCGAGCAACTGAGAACCCGGATCCGAGCAGCTCTGTAGAGTGCGGGCCACATCCTGAGTCAGTGCAATGTTTTTATACTTTTGATATTACTTTTTGAGTGAGCAGACACACTCTTATTTCTCATTGTCAATGGGAAGAGCGTACAGTTAGGTCCAGAAATATTTGGACAGTGACACAATTTTCGCGAGTTGGGCTCTGCATGCCACCACATTGGATTTGAAATGAAACCTCTACAACAGAATTCAAGTGCAGATTGTAACGTTTAATTTGAAGGTTTGAACAAAAATATCTGATAGAAATTGTAGGAATTGTCCACATTTCTTTACAAACACTCCACATTTTAGGAGGTCAAAAGTAATTGGACAAATAAACCAAACCCAAACAAAATATTTTTATTTTCAATATTTTGTTGCAAATCCTTTGGAGGCAATCACTGTCTTAAGTCTGGAACCCATGGACATCACCAAACGCTGGGTTTCATCCTTCTTAATGCTTTGCCAGGCCTTTACAGCCGCAGCCTTCAGGTCTTGCTTGTTTGTGGGTCTTTCCGTCTTAATTCTGGATTTGAGCAAGTGAAATGCATGCTCAATTGGGTTAAGATCTGGTGATTGACTTGGCCATTGCAGAATGTTCCACTTTTTAGCACTCATGAACTCCTGGGTAGCTTTGGCTGTATGCTGGGGGTCATTGTCCATCTGTACTATGAAGCGCCGTCCGATCAACTTTGCGGCATTTGGCTGAATCTGGGCTGAAAGTATATCCCGGTACACTTCAGAATTCATCCGGCTACTCTTGTCTGCTGTTATGTCATCAATAAACACAAGTGACCCAGTGCCATTGAAAGCCATGCATGCCCATGCCATCACGTTGCCTCCACCATGTTTTACAGAGGATGTGGTGTGCCTTGGATCATGTGCCGTTCCCTTTCTTCTCCAAACTTTTTTCTTCCCATCATTCTGGTACAGGTTGATCTTTGTCTCATCTGTCCATAGAATACTTTTCCAGAACTGAGCTGGCTTCATGAGGTGTTTTTCAGCAAATTTAACTCTGGCCTGTTTATTTTTGGAATTGATGAATGGTTTGCATCTAGATGTGAAACCCTTTGTATTTACTTTCATGGAGTCTTCTCTTTACAGTTAACTGAATAGGATAACTGAAGTGAGCACTAATATATATATTATGAGTGCAAGCCAAAAATTACATACTATATACGGATAAGGCTGCACATCAAACTTAGATAATGGTATAATGCCTCAAGCATATGGACAAATATTGGAATATACAATGAAAAATGCTACTTGCTAATTTGAACATGTGAATAATGAATTGCATACCTGCCATGAATATTAGGAAAAAGGAGATATTTAGCAATCGCATTGATCAATGTAACTGAGCCCCAAGGCCTCGTCAAGGCATATCTCTATATTGGGGTCCCTAGCTCTGTGACCCTAACTGTGTGTCATCTCATTGCAATTAAAAACTGCTATGGGTGGAGAGGGGTAACTAAGGACTTTCTTATATAGGAGATGGAAAAAACATGGCCGAAAGGGGCGGAGCTGTGTTCACATTCAGAAAAAAACTACATATAACTGAATAGGATAACTGAAGTGAGCACTAATATATATATTATGAGTGCAAGCCAAAAATTACATACTATATACGGATAAGGCTTCACATCAAACTTAGATAATGGTATAATGCCTCAAGTATATGGACAAATATTGGAATATACAATGAAAAATGCTACTTGCTAATTTGAACATGTGAATAATGAATTGCATACCTGCCATGAATATTAGGAAAAAGCATATTTTTATGCTTGAAGCATATTGCCTCAAGCATATTTGTCCATATGCTTGAGGCATTATACCATTATCTAAGTTTGATGTGCAGCCTTATCCGTATATAGTATGTAATTTTTGGCTTGCACTCATAATATATATATTAGTGCTCACTTCAGTTATCCTATTCAGTTATATGTAGTTTTTTTCTGAATGTGAACACAGCTCCGCCCCTTTCGGCCATGTTTTTTCCATCTCCTATATAAGAAAGTCCTTAGTTACCCCTCTCCACCCATAGCAGTTTTTAATTGCAATGAGATGACACACAGTTAGGGTCACAGAGCTAGGGACCCCAATATAGAGATATGCCTTGACGAGGCCTTGGGGCTCAGTTACATTGATCAATGCGATTGCTAAATATCTCCTTTTTCCTAATATTCATGGCAGGTATGCAATTCATTATTCACATGTTCAAATTAGCAAGTAGCATTTTTCATTGTATATTCCAATATTTGTCCATATGCTTGAGGCATTATACCATTATCTAAGTTTGATGTGCAGCCTTATCCGTATATAGTATGTAATTTTTGGCTTGCACTCATAATATATATATTAGTGCTCACTTCAGTTATCCTATTCAGTTATATGTAGTTTTTTTCTGAATGTGAACACAGCTCCGCCCCTTTCGGCCATGTTTTTTCCATCTCCTATATAAGAAAGTCCTTAGTTATCCCTCTCCACCCATAGCAGTTTTTAATTGCAATGAGATGACACACAGTTAGGGTCACAGAGCTAGGGACCCCAATATAGAGAGATATGCCTTGACGAGGCCTTGGGGCTCAGTTACATTGATCAATGCGATTGCTTAATATCTCCTTTTTCCTAATATTCATGGCAGGTATGCAATTCATTATTCACATGTTCAAATTAGCAAGTAGCATTTTTCATTGTATATTCCAATATTTGTCCATATGCTTGAGGCATTATACCATTATCTAAGTTTGATGTGCAGCCTTATCCGTATATAGTATGTAATTTTTGGCTTGCACTCATAATATATATATTAGTGCTCACTTCAGTTATCCTATTCAGTTATATGTAGTTTTTTTCTGAATGTGAACACAGCTCCGCCCCTTTCGGCCATGTTTTTTCCATCTCCTATATAAGAAAGTCCTTAGTTACCCCTCTCCACCCATAGCAGTTTTTAATTGCAATGAGATGACACACAGTTAGGGTCACAGAGCTAGGGACCCCAATATAGAGAGATATGCCTTGACGAGGCCTTGGGGCTCAGTTACATTGATCAATGCGATTGCTTAATATCTCCTTTTTCCTAATATTCATGGCAGGTATGCAATTCATTATTCACATGTTCAAATTAGCAAGTAGCATTTTTCATTGTATATTCCAATATTTGTCCATATGCTTGAGGCATTATACCATTATCTAAGTTTGATGTGCAGCCTTATCCGTATATATTCTCTTTACAGTTGACTTAGAGACAGATACACCTACTTCACCGAGAGTGTTCTGGACTTCAGTTGATGTTGTGAACGGGTTCTTCTTCACCAAAGAAAGTATGCGGCGATCATCCACCACTGTTGTCGTCCGTGGACGCCCAGGCCTTTTTGAGTTCCCAAGCTCACCAGTCAATTCCTTTTTTCTCAGAATGTACCCGACTGTTGATTTTGCTACTCCAAGCATGTCTGCTATCTCTCTGATGGATTTTTTCTTTTTTTTCAGCCTCAGGATGTTCTGCTTCACCTCAATTGAGAGTTCCTTAGACCGCATGTTGTCTGGTCACAGCAACAGCTTCCAAATGCAAAACCACACACCTGTAACCAACCCCAGATCTTTTAACTACTTCATTGATTACAGGTTAACGAGGGAGACGCCTTCAGAGTTAATTGCAGCCCTTAGAGTCCCTTGTCCAATTACTTTTGGTCCCTTGAAAAAGAGGAGGCTATGCATTACAGAGCTATGATTCCTAAACCCTTTCTCCGATTTGGATGTGAAAACTCTCATATTGCAGCTGGGAGTGTGCACTTTCAGCCCATATTATATATATAATTGTATTTCTGAACATGTTTTTGTAAACAGCTAAAATAACAAAACTTGTGTCACTGTCCAAATATTTCTGGACCTAACTGTAAATCATAACCCCATACACAATATTTTCATTTATAGTGGAAGCACTGGTGTTTTTTTTTATTTGTTTTACTTATTCCATTAATATCATCTACCATCTGCAAAAAAACATTTAAAATAGCATTAAAAATCTATACAGACACTAATAGCATTTCACATTGTTATGCAATTACAGTGATGGGATAAAAGTGTCTTCCTCCTTCCTGATTTCTTAAGCCTGCTTTACACGGGACGACCGATTGTGCGATTTCACAATTGATTATACCCGCCCCCGTCGTTTTTGCGTCACAGGCAAATCACTGCCCATGGCGCACAAACTCGTTTAACCCCCGTCACACGTACGTACCTTCTGGACGACCTCGCTGTGGGCGACGAACGTCCACTTCCTTATTACTCCTTCCCCATCCTCCTTGATCTTGAGGTATACTTTCAGAATTAATGGTAGTGGTGGGAAGACATAGACCAAAATGCCTATCCAGGAGAAAGAGATGCCTTCCAGAGCCCATGGATGATCGCATGTTTGAAAAGAAAAAAAATGGAGGATCTTCGCATTGTGATACGTAGCTGTCACATGGAGGTTTATACAAACATTGCCGACTGTCATGTCAGCATCACAATCTGTTCAGACTTCAAATTCTGACATTCCGCCTGATAACTTCTCTGACGTCTGTAATCAGCGAAGGCTGACTTGGGCGTCGACCCAACAGATTGATAGTTTATAGGCAGGCTAACAAGAGTTAATCTCTGCTGGTCTCCTTGTGAGTTATCTTACCTTATCTTGAGTTATTACCAATCACATCTGCTCCCCTCCTATATATGCTGGCTATATCCTTCCTTCTATGCCAGCTATAGTTTCTGTTAGCTGGTCTGGTGAGGTGTTGTGATTCACACTAACTAGTGGTTGTAGCACTTGTTGCTGTGTGCGGTTGTGGATTTAACTCTTGTCTTTTTATTGCTACTGTGCTGCTCTTGCTTTTCTCCCGAGTTGCTCATTGTTTGTTCTTGTGTGTTTGCAGTCTGATAGTTTTGGTTTTCCCTGTCTGTCTTAATCTGTGTTTCCATCTCACTCCTACCCTTTCTTTCCCTGGTGGGAGGGGGGAATCAGATTAGTTCTTGTCAAGAGCATCACTAGGCAAGGCACTCAGGCATCTCCACCATTAGGGGTCACCCTTACGTTAGGGATAGCCTAGAGACCCCTAGCATGGGGGACAGCATAAAACCCTTGTGACAATAGCCATAGCGTCTAGATCGGGAGACCCAATCTTGCTTATGATTTGAAGAAATATTCTGTCTCTGAAGCTCCCTTCTACTGAAAGAATCATTTTGCTGTTCAGCCAGTATCTGACATTTTGGACCCCTGGAATATGGACCCCTGTAAAACTGTGGAGATTTGTTTCTGCCCAGATCCACCGACACTCCACAGCTAACAAATCACTTCTGGTTGCACCTGTTTGTTCATGAAATAAACGGAGGTTAAATTGTTGGAATGGACTAATACTACTTGCTGATACATAAGAGAACTAAAACGGAGTGTCACCCTTATTGCTCTCATGTTCTATGAGGTTGGATGATGTTAGCAACTTCCTTGGCTCGACCAGAATTCCTGAACACAGGTGTTGCCCACATGGGCAACCTAAGGATAGTTTGATGCCTTCGAAGTAACAATCGATGGATGTTTGAGACAACCACCAGAGCAGACAATCTTGTTTGGTGGTCTGGGGAAGCTGTATATAGGACAGTAGGGAAGAACGGTTCCTGGACCAATGAAGGATATCTGTCTGAAAAGACTGGAAGTGATGCTAGGCCCATGAAACTACTTATTTGGAACAGGTTAGTGGTCCCTTAACTCTCATTGCTGTCCTGATGGTGAGCAAACCAGATGAGTTACACTGTCCTGAAGCTTCTGAATCCTCTGGCTGGATAATGTGACCGAAACTTGTTTGGAATTAATGATGAACCCCAGGAATTTCAACTTCATGGAAGGAGACAGCTGAGACGTCGCCCAGTTGATTAGGAACCCATGAGAGTTCAGTAAACTCAGAGTCCTCTGGATATAGTCCTTAAACTGCACCTTGAGGATGCTTTTATCAATTAATCATCAAGATAAGGGACTAAATATATTACTTTGTCTGAATGCTACTGCAAGCACCACTGTTATCTTGGTGAAGACTTTTGGAGCTACTGAGATGCCAAATGGGAAAGAGGTGAACTGAAAGTGGAACACTTGCGAACCCCACATTATGGCTAGGCGAAGAAATCTCTGACGATCTGGAAGGATTTGAACA
Source organism: Anomaloglossus baeobatrachus (assembly GCF_048569485.1). Taxonomy (NCBI): domain Eukaryota; kingdom Metazoa; phylum Chordata; class Amphibia; order Anura; family Aromobatidae; genus Anomaloglossus; species Anomaloglossus baeobatrachus. Next base: position 558,381,565 of record NC_134357.1, read on the forward strand.
TGTAAATATGTATCCTGAAGATGTATGGCTGATAGATAATCTCCTTTTTGAAGAATTGCTAATAAGGAATAAGTTGTTCAGGAAAGTAAGGCTGCTTTCACACTACGTTTTTTTAACATGCGTCCTGAACGTTTTTTTAACGCAAAAACGGATCCAGTGTAAATGCATTTTCATTTCAATGCATTTGCAATGGACTCATGTCAACATGCGTTCACCTGCGTTTGCGTGCGTTATAGTGAGGATCCAGCGACTTGCAGTTTTTTAACTTTTTTCAAAATCGCTACTTGTAGCATTTTTGAGCTGCGTCCAAATACTGCAAATTGCTGGATCCTGACTAAACAGCACGCAAACGCATGTGAACGCTGGCATGCTGATAGACAGGATCCTGCTTGCTCTACTGAGCATGCCCAGAAACCAGCCTGGTGTGATCAGTCTCTCTCTCCCCCTCCCGAGAGCTGCGGAGGCTCGTAACCAAGGTAAACATCGGGTAACTTGCTTGGATACCCGATGTTTACCTTGGTTACGTGTGCAGGGAGCCCGGCTCCTAGCAGCAGCAGACGTTCGTAACCAAGGTAAATATCGGGTATCCAAGCAAGTTACCCGATGTTTACCTTGGTTACGAGCCTCCGCAGCTGTCAGATGCCGGCTCCCAGTCTCACGTTCAGTTCCCCTCACTCCCGATCACATGACTCCAATGCCCGCCCATAAACTTCAAGTGACAGGATCCTGCAAAAGAACACATGCGTTTGCATGCATTTTTCTCTGCAAAAACAGGATCCGCTTTTGTAGCAAAATAACGTTCATGACGCATGCTAAAAAAACGTAGTGTAAAAGCAGCCTAAGATCTATCACCAGACACCACTGCCCTCCAGTGTTAGGAGTTTAATAAGAGTTTAATAAGCCTTCTTGCTGAACTGAAACTTCTTCTAATGCCCCTTTTGTTTGATTTCTTGTACAAGGTTCCACATAACTAGATTTTTGCTTTGATTCAATAGAAACTGGTCAGGGGGAAACTCTTTTAGCTCCAAACAATAAGCCATACTTATTACTGACAAAACCCATGCATCCAAGGAAGTCACTGCCCAAGTTGGATAGACTCTGGATGATCTTACTACTATTGTTGAACAGCTGGTGTCACAAAGTTGCCTCCTTTCGAAATGATGGCTTCTTTAAGGAAGAATCTGATCCAGGCATCGGCCTATACTGTCTCCTTGCCATAAATGTTCTTATTATTTTTGGAGACCTTCTTTTCTGAGGCCGAAAGGATCTGACAGTCTTCTTCCCTTATTCCAAAGACATACTGATAGGGAATTTCAACTGTGAGCCCAAACTGAGATAGTGATTCTGAATTGTGTAAAGAAATAAGCCTGTCTGTGCCGGCCTTTAGCTTCATCTTCCTCCCCACTCCATAGTCGTATATGAGCAGCGTTGTTATCTCCTCCCTCAGTAATGTCAAAATGTGTCTGCATTGGGCAAATAATCAGACGCAAAAGGGCAAAAATGCAGATTTCTCTACTGAGATACTAAACTAAATATCTTACCTTTGCTTGTGCTATACATTAATTAAGAAAAAAAAAAAAAAAGAGCAAGGAAAAGATGGCTGGAGACGGGATAAAGGAGCGGAGGAAAATCTAATGCCGCCATATAGAAGACATGCGGTAAGCGGCAATAATAATTATCTCACTTCTCTGGTCTAGTTGTTTTCCAAGCAGAGAAAATGAGACCTTACATACCACACATAAAATGGACTACAAAAGGCAGCGCAGAGTAATTGTGCCAGAAGTGAGGCGCAAATAATGTTGGAAACATGACCAAGAGTCGGTGTAAGTAAGAGACCAGGAGACACTGCTACCAAGATGGGCTTTTCAGGAATTTTGACAGAATTACATAGTGACTTTTTTGAAATGATATATACTGTACAATCGTATGTCTTAATGTATGTAAATGCATATATCTCTGCTCTTGGCTATATCCTGTGATGAATATCCCCCCACCTTATGATGGTGTCACTATTACTTGGTAGTATGAAAAACGGACCCTTTATTTCAGACCAATCTATATCTGTATACTTTTCATTCCCCCCCCCCCCCCCACCCCTCCTTTTGAACCTTGGTAAGGCAGAGTGGATAGTATTCTGGTCAATCTAAGATTTCCACAGGTGTCATTTTCCATTTTGAGTAATTGTCATGCTCGTCAGTGGTGACGCGTCCCCTCTCTGAGCTTAATGACATCCTTACTTGATGATGTATGTCACCTGTGGTACTCCATTTGGAATTTATAACTAAAGTCCATTTATCTTTATCTGGTTGCCTTCCCTATCCCGCCACCAGGGGGGGCGCGGTGTGCATGATGTCCGTTACGCACTGGGTGCAATGCACCTTTGTGCCTACCTGGACTGTCTGCACTTCATGTCCCCCCTGTTGCCAGGGAGTGGTGACGCTGCGCTGTCTCCGGCATATCCCGCGCATGCGCACTTAGTGCGCTGCCCGGGATGTTGCTGTGCGTCTGCGCGAGTCTTCCGGACTCCTCTGGCATCTGGTCAGGTGATTTACATCACGTGACCGGGTGACGACTTCAAAAGGGTGGCGCGGCTTCACACACCGCACTCACTCCTCCCGGAAGAAGCGGGTATATCCCGCGAAACGGCCGTCGGAGGTCCCCTCTGGGTTGGCCTGGTTCCCCTGCACCACCTTTGATTAGGTAAGCGTTATGCCTTATTGTGGATATGGGCTATGTTTGACTGGCTCCCCTGCACTACTACCGTGAATGGGCAAAACTATTTGCTATATTGCAATTTTGATCAGTGGTGCTCATACAGTTAGCTCCAGAAATATTTGGACAGTGACACAAGTTTTGTTATTTTAGCTGTTTACAAAAACATGTTCAGAAATACAATTATATATATAATATGGGCAGAAAGTGCACACTCCCAGCTGCAATATGAGAGTTTTCACATCCAAATCGGAGAAAGGGTTTAGGAATCATAGCTCTGTAATGCATAGCCTCCTCTTTTTCAAGGGACCAAAAGTAATTGGACAAGGGACTCTAAGGGCTGCAATTAACTCTGAAGGCGTCTCTCTCGTTAACCTGTAATCAATGAAGTAGTTAAAAGGTCTGGGGTTGATTACAGGTGTGTGGTTTTGCATTTGGAAGCTGTTGCTGTGACCAGACAACATGCGGTCTAAGGAACTCTCAATTGAGGTGAAGCAGAACATCCTGAGGCTGAAAAAAAAGAAAATATCCATCAGAGAGATAGCAGACATGCTTGGAGTAGCAAAATCAACAGTCAGGTACATTATGAGAAAAAAGGAATTGACTGGTGAGCTTGGGAACTCAAAAAGGCCTGGGCGTCCACGGATGACAACAGTGGTGGATGATCGCTGCATACTTTCTTTGGTGAAGAAGAACCCGTTCACAACATCAACTGAAGTCCAGAACACTCTCAGTGAAGTAGGTGTATCTGTCTCTAAGTCAACAGTAAAGAGAAGACTCCATGAAAGTAAATACAAAGGGTTCACATCTAGATGCAAACCATTCATCAATTCCAAAAATAGACAGGCCAGAGTTAAATTTGCTGAAAAACACCTCATGAAGCCAGCTCAGTTCTGGAAAAGTATTCTATGGACAGATGAGACAAAGATCAACCTGTACCAGAATGATGGGAAGAAAAAAGTTTGGAGAAGAAAGGGAACGGCACATGATCCAAGGCACACCACATCCTCTGTAAAACATGGTGGAGGCAACGTGATGGCATGGGCATGCATGGCTTTCAATGGCACTGGGTCACTTGTGTTTATTGATGACATAACAGCAGACAAGAGTAGCCGGATGAATTCTGAAGTGTACCGGGATATACTTTCAGCCCAGATTCAGCCATATGCCGCAAAGTTGATCGGACGGCGCTTCATAGTACAGATGGACAATGACCCCAAGCATACAGCCAAAGCTACCCAGGAGTTCATGAGTGCAAAAAAGTGGAACATTCTGCAATGGCCAAGTCAATCACCAGATCTTAACCCAATTGAGCATGCATTTCACTTGCTCAAATCCAGACTTAAGACGGAAAGACCCACAAACAAGCAAGACCTGAAGGCTGCGGCTGTAAAGGCCTGGCAAAGCATTAAGAAGGAGGAAACCCAGCGTTTGGTGATGTCCATGGGTTCCAGACTTAAGGCAGTGATTGCCTCCAAAGGATTCGCAACAAAATATTGAAATTAAAAATATTTTGTTTGGGTTTGGTTTATTTGTCCAATTACTTTTGACCTCCTAAAATGTGGAGTGTTTGTAAAGAAATGTGGACAATTCCTACAATTTCTATCAGATATTTTTGTTCAAACCTTCAAATTAAACGTTACAATCTGCACTTGAATTCTGTTGTAGAGGTTTCATTTCAAATCCAATGTGGTGGCATGCAGAGCCCAACTCGCGAAAATTGTGTCACTGTCCAAATATTTCTGGACCTAACTGTATGTGATTCTATAGGATTTTGACTGATTTGTTATATTCATACTATCTGTGAGTGGTCTGAGCTTAAGCCTTATTATACTTACCTACCACTGAGTTCTTTATTGTGGTCCATGGGATCCAGATTTTTATTCCCTTAACTTGCTTGTAAACGTCCTTCTATTTTTTCTACTTGTTATTTATAAATACAAAATAAAATTTATACTATTTGTATCAGTACTCCTAGTGCTCTTGTTTAGTACATGCTTGTTGGAGTGTGCCGTCTCGGGGCCACACTAGGAGGTTCTAATCATGCCCTATCCGGTGTGACCCATATGAGACTCCAAGCTATGACCATGTGGCTATTTGTTTGGACATTGATTATTCCTGTGTTTTTCACAGTTTGGCCGTGGTTCATCATGGACTTTAGGACACGTGACTAGACGTGGCTCCTAGAACTTGACAAAGCATTTAAGGACAGGAATAAAACCACCCCAGAGGGTGTGGATGATGGAGTAAAAGAGAGGATTTTTAAATATAAGGGTATCCTTAGGAAAAGGACTCGCATGTGGTGGAATAAGTCCTTCCTGGAAAAATATTTAGAAAGGGATCTTATCCCTAGAGGCCTAAGAATCCAGGTCTTCCCTTCCTATGGAGTTGAGGATAAAGATTTTAAAAATGAGTGGGAGTTGCTGTCCAGTACGTGCTCCTGCGGTTATATGAAACTTCTCATTAAGTCAAATACCCAATCATTAAAAGATTTTGAACACGAGATGGACGAATTGCAAGCCTCTATCTCCCGAGATATACCTCACGAGTCCTTCACTGCACTTGAGGAGGAATTGAAGCAATTGGTTGAGAAATGGGGCAAAGAAGTTAGAGATTTTAAATTTAAGAAACTGCAGAGGGATTTGAGCGACTTTAAACAACAATAAAATGTACCGATGGAGGTAACGGGCGGCAGATCCAGGCCTACTTTTAGGTCTGGATCTGCATCCCGTTCTCGTTCAACCTCTCTGCAATCTGTAATTTCTGATAATGAGTCTACTGGGGAAGCATCCAGCACAGCTGGTATCTTGGAAATTAATGTAATTAACACAAGGGGCAGGAATCGATCTAATAACCCCTCTCCAAAGTACCAGGCAAAAGGAAAAGCCGCTAAGAAATCAAATGCCCTAGAGGTAATCAACCTTTCTAATCATATATTGACACAACATCAAATTGACTTGCTTTCTAGGGGTTTGAGCTTCGTCCCTACTAATTGTTTTAACCTCTTCACTGCAGTGAAGGACTTGCACCTCTTTGCGAGGAAATTGATTCTAAAGAAATTACACCATCGAAACCGTGGGGAGGACGGACTGGACAGCACTCAGGAAAGGGAGGCCCTGCAAGCACTCAATGACCTGTTAGAGGAACAAGATGCCCAAACCCAAGGTATGTTCCCTCCCAATGTCTATCCTAAGTCATCAAAGTTTCCCCCCTTGTCCTTATGTGCAGCGGTGGACATTTTTACTAAAGTAGTGACCAAAGATTTTATGAAAATTACTACTCAAAGACGAGGTGATAATCTGGGTCGTAACCACCGCTTTGCACTCAGACAATTGCAGTCTTTGACTGATGTAGTGATTAAACCTTCGGACAAGGGGGGTAACATTGTCATTTGGCCCAGCGACAAATACGAGAGGGAGGCTTTTAGGCAGCTAAGAAACAGGGACACATACCAAAAATTGGACTATAATCCTCTCCCTCGTTTCTTGGCTGCACTATCACTCATCCTACAACGGGCATTGGACGAGGGCATAATCACCAAAAAGGTGCATGATGGCCTTCTCACTGTGTCCCCTAAAGTCCCGACCTTTTATCTCCTACCTAAGATCCACAAAGATCCCCTTGACCCACCTGGACGTCCCATAGTGTCCGGCATCGAAGGACTGAGTGACCCAATCTGTAAATTCTTGGATTATTATATGAAACCTATTATGGAAACTCTTCCTTCGTATGTCCGGGACACTACGGACGTCCTGAGTAGGGTTGATGGGATATTTGTGGATCCTGGAGTACTTTTGGTCACGACTGATGTCGAATCTTTATACACATGTATATCACATAATGATGGCCTCGCCGCTGTCCGCTTCTTCCTGGGAATGACCAATCTGGATTCACATTTACTGGAATTGATCCTTGAGCTCCTCGGCTTTGTCCTGAAACATAATTTTTTTGTTTTCAAAGATCTATTTTACCTCCAGACGGCACAGCCATGGGGGCGGCCTGCGCGCCTTCGTAGGTCAACCTTTTCCTGGGATTCTGGAAGAGGGGACTATTTGGCGATGGAGGCGTGGGGGCGGCCGACCATGTGCTGTGCTGGATGAGGTACATTGATGATATTTTGTTTTTGTGGCAGGGCACAGCTGACGAGCTCGGGGATTTTGTGAGAGAATTAAATAACAACCCATATAATATCAAATTAACCTATCATTTTCATTCCAACAAGGTCGATTTCCTGGACATCAGTCTAGAATTAGACCATCACCGGGTCATCCAGACTGATGTATTCAGGAAATCGACCTCTGTAAATTCACTTCTTCATGCATCATCAGCACACACTTATTCGACTATTAAAGCAATACCGATTGGTCAATTCCTCAGGATGAGGCGGAAATGTTCGACAGAGGCCAACTTTCAACGTCAGGCAGAAGATCTTAAGGAGAGGTTTCGGGACCGGGGATACAGTGGAAGGGCCATCAAGAATGGCTACAATCGTGCCATTCACAACACTAGAGGACAACTCCTGCTCCGATCTAAACCTAGGAGGACTGATAACACTATCAGATTTATATCAACCTATAATCAACAGTGGGAGAATATGCGTGATATACTCATTAAACACTGGCCTATTTTTTAAATCAGATACTTTTTTATTAAAACAGAATACATACAACAGAATAACAAATCGGCATCCAAATTAAATTTATCACATCTATTACCCCTTTAACTCCCCCTCCCGCCCCCTCCCCCACCCCGGCAGCAACACTTCTCCCCGATACTACATCCCATTTAGTACACACTTAGGATACCCTTCAACTGTAGTATAGCAACCATCCCGTTGTGCAAGAGGAACAACTAGTAACACAAATAAAACAAAACATACACATCAGAGGTCTCAGACGGCTATCCCGGTCCCAGACCAGTTTATTGGTCCATCACTCGTCTTATTCGCATTGCAGCCAAGGAGACCATAGCTTCTCAAACATTTTAACATTCCCCCTTCTTTCATACACTCCCCGTTCCAGCTGAAGAATACATTTCACCCTTTTAATGTACTCTCCCCTGGTCGGGGGGTCTTTTTTAATCCAGGACCTGGCGATCAGCTTTCTTGCTGCATATAGCAGCCTAGCAATGACAATTTTCATAGTATTTTCCACCCCAAGCTCCTCAACATATCCCAATAGGCACACACTGGTTCCCTGGGGAGGACACACCCATATGTTCTTCCTATCTTGTGGATAACCTTAGTCCAAAAGGAGACCAGTCTCGGACAAGACCACATCATGTGAAAAATACCTGCGTCAGATCCCTGACACCTTGGACACTCCGAATTCCTTTTCAACCCCATTTTAAACATCAGTAAAGGAGACCTATATACCCGGTGAATCACGTATAGGTGAGACAGTCTGGCTGGTTCGCTCATGGAAAGTTTAGGGATATACTCTAAGATACTCTCCCACACCTCCTCCGTTATCGGCCCAACTTCCTCCTCCCATTTAGATTTAGTTTTAATTGGGTAGTCTAAAAGAAAGGTATGTAGTAAATCTTTATACGTGCCAGAAATGATCCCTTTAGTGCTTCCTCCACCCTTACACACATACTCCAGTACCAGGTCAGTCTGTATGGCCACACTTTGTTTAGCCGCTTGGGCTGCAATCGCATGTTTTAATTGGCTGTAGTGAAGCCAGCCGGACGCCGGTAACTGAAACTCACTCTGTAACTGCGGGAACGACTTCACAATTCCTCCGTCCAATATCTGATGCATGTATATCACACCCTTGCGTCTCCACTCCTCAATATTCCCCATTTTCTGAATCTCCGGGAGATTACTGTTATCCCAGATAGGTGTAAACTTAGTTAACCGGGTCACCCCTCTCACCCTTTTCAGCCTATCCCAGGTCTTATTTATAAGTGCCATTGTAGGAGATGTTCTACCCAGGAGCCCCACCGCACCATCCTCTAGTCCCATTACCAATGGACTTCTACCCACTATGTATTCCAGTACTTCTTTAATGCCCCCATCTTTCTCTCGATCAGACCAACCCCTGAGGTGTTGACATTGCGCCGCTATATAATACAATTCCGGATTTGGGATTGCTAGACCCCCCTCATCCTTCGGCCTTTGTAAAGTCTCTAATCGCACCCTAGGCTGCTTTTTACCCCACACCAGGTCCCTAAACAGCGAGTTTATCCCTTTAAATCTTTTCCTTGAAATACAAACAGGGGCATTGTGCAGTATGTATAGGAGTTTAGGCATTACTACCATCTTTAGCAAATTAACCCTTCCAACAACTGACAAATGTAGCTTGTTCCAGGCATCCACCTTGGCTCTCAATTTTTTAAGGAGAGGCCATAAGTTCACCTGTATGTATTTTTCTACTGGCAGAGATATCTGGATACCTAGATATTTAAATTCGTCCACATTCTTCAATTTGTTAGCCCCAGTATCCTCATTTGTCCAGGCTACTTCCCCATCCACTTTAAAGAGGCTCGATTTAGACCAATTAATGGTCAGTCCCGAAACTTCTCCAAATTTCTCTATTATCTGCATGGCATGATCCAATGAGGCTGATGGATCCCCCAAGAAAAGTAATAAATCGTCAGCATAAAGAGCTATTTTCTCCTCTAAATGCCCATACTTAAATCCATGGATCTCCTTTGTTTTCCTAATGGCCGCCGCCAGAGGCTCTATTGCAATAGCAAATAGGAGCGGCGATAGTGGGCAGCCCTGCCTCGTTCCCCGGTGCAACTCAAACGCTGAGGAGGTCATACCGTTAACTCTAACTTTAGCAGTAGGCCTATTATACAACAGCTGCACCCACTTTACAAACCTTGGGCCAAAACCCATATGCTGCAACACTTTCCACAGATACCCCCACTCAACACTATCGAACGCTTTCTGGGCATCTAGCGAAGCGATCACCCTCCGGCCAGGGTTGTCAGGCGGCAACTGTAGATTAAGGTACAATCTCCTGATATTAGCAGCTGTCGACCTATTGGCCATGAACCCTGATTGGTCCATATGTATTAGGTTAGATATAACTCCAGTCAGCCGGTTTGACAACACCTTAGCCAGAAGCTTCACGTCCGCTGTTAATAACGAGATGGGTCTATATGAGTCTGGAAGCCTCGGATTTTTATCCTCCTTAGGAATTACTACTATTATTGCTTCTCTCATAGATTCAGGCAATACACCTTCCCCCTCCGCCACCTCAAAGACTTTCAATAGTTTGGGTAATAGGATTTCTTCTGTTTATAAATTTCAACTGGTAGCCCGTCTGCTCCCGGTGCCTTGTCATTGCTCATGCCATGCAGAGCGCCCTCCAGTTCATCAATAGTAATAGGTGACTCCAGTTTATCTCTATCCGCCACAGACAACACCGGAAGCTCACCTCGCTCAAGAAATGAGTCCACCTCTTCCACCCTCATCTCTCCAATAGAAGAATATAGCGTGCGATAGAAATCTTTAAAGACCCCAAGGATCTCCTCAACCTCAGTGACCTGTGTCCCCTCCACCGTGTCCATACCATGCACAAATGAACTACTCCTTTGAGCTGCAGCTATGACCGATAATAGATGACCAACTTTTTCCCCCTCCTCATAAAAATGCAATTTTTGGAATGCCTGCTTCCTTACCGCCTTCTCCAAAAGCATCTTATTAACCTGTTCATGCGCCTGCCTAAGATTTTGCTTCGCGTCCGTAGTAGTACTCCGGATTGCTTCCAGCTCTGCCTTATCTAAGGCCTCCAGGCTATCTTTCTCATCCTGCCTCGTCTGTGTTTTACATTTACAGATATCCCTGAACAGGAGCCCCCTGAGGTATGCCTTCATCGCATCCCATACCACCAGCGGACCAGTGCTACCCTCGTTGTGGATAAAGAAATCCCCAAGATCCCGTTCTATATTCCCCATATTAATATGACGGATCCATGCTGGATGAAGCTTCCACTCTCCCCTCCTTCCCCCTGTCAGGGTCCCCCGTCGTATGGATACTAGAATTGGGCTATGATCTGAAATCACTCTTGTCAGATATTGCACGTCGCTTATCATTGCATCCATCAGATCACTAGCTAGAGCCATGTCAATGCGGGACAGAGTGTTATGTGAAGCCGAATAACAAGAGAAGCAGGATACCCTCCCATTCCTCACTCGCCAGGCATCCACCATTCCAAGTTCCCCAATAAGAGTGCCAAACGAAGTCATAGAACTATCCTGAATACCTGGAGGTCTACTACTCCTATCCCAGTACAGGTCTATCACATTATTGAAGTCCCCCACCAGTAAAAAAGGGATTACTCCCCCCTTCTCAGAGAACTCCCTTATCTCCCTTAGTTTGGTGCACTTATATGGAGGTGGTATATATATTGCAGCTATACACATGAGTCTGCCAAATATTTTACACTTGACGGCCACACACTGTCCCTCTTTATCCACATACACTTCTATCTCTTCATATTGCACAGAGTTATGGATCAGCAGTGATACACCCCTTGCATAGTTGGAAAAGGTGGAGTGATAGGCCTTCTGCACCCATCTCCTATTTAAAACATGTGTTGTCTCCTTTGTTAGATGCGTTTCTAGTAGACATATTACTGACGGGTTCTGGTCTTGAACATATTTAATTATTGCCGCTCTCCTAGACCTATCTGATAACCCTCTAATATTCCAACTCAACACCTTAATTCTATCCCCCATTATCCCACCCAGTAAAACCATCAAACCTTGTAGTATCTCCCCATGCTGCCTCTACCCTACCCCTTTCCCCCCTCCCCCCCTGCTCCCCTCCCCTCCTACTCCCCACCACTTCGTGTTTTCGAGTACTCCCGTGAAGCATCGGGTTTTCCAAACCTGGTCCATAATCCCTACTAAATTCCCCCCTACCTCCCTCGCCTTCCCCTCTTGGACACATTTTAAAACTCGTCCCTTTTCCAACAATTCTCCACTCCCCCCCTTTCTATGTATAATCATATTCCACTCAACCAATATAACAGTAAAATGGCGAACAGCAATTAAACTGGAATCTCAAATTGTAAATACCACCACCGCGCCTAATTAGGCAGTCCCCATGTCCTGCGAAGCTCACATCAAACCCTTCACATTCCCCCTGCATACTACCTCAATCCCAAAGGGAAGGAGAAAAAAAAAGAAAAAACAAGAAGGGTCCCCTGTAAGCTCCTAAGGATGTTGTAGAGCCTCAGCCGGCCTTCTCCAACACACTGCAGATTCAGACAGTCAGCTCATTCCTTCAAACGGATCCGCTTTTCGTTTGCGTCCAACCACTGCATGGCTTCCTCTGGAGTTGTAAAAAAGTGCACCCGCTCCAACGCCGTCACTCTTAGCTTTGCCGGGAACATCATTGAGTATTGCACCCCATCTCTCGCAGGCGCCTCTTTACTCCTGTAAAAGTCATACGTAGCTTTTGTATAACAATAAATTCACTGCACTCGATTTGTAAATTTGCCAGAAGGTGAAAAAACATTTATTTAATCATGTGATCAAGCAACATCCAACGACGTTTCGACCTGTCTCGGTCTTAGTCAAGTTGCTGTATAGTAGGTGACTGAGGGGTGAAGGATGATGTGCCCTGAAGCACGGGAGTATATGGAAAAGTGCCTTGGAGATAAGTATGTTATGCAGGCGCAGCAGCGCTATTGCTGTTTGAATCTCGTGGACATTTTTTGCCATGATTTCAGCTATCTGCTGTGCAAATGTTTTTTCAGACTTTTGTAGTTTTGTAATATGATCCTCTGTTATCCCCACTCTCTCTCCTCTACAGCCGTTGTTCTCAGATCGGCTTTCTTGAGGTCTTTCTTGATGTCAGCAACCTCTGCCTGTAATCCCTTAACTTGCTTCGTCAGGGTAGTCAGAGCTGTTTTACAAAAAGACACCACTGCAAAAATGTCCTTTAAAGTGGGGTTTTCTGGAGCCTCCTGTGCACTATGTGCTTTCTCCACTTCTCCTGTCTTATCTTGCTGCTTTTCACCATCCCCCATCTCATCAGAGCTGGCATTGTCTTCTCCCTCCTCTATCTCACCTCTGTTATCTGTATGCTGAAGTGATTTCTCTGAAGTCCAGGCAAATTTCTCCAGCCTTGCTGCGACCTGCATCCTCTCCTGACAGGCTGCATTAACTTTCTCAGCTTCCTGCCTTATCATGGCACCATCTTGAGAGCTGGGGACTTTCCCGCCTCCATTATCTTTTTGCCTGTGACGGACCATGGCACTCTGCATCCACCAGACTCACCCCAGACAAGTCCTCACCACCTTATCTTCCTGACAGCCGGCTGAGGCAGTGATAACAGCGGTATTCAGGGATTTATCAAGGGAGTTTGCAGGAGAGGTCCACAAACACGTCTCTTCACATTGCCGTCCAGGCCACCGGCGACTCTATTCCACTCAAGCCGTCCACTGGTGTGTTTGGTGGGTGTGGTGCAGGATTTGATTAGCTGATGTAGGCAACACCATATGGTTAGGGACCCAAAAACAAGAATGAGGTGGATATTCCACGGGAGGGCAGATTGTGCAATACCTTGTGACGACCTGATAGTCCAGGGGCATCACATACTCACAAATGGAATCTGCTGCATCACACTATACTACTAAAAAAAAAAGGAGACACTCTGGATGCTGATGAAGGAAAGCACTTCTTTTCAAACTGATTTTTGTAATTTGAAGGTACAACACTGAAGCAACGTGAGCATTTCTTTTTGAGAGACACCACAGGCCGGGGAACTCACAATGTTGGATCTCATCTGATTCAACCTCTAGGTACATTGTATTTGACTACACATCCACTCTCTCTTACTTGTCGATTCCTTCACTATGACATCCTCTTTTCTGTAGTTTTGCCCAGGTGTACAGGTCAGTTTAGCATTATATCTTGAAACACTATTATATTTTGATCACGCACAGTGATATAGAAGGTTGGTTACCAGATATCTTCCGTACAGCACAGGACACACACTGTCAGTTTAAACGTTTTTTGTACAGAAAAGATAAATGACCTATCCTTGGGCTAGGTAACTAATATCATATTGGTTGGGTCCAATACCTGGTGCCATATCAAATATTTGTAATAAGCTGTAACGGCTGGCCCGATTTAAACACAATGAACAGAGCTACAATGTGAAGCGCAATTCAATGAAAAGACGCAGTTCCTTTGTATTGTAGAACAGCTCCTAACATTTTGAGCGTTAAAGCAGCCACTATATATTTAATAGGTCTGAAAAATAATACACATCCAAACATTTCCTCTATAGTAAAGTATCAAAGTCTTTATTATACAAAAGATTTAAAAATCACACCAAGAGGAGAACAATAAATAGATAATATACACAATAATATTACAGGTGAAAAGTAAGAATTCCAGAAGAAATCATCTGTCAGTGGGCTACATATGGGTGCATACTAAATCACATCCAAGGTATCCCAAAAGTGTGTGCTAAAAATAATCACACAGGGGCCAGTATGAAAAAGGATCAAATCACATGGAGAATATAGTGCTAAATTACCCATGGCCAATCAATATAACAGCAGGTATACCAGTCCCAATGAGTAACTAGTAAATAAGCATAACACATCACATCATAGGGTTAATATTGCTAACCCATAGTAAACACACCAGACAGATGAGTAACGCCCCCCCAACGCGTTTCGTGGTCTTCTTCGGGGGGCTGCTCCTTGGTGTAGAACAGAAGAGGGGTTTATATGTGTCCATAGTGTCTGATGGCCGCCAATGATCCAGTACGGCCTCATGGTGGGCGGAATCCAATCCAGAGTCTACGTCATTGGGCAATTCCTGAAAATGATGCGGACATTACAGTGTCGTCACACTATGCCCGCCCCATCCTGCTTAGGAAGCCGTCATTCAAAGACTCACTTAGAGGGATGCCACCGCGCATGCGTGCCCTGGGCGCGGCCATCTTGGAAATGAGCAGAAGTATGGGCAAAATTGTGTATAAGGTAAAATCAAAATGTGCTACATTGAGAGTTGGAACGCATAGGCAATCGAGATACAGAAGCATGCACAGTATGGTTATGGGCCATAGTTATAACCCCCAACATCCCGAGATCCATGTGGTGCATAATACAAGCACCACATCCAGGGCATATATAGATACAAAATTCATATGTATATGTACAACATTTGTCAATAAGGGGTAAAAGGCCTGGAATCTCTATTCAAACATAATATGCAAACATATAGAGGCATAACATGTACATTCAGTACTCAACACCCCAAACAGATAAATGTTATATATGTTATGGGGTGGTTTGGTGGCCGACATCCAGGGACGTGCAACGCATTGGTTGTGGTTATATGTACTCATGCATTATGTATGGGTACAGCTATATATGCCATGGACCTATGTGGTGCTTGTATTATAACCCACATGGATCTCGGGATGTTGGGGATTATAACTATGGCCCATAACCATACTGTGCATGCTTCTGTATCTCGATTGCCTATGAATTCCAACTCTCAATGTAGCACATTTTGATTTTACCTTATACACAATTTTGCCCATACATCTGCCCATTTCCAGGATGACCGCGCCCAGGGCACGCATGCACAGTGGCATCCCTCTAAGTGAGTCTTTGAATGACGGCTTCCTAAACTGGTTGGGGTGGGCATAGTGTGACAACACTGTAATGCCCGCATCATTTCCGGAAATTGCTTGATGATGTAGACTCCGGATTGGATCCCGCCCCCCATGTGGCCATACTGGATCATTGACGGCCATCAGACACTATGGACATATAAAAACCCCTCTCCTGTTCTACACCATGGAGCAGCCCCCCAAGGAACATCATGAAACGCGTTGGGGGGCGTTACTCATCTGTCTGGTGTGTTTACTATGGGTTAGCAATATTAACCCTATGATGTGATGTGTTGTGCTTATTTACTAGTTGCTCATTGGGACTGGTATACCTGATGTTATATTGATTGGCCATGGGTAATTTAGCACTATATTCTCCATGTGATTTGATCCTTTTTCATACTGGCCCCTGTGTGATTATTTTTAGCACACACTTTTGGGATACCTTGGATGTGATTTAGTATGCACCCATATGTAGCCCACTGACAGATGATTTCTTCTGGAATTCTTATTTTTCACCTGTGATATTATTGTGTATATTATCTATTTATTGTTCTCCTCTTGGTGTGATTTTTAAATCTTTTGTACAATAAAGATTTAGATGCTTTACTATAGAGTTTGGATATGTATTTTTCAAACATACAGTTAGGTCCAGAAATATTTGGACAGTGACACAATTTTCGCGAGTTGGGCTCTGCATGCCACCACATTGGATTTGAAATGAAACCTCTACAACAGAATTCAAGTGCAGATAGTAACGTTTAATTTGAAGGTTTGAACAAAAATATCTGATAGAAATTGTAGGAATTGTACACATTTCTTTACAAACACTCCACATTTTAGGAGGTCAAAAGTAATTGGACAAATAAATCAAACCCAAACAAAATATTTTTATTTTCAATATTTTGTTGCGAATCTTTTGGAGGCAATCACTGCCTTAAGTCTGGAACCCATGGACATCACCAAACGCTGGGTTTCCTCATTCTTAATGCTTTGCCAGGCCTTTACAGCCGCAGCCTTCAGGTCTTGCTTGTTTGTGGGTCTTTCCGTCTTAAGTCTGGATTTGAGCAAGTGAAATGCATGCTCAATTGGGTTAAGATCTGGTGATTGACTTGGCCATTGCAGAATGTTCCACTTTTTTGCACTCATGAACTCCTGGGTAGCTTTGGCTGTATGCTTGGGGTCATTGTCCATCTGTACTATGAAGCGCCGTCCGATCAACTTTGCGGCATTTGGCTGAATCTGGGCTGAAAGTATATCCCGGTACACTTCAGAATTCATCCGGCTACTCTTGTCTGCTGTTATGTCATCAATAAACACAAGTGACCCAGTGCCATTGAAAGCCATGCATGCCCATGCCATCACGTTGCCTCCACCATGTTTTACAGAGGATGTGGTGTGCCTTGGATCATGTGCCGTTCCCTTTCTTCTCCAAACTTTTTTCTTCCCATCATTCTGGTACAGGTTGATCTTTGTCTCATCTGTCCATAGAATACTTTTCCAGAACTGAGCTGGCTTCATGAGGTGTTTTTCAGCAAATTTAACTCTGGCCTGTCTATTTTTGGAATTGATGAATGGTTTGCATCTAGATGTGAACCCTTTGTATTTACTTTCATGGAGTCTTCTCTTTACTGTTGACTTAGAGACAGATACACCTACTTCACTGAGAGTGTTCTGGACTTCAGTTGATGTTGTGAACGGGTTCTTCTTCACCAAAGAAAGTATGCGGCGATCATCCACTACTGTTGTCATCCGTGGACGCCCAGGCCTTTTTGAGTTCCCAAGCTCACCAGTCAATTCCTTTTTTCTCATAATGTAGCCGACTGTTGATTTTGCTACTCCAAGCATGTCTGCTATCTCTCTGATGGATTTTTTCTTTTTTTTCAGCCTCAGGATGTTCTGCTTCAGCTCAATTGAGAGTTCCTTAGACCGCATGTTGTCTGGTCACAGCAACAGCTTCCAAATGCAAAACCACACACCTGTAATCAACCCCAGACCTTTTAACTACTTCATTGATTACAGGTTAACGAGAGAGACGCCTTCAGAGTTAATTGCAGCCCTTAGAGTTCCTTGTCCAATTACTTTTGGTCCCTTGAAAAAGAGGAGGCTATGCATTACAGAGCTATGATTCCTAAACCCTTTCTCCGATTTGGATGTGAAAACTCTCATATTGCAGCTGGGAGTGTGCACTTTCTGCCCATATTATATATATAATTGTATTTCTGAACATGTTTTTGTAAACAGCTAAAATAACAAAACTTGTGTCACTGTCCAAATATTTCTGGACCTAACTGTATATTGGTTATTTTCTCCCTTTATTCTCATGTTCATGAACTCCTGCTCTGCTAGTAACCTATATTTTTACTAATTCATGATGAGTGTTGGTTTATGTGTCCATCGTCGGTCTGGCATGGCGGGGTAGCGGGGAAACCCCCTATAGGCCCCGACCTTGTCCGTAATCTATGCTGTCTCAGGCAGCCTGCAGGACCCCCCACTGGGCGTATTAAAATGACCTGCGGCCGCGGCTCACCTGACGCCACCGCAGGTCATAATATTTTATGCAGGCAGTCAGATGATAGTGCCAGCAGCTACACGGGAGGAGGGGGGGCGCTCCTGACCTGGAGGCACCGAGAGCTTATGAGCTGCAGCGCGGCAGGGGCAGAGCAGGAGCTCCATCCAAGAGGAAAAAGATGAATTCTAGTGGTGGATCTGCCAGAAACTGCGATGACTCATGCCTATGTGACTGCGTGGGAAGAGCCGGGAAGGAGCTGCCGACCAAGGATGATGTGCCAGAGGAAGAAGTGTTCGGTAAAAGAGGGATGAGTGGGAAATGGGTGGTGCAGGTCCAGACTGTGACAGAGGGGGTGTTCAGAGATACAGGGTGTGTGGCACATGCGTTTCAGTGTGTTTGAGAGAGGGGTAATATAATAATAATAATAATAATAATAATAATAATAATATAATACATGGAAAAGGGTGTGTGCCGTGTGTGATTTGGGGGGTGCAGGGTGTGTGTGATATTGGGGGTGCAGGGTGTGTAATTTGGGGGTGCTGGGTGTGTGTGATTTGGGGGTGCACTGTGTGTTCACCAGTCTATGCTGCATGATGTAAGTGAAGTCCACACAGTAACCATATATCAGTATGGATTAGGGAAAGAGGGATAGCAGCAGTCAGAGCATGGGATGGGATTGGGAAAGCTGGGTGCTGTGCTGAGAGAAAGAGGCTCTTTTCCTCATCATCATCCATCTTTTCTATGGTCTGATATCCATCTTGTCCACAGCTCTCAGCTTTCCCATTCTCTGATATCAAGTGTCATTATCCTGTACCCCCAGTGTCCTGTACCCTTCAGTGTAATTATCCTGTACCCCTCAGTGTCAGCGTCATTATCCTGTACCCCCAGTGTCAGTGTCATTATCCTGTACCCCTCAGTGTCAGTATCCTGTACCCCCAGTGTCAGTGTCATTACCCTGTACCCTGAGTGTCAGTGTCATTATCCTCTACCCCCAGTGTCAGCCTCATTATCCTCTACCCCCAGTGTCATTGTTATTATCTTAGGATATATGTAATTACTCTTCAGGGGGCCTCTATATGTGATGATAGTACAGGAGGGGCCTCTATATGTGATGATAGTACAGGAGTAATATAAATACATGTTAAAAAAAAAGCCTGATCTGTCTATAAAGCAGTATTGTCAGAATACACAGGACCAGTGAAGGGTTTATCCAACATGTAAAACTAATTTGAAAACCATAGTGCAGCTTTTATGGCCTCTGTCCCCACAGAATGACTGTCCACATCCAGTATAGACACTGGGGCCGATCATTGCCTGATAATTATGTAATGTGTGACTGTGGAAAGAGAAGAGAATTCACCAGTCTCCACATGGAAGCGTGTATGGAGGGTAATGCTTCACACCTCCACATATGGACTCTTAGGGTATGTGCGCACGTTGCTTTTTACCTGCTTTTTACCTGCTTTTTTGCTGCTTTTTCTTCTGCGCTGTTTAATGCCAAAATGGATGTGTTCTTCTATTCAAGCAAAGTCTATGGGAAGTTGGGTTTCTTGTTCACACTATGTTGTTCAAAATGCTGCCTTTTTGAGGCAGAACTTTGGTCAAAAACTCAGCTTTTCAAAGAAGCAACATGTCAATTGTTTTTGCCATTTCGGTTTTGCACTGCAAAGCTGAGTTTTTGACCAAAGTTCTGACACAAAAAGGCAGCATTTTGAACAACATAGTGTGAACAAGAAACCCAAATTCCCATAGACTTTGCTTGAATAGAAGAACACATCCATTTTGGCATTAAACAGCGCAGAAGAAAAAGCAGCAAAAAAGCAGGTAAAAAGCAGGTAAAAAGCAACGTGCGCACATACCCTTAGGCCCTACTGGAAAATGGTATTTTCTTAAGAAAATTCCGCATCCGCGGCAAAAAAATGCAACAAAAACCGCATGTGGATTTGACGCGGTTTGTTGCGTTTTTGGTGCGGATTTGCTGCGGGTTTTCCGTAGGTTGGTTCCTGCAATTTTTAACCATTATTTAATGGCAAAAACGCAGGTACATGCAGAAATTAAGGGACATGCTACTTCTTTTTGCTGCAGAAATTCTGCAGCAAAACCTGGAGAGAAAAAAAAACAACACAGTGTGCGCACAGTATTTTGATTTTCTCATAGATTTTGCTGGAGAAGGACTGAAGCAAGGTTATGAACAAAATCTGCAGCTTTTCTGCAGCAAAATCCAAGGCAAAAAACACAGTGTGCACACAGGGCTTCTCTTTTAATATTGTTTGGCTGATAGACTCAGCGGTTTACCTAGGACCAGGAATGTCCGTGTGTAAGAAAAACTGCGACTGATTGTAAATAATAGATTCCAATATTATCTACAATAAATATGAGGCTGAACAAGAAATTCTGTGATATATGCAGGGCACAATACAGGTCTCTTCTGTGCACTGTAGAGTTTGCTAAAAGGTGCATGTTAGGCCTCTTTCACACATATGTGCCTCCGGTACGTGTTTGGCAGTTTTTCACGTACCGGAGATACGTACACACGTAGACCTATGTATTCATATGGTTTTGGACACACGTATTTTCGCACGGAACGTGTGTCCGTTCCGTACTTCCGTGTGTCCGTGTGTTTCTCACGGCAACATGTCAGTTTTTTCTCCGGCATCACGGGTGTCACACGAAATGCAAACGGACCACACGGATGTGTTCCGTGTGACACGCACGTGTTCCGTGTGACACGCACCAGAGAAAAGACATGTGTCTGTGAGAAAAAAAAACCCAAAACTTTACTCACCTTCTCCAGCCCTGCAGTCTCTGCCGCTGCTGTCACTTGCTGCCGACCGCCGCTCATTATGCTTATTGAATATTCACTTCACTGCGGCCGGAAGCAGCGGGCAGTCGGCAGGACCAGAGACCGAAGATCAGTACCACGGACAGCAACGCCATGGACAGGTGAGTAGAAAGTTCACGTTCTCCGTGTGTTATCACGAATAATACACGGAGAACACACGTAGCCCATAAACACGGCTCACGGAGGGCAAAACACACCTCTGACACGTCCGTGAAAAACGTGTGTGATTTTTCACGAACGTGTGAAAGAGGCTGTCACGAAACGGGGGGTAGGGAGCGTAAGTTACACCCCCCTTTCCACCCGACAGACAGAGCACGTGACGCGCTCTCTAGCGCCCCTCTTATAGTCAGGCCAATTATGGAATTGCGCGACAATGAGCAAGGAGGCCGCTTTTCTACTATGCCGATGATTGAAGGGTTCCCGGTGAGAGTAAGGTATATATTCCCCCGACCTCTGCAGACGGAATATATTTAAACCTTCCCAGGTCTCACTGGTTGCCCTACAATGATCCTTGGCATAAACTCGCTGCCACCAATCGATTACGATAACTATTACGCCGAGCACACAGACGTGGAATTCAGGATCGAGATAACAGAACAGCCCAAGATTATATTATATATTTTAATCGCCCTAAATGGCCCACTAGAAACTACAATATATACAATATGGAATTTATAGAATATATATATATATATATATATATATATATATATATATATATAATATATATATGTCAGAGTACATCTACAGATAAGACGGGGTTACAACAGAGTCCGATCAAGCAGTTACCTTATGCATCTGGGCACAGGGGGGCGCCGTTCGACCAGGGTGTCATGGACTTCCTCACATGTGTATAGTACACATGACCCCCAAGTAAAGACAAACCAAAATGTGTCCCCTCTGTCTTTATCAATCTGGCTACAATCCAAGTCCCCTTCTACCTAGTGACCTCACAGGGGAGCACTTCCCCACCCCTGTCCTGGGTCTGAAACAATATCCCAAAGTGATTATTGGCCATAACTTTGCCTGGGAATGTCGTAGGCGGACGACAATGCTTTCATTTTTACAATTAATAGAGATGAGCGAACCGGTCGTGGTTCGGCTCGAGTTCGGTTCGCCGAACGGAGGTCTCGTTCGAGTTCGGCGAACCGGTTCGGCGAACCGCTCGAACCGCATAGGAAACAATGGGAGGCAATCACAAACACATAAAAACACCCTCAAAGGTGTCCAAAAGGTGACAAACAACTCACAACACAACACAAACACATGGGAAAGTGACAAGAACAAATTCTCATGCGAAAACAAAACAGCGTTACGAGGAAAAAGAGGAGGAGACACAGATATATGAGTATATACAAGGAAACATCGATGCCATTACTGTGCAACTTGAGCCTTGCTCATTTTAGGCTTCCAATCTGGATAAATTGCCTGAGCTCGCCACGTACGCCTTGGGGATCTTGTCGTGTCCTGCAGCCAGCGTTCTCTCGGAACCGGTCTTCAGTGCTGCTGGGGGTCTGCTGACAGATAAGCACACGCGTCTGTCCACTGACAATGTGGACATGGCTCTCAGAGGACAATTCTTCCCCTGGGTCATCCAGGGGAGGCGAAAGGCACGCGTATATTTGAGCGTGCTTCATGCAAAGCATCTTTTTCATTTTCAAAAGGGGGGGGTCAACTGGTGACAGTCAAGTGGGGTGTGTGTGGCCCAATTAGTGGAAACGAGGGAGACTGTGGTTGGAGTCCCCTCGCTGTGTTTATAAAAGAACCAAAATGAACAAGTCATGGCTCTCAGAGGACTTTTCTTCCCCTGGGTCATCCAGGTGAGGCGAAAGGCACGCGTATATTTGAGAGTGCTTCATGCAAAGCATCTTTTTCATTTACAAAAGGGGGGTCAACTGATGACAGTCAAGTGGGGTGTGTGTGGCCCAATCAGTGGAAACGAGGGAGACTGTGGTTGGAGTCCTCTCGCTGTTTTTTTACATGATTTTCGAAGTGCATGACATGCCTAAGAGGTTTAGTTTCAGCATCTCAAACTTTTTGGCTACAGAAAGGCTGCCTTTACACCCTTTTGTCACCGAGGATATTCGAGACCTTATGCCCATTGCAGTGCCCCAAGAGCCGATGGCCATTTGCCACTACTTCTCCAAGAAAGGGGTGCCCGGGCTAACACAGCAGGTCACACACAACATCACCGCTTCCTTGAGAAACTCTGTGTGTGACAGGGTGCATTTCACCACAGATACTTGGAACAGTAAGCATGGACAGGGGCGTTACATGTCGCTGACTGGGCACTGGGTAACTATGGTGATAGATGGAGAAGTGTCTGCTGTACAAGTCTTTCCGTCCCCACGAGTTGTGTGTTTCAATCCTTCCTCTGTATGTACAAGTTCCTCCACTGCTTCTGCCTCATCAACCTCGTGTTGTTCCTGCACCTCAGCCCAAACCCTTTGTGGTCAGGCCACCCTTCCTTGTAACTGCGCCCAAGGAATCCCACACACCTCCTTACTATGCTGGCAGCAGAGCTCAAGGCCATCAGGCAGTCAAATGTTTACTTTGAAATGTAGGGGAAATGTGAGACACCGCTGAGGAGTTGTGGACAGTTAGCTCTGTAGAGTGAGACCGAGTTTCATCAATGGATGTCTCCACTCAACCAGCAGCCAGGGAATGCCGGGTGCGACAATGATGCTAAACAGTCTGCGGCCCTTCTTCAGGGCATGTGACACACGTGCCTTGTATGGCTCACGTATTGAATCCGAATCTCCAGCAATTTTTAAAACACTATCCCGGCCTACATGTCCTTCTGTCGAGGGCCTGCCTGGATCGACACACTCAGACAGGCTGTAAAGGATAGGCTAGAGGAAACCCACTCACCAAGCTGGACCCCCAGAACCCTGAAACCCTTTAACCCCTATACAGTGATTTAAATGACACAGGGCCCAAGTTGATCAATACCTGTGGAAGGCTGCAGTTCCAGAGAATAGTAGTCATGCAGGGTCAAAACATTAATTGAGTAAGAGGAACAGAATGGGAGGGACAGAACTTAATCAGAAAACAAGCAGTGGTGAAATGCAAATCGGCCAACAAGGTACCTAAACAGCAAGCAGGAAAAGTAGTCAGGTAACAAGCATACAAACTCATAAAACTAAACTGGGGGTAACAGTAATCAGAGGTTCATAGCTATGTCTGGCAGTGGTCTTCAGACAGGAGAGGCCTAAAAAAGGGTGTTGTGTCTTCCCATTGGTTGTAGCTGAATGATGGTACTTTATCTGTGAGATACCCACCACCTGCATTCAGCCATTGGTTCGGCATATGTCAAGGTAACGCAGCCCAGTGGGTGAGCATAACCTGCGTTCACCTGCGCCGCTGGCGTTGACTCCTCTCCCATCATCAGCACTATGCACGAAAGGAACACGTTGTCACTTTGCGACAGGAGTACAAATTGGCCTTCGTCAGGCCAATGTGACACACGTGACTTGTATGGCTCACGTGTTTAATCTGATTCTCCAGCAATTTTTAAAACAACATCCCGGCCTACATGGCCTTGTACAGCGGGCACGCTCACCATGTGCTCACTTCCATCGTTCGCACCCAGTAGCTCAACAACTTTCATCGCTCCTGAAGTCTTAAGGTCTGGCGGTTAAACGTCAGAAATGCGATGTTCCGACACGCAGGAATTTGAATCTGCACATGTTGCAGCGTCTGTGGCAGCACCGCAGAGCCCAGCTGAAATACATTATGATGTATACCCTGGGCTAACTTGATCCAGAGGTGGTGCAGATCACGCTGCTGGAGTGGTGTCAGATCAAGGACATATACACCGTTCTACACAGTTTACAAATGTCGACGCAGATGTTTAACACTGGCGATGACATTCTCAGCGTGACAATTTTGGTCATCTACATGATGGAGCACACTGTAAGCATTATTCGGAATCAGGTGTTGGTCCAAGAGGAAGGGAGGAAGTACTGGAGGAGTCATATGTGGAAGAGATAACAAGATCTACAAGGTCCAGACGGTCAGCGGCACCTTGGCGGCAGTCATGGAACTGGTAGGACAGGAGCTGTTCTTAAACGTTCTGCGTTACCAACTGTGGTGGTGGCCTGCATCGATGACCTATCCCTGCCTACCTCTGGCCTAAAGCCGCAATGGGTTCAACACATGGAGGTGTGCTCTTTCGGAGCATAATAGAAGACTGGGCACCTTCTTGTTGGCTCCAGCCCCTTTTATAACCTGGGTCCACCCCAAACCAGGGTGGACCACAATGCACCTCCTGGAGACAAAAGCAGAGTGACACGTCATGACTGGCATAACTAGCGTCCTATTTTGAACCGCCACTTGAATGATGACCTCATGGCTGCCACAACCAAAACACCTCAACAGTCGTCTCACCAAGAACAATGAGGTGACAAGTCATAGGGGCGGGCCTCTGCAAGCCTGTTGGGAGTGGCCTGGCCAAATTGTCAGGACACCTGAAGCCCTGTGGTCTATATGTGCCCCCCACATCAGGGGCAGGGCCAAAGAGTTCATTACCCGACGTAGCCTCTGATGCAGTAAGTGCCTGAGCATGCTCCGTAGCATAGTATCATAGTATCATAGTTTTTAAGGTTGAAGGGAGACTCTAAGTCCATCTAGTTCAACCTGTAGCCTAACATGTTGATCCAGAGGAAGGCAAAAAAACCCCAATGTGGCAAACAAGTTCCAATGGGGAAAACATTTCCTTCCTGACTCCACATCCGGCAATCAGACTAGTTCCCTGGATCAATACTCTGTCATAAAATCTAATATACATAACTGGTAATATTAAATTTTTCAAGAAAGGCATCCAGGCTCTGCTTAAATGTTAGTAGTGAATCACTCATTACAACATCATGCGGCAGAGAGTTCCATAGTCTCACTGCTCATACAGTAAAGAATCCTCGTCTGTGATTATGATTAAACCTTCTTTCCTCAAGACGTAGCGGATGCCCCCGTGTTCCAGTCGCAGGCCTAGGTGTAAAAAGATCTTTGGAGAGGTCTCTGTACTGTCCCCTCATATATTTATACATTGTGATTAGATCCCCCCCTAAGCCTTCGTTTTTCCAAACTAAATAACCCCAAGTTTAATAACCTGTCTTGGTATTGCAGCCCACCCATTCCTCTAATAATCTTGGTCGCTCTTCTCTGCACCCTCTCCAGTTCAGCTATGTCCTTCTTATATATCGGTGACCAGAATTGTACACAGTATTCTAGGTGCGGTCGCACTAGTGACTTGTACAGAGGTAGGACTATATTTTTTTCATGAACACTTATACCTCTTTTAATACATCCCATTATTTTATTAGCCCTGGCAGCAGCTGCCTGACACTGTCCACTAAAGTGAAGTTTACCATCCACCCATACACCCAAGTCTTTTTCTGTGTCTGTTTTACCCAGTGTTCTACAATTAAGTACATAATCATACATGTTATTTCCTCTACCCAAGTGCATGACCTTACATTTATCTACATTAAACTTCAATTGCCACTTCTCAGCCCAATCCTCCAATTTACATAAATCTCCCTGTAATATAAAATTATCCTCCTCTGTATTGATTACCCTGCAGAGTTTAGTATCATCTGCAAATATTGAAATTCTACTCTGCATGCCCCCAACAAGGTCATTTATAAATATGTTGAAAAGAAGCGGGCCCAATACTGACCCCTGTGGTACCCCACTATGAACTGAGACCCAGTCCGAGTACGTACCATTAATAACCACCCTTTGTTTCCTATCACTGAGCCAGTTTGTAACCCAGTTACACATATTTTCCCCTATCCCCATTATTCTCATTTTATGTACCAACCTTTTGTGTGGCACCGTATCAAAAGCTTTTGAAAAGTCCATATACACAACATCCACTGCATTTCCCTGGTCCAGACTTGAACTTACCTCTTCATAGAAGCTGATCAAATTAGTTTGACAGGATCGATCCCTCATAAACCCATGTTGATACTCTGTCATAAGGTTATTTTTCTTGAGATACTCCAGTATAGCATCTCTCAAGAAACCCTCAAGGATTTTACCAACCATAGAGGTTAAACTTACCGGCCTATAATTTCCCGGCTCAGTTTTTGTCCCCTTTTTGAATATTGGCACCACATTTGCTATGTGCCAGTCCTGCGGTATCGACCCTGTTATTAAGGAATCTGAGAAGATTAAAAATAATGGTCTATCTATCACAGAACTCAATTCCTGTAGTACTCTGGGGTGTATGCCATCCGGGCCCGGAGATTTGTCAACCTTAGTGATTTCGAGGCGGCGGCGTACTTCCTGCTGGGTTAAGCAGGTAATATTCAAGGGTGAATTTATGGTATCACTGGTCATGTCATCTGCCATGGCATTTTCTTGTATAAAAACCGTAGAAAAAAAGTCATTCAGCAGGTTGGCTTTACCCTCATCCGTTTCCACCATTTCACCAAGACTATTTTTAAGGGGGCCAACACTATCGCTTTTCAGTTTTTTACTGTTTATGTAGTTAAAGAATATTTTAGGATTATTTTTACTTTCTCTCGCAATGAGTCTCTCTGTCTCAAACTTAGCTAACTTAATTTGCTTTTTACATATTTTATTTAATTTTCTATAATTATATAATGCCTCATCACTACCTACCCTCTTTAATTCTTTTAAGGCTTTCTGTTTTTCTTTTATTGCTTCCCTTACAGCTCTATTTAGCCATAGGGGTTTCCTCCTATTTCTAGCATGTTTGTTCCCATAGGGTATATTTTCTGCACAAGCCCTATTCAGGATGCTCATAAAAGTCTCCCATTTGCTTTGTGTACTTTTATTACTTAGTACATCATCCCAGTTTATTGCACTAAGATCATCTCTCAACCGTTTAAAATTTGCTTTCCTGAAGTTTAGTGTCCTTGTAGCCCCTCTACTAGACATCTTACTAAAGAATACATGAAAACTTATTATTTTGTGATCACTATTCCCCAAGTAACCCCCAACTTGTATATTTGATATGCGGTCTGGCCTATTGGTTAGTACAAGGTCTAGTAGTGCTCCCCTTCTTGTGGGAAATACAGTTTCTGAAAAAAAGACTATCCGCTTCAGCATGCTGTCTAGGCACAAAACAGGACTTAGACCCGGCACGGAGTGCAAGTACCTGTGCAAAGAGGCTTTTCTCAGTCAGTGTGAAGTCCCACAGGTGTTGTGTTGGTGCATTACCTTCAGGGACTCCACGTGGAGGAAGAGTTTGGTCACACTTAGGTTGCTTCTTTATATGTATTTTCGTGACGCCACTCTCGGTATTGTGGTCAGTGGGGACCGCCACTGCAGTGTAAGGGGACACCTGGGGCTGATGTTGGGTGAAGTTAGTTTTAGTGGCCTCCCGAGAGTGAGTCAAGCACCAGGGCCCTGTGTAAGTGTGTTGAGCCGCAGGTCGCAGAATGACTCAGGCACAGTCCAAACGAGCATGCGCTGTAGCCCAAAATTAAGACTTTGCCTCAGGAATGACACAGTCAGGCAGACCATACTCAGTTGGCGAAACACTGGAGTTAGGCTGCGGCTGGGGTAAATCGGCACACAAGAAGGAGCAACCGCGGAAACACTTCGTTCAATTGTGAGGGGAGTGTAATACTATTGTATGAACTGAGGATTTCGATAGCGTTAGGGCAATGACAACCAGAGACAGGGTCTTGGTGCAAAAAAAATGTCATTTTTGATGAAGAATCCAACCTGTTCCCATGTTACTCTCTTCTCCCCAAACTTCCGTCATCATTATAGATAAGTTCTGTAGAGATTTCTCGCCCTTTGCCCCTTAGAGTAAGCCCAATCTAAACCTAATCAGTTCCCTCGAAGCCAACCCTGACCCGTCTATCCATCGTGCCCATATTTTTTCAAATTTAATTACGCCATTTCTTTTCCGATATATACTTTTCTCCACATTTATCACCCAATTAACTTTTTTGACATATTCAGATATTGTAGGACTGTGGTCCGAGATCCAGGTGCTGAGCGATTAGTTTTCTGGCAATATATAATAGTCTAGATACGGCCACTTTGCCCTCCTCCTCCAAAGGCAAATCCTCCACGTATCCCAGAATACATACAAAGGGAGTTAAGCTCGTCTCTATCGTATATACTCTATCGATTATCTATGTCACCTCTCTCCAGTAATGTTCAATATCAGGACACGACCATATCATATGTAATAGATCTGAGAAACATATTTTGCATCGCGGGCAGAAGGGGTCAATTCCAACTCCAATATCAAACAGGAATCTAGGAGTGCGATATACTTGGTGAATAACGTACAGGTGTGACAGTCTGTATGCCTCCCCAGTGATAGACTAGGAATTCTTTCTAAAATTTCTACCCATTGGTTGTCCTTAATAGGTCCTATAGCTCGTTCCAATTTTTCTTTTGCGTTTACTGGACAATTCCGGTGCACCAGATATAATAGATCCCAATATAAACGAGAGATCACTCCCGCTGAGCCTCTAGAGGTTGCTATGCGTTGCATGACTTTGTTCTGCTCCAATGCTCTACCCATAATAGAGGTTTCTGCCTGATGGGCATGTCTCAGTTGCAAGTACTTATAAAACTCCAAATTCTGGATCCCAAACTCTGCTTGCAACTGAGGGAAGCCTCTGAGTTGGCCCTCCTCCACAATATGTGTGAATCTATTTATCCCTCTCAAAGCCCAGCTCCCAAACCCCTCTAAACAATGCAAGTTAGGTAACCATGGAGTTCTCCATATAGAGGTATATTGTGAGATTCCCTGAATGTCTTGTAGTTTTTTAGTTTTATCCCAAAGTTTTTGGATTAGTAGTAGGGTTGGGCAACTATTAGCAGCAGTTCCGAAGCCTCCTGCCTCTACAACCTCAAATAAACTAGTGGAGTGAAAATATTGTTGTAGAATCATATACTGTGCCCCCCACCCCTTCAGGGTTCTCCCATCCCCTAATGTGCTGAAGCTGAGCCGCCAGATAGTAAACCCTTGGATTGGGTACCGCCAGACCTCCACTACTTTTATCCCTCTGCAGGGTCTCGAGCCTAATGCGCGGCATCTAGTCTAGGGTCCCCACGGCTGAAGACATCTTGGGTCAGCTCATGCATCTTCTTGAAATAGACGGACTGGATGCAGAAAGGAGGGCGGATAGAATACAACAGCACTTTAACAAATGAAAAAATTCATATTGGCCTATTGTACTCAGGAGGAGATAGTCAGGATTATGTCACCTTTCAAGGACACAGTCTGGTATCATACCGAAAAATTGAAGGATACATTGAATGGCTTGGAGGTGGGGAAGGAAAGGCCGAAAGGTGACTAAAAGGAACCAAAATGGGCGAGGAGAAAAAAAACCGATTTTGAGTAGGATTTCTTTATTCTATGTCATTACCATGTTCATAAGGGTTAAATAGGGGGGAATCATAAGTATGTTGGGTTAAGGGGTCTTCCTTTGCTTTACCTTGCCATGTTACGGGTATTGATTCTAAAAATTCGTATGGAATTTGTCATGTTCAAACAGGACAATGTAATGTTTTTGAATTGAATTTTCAATGCTGAATTCGTTTATGCCAGTGTTATACGTTCTTGAAAAATTTGAATAAAAATATAGTTAAAAAAAAAATAAATGTTTATAGGATAGCCCTGTTAAATATTTACTACTCATTTCAAGAACTTAAAAAGAGACTGATCGCAGAAAGTGACTGTTCAAACCAAGCACAGAACCTTGTAGAAGAAAGAGCCCTGATAAAAATTGTACCTCTAACACCCCATTGACAGAAGACAATGTCAGTTGAACTCACCAATATTGGCCAACAGACTAATGTGTATGAAAGTTTCCATAATTTCCCCCAATAGATGATGTCAGGAAACAAAAGGATCCAACAAGTCTGATTTCGGATTGCCAATCATTTTTTCTCTGATAGCTAAGCAACCAAAGAAGAAACTCTAGTATTCCTTTTCTTAAAGAGAACATTAGAGCTCTTTAAGAAAGTGTTCCTTAATATGGTGAGGTGACATTCAAACATGCTAATGAAGTTCTCAGTGCCAAAACACCAAATTACATCTGAAGGGGGAAACCAATCACTATATGGTTCTGTGTGTGTACACAAACTTATACACATGACACACTCACAGACAGATGGAGAAGTCCCATCTATGATCAGCTCTAATCCTGCCATCTCCACCGCTCTCATTACACAAGTATAACACATATAATACTGGGGGATAAAACAAGACTGAGCACAAGACCTTCACAGCCGTCTACACATCATAGGGAGATTTCATGGCCCCTTCTCTCCATCTACCTGATGATCCTGAGGAACATCGGGATCTTCTTGTTTACAGTCCTGTGGGAGAAGAGGACGGGAACATCTCTCTGGTGTTGTCCTCTTACTGGATAGAACTGGAGGAGACATATAGAGGGGCTGAATTCATTCCTTACATACAGATAATTATAGGCCGTGTGTATTTAGTCCTGTCTATTACCTGGTGATGTGAGGGGCCGGGGAACCACCATCATGACGTCCTTGTACAGATCTTTGTGTCCTTCTAAATACTCCCACTCCTCCATGGAGAAATAGACGGTGACGTCCTGACACCTTATAGGAACCTGACACATACAATGATACCGTCACCCCCGATCCCTTCATAGCGTTACTGTATAATGTCCCAGCATTCCCAGCAGTGTCACCTCTCCAGTCAGCAGCTCCATCATCTTGTAGGTGAGTTCTAGGATCTTCTGGTCATTGATGTCCTCATGTATCAGGGGGTGAGGTGGAGGCCCCGTGATTGGGCTCAGGGGTCTTCCCCATCCCTCAGACACAGGGTCCTGACAGCGCTCACTAGAGGTCTTCTTCACTACTGTGTAATCCTGGTTATGGAGAGACACAGTAAGAAATCTCACTCCAGACATTTCCAGAGTCCTATATAAGGATAAGGCTGCAAACTTAGATAATAGTATAATGCCTCAAGCATATGGAAAAATATTGGAAAATACAATACTAACTCCTATATAAGACAGTCCGTGGTTACCCCTCTCCACCCACAGCAGTTTTTAATTGCAATGAGATGACACACAGTTAGGGTCACAGAGCTAGGGACCCCAATATAGAGATATACCTTGACGAGGTTTTGGGGCTCAGTTACATTGATCAATGCGATTGCTAAATATCTCCTTTTTCCTAATATTCATGGCAGGTATGCAATTCATTATTCACATGTTCAAGTTAGCAAGTAGCATTTTTCATTGTATTTTCCAATATTTTTCCATATGCTTGAGGCATTATACCATTATCTAAGTTTAGAAAAAAAAGAAAAAAGGGGAACCAGCACGATCTGAAATTGGCATGCATCATATAAAAAGTGAAAATTCACAAATTTATTCCAACTGTACTATAATAAAAAAAAATGAGATTTTTAGCAAATAATTGATCAATTTTTTGAGCCACCCCTGCCAACGTCACGGCAAATCTCAATAGGGGGGTCCTACTCTACATTCTGTATTTCATGTGCCATGCGGCCTCCTAGATAAAGTTAAAAGCAGAACCATAATGGAGCACACATACCTGCAACCTGTATATAGCCGCTTCCATGTTGCAAAAAAGGCACTTGTGGATAGAGACCAGCCCAGGTCCCAGCATGTGGAGCAAGCCCCACACATACCAGGACTATATCAGAACTGATCCTCCCAGTGCCAACCAGCAACCATTGATAAAGGCGGACCAGATCCAAGAATGGTGCTTAATTAGCATTGCCTGTGGAAAGGGGTGAGGTAACTGAGTCTGAACAGCTACCAACAGGAGGAATATATTGCAAACCAAAATCAGGCGTGCATGGTATGGTGTTGGTCAGACACCAGATTTGTAGCATAACTACGGTCAAAACAGAGAAAAAAGGGGGAACCAGCACGATCTGAAATTGGCATGCATCATATAAAAAGTGAAAATTCACAAATTTATTCCAACTGTACTATAATAAAAAAAAATTATCTAAGTTTGATGTGCAGCCTTATCCTTATATAGTATGTATTTTTTGGTTTGCACTCATAATATATATATATTAGTGCTCACTTCAGTTATCCTATTCAGTTATTTCCAGAGTCCTCACCTCCCCAGTTCTGTCCATCTGTTATTCCCATAGATAAGAATGGTGTAATGTGACGTCATCAGAATCTCTCACCTCTCCAGTAAGCCGGAAGAGGATCTCTAGGGTGAGGTGTAATATCCTCTCCGCCATCTTGTCCCTGTCCATATCCATCCTTGATGAGTCAATCAGGAGAATTCTCTTCTATAGAAGATCTCCACTGAGAGGATCCGATGTTGTAGGGACCTGAATGGGGAGAAGATGACGATGTAACATCATAAAGAATCTGCTGTAATAATACAATTACTGGAGAGAATAAGGGCGGCTTTGCATGTTGCGACATTGCACGTGCGATGTCGATGGGGTCAAATCGAAAGTGACGCACATCCGGCGTCGCAGTCGATATCGCAACGTGCAAATCCTTTTTGATACGATGAATGAGCGCAAAAGCGTCGTTATCGTATCATCGCTGCAGCCTCCGACATTTCCATAATGCCGGTGCAGCGACAGGTGTGATGTGGTTCCTCGCTCCTGCGGCAGCACACATCGCTGTGTGTAAAGCCGCAGGAGCGAGGAACATCACCTTACCTGCCGCCGCCTGCAATGAGAAGGACGGAGGTGGGCGGGATGTTTACATCCTGCTCATCTCCGCCCCTCCACTTCAATTGGCCGCCTGCCGTGTGACGTCGCTGTGACGCCGCACGGCCCGCCCCCTTAGGAAGGAGGCGGGTCGCCGGCCAGAGGGACGTCGCACGGCAGGTATGTGCGTGTGAAACTGCCGTAGCGATAATAATCGCTACGGCAGCTTTCACTAGATATTGCACGTGCGACGGGGGCGGGACTATCGCTGCAGCATCGGTAACACATAGTTACCGATGTCGCAGCGTGCAAAGCCCGCCTAAGGGGAAACCTATGAGGAGACAGAACAGTATCATGTTGTTTTCTCATATCGTATAAACTAGAATATCACAACCATCACCCACTTACTGAACATGGGCCTTGGATGATACTATAAAGGGGGACTCAGCTTACTGCACTCACTCGTCCATTCAACTACAGCAAAAGGATGACAAAGAGTTAAGTACACTCATTTATAGTTCACACATCCACATCACGCTTCTCACAGACACCCCTCGCCATTTTGATAGGGCACCGAGTCACCTGTGCTGGGTGACGTACTTCTACAAATAACGTTTAGGAGCACCTGATGGTTTCTCTTCTTGTAATTTGGCACACACGAGGTAAAACTACTGAGCTATACTTATCCTCAGGTTTGTGGGAACATTTAGAGCAGGAATGAACAAACTAATTAAACTTTAGATGTAATATGCAAAAAATAAGATACATTGTGTGAAAAAAGACAAAAGAAATTAAATGATAAGATTTACTCACAAGCCAAAAATAGTACAAATGTACGGTTTAAACCCTTCACAACACTTGACGTACCTATACATCATGGCAATCATGCAGGCACCGTGTTTTCAGACACAGCGATCGCATGACAGTGCCTGCTGAACCTGGCAGCACAGCACCAGGACTCGTCTCCATGGGAGGAAACGCCACCCCCCTGCAGGTTCAATCCCAGTGATTGGCTGATCAATTCTGAACATCCAATCATAGCGATTTCAATGATTCAGCAAATGAAAATTGCCTGAAACATTGAACTCTAGATATGATCGTTGCTGTAATAACACTCCCGAGGATCAGATGACATTGTTATGTCACGTGATCTCTGCGGCCAATCATTGCTGACTTCATTCTCCCCTCTTTTGGATTTAGTTGTCTCTGAAGGAAATGAGAGAGGAGAGAGAGTGAAAACAGCGTTGATTGGCTGCAGGGATCATGTGACATAACGAGGTTGCACGATCCCCGGAAGAGCCAGTGCCAACACTACTGGAACGGCACCGGCACCACAGGTGAGTATAGAATTTACTGAGGGAAACATAATGACTGAAACTGGGTGAGGGGATGGAAGTACTGTGGGAACATTATACTTTGTGTGGGGGGGATGGCAGTACTGTGGGAAGATAATACTGTGTGTAGGGGGGTGGCGGTACTGTGGGAACATTATACTGTGTAGGGGGGGTGGCGGTACTGTGGGAACATTATACTGTGTAGGGGGGGTGGCGGTACTGTGGGAACATTATACTGTGTAGGGGGGTGGCGGTACTGTGGGAACATTATACTGTGTAGGGGGGTGGCGGTACTGTGGGAACATTATACTGTGTAGGGGGGTGGCGGTACTGTGGGAACATTATACTGTGTAGGGGGGTGGCGGTACTGTGGGAACATTATACTGTGTAGGGGGGTGGCGGTACTGTGGGAACATTATACTGTGTAGGGGGGTGGCGGTACTGTGGGAACATTATACTGTGTGGGGGGGTGGCGGTACTGTGGGAACATTATACTGTGTAGGGGGGGATGGCAGTACTGTGGGAACATTATACTGTGTGTGTGGGGGGATGGCGGTACTGTGGGAACATTATACTGTGTTTGTGGGGGGATGGCGGTACTGTGGGAACATTATACTGTGTTTGTGGGGGGATGGCGGTACTGTGGGAACATTATACTGTGTTTGTGGGGGGATGGCGGTACTGTGGGAACATTATACTGTGTGTGTGGGGATGGTGGTACTGTGGGAACATTATACTGTGTGTGTGGGGATGGTGGTACTGTGGGAACATTATACTGTGTGTGGGGGGATGGTGGTACTGTGGGAACATTATACTGTGTGTGGGGGGATGGTGGTACTGTGGGAACATTATACTGTGTGTGGGGGGGTGGCGGTACTGTGGGAACATTATACTGTGTGGGGGGGTGGCGATACTGTGGGAACATTATACTGTGTGTGGGTGGATGGCGATACTGTGGGAACATTATACTATGTGTGTGGGGGGATGGCGGTACTGTGGGAACATTATACTGTGTGTGTGGGGATGGTGGTACTGTGGGAACATTATACTGTGTGTGGGGGGATGGTGGTACTGTGGGAACATTATACTGTGTGTGTGGGGATGGTGGTACTGTGGGAACATTATACTGTGTGTGGGGGGATGGTGGTACTGTGGGAACATTATACAGTGTGGGGGGGGATGGTGGTACTGTGGGAACATTATACTGCATGAAGGCACAATGTCTGACAATAGTATAGAGATCTTTTCAGCAGCTCACCTGTCCAATATGTTTGTACATCCAATCAATCAGGTGCGGTGCACGGTAGTCCAAAGAGGTACAGAAATCCCTGTGCAAAAAGAGAAGTTCCAGCATCAGCCCAATGAGGGATAAATACAAGATTTACTTCATTTTTAAAAAGATGATGAAATTTAAAACCACAGGAACGTCAGAAAGGGGTCGTGGCTAAATCCCAGTGGCTAGAAGGACCTGGTCCCTCTGCCCACTGGGAAATAGCCGACTCTATAGAGAGAAAGCTAAATCCCAGTGGGCTAAAGGACCAGGTCCCTCCTTCCACTGGGATTTAGCTTTCTCTATCCAGAGCCGGCTATTTCCCAGTGGGCAGAGGGACCAGGTCCTTCTGGCCACTGGGATTTAGCCTGTTCTCTATGAGAAATCTAAATCCTAGTGGGCTAAAGCACCAGGTCCCAATAAGTGTTTTAATACAATTCTTAGTGGGAAAAAGGACCAGGTCCTTCTGGCCACTGGGATTTAGCCTGTTTTCTATGAGAAATCTAAATCCTAGTGGGCTAAAGGACCAGGTCCTAATGAGTGTTTTAATACAATTCTTAGTGGGGAAAAGGACTGGGTCCTTCTGGCCACTGGGATTTAGCCTGCTCTGTATGAGAAATCTAAATCCTAGTGGGCTAAAGGACCAGGTTCCAATGAGTGTTTTAATACAAGACTTAGCGATCTAATGGATTGCGTACTTCTGCCCACTGGGATTTAGTCTGTTCTACATAAGAAAGCTAAATCCTAGTGGGCTAAAGGACCAGGTCCTAATAAGTGTTTTAATACAATTCTTAGTGGGAAAAAGGACCAGGTCCTTCTGCCCACTGGGATTTAGCCTGTTCTCTGTGAGAAATCTAAATCCTAGTGGGCTAAAGGACCAGGTTCCAATGAGTGTTTTAATACAAGACTTAGCGATCTAATGGATTGCGTACTTCTGCCAACTGGATTTAGCCTGTTCTCTATGAGAAATCTAAATCCTAGTGGGCTAAAGGACCAGGTTCCAATAAGTGTTTTAATACAATTCTTAGTGGGAAAAAGGACCAGGTCCTTCTGCCCACTGGGATTTAGCCTGTTCTACATAAGAAAGCTAAATCCTAGTAGGCTAAAGGACCAGGTCCTAATAAGTGTTTTAATACAATTCTTAGTGGGAAAAAGGACCAGGTCCTTCTGGCCACTGGGATTTAGCCTGTTCTCTGTGAGAAATCTAAATCCTAGTGGGCTAAAGGACCAGGTTCCAATGAGTGTTTTAATACAAGACTTAGCGATCTAATGGATTGCGTACTTCTGCCAACTGGATTTAGCCTGTTCTCTATGAGAAATCTAAATCCTAGTGGGCTAAAGGACCAGGTTCCAATAAGTGTTTTAATACAATTCTTAGTGGGAAAAAGGACCAGGTCCTTCTGCCCACTGGGATTTAGCCTGTTCTACATAAGAAAGCTAAATCCTAGTAGGCTAAAGGACCAGGTCCTAATAAGTGTTTTAATACAATTCTTAGTGGGAAAAAGGACCAGGTCCTTCTGGCCACTGGGATTTAGCCTGTTCTCTATGAGAAATCTAAATCCTAGTGGGCTAAAGGACCAGGTTCCAATAAGTGTTTTAATACAATTCTTAGTGGGAAAAAGGACCAGGTCCTTCTGGCCACTGGGATTTAGCCTGTTCTCTATGAGAAATCTAAATCCTAGTGGGCTAAAGGACCAGGTTCCAATAAGTGTTTTAATACATTTCTTAGTGGGAAAAAGGACCAGGTCCTTCTGCCCACTGGGATTTAGCCTGTTCTACATAAGAAAGCTAAATCCTAGTGGGCTAAAGGACCAGGTCCTAATAAGTGTTTTAATACAATTCTTAGTGGGAAAAAGGACCAGGTCCTTCTGGCCACTGGGATTTAGCCTGTTCTACATAAGAAAGCTAAGTCCTAGTGGGCTAAAGGACCAGGTCCTAATAAGTGTTTTAATACAATTCTTAGTGGGAAAAAGGACCAGGTCCTTCTGCCCACTGGGATTTAGCCTGTTCTCTGTGAGAAATCTAGATCCTAGTGGGCTAAAGGACCAGGTTCCAATGAGTGTTTTAATACAAGACTTAGCGATCTAATGGATTGCGTACTTCTGCCAACTGGATTTAGCCTGTTCTCTATGAGAAATCTAAATCCTAGTGGGCTAAAGGACCAGGTTCCAATAAGTGTTTTAATACAATTCTTAGTGGGAAAAAGGACCAGGTCCTTCTGGCCACTGGGATTTAGCCTGTTCTCTATGAGAAATCTAAATCCTAGTGGGCTAAAGGACCAGGTTCCAATAAGTGTTTTAATACATTTCTTAGTGGGAAAAAAGACCAGGTCCTTCTGCCCACTGGGATTTAGCCTGTTCTACATAAGAAAGCTAAATCCTAGTAGGCTAAAGGACCAGGTCCTAATAAGTGTTTTAATACAATTCTTAGTGGGAAAAAGGACCAGGTCCTTCTGGCCACTGGGATTTAGCCTGTTCTCTATGAGAAATCTAAATCCTAGTGGGCTAAAGGACCAGGTTCCAATGAGTATTTTAATACAATTCTTAGTGGGAAAAAGGACCAGGTCCTTCTGGCCGCTGGGATTTAGCCTGTTCTCTATGAGAAATCTAAATCCTAGTGGGCTAAAGGACCAGGTTCCAATGAGTGTTTTAATACAAGACTTAGCGATCTAATGGATTGCGTACTTCTGACCACTGGGATTTAGCCTGTTCTACATAAGAAAGCTAAATCCTAGTGGGCTAAAGGACCAGGTTCCAATAAGTGTTTTAATACATTTCTTAGTGGGAAAAAGGACCAGGTCCTTCTGCCCACTGGGATTTAGCCTGTTCTCTATGAGAAATCTAAATCCTAGTAGGCTAAAGGACCAGGTCCTAATAAGTGTTTTAATACAAGACTTAGTGATCTAATGGATACTTCCACTGGGATTTAGCTTTCTCTATCCAGAGCCAGCTATTTGCCAGTGGGCAGAGGGACCAGGTGCTTCTGCCCACTGGGATTTAGCCTGCTCTCTATTAGAAAGCTAAATCCTAGTGGGCTAAAGGACCAGGTCCTAATGAGTGTTTTAATATGATTTTTAGTGGGGAAAAAAGGACCAGGTCCTTCTGCCCACTGGGAATTAGCCTGCTCTACATAAGAAAGTTAAATCCTAGTGGGCTAAAGGATCAGGTCCTAATGAGTGTTTTAATACAATTCTTAGTGGGAAAAAGGACTGGGTCCTTCTGCTCACTAGGATTTAGCCTGCTCTCTATGCGAAAGCTAAATCCTAGTGGGCTAAAGGACCAGGTCCCAATAACTGTTTTAATACAAGACTTAGTGATCTAATGGACCAGGTCCTTCTGCCCACTGGGATTTAGCCTGCTCGCTATGAAAATGCTAAACTCTAGTGGGCTAAAGGACCAGGTCCCTAGGGGCGTTTTTAAAATGGACACACTTGGCTAAAAACCATGTCATCATGCCAATTGGGATTTATTCTACTGTATCTGTAGATTATCTGCAGTAGAATCATAGAATGTTATAGTTGAACGGGACCTCCAGGGTCATCAGGTTCAACTCCCTGCTCAAAGCAAGATTCACTATATCATCCCACACAGGTGTCTGTCCAGTCTCCTTTTTACGTCTTCCATTGAAGGGGAACTCACTACCTCTTGTGGTTCCAGTCATTGATCACCCTCACTGTCAAAAGGTTTTTATTCCAAAATCTAATCTGTGACGCTTCCCAATCAGTTTCATTCCACTTGCTTCTATTCTTTCCTTGTCCTTGTCCTTGTCAACCCTAGTTCGACAGCCTTTGAGATATTTGCAGACGGCTATTAAGATTCCTCTCCGTTTTCTTTTTTTCAAGCTAAACATTCCCAAATCCTGTAACCATTCCTCATCGGACAGTTTATAGACCGGTCACCATTCTGGCTGCTCTTCTGTGAACTTGCTCCAATTTGTTGATGTCTTTTTTTAAGACGTGGTGCTCAGAATTGCAGATGAGGTCTGACCAAAGAGGAGTAGAGGGTGATAATTACTTCACGTGATCGATGGCTGGACCATATATGACAAGCTTTTCTCCCCCCATTCACCTTTTGTGTCTCCCCTATTTCCTCATAGAATGTAAGCTTACGAGCAGGGCCCCCACTCCTCCTGGTATCTTAATTTTGTTATTTTGTATTCTCATATTGTCTATACATGTCCCCTCTGAATTGTAAAGCGCTGTGGAATATGTTGGCGCTATAGAAATAAAACGTATTATTATCTGTGCTTCTGTTAATACATTGCAAAATTGTGCTTGTCTTTTTTGCTGCTGCATCACACTGTTGACTCATGTTCAGTCTTTCATCTATCAGTATGCGATTAGTATATTAGTGGTACTAGATTTGAAAGTGTTCACATTATTTTTTTTCACATTGACTAAGTGATATGGAAGACTACAAAGTAAGCTCTTAGGTTGCATGTACAGCAGCTGATGCAGTGTCAGCCCGCCTGTGGAAATGTGAGTGTGCTCTGCAGGAGAATGCAGAAGTCCGTGCCTACTATCAGGGTTCAGTGTGCTACCTACTTTTGCTTTTTTCTCCCTATGGAGAACATTCTGGCCACAGGAACATAAATTGACATGCTGCAGCTTGGAAAGCCGCGCCACATGTAAGTGTACGGAGCAGAGAAAAGAAGCACCGTGGGCAAGAGATTTCTATAAATCCATCCACTGTGCTTGTACTGTAGAACGCAGCATTCTGTATGCAAACAAACACGCTACTTCCAAAACGTTGCAAACACTGACTGTGCAAATACACTGTGTGCAGAATTATTAGGCAAATGAGTATTTTGATCACATGATGCTTTTTATACATGTTGTCCTACTACAAGCTGTATAGGCTTGAGAGCCAACTATCAATTAAGTAAATCAGGTGATGTGCATCTCTGTAATGAGGAGGGGTCTGGTGTAATGACATCAACACCCTATATAAGGTGTGCTTAATTATTAGGCAACTTCCTTTCCTTTGGCAAAATGGGTCAGAAAAGAGATTTGACGGTCTCTGAAAAGTCCAAAATTGTGAGATGTCTTTCAGAGAGATGCAGCAGTCTTCAAACTTTTGAAGCGTGATCACCGAACAATCAAGCGTTTCATGTCAAATAGCCAACAGGGTCGCAAGCAGCGTGCTGGGCAAAAAAGGCGCAAAATAACTGCCCATGAATTGATGAAAATCAAGCGTAAAGCTGCCAAGATGCCATTTGCCACCAGTTTGGCCATATTTCAGAGCTGCAACGTTACTGGAGTATCAAAAAGCACAAGGTGTGCCATACTCAGGGACATGGCCAAGGTAAGGAAGGCTGAAAAACCACCACCTTTGAACAAGAAACATAAGATAAAACGTCAAGACTGGGCCAAGAAATATCTTAAGACTGGTTTTTCAAAGGTTTTATGGACTGATGAAATGAGTGTGACTCTTGATGGGCCAGATGCTGGATCAGTAAAGGGCAGAGAGCTTTACTCCGACTCAGACGCCAGCAAGGTGGAGGTGGGGAACTGGTATGGGCTGGTATCATCAAAGATGAACTTGTGGGACCTTTTCGAATTGAGGATGGAGTGAAGCTCAACTCCCAGACTTACTGCCAGTTTCTGGAAGACAACTTCAAGCAGTGGTACAGGAAGAAGTCGGTATCGTTCAAGAAAAACATGATTTTCATGCAGGACATTGCTCCATCACATGCATCCAACTACTCCACAGCGTTGCTGAACAGTAAAGATCTAAAAGATGAAAAAAATAATGACATGGCCCCCTTGTTCACCTGATCTAAACCCCATAGAGAACCTGTGGTCCCTCATAAAATGTTAGATCTACAGGGAGGGAAAACAGTGCACCTCTCGGAACAGTGTCTGGGAGGCTGTGGTGGCTGCTGCACGCAATGTTGATCATAAACAGATCAAGCAACTGACAGCATCTATGGATGGTCGGCTGCTGAGTGTCATCATAAAGAAAGGTGGCTATATTGGTCACTCATTTTTTGGGGGTTTTGTTTTTGCATGTCAGAAATGTTTATTTCTAAATTTTGTGCAGTTATATTGGTTTACCTGGTGAAAATAAACAAGTGAGATGGGAATATATTTGTTTTTTATTAAGTTGCCTAATAATTCTGCACAGTAATAGCTACCTGCACAAACAGATATCCTCCTAAGATAGCCAAATCTAAAAAAGCCCCACTCCAACTGCCAAAAATATTAAGCTTTGATATTTATGAGTCTTTTGGGTTGATTGAGAACATAGTTGTTGATCAATAATAAAAAAAATCCTCTAAAATACAACTTGCCTAATAATTCTGCACGCGGTGTAAATGTACACTCCCAAACCAGATTGAGCACCGCCTTCACTGTGGTGATGTTCTATGCTGTTTGGCTGTGACATCACGTCAACATTGCTGCAGCCAATCACAGATCTCCGTGGCTCATCCGATGTAGCTGGAACGAGTTGCTGAGGTCAGTGATTGGCTGGAAGAGACCAATGTCTTGATGAAGACACTTCTGAACGTTACTAAAGTTTCTTGTTGTTGTGTTACACATGGAGTCGAAGGAAAGAAAAAAAAATTAATGAGTAGTTAATCAGGATAAGACCTTTAGTTGCAGGGCGCCCTTTGCAGATGTTTTTTTTTCTTTCAACTCACTATTACAAACTTTGCTATGTAAGGTTTATTCCCTTTAAAGTGGTTATTTTATTAAATAAATCTATTCACAATGATGTACATGCTGCCATATTCATCATATAGGTGAAATGTGTCTGACCGCAGCTTGTAATGTATTCCATGTAATAGGGCGGTCGTTCAATGCTTCATAACTTCTGTCAGGGCCATCAATCACTAGTGAGTAGTGTTATGCCAGGTAATAAAATGAAGAGCTAAGGCTGTGGTGCGGTCAGAGGCCGTTCTCATACCTCCTGTCCGTCTGCCACACATTACACACCGGCCAGGTAATAATATGAAGAGCTAAGGATGTGGTGCGGTCAGAGGCCGTTCTCATACCTCCTGTCCATCTGCCACACATTACACAGCGGCCAGGTAATAATATGAAGAGCTAAGGCTGTGGTGCGGTCAGAGGCCGTTCTCATACCTCCTGTCCATCTGCCACACATTACACAGCGGCCAGGTAATAATATGAAGAGCTAAGGATGTGGTGCGGTCAGAGGCCGTTCTCACACCTCCTGTCCGTCTGCCACACATTACACACCAGCCAGGTAATAATATGAAGAGCTAAGGATGTGGTGCGGTCAGAGGCCGTTCTCATACCTCCTGTCCATCTGCCACACATTACACAGCGGCCAGGTAATAATATGAAGAGCTAAGGATGTGGTGCGGTAGAGACCGTTCTCATACCTCCTGTCCGTCTGCCACACATTACACACCGGCCAGGTAATACAATGAAGAGCTAAGGATGTGGTGCGGTCAGAGGCCGTTCTCACACCTCCTGTCCATCTACCACACATTACACACCGGCCAGGTAATATAATGAAGAGTTAAGGATGTGGTGCGGTCAGAGGCCGTTCTCACACCTCCTGTCCATCTACCACACATTACACACCGGCCAGGTAATATAATGAAGAGCTAAGGCTGTGGTGCGGTCAGAGGCCGTTCTCACACCTCCTGTCCGTCCGTCTGCCACACATTACACACCGGCCAGGTAATATAATGAAGAGCTAAGGCTGTGGTGCGGTCAGAGGCCGTTCTCATACCTCCTGTCCGTCTGCCACACATTACACACCGGCCAGGTAATACAATGAAGAGATAACGCTGTGGTGCGGTCAGAGGCCGTTCTCATACCTCCTGTCCATCTGCCACACATTACACACCGGCCAGGTAATACAATGAGGAGCTAAGGCTGTGGTGCGGTCAGGGGCCGTTCTCACACCTCCTGTCCATCTACCACACATTACACACCGGCCAGGTAATATAATGAAGAGCTAAGGCTGTGGTGCGGTAGAGGGCGTTCTCATACCTCCTGGTCATCTGCCACACATTACACACCGGCCAGGTAATATAATGAAGAGCTAAGGATGTGGTGCGGTCAGAGGCCGTTCTCACACCTCCTGTCCGTCTGCCACACATTACACACCGGCCAGGTAATACAATGAAGAGCTAAGGCTGTGGTGCGGTCAGAGGCCGTTCTCATACCTCCTGTCCGTCTGCCACACATTACACACCGGCCAGGTAATATAATGAAGAGCTAAGGCTGTGGTGCGGTAGAGGGCGTTCTCATACCTCCTGGTCATCTGCCACACATTACACACCGGCCAGGTAATATAATGAAGAGCTAAGGATGTGGTGCGGTCAGAGGCCGTTCTCACACCTCCTGTCCGTCTG
Source organism: Anomaloglossus baeobatrachus (assembly GCF_048569485.1). NCBI lineage: Eukaryota > Metazoa > Chordata > Amphibia > Anura > Aromobatidae > Anomaloglossus > Anomaloglossus baeobatrachus. Next base: position 558,425,795 of record NC_134357.1, read on the forward strand.
CCACACATTACACACCGGCCAGGTAATACAATGAAGAGCTAAGGCTGTGGTGCGGTCAGAGGCCGTTCTCATACCTCCTGTCCGTCTGCCACACATTACACACCGGCCAGGTAATATAATGAAGAGCTAAGGATGTGGTGCGGTCAGAGGCCGTTCTCATACCTCCTGTCCATCTGCCACACATTACACACCGGCCAGGTAATACAATGAAGAGCTAAGGATGTGGTGCGGTCAGAGGCCGTTCTCATACCTCCTGTCCATCTGCCACACATTACACACCGGCCAGGTAATATAATGAAGAGCTAAGGATGTGGTGCGGTAGAGGCCGTTCTCACACCTCCTGTCCGTCTGCCACACATTACACACCAGCCAGGTAATACAATGAAGAGGTAAGGATGTGGTGCGGTCAGAGGCCGTTCTGACACCTCCTGTCCGTCTGCCACACATTACACACCGGCCAGGTAATATAATGAAGAGCTAAGGATGTGGTGCGGTAGAGGCCGTTCTCACACCTCCTGTCCATCTGCCACACATTACACACCGGCCAGGTAATACAATGAAGAGCTGAGGATGTGGTGCGGTCAGAGGCTGTTCTCATACCTCCTGTCCGTCTGCCACACATTACACACCGGCCAGGTAATACAATGAAGAGCTGAGGATGTGGTGCGGTCAGAGGCCGTTCTCACACCTCCTGTCCGTCTGCCACACATTACACACCGGCCAGGTAATATAATGAAGAGCTAAGGATGTGGTGCGGTCAGAGGCCGTTCTCATACCTCCTGTCCATCTGCCACACATTACACACCAGCCAGGTAATACAATGAAGAGCTAAGGATGTGGTGCGGTCAGAGGCTGTTCTCACACCTCCTGTCCGTCTGCCACACATTACACACCGGCCAGGTAATATAATGAAGAGCTAAGGATGTGGTGCGGTAGAGGCCGTTCTCATACCTCCTGTCCGTCTGCCACACATTACACACCGGCCAGGTAATATAATGAAGAGCTAAGGATGTGGTGCGGTAGAGGCCGTTCTCATACCTCCTGTCCGTCTGCCACACATTACACACCGGCCAGGTAATATAATGAAGAGCTAAGGATGTGGTGCGGTAGAGGCCGTTCTCATACCTCCTGTCCGTCTGCCACACATTACACACCGGCCAGGTAATATAATGAAGAGCTAAGGATGTGGTGCGGTCAGAGGCCGTTCTCACACCTCCTGTCCATCTGCCACACATTACACACCGGCCGGGTAATATAATGAAGAGCTAAGGATGTGGTGCGGTCAGAGGCCGTTCTCACACCTCCTGTCCATCTGCCACACATTACACACCGGCCAGGTAATATAATGAAGAGCTAAGGATGTGGTGCGGTCAGAGGCCGTTCTCATACCTCCTGTCCATCTGCCACACATTACACACCGGCCAGGTAATAAAATGAAGAGGTAAGGCTGTGGTGCAGTCAGAGGCCGTTCTCATACCTCCTGTCCGTCTGCCACACATTACACACCGGCCAGGTAATATAATGAAGAGCTAAGGATGTGGTGCGGTCAGAGGCCGTTCTCATACCTCCTGTCCATCTGCCACACATTACACACCGGCCAGGTAATAAAATGAAGAGGTAAGGCTGTGGTGCAGTCAGAGGCCGTTCTCATACCTCCTGTCCGTCTGCCACACATTACACACCGGCCAGGTAATACAATGAAGAGCTAAGGATGTGGTGCGGTCAGAGGCCGTTCTCATACCTCCTGTCCATCTGCCACACATTACACACCGGCCAGGTAATATAATGAAGAGCTAAGGATGTGGTGCGGTCAGAGGCCGTTCTCACACCTCCTGTCCATCTGCCACACATTACACACCGGCCAGGTAATATAATGAAGAGCTAAGGATGTGGTGCGGTCAGAGGCCGTTCTCATACCTCCTGTCCGTCTGCCACACATTACACACCGGCCAGGTAATACAATGAAGAGCTAAGGATGTGGTGCGGTCAGAGGCCGTTCTCATACCTCCTGTCCATCTGCCACACATTACACACCGGCCAGGTAATATAACGAAGAGCTAAGGATGTGGTGCGGTCAGAGGCCGTTCTCATACCTCCTGTCCGTCTGCCACACATTACACACCGGCCAGGTAATACAATGAAGAGCTAAGGATGTGGTGCGGTAGAGGCCGTTCTCATACCTCCTGTCCATCTGTCACACATTACACACCGGCCAGGTAATATAATGAAGAGCTAAGGATGTGGTGCGGTAGAGGCCGTTCTCACACCTCCTGTCCGTCTGCCACACATTACACACCGGCCAGGTAATACAATGAAGAGCTAAGGATGTGGTGCGGTAGAGGCCGTTCTCACACCTCCTGTCCGTCTGCCACACATTACACACCGGCCAGGTAATACAATGAAGAGCTAAGGATGTGGAGCGGTCAGAGGCCGTTCTCACACCTCCTGTCCGTCTGCCACACATTACACACCGGCCAGGTAATATAATGAAGAGCTGAGGATGTGGTGCGGTAGAGGCCGTTCTCACACCTCCTGTCCATCTGCCACACATTACACACCGGCCAGGTAATATAATGAAGAGCTAAGGCTGTGGTGCGGTAGAGGGCGTTCTCATACCTCCTGGTCATCTGCCACACATTGGCCAGGTAATATAATGAAGAGCTAAGGATGTGGTGCGGTCAGAGGCCGTTCTCACACCTCCTGTCCGTCTGCCACACATTACACACCAGCCAGGTAATAATATGAAGAGCTAAGGATGTGGTGCGGTCAGAGGCCGTTCTCATACCTCCTGTCCATCTGCCACACATTACACAGCGGCCAGGTAATAATATGAAGAGCTAAGGATGTGGTGCGGTAGAGGCCGTTCTCATACCTCCTGTCCGTCTGCCACACATTACACACCGGCCAGGTAATACAATGAAGAGCTAAGGATGTGGTGCGGTCAGAGGCCGTTCTCACACCTCCTGTCCATCTACCACACATTACACACCGGCCAGGTAATATAATGAAGAGTTAAGGATGTGGTGCGGTCAGAGGCCGTTCTCACACCTCCTGTCCATCTACCACACATTACACACCGGCCAGGTAATATAATGAAGAGCTAAGGCTGTGGTGCGGTCAGAGGCCGTTCTCACACCTCCTGTCCGTCCGTCTGCCACACATTACACACCGGCCAGGTAATATAATGAAGAGCTAAGGCTGTGGTGCGGTCAGAGGCCGTTCTCATACCTCCTGTCCGTCTGCCACACATTACACACCGGCCAGGTAATACAATGAAGAGATAACGCTGTGGTGCGGTCAGAGGCCGTTCTCATACCTCCTGTCCATCTGCCACACATTACACACCGGCCAGGTAATACAATGAGGAGCTAAGGCTGTGGTGCGGTCAGGGGCCGTTCTCACACCTCCTGTCCATCTACCACACATTACACACCGGCCAGGTAATATAATGAAGAGCTAAGGCTGTGGTGCGGTAGAGGGCGTTCTCATACCTCCTGGTCATCTGCCACACATTACACACCGGCCAGGTAATATAATGAAGAGCTAAGGATGTGGTGCGGTCAGAGGCCGTTCTCACACCTCCTGTCCGTCTGCCACACATTACACACCGGCCAGGTAATACAATGAAGAGCTAAGGCTGTGGTGCGGTCAGAGGCCGTTCTCATACCTCCTGTCCGTCTGCCACACATTACACACCGGCCAGGTAATATAATGAAGAGCTAAGGCTGTGGTGCGGTAGAGGGCGTTCTCATACCTCCTGGTCATCTGCCACACATTACACACCGGCCAGGTAATATAATGAAGAGCTAAGGATGTGGTGCGGTCAGAGGCCGTTCTCACACCTCCTGTCCGTCTGCCACACATTACACACCGGCCAGGTAATACAATGAAGAGCTAAGGCTGTGGTGCGGTCAGAGGCCGTTCTCATACCTCCTGTCCGTCTGCCACACATTACACACCGGCCAGGTAATATAATGAAGAGCTAAGGATGTGGTGCGGTCAGAGGCCGTTCTCATACCTCCTGTCCATCTGCCACACATTACACACCGGCCAGGTAATACAATGAAGAGCTAAGGATGTGGTGCGGTCAGAGGCCGTTCTCATACCTCCTGTCCATCTGCCACACATTACACACCGGCCAGGTAATATAATGAAGAGCTAAGGATGTGGTGCGGTAGAGGCCGTTCTCACACCTCCTGTCCGTCTGCCACACATTACACACCAGCCAGGTAATACAATGAAGAGGTAAGGATGTGGTGCGGTCAGAGGCCGTTCTGACACCTCCTGTCCGTCTGCCACACATTACACACCGGCCAGGTAATATAATGAAGAGCTAAGGATGTGGTGCGGTAGAGGCCGTTCTCACACCTCCTGTCCATCTGCCACACATTACACACCGGCCAGGTAATACAATGAAGAGCTGAGGATGTGGTGCGGTCAGAGGCTGTTCTCATACCTCCTGTCCGTCTGCCACACATTACACACCGGCCAGGTAATACAATGAAGAGCTGAGGATGTGGTGCGGTCAGAGGCCGTTCTCACACCTCCTGTCCGTCTGCCACACATTACACACCGGCCAGGTAATATAATGAAGAGCTAAGGATGTGGTGCGGTCAGAGGCCGTTCTCATACCTCCTGTCCATCTGCCACACATTACACACCAGCCAGGTAATACAATGAAGAGCTAAGGATGTGGTGCGGTCAGAGGCTGTTCTCACACCTCCTGTCCGTCTGCCACACATTACACACCGGCCAGGTAATATAATGAAGAGCTAAGGATGTGGTGCGGTAGAGGCCGTTCTCATACCTCCTGTCCGTCTGCCACACATTACACACCGGCCAGGTAATATAATGAAGAGCTAAGGATGTGGTGCGGTAGAGGCCGTTCTCATACCTCCTGTCCGTCTGCCACACATTACACACCGGCCAGGTAATATAATGAAGAGCTAAGGATGTGGTGCGGTAGAGGCCGTTCTCATACCTCCTGTCCGTCTGCCACACATTACACACCGGCCAGGTAATATAATGAAGAGCTAAGGATGTGGTGCGGTCAGAGGCCGTTCTCACACCTCCTGTCCATCTGCCACACATTACACACCGGCCGGGTAATATAATGAAGAGCTAAGGATGTGGTGCGGTCAGAGGCCGTTCTCACACCTCCTGTCCATCTGCCACACATTACACACCGGCCAGGTAATATAATGAAGAGCTAAGGATGTGGTGCGGTCAGAGGCCGTTCTCATACCTCCTGTCCATCTGCCACACATTACACACCGGCCAGGTAATAAAATGAAGAGGTAAGGCTGTGGTGCAGTCAGAGGCCGTTCTCATACCTCCTGTCCGTCTGCCACACATTACACACCGGCCAGGTAATATAATGAAGAGCTAAGGATGTGGTGCGGTCAGAGGCCGTTCTCATACCTCCTGTCCATCTGCCACACATTACACACCGGCCAGGTAATAAAATGAAGAGGTAAGGCTGTGGTGCAGTCAGAGGCCGTTCTCATACCTCCTGTCCGTCTGCCACACATTACACACCGGCCAGGTAATACAATGAAGAGCTAAGGATGTGGTGCGGTCAGAGGCCGTTCTCATACCTCCTGTCCATCTGCCACACATTACACACCGGCCAGGTAATATAATGAAGAGCTAAGGATGTGGTGCGGTCAGAGGCCGTTCTCACACCTCCTGTCCATCTGCCACACATTACACACCGGCCAGGTAATATAATGAAGAGCTAAGGATGTGGTGCGGTCAGAGGCCGTTCTCATACCTCCTGTCCGTCTGCCACACATTACACACCGGCCAGGTAATACAATGAAGAGCTAAGGATGTGGTGCGGTCAGAGGCCGTTCTCATACCTCCTGTCCATCTGCCACACATTACACACCGGCCAGGTAATATAATGAAGAGCTAAGGATGTGGTGCGGTCAGAGGCCGTTCTCATACCTCCTGTCCGTCTGCCACACATTACACACCGGCCAGGTAATACAATGAAGAGCTAAGGATGTGGTGCGGTAGAGGCCGTTCTCATACCTCCTGTCCATCTGTCACACATTACACACCGGCCAGGTAATATAATGAAGAGCTAAGGATGTGGTGCGGTAGAGGCCGTTCTCACACCTCCTGTCCGTCTGCCACACATTACACACCGGCCAGGTAATACAATGAAGAGCTAAGGATGTGGTGCGGTAGAGGCCGTTCTCACACCTCCTGTCCGTCTGCCACACATTACACACCGGCCAGGTAATACAATGAAGAGCTAAGGATGTGGAGCGGTCAGAGGCCGTTCTCACACCTCCTGTCCGTCTGCCACACATTACACACCGGCCAGGTAATATAATGAAGAGCTGAGGATGTGGTGCGGTAGAGGCCGTTCTCACACCTCCTGTCCATCTGCCACACATTACACACCGGCCAGGTAATATAATGAAGAGCTAAGGCTGTGGTGCGGTAGAGGGCGTTCTCATACCTCCTGGTCATCTGCCACACATTGGCCAGGTAATATAATGAAGAGCTAAGGATGTGGTGCGGTCAGAGGCCGTTCTCACACCTCCTGTCCGTCTGCCACACATTACACACCGGCCAGGTAATACAATGAAGAGCTAAGGCTGTGGTGCGGTCAGAGGCCGTTCTCATACCTCCTGTCCGTCTGCCACACATTACACACCGGCCAGGTAATATAATGAAGAGCTAAGGATGTGGTGCGGTCAGAGGCCGTTCTCATACCTCCTGTCCATCTGCCACACATTACACACCGGCCAGGTAATACAATGAAGAGCTAAGGATGTGGTGCGGTCAGAGGCCGTTCTCATACCTCCTGTCCATCTGCCACACATTACACACCGGCCAGGTAATATAATGAAGAGCTAAGGATGTGGTGCGGTAGAGGCCGTTCTCACACCTCCTGTCCGTCTGCCACACATTACACACCAGCCAGGTAATACAATGAAGAGGTAAGGATGTGGTGCGGTCAGAGGCCGTTCTGACACCTCCTGTCCGTCTGCCACACATTACACACCGGCCAGGTAATATAATGAAGAGCTAAGGATGTGGTGCGGTAGAGGCCGTTCTCACACCTCCTGTCCATCTGCCACACATTACACACCGGCCAGGTAATACAATGAAGAGCTGAGGATGTGGTGCGGTCAGAGGCTGTTCTCATACCTCCTGTCCGTCTGCCACACATTACACACCGGCCAGGTAATACAATGAAGAGCTGAGGATGTGGTGCGGTCAGAGGCCGTTCTCACACCTCCTGTCCGTCTGCCACACATTACACACCGGCCAGGTAATATAATGAAGAGCTAAGGATGTGGTGCGGTCAGAGGCCGTTCTCATACCTCCTGTCCATCTGCCACACATTACACACCAGCCAGGTAATACAATGAAGAGCTAAGGATGTGGTGCGGTAGAGGCCGTTCTCACACCTCCTGTCCGTCTGCCACACATTACACACCGGCCAGGTAATATAATGAAGAGCTAAGGATGTGGTGCGGTCAGAGGCCGTTCTCATACCTCCTGTCCGTCTACCACACATTACACACCGGCCAGGTAATATAATGAAGAGCTAAGGATGTGGAGCGGTCAGAGGCCGTTCTCACACCTCCTGTCCGTCTGCCACACATTACACACCGGCCAGGTAATATAATGAAGAGCTGAGGATGTGGTGCGGTAGAGGCCGTTCTCACACCTCCTGTCCATCTGCCACACATTACACACCGGCCAGGTAATATAATGAAGAGCTAAGGATGTGGTGCGGTAGAGGCCGTTCTCATACCTCCTGTCCGTCTGCCACACATTACACACCGGCCAGGTAATATAATGAAGAGCTAAGGATGTGGTGCGGTAGAGGCCGTTCTCATACCTCCTGTCCGTCTGCCACACATTACACACCGGCCAGGTAATATAATGAAGAGCTAAGGATGTGGTGCGGTCAGAGGCCGTTCTCACACCTCCTGTCCATCTGCCACACATTACACACCGGCCGGGTAATATAATGAAGAGCTAAGGATGTGGTGCGGTCAGAGGCCGTTCTCACACCTCCTGTCCATCTGCCACACATTACACACCGGCCAGGTAATATAATGAAGAGCTAAGGATGTGGTGCGGTCAGAGGCCGTTCTCATACCTCCTGTCCATCTGCCACACATTACACACCGGCCAGGTAATAAAATGAAGAGGTAAGGCTGTGGTGCAGTCAGAGGCCGTTCTCATACCTCCTGTCCGTCTGCCACACATTACACACCGGCCAGGTAATACAATGAAGAGCTAAGGATGTGGTGCGGTCAGAGGCCGTTCTCATACCTCCTGTCCATCTGCCACACATTACACACCGGCCAGGTAATATAATGAAGAGCTAAGGATGTGGTGCGGTCAGAGGCCGTTCTCACACCTCCTGTCCATCTGCCACACATTACACACCGGCCAGGTAATATAATGAAGAGCTAAGGATGTGGTGCGGTCAGAGGCCGTTCTCATACCTCCTGTCCGTCTGCCACACATTACACACCGGCCAGGTAATACAATGAAGAGCTAAGGATGTGGTGCGGTCAGAGGCCGTTCTCATACCTCCTGTCCATCTGCCACACATTACACACCGGCCAGGTAATATAATGAAGAGCTAAGGATGTGGTGCGGTCAGAGGCCGTTCTCATACCTCCTGTCTGTCTGCCACACATTACACACCGGCCAGGTAATACAATGAAGAGCTAAGGATGTGGTGCGGTAGAGGCCGTTCTCATACCTCCTGTCCATCTGTCACACATTACACACCGGCCAGGTAATATAATGAAGAGCTAAGGATGTGGTGCGGTAGAGGCCGTTCTCACACCTCCTGTCCGTCTGCCACACATTACACACCGGCCAGGTAATACAATGAAGAGCTAAGGATGTGGTGCGGTAGAGGCCGTTCTCACACCTCCTGTCCGTCTGCCACACATTACACACCGGCCAGGTAATACAATGAAGAGCTAAGGATGTGGTGCGGTAGAGGCCGTTCTCACACCTCCTGTCCGTCTGCCACACATTACACACCGGCCAGGTAATATAATGAAGAGCTAAGGATGTGGTGCGGTCAGAGGCCGTTCTCATACCTCCTGTCCGTCTACCACACATTACACACCGGCCAGGTAATATAATGAAGAGCTAAGGATGTGGAGCGGTCAGAGGCCGTTCTCACACCTCCTGTCCGTCTGCCACACATTACACACCGGCCAGGTAATACAATGAAGAGCTAAGGCTGTGGTGCGGTAGAGGCCGTTCTCACACCTCCTGTCCGTCTGCCACACATTACACACCGGCCACTGTCACAGGTCTGGGAAGTTAATGAACAGCAATTCCATCTTTAGGCCCTGTGCGCACGCTGCGTATTTTGCCACGTTTTTTGGTGGTTTGTTGCCCAAAACTGCATGCATTGTCTTCCCCAGCAAAGTCTATGAGAATTCAGACAGGCTGTGCACACGTCGCTTCTTTGTTCCTTGCAGTTTTTGTGGAAGGAAAGAGCAGCAGCATGTCACTTCTTTCTGTGTTTTGGAGGACTGGCAGATCAATTCCCCGCTGACTCGGGTCATTGGGGGATTGATCCCCGGTGTCTGGTCAGATGCTGGTCCCCATAAAAAGTCTATGGGGACCAGAATCCGGCACAAAGGGGTAGGAGCAAGCACTTCATACTCACCGATCACCGGCGCGGCTGTCACACTGCTCCTGCGGCCTCTCATTCTTCTTCCTGGACCGCTCATTAGGATCATACATATTCACGGCTTCCCCTGCCCACTGGTGGCTGTGATTGGTTGCAGTCAGATGCACTCCCACACTGACTGACAGCTGTGTGACTGCAACCAATCACAGCCGCCGGTGGGTCTATATTGTACAGTAAAATAGCGTGCAGTCCCCTCAATTTTGATACCCAGCTAAGGTAAAGCCTCACAACTGGTGGCTGGAATTCTCAGACTGGGGAGGCCTATGGTTATTAGGCTGCCCCTCCCCCAGCCTAAAAATATCAGCCTGCAGCCTCCCGGATCGCTGCATCCATTAGATGTGACAATCCCTGCACTTTACCTGGATCATCTTGATTGCCCTGGTGTGATGGTAATCGGGGTAATAAGGAGTTAATAGCAGCCCATAGCTGCCACTAAGTCCTAAATTAGTGATGGTAGAATCTATGAGACCCCATAGAAGAGAGGAAATCCAGAAACAGCTTAATTAAAAGAAACTTTATTAAAGACAGTGGGAAAAAAAGGACACCCTGTCCATCACCGCGTCTCACACAGATGACTGCTCTTACATGACAATATCAAAGTGAATGCGGCCACTTATAAAACCCACACAACCTCTGAGGAGGGAACAAACACGTCACCGAATCATCAAATCACCAAGACACGAGCAAATGACAACTTACCATGATAGAAGATTACAAGAAGCATCAATACCAACATTATATAAGTACACCCCATATAATACACAGTACAGAGAATATATAAGTACACCCCATATAATACACAGTACAGAGAATATATAAGTACACCCCATATAATACACAGCACAGAGAATATATAAGTACACCCCATATAATACACAGCACAGAGAATATACAAGTACACCCCATATAATACACAGCACAGAGAATATATAAGTACACCCCATATAATACACAGCACAGAGAATATATAAGTACACCCCATATAATACACAGTACAGAGAATATACAAGTACACCCCATATAATACACAGCACAGAGAATATATAAGTACACCCCATATAATACACAGCACAGAGAATATACACAGAGATATCCTCTTCTGTCACTTGTGGGATTCTCTCCAATAGATGAAACCTTCATATTCAGTGGATGAGGAAGAATTCTCTGTGGAGCCGATATTGCCCCGAACTCTATAAAGAAAAATGACCAATAATTAGTAATAATAATAATAATAATAATAATAATAATAATGCCACAAATTCCCATAAACTGTATATAATGAATGCGCTGATAATCACCTGGTAATAAACCCATCAGTATCAGTCACAGATCATTGTGGAATTCAGCCCTTTGGGATCTCTGGCTCCAGCTTTAATATCCAATGGGCTTCCCTTATATACAGTGACTGCTCCAATCCCCTCCTCCTGGATCTATCCCCCCGCTCCATGCCTCTAATGGGAAAAGACAACAGGGACGCCAGGTGCTGCTCTGCGACTCCCCCACAGACAGAGCATTGCATTCCCCCCCCCTTCCCCCAGGCAGAGCATCGCACCCTCTCTCTTCCCCCCCCCTTCCCCCAGGCAGAGCATCGCACCCTCTCTCTTCCCCCCCCTTCCCACAGGCAGAGCATCGCACCCTCTCCCCCCCCCTTCCCACAGGCAGAGCATCGCACCCTCTCCCCCCCCTTCCCACAGGCAGAGCATCGCACCCTCTCCCCCCCCCTTCCCACAGGCAGAGCATCGCACCCTCTCCCCCCCCTTCCCACAGGCAGAGCATCGCACCCTCTCCCCCCCCCCCCCTTCCCACAGGCAGAGCATCGCACCCTCTCCCCCCCCCCCCCTTCCCACAGGCAGAGCATCGCACCCCCTCTCTCCCCCTTCCCACAGGCAGAGCATCGCACCCCCTCTCCCCCCCTTCCCACAGGCAGAGCATCGCACCCTCTCCCCCCCCCCCTTCCCACAGGCAGAGCATCGCACCCTCTCCCCCCCCCCTTCCCACAGGCAGAGCATCGCACCCCCTCTCTCCCCCTTCCCACAGGCAGAGCATCGCACCCCCTCTCCCCCCCTTCCCACAGGCAGAGCATCGCACCCCCTCTCTCCCCCTTCCCACAGGCAGAGCATCGCACCCCCTCTCTCCCCCTTCCCACAGGCAGAGCATCGCACCCCCTCTCTCCCCCTTCCCACAGGCAGAGCATCGCACCCCCTCTCTCCCCCTTCCCACAGGCAGAGCATCGCACCCCCTCTCTCCCCCTTCCCACAGGCAGAGCATCGCACCCCCTCTCTCCCCCTTCCCACAGGCAGAGCATCGCACCCCCTCTCTCCCCCTTCCCACAGGCAGAGCATCGCACCCCCTCTCTCCCCCTTCCCACAGGCAGAGCATCGCACCCCCTCTCTCCCCCTTCCCACAGGCAGAGCATCGCACCCCCTCTCTCCCCCTTCCCACAGGCAGAGCATCGCACCCCCTCTCTCCCCCTTCCCACAGGCAGAGCATCGCACCCCCTCTCTCCCCCCTTCCCACAGGCAGAGCATCGCACCCCCTCTCTCCCCCCTTCCCACAGGCAGAGCATCGCACCCCCTCTCTCCCCCTTCCCACAGGCAGAGCATCGCACCCCCTCTCTCCCCCTTCCCACAGGCAGAGCATCGCACCCCCTCTCTCCCCCTTCCCACAGGCAGAGCATCGCACCCCCTCTCTCCCCCTTCCCACAGGCAGAGCATCGCACCCCCTCTCTCCCCCTTCCCACAGGCAGAGCATCGCACCCCCTCTCTCCCCCTTCCCACAGGCAGAGCATCGCACCCCCTCTCTCCCCCTTCCCACAGGCAGAGCATCGCACCCCCTCTCTCCCCCTTCCCACAGGCAGAGCATCGCACCCCCTCTCTCCCCCTTCCCACAGGCAGAGCATCGCACCCCCTCTCTCCCCCTTCCCACAGGCAGAGCATCGCACCCCCCTCTCTCCCCCTTCCCACAGGCAGAGCATCGCACCCCCCTCTCTCCCCCTTCCCACAGGCAGAGCATCGCACCCCCTCTCTCCCCCTTCCCACAGGCAGAGCATCGCACCCCCTCTCTCCCCCTTCCCACAGGCAGAGCATCGCACCCCCTCTCTCCCCCTTCCCACAGGCAGAGCATCGCACCCCCTCTCTCCCCCTTCCCACAGGCAGAGCATCGCACCCCCTCTCTCCCCCTTCCCACAGGCAGAGCATCGCACCCCCTCTCTCCCCCTTCCCACAGGCAGAGCATCGCACCCCCTCTCTCCCCCTTCCCACAGGCAGAGCATCGCACCCCCTCTCTCCCCCTTCCCACAGGCAGAGCATCGCACCCCCTCTCTCCCCCTTCCCACAGGCAGAGCATCGCACCCCCTCTCTCCCCCTTCCCACAGGCAGAGCATCGCACCCCCTCTCTCCCCCTTCCCACAGGCAGAGCATCGCACCCCCTCTCTCCCCCTTCCCACAGGCAGAGCATCGCACCCCCTCTCTCCCCCTTCCCACAGGCAGAGCATCGCACCCCCTCTCTCCCCCTTCCCACAGGCAGAGCATCGCACCCCCTCTCTCCCCCTTCCCACAGGCAGAGCATCGCACCCCCTCTCTCCCCCTTCCCACAGGCAGAGCATCGCACCCCCTCTCTCCCCCTTCCCACAGGCAGAGCATCGCACCCCCTCTCTCCCCCTTCCCACAGGCAGAGCATCGCACCCCCTCTCTCCCCCTTCCCACAGGCAGAGCATCGCACCCCCTCTCTCCCCCTTCCCACAGGCAGAGCATCGCACCCCCTCTCTCCCCCTTCCCACAGGCAGAGCATCGCACCCCCTCTCTCCCCCTTCCCACAGGCAGAGCATCGCACCCCCTCTCTCCCCCTTCCCACAGGCAGAGCATCGCACCCCCTCTCTCCCCCTTCCCACAGGCAGAGCATCGCACCCCCTCTCTCCCCCTTCCCACAGGCAGAGCATCGCACCCCCTCTCTCCCCCCCCCTTCCCACAGGCAGAGCATCGCACCCCCTCTCTCCCCCCCCCTTCCCACAGGCAGAGCATCGCACCCCCTCTCCCCCCCCCCCTTCCCACAGGCAGAGCATCGCACCCTCTCTCTCCCCCTTCCCACAGGCAGAGCATCGCACCCTCTCTCTCCCCCTTCCCACAGGCAGAGCATCGCACCCCCTCTCTCCCCCTTCCCACAGGCAGAGCATCGCACCCCCTCTCTCCCCCTTCCCACAGGCAGAGCATCGCACCCCCTCTCTCTCCCTTCCCACAGGCAGAGCATCGCACCCTCTCTCTCCCCCTTCCCACAGGCAGAGCATCGCACCCTCTCTCTCCCCCTTCCCACAGGCAGAGCATCGCACCCTCTCTCTCCCCCTTCCCACAGGCAGAGCATCGCACCCTCTCTCTCCCCCTTCCCACAGGCAGAGCATCGCACCCTCTCTCCCCACAGTCAGAGCATCGCACCTACTGCTGCACACTATTGCACCCAGAGACGGTGACCTACAATCCCTTTTTTATTTCCCCCTGAGACTCATACATGATAAGCTCCATCAGATATTACCTCCTGTTACATCACACTCAGGGCTGGAAACAGCAGAAACAGGGAAGAGGGGAAACATCCTGCTGCTTGTACGGCAACTGTGCACTGACTGCCGGGAACTACAGGCTCCTCCCACACAGGAGGCCGGTCACATGGGTGTGACGTCAGCAGAGGTCCTTCTAGCCACTGGGATCTAGACTCTACCGTCAGAAAGGGGGCTGAGGGCGGGAAAGGGCCAAGGACCGGGTTGAGTCTAGAATGTACAGGCTCCTGACAGGTTTTGGGCGTGGCCATTTGGGTTGGGGGCGTGGCAACGTTTTTTCCTCTTCACTATACTCATGCAGGCATCACCCCCCCCTCCCCCGCTTCTATTATAATCACCTCTATGCCCAGGTGGACTTACTGAAATAATGTTTAACATCAGGCTGCATTTTGAACACGCCCCTATCACAGGACCAGTTACCTCATACCTGTCAAGAGACCGTACATTCTAGACGCAACCCTAGCTATATGGCTGCTCTGTGCTTTCAGGACCTGTGATGATGTCACATGGAGGGGAGGAGTCAGGGGTCACATGATCAGCTCCTCAGTGTATGCAGGACTCTGCTGTGCTGGGTGTCATGGTGCTGGGTGAGATGAAGTTTATGTGTGGGGTCAGGAGGGGTTTACAGTGTGGATGTAGCAGAGCTGAGTGTGTACGTAGCGGGGCCGAGTGTGTACGAGGTGTACGGAGCGGAGCCGTGTGTGTACGAGGTGTGCGGAGCAAAGCCGTGTGTGTACGAGGTGTACGGAGCGGAGCCGTGTGTGTACGAGGTGTGCGGAGCGGAGCCGTGTGTGTACGAGGTGTGCGGAGCGGAGCCGTGTGTGTACGAGGTGTACGGAGCGGAGCCGAGTGTGTACGAGGTGTACGAAGCGGAGCCGAGTGTGTGTACGAGGTGTACGGAGCGGAGCCGAGTGTGTGTACGAGGTGTGCGGAGCGGAGCCGAGTGTGTGTACGAGGTGTGCGGAGCGGAGCCGAGTGTGTGTACGAGGTGTGCGGAGCGGAGCCGAGTGTGTGTACGAGGTGTGCGGAGCGGAGCCGAGTGTGTGTACGAGGTGTGCGGAGCGGAGCCGAGTGTGTGTACGAGGTGTGCGGAGCGGAGCCGAGTGTGTGTACGAGGTGTGCGGAGCGGAGCCGAGTGTGTGTACGAGGTGTGCGGAGCGGAGCCGAGTGTGTGTACGAGGTGTGCGGAGCGGAGCCGAGTGTGTGTACGAGGTGTGCGGAGCGGAGCCGAGTGTGTGTACGAGGTGTGCGGAGCGGAGCCGAGTGTGTGTACGAGGTGTGCGGAGCGGAGCCGAGTGTGTGTACGAGGTGTGCGGAGCGAAGCCGAGTGTGTGTACGAGGTGTGCGGAGCGGAGCCGAGTGTGTGTACGAGGTGTGCGGAGCGGAGCCGAGTGTGTGTACGAGGTGTGCGGAGCGGAGCCGAGTGTTTGTACGAGGTGTACGGAGTAAAGCCAGAGCAGAGCTGTATGTGTATGATGTGTGTGGAGCAGAGTCACATGTGTCCCAGTTGCTGGAGAATGGAAGGATAAAATAGAGGAGTTGGGGTTCATATTTAGCCTGGAAAAAGGCTGAATGTTTAAAGGGAATCTGTCACCGTTTAAAGTTGTGTGTTTTGTATTTTTTATTATTAATATGGGCACACGGGTGGCATAGAGTTGACATTATCATATATATATATATATATATATATATATACACATACATATACAGGTGGCCTAGAGGTGACATTATCCATTATGTATGTATGTATGTATGTATATATATATATATATATATATATATATATATATATTTCATACACACATACATTATCGATAATTTCACACCTAGGCCACCTGTATATGTGTGTGTGTGTGTGTGTGTATATATATATATATATATATATTTATTATATTATATACACACACACCAGCTGTACTACCCGGCTTCGCCCGGGTTAATAACTGTTCACAAAATAGAATGTATTAACAAAAATGTATACTGCACACAAAAACCACAAAACAAATAGAAATGTAATTATTAAATGGCAAAAACTAAGCTAATAGAAGCATTTCACAACATATATTTCAACACCCCAGATATTCCACACAGGTTTAACTAAATTGGCTAAGTAATGTGCTCCGTCTGCCTCTTTCCCCGTCTGCCTCTTTCCCCGTCTGCCTCTTTCCCCGTCTGCCTCTTTCCCCGTCTGCCTCTTTCCCCGTCTGTCTCTTTCCCCGTCTGTCTCTTTCCCCGTCTGTCTCTTTCCCCGTCTGTCTCTTTTCCCGTCTGTCTCTTTCCCCGTCTGTCTCTTTCCCCGTCTGTCTCTTTCCCCGTCTGTCTCTTTCCCCGTCTGTCTCTTTCCCCGTCTGTCTCTTTCCCCGTCTGCCTCTTTCCCCGTCTGTCTCTTTCCCCGTCTGTCTCTTTCCCCGTCTGTCTCTTTCCCCGTCTGTCTCTTTCCCCGTCTGTCTCTTTCCCCGTCTGTCTCTTTCCCCGTCTGTCTCTTTCCCCGTCTGTCTCTTTCCCCGTCTGTCTCTGTCTGTCTCTCCACCGACATCTTATTACCTCACATATAAGCTTCTTATACTAAGAATGTCTTTTGTTCCTATAGCAACTAAATCACATCTCCTACTAATAACCTGTAGTTCCAGGCTCCATTTACTTTAATGGAGGCATGTTTTTTGGAGAATAACTGTAAAGCGCGGGGTTAAATTTTCCTGTCAAAACATAGTCTACGATGGTCCCTGGGTCACATGAGGTGTCTGTGCAACATTTCGTGATTGTAAATGCGACGGTGCGGATATACTTTTCGTTTCACTTTTTCACCATTATGTAGATGGGGGCAAAATTGATTGGTAAATTGGAACGCGCGAGGTTAAAATTTCGCCTCACAACATAGCCTATGACGCTCTCGGGGTCCAGACGTGTGAGTGTGCAAAGCGACTGTGCAGATCACACACACACACACACACACACACACACACACACACACACACACACACACACACACACACCCCTCCCCCTCCCCATCTCTTTAGTATGCCGGTGACATCAGGTGCGTGGCTAGAAATTCCTCGCCTACACATTCTGCCTGCCGTCCCTCCCTGCACTGTTCCGCCCTTCCATTGCTAGTCTTCAATGTTGATGTGCGCAGGCGCTACACAGTCACTGCAACTTCACCATGCAGGAGAGAGACAGCAGGCAGAATGCACAAACAAAAAATGAAAAAATTAAAAACTTTATCACCCCCTTTTTACCCCAAAAATCTTTGAAAACTAAACAATAGGAAAAAATACACATTTGTTATGGACGAGTTTAGAAATGCCCGCTCTACCAAATATAAAGTCAATTAATCTGATCGTTAAATGGCGTAGAAAGAAAAATAAAAATGCCAGAATTATCTTTTTTTAGCATTAAAATGCAATAACAGGCGATCAAAACATTGTATTTACCCAAAAATGATGTAATTAAAAATGTCAGCTTCAAAGACAAAAAATAAGCAGTCACTGAGCCCCAGATCCCGAAAATGAAAATGCTACGTGTCTCGGAAAATGGCGACCAAAACGCTCTTTTTGTTTTCTTAGTGCAAATGTTTTTTTCTCCAGTTAGATAAAAGTAAAACTATACATGTTTGCTGTCTACAAACTCGTACTGGTACACCATTCTGAGTCTGAACTGAGTGCAAAAACCTAAAAAATCTACACTATATGGAGAGAAGGTATGCACACCAATGACTATGTAAGGGTATGTGCGCACGTTGCTTTTTACCTGCTTTTTACCTGCTTTTTTGCTGCTTTTTCTTCTGCGCTGTTTAATGCCATAATGGATGTGTTCTTCTATTCAAGCAAAGTCTATGGGAATTTGGGTTTCTTGTTCACACTATGTTGTTCAAAATGCTGCCTTTTTGTGGCAGAACTTTGGTCAAAAACTCAGCTTTGCAGTGCAAAACCCAAATGGCAAAAACAATTGACATGTTGCTTCTTTGAAAAGCTGAGTTTTTGACCAAAGTTCTGCCTCAAAAAGGCAGCATTTTGAACAACATAGTGTGAACAAGAAACCCAAATTCCCATAGACTTTGCTTGAATAGAAGAACACATCCATTATGGCATTAAACAGCGCAGAAGAAAAAGCAGCAAAAAAGCAGGTAAAAAGCAGGTAAAAAGCAACGTGCGCACATACCCTAAGGGGAATATATGAAATAGCAGAAACTGCTGTGTGAATACTGACATAAAAAATCCAATAGCTATATGTGAGAATGAAATGTGAAAAATGGAACCTGCATTACTGCCATGAACATATGAATCAAGAGAAATTTAGCTACTGAATTGATCAATACAACAGAGCCCCAACACTACGCCAAAGTATTTCTCTACGTTGGGGTCCCTAGCTTGTGTGTGTCCTCTCATGCAGTTAAAAAACTTACCGTGTATGGGAAGCTGAGACCCAGGCTATATATGCGTATAATGTGGACTGGCAATAGGTGTGGTGGGGAGGGTTCACAAACGAAAGAGTACAAATTAATCAAGAAATAACGTCTGGAACACCATACTGAGTCTGAACTGGGTGCAAAAACCTATTGCCAGTCCACATTATACGCATAAATAGCCTGGGTCTCAGCTTCCCATACACCAGGGGTGGGGAACGACTTTTTATGCGGCCCCCAGGCACATTCCCAGGGACCGCTGTGCTCTGGCAGCAGCCGCGCTTTTCCCGGCTGCCGGCCCTTTAAATCTCACTGCCTGATGCCTTGAGGGTAGATGCTAGAATGTATGGGCTCTATCCAGATCCTGACTTCCAGGACCTGACTGCAGCCCATACATTCTAGGCTTAACCCCGGCCTGTGCTAGTGTGCTCTGGTGGGCGGGGTAAGTATGTCACAGAAGAGCTGCAGCAGATTTACCAGCCTCCCGGACCTGCTGTGTGTGTGACTCCTCCTCCCCCTCACTGTGAGTACGCAACCCATCGCTGCCCCCCCCCCCCCCCGCTAAGTGCTGTGTACTCCCTCGTGCTGTGTGTACCCCTCAATGCTGTGTACCCCTAATGCTGTGTACCCCCCAGTGCTGTGTACCCCCTCGTGCTGTTTGTACCTCCCAGTGCTGTGTACCCCCTAATGCTGTGTGTACCTCCCCAGTGCTGTGTACCCCCCCAGTGTTGTATGTACCCCCTAATGCAGTGTGTACCCCCTAATGCAGTGTGTACCCCCTAATGCAGTGTGTACCCCCTAATGTTGAGTACACCCCTAGTACAGTGTGTACCCCCTAGTACTGTGTGTGCTCCCCTAGTGCTGTCTGTACCCCTTGGGTGATGTCTATGCCCCCCCAGTGCTGTCCGCACCACCTAATGCTGTCCATGCTGCAACCAGTGCTGTCCATGCCACGGTCAGTGCTGTCTGTGCCCCCTTATGCTGTCCGTGCTCCCCAGTGCTGTGTGCCACCCCTCAGCACTATGTACCCCCCAGTGCTCTGAACTTGCTACTGCTGTCTGTACCCTCCCACTGCTTTCTATGCCCCCCAGTCTGTGCCCTCCTGTTGATGTCTATGCTCCCCCAGACTTCTCTGTGTCTCCCTAGTGATGCCACCTAGTGCTGTCCGTGCTGCCACCTAGTGCTGTCTGTGCTGCCACCTAGTGCTGTCTGTGCTGCCACCTAGTGCTGTCTGTGCTGCCACCTAGTGCTGTCTGTGCTGCCACCTAGTGCTGTCTGTGCTGCCACCTAGTGCTGTCTGTGCTGCCACCTAGTGCTGTCTGTGCTGCCACCTAGTGCTGTCTGTGCTGCCACCTAGTGCTGTCTGTGCTGCCACCTAGTGCTGTCTGTGCTGCCACCTAGTGCTGTCTGTGCTGCCACCTAGTGCTGTCTGTGCTGCCACCTAGTGCTGTCCGTGCTGCCACCTAGTGGCCAGGACCTGGGACAGAACGTTAGCTCTATTGAACTCCAACTCCAGAACACTCTACCCAGCACGGACTGGGATAAGATTCACTCTAAAACTAAGGAGACGATAGCCGAATTCAGAAGAACCTTACAAGAGCGAAAGAGGTCCAAGTTTGTAAGAGATCAGGACGACTATTCCAGGAATCGTGTCTACCGTTGGCAGTTCGTAGAGGACAACCCTAGGCGACCAGCTTTTTACAATCGCTATTCTTCATCGTCTGGATCGGATACAGAGCAATTTATTCCTCGACAAGCCCGTTTTTTAGGCCAACGTTCAAATCAAAAAGGAAGACGCGGCGCAGCAAGAGGGGCCACAGGAACCATACCGACCTACCACGTGCAGACACGATCTCAGGTATTAACTTAGTGTATAACATCTCTTCTTACAATCTATCTGTAACTGAGTCACGTGTATTGCAAAAAGGTTTATCCTTTTGTCCCACTCCATCCTTTAACACATTTGTATTGGATCAGGAGATGAGGAGGTTTTTTAGGACCCTTAGGTTGAAAGCCCATTTCAGCACGGATAGGGACACACCTATTGAGACAACTCCATCCACTCCCGACAACATGTTTCGGTTGAAGCAGCTGGATTTGAGAATTCCCAGCTCCTTTAACCCGCCTAAGTCTTATCATCCGATCGAAACTTATGTTGCCTTGGTTTCCAGGGATATTGGTCAAACATTAAAATCGGTCGATGAGGGGCAATTTAAGATAAAACATAACCTCACCATAGAAGAGAGCCGGGCAATGTCCGATTTGAAAAATAATCCTAAGATCGTTATTAAACCGGCGGATAAAGGTGGGGCCATAGTGGTACTTGACAAAACATATTATGTCAATGAGATATTGAGCCAACTTAGTGATACTGATACCTATTGTCCCATTCCACGTGACCCCACATCCCACATACAAGGACTGATTAAGAACATAGTTGACCTCTATCTTACCAATAACACCATAGACCAGAAACTGGCGGAGTTTCTCATCAAGGCACACCCCATAACACCGGTATTTTACACGCTACCTAAGGTTCATAAAAACATGAACCAACCCCCTGGACGCCCCATTGTAGCGTCCACTGAATCCGTTCTGTCCCCACTTGCCATCACGGTGGAACGAATTCTCACTCCCCTGATAACAGAGATCAAATCGTATCTCAAGGATACCTCTGATTTTTTGACACACTTACAACAAGTTGGGATGTTACCTCCTGGGTGCCTACTGGTATCCTTTGACGTCAATAGTTTGTATACTAGCATCCAACACCAGGAAGGGATGCAAGCTGTAGACTGGTTTTTGTCCAAATATAGTTCTTATTCCCCGATACAGAACAAATTTTGCCTGGACCTTCTCCGTATTGTTCTCGAAAACAACTTCTTCTTGTTCCAAGATCAATTTTACGCTCAGAAACGCGGGACCGCGATGGGCTCAAACTTAGCACCCCCTTATGCTAATATCTATATGGCGCACTTCGAGGAGGTTTACGTTTATAATCACCCACTATGGTTAGAACATTCTGTAACCTGGAAAAGGTACATCGATGACATATTCATGATTTGGAGGGGGGACTCGGTGACCTTATTTCAATTTTTTACTGACCTGAATTCATTCAGACAGGGTCTGACTTTTACCATCCATCATGACTCACATGAGATCAATTTTTTGGACACTTTGGTAATGTTATCTGCTGGCACCTTGAGTACAGATTTGTACGTTAAACCCACTGACCGGAATAGCCTGTTACATTACACAAGTTGTCATCCACGTCACACGAAACAGGGACTCCCCATTTCCCAACATAAACGTGTTGAACGTATTGTATCGGACCCTTTACAACGCAATATAAGATCCACAGAGATGCGCAACAAATTTCTTCAAAGAGGGTATCCACCTGAAATTGCGGATAGGAGATCTTCCCAGAGACCTACCATTAACAAAAAGGTTCCACGGGTTTCATGCATTAATACCTACCATCCTTTTTCACCCTTAATTAGGAGCATCATATGCAGGCATTGGCCACTTTTGAGCAAGGCCTACCCGGAAGTGAGTGAGTTCCAATCACTCCCTTTGTTCTGTAATAAAAGACCACAGAATCTTCGTGACAATTTAGTCAGAGCCGACATTGGCTCTAATAAGATTGTACAGAGACAAACCTTTTTGGGCACCCCTAAGAGAGGGAATTTCCCGTGTCATCACTGCGTGCAATGTAACAATCTCACCAGGGGTGACACCTTTACCCATCCTTTGTCAGGTCGCGTTTTTCCGATACAGGGATTTTTCACCTGCGAATCCTCTTATGTAGTTTATCTGATCAAGTGCCCGTGCGGTCTCGGATATGTTGGAGAGACTACCCAACATGTCCGAGACCGCATCAGTAAGCATAAATCCACAATTCGGTGCAAGCAGATCCTACTACCCATCCCGCATCACTTCATTACATATGGACATACAATTGCCCAATTGAAGTATCAAGTACTTGAACATGTTCCTCCCCCTAGAAGGGGTGGCAATCGAGTGCGTACCCTTAAGGAAAGAGAATCCTATTGGATTTTCACTCTCAATACATTGGAGCCCAGGGGTCTCAATCGAGAACATGACATGTGCTTATAACTCCCTTTATATATGATCCATTCTTCCTTTACAAGAGTCTATATGTCTTCTCACGAGATTACATTATGTCTTATTGGATTATTATTATTTATCTTGGGTGTCCTTAGGTCTAATTATGTCATTTAATTCCATTAGGTATCTCGGTTTCTTATTATTTTATCTTGTTCATTATGTGTATAACTGTAAAACTCCAATATAAGGGCAAATAGCAGTAGAATTATGACTCTATGAATGACCCCAATCTAATTCTTTTTCTTTTTTCTTTTAGGCACTTTCCTCCACCTGACCCCTGCACCAACCGGCACTTGTTTTGGTCATCCATCTACATCTGCACTATGTAGTATCACCATGTGGCGTATCCTCCAGTTCACCTTAAGTGCATTACGACCTTTTGCCTCACATGGACGCTACAGTTTATAGTCTACTCTTTCCAACACACTGGCCGGTGTTCTGTGTCCGGCTTGGGCGCTGCGCCAATAGCCAGGCGCGGCGCCTTTGCTGCACGCAATCCACGGTCCAGCCTGCACCTACACCCCACTGTCATCTTGTGACACGCCCCCCTACGAGTGTCTTCCAACCACAGCACCTCACATTATCGGCGCGTGTGACGCTCCCCGCGCATGCGCGGTGCACTGGTTGCACTGCGCATGCGCGGCGTGCGCTTCACCGGCCACACGCTGCGTTCCACCGTCCAGGAAGTCGGACGGGGAATGCACTGCTCCCTAGTATAAATAAGTCCCTTGCCACGGTCGGATGCACTCCTCCCTGGGGCCTACACCCGATACCCTGCACCACCACTGAGAGGTATGTGTACCGGTTCATTCCGGTCTAAGCCACGATATCAGGAGCCTTTATCCATTGTTTCTTATGCCCTCTTTCACAGTCCCTATACAGCGCTCTGTTCGCCCTTTACCTCCACCAGCATACACCAGGTATGTTATCTGGCCTACACTATGGTGTCTGATATATTCATCCCATATACTATTATTTATGTCATGTTCCCTATAGGGTTCCCCATAGAGCCCCACTGGGACGTTTTTTCCCTTGAATTTCCACAGGGCCTTAATGATTGAGTCCCTTATGCTCATAAAGGTAATATCATTGGAACGCTCTGCACACTATATGTACCTTATATTGGTGTTATTTTTTCATGTATGTACACTTATTTTTTCATGTATGTACACTTCTAATTTTTTGCAATATTTGCCTATAGAGATTGTGACCCTGAAACTACTAAGAATCTTTCAGCTGCACCAATATGTTATTTGGATACACCCTTATAACATAATCTAATACGTGGCTATCATATAACAATACAGGTATTCCTTACCTTTTTTCAAAAACTATTTTTCATGGATAGCCTGTATATATCCTTACACTAGTACATGCGATACACATATCTTGTACTGTTCACGGTATACGAACTCCCCCCTCTTCTCTCCAGGCACCCTTGCCTTTTCATGAATTTGAGGCAACTGAAAACCCTTCAGTGAGTGCATTCTACCAACCCTCACTACACCCATTGGGGTTTTTCCAGCAGTAACTCAGGTAGTGACATTCATTCCTTTTTAAAAGATTTTTTTCTTTTCTCTTTTCTCCTTTTCTCTCGTTCCCTCTCCCTTCTATCGGAATATGCAGTGGTCACTGATGTGTGTCCTATGTTCCATATCTCTTTTAGGTAGTACAACCCACCACCTATTCATTATCATACCATTTATCTTATTTTTCATATTTCTGAGGTGACTGGGAATCCTTTGATATAAGAGCCCCTCTCACCTAGATTATGGAGTGACATCCATTACCTATCACTGTGTAGGGATATAGGTAGTTTCATCTTTACCTCTTGGTCTCACGGCCCATGTTTTTGTCACAGCCCATGTGTCATAATAATTCTTATGCCATTTATTTTAGATTCTACCCAATTCCAGCTTTTGGAATAGGCTCGCATTGTCTACACTAGAAATTCTAAGTGCATAAGGTACCGAGACATATATATGTTCACACTGCTATATTGGACACAGTATGAAAATCGAGTTCTTTTCTCATAATCAGGTTTTTGTGATTTTGATATGATGTGTGTTCACTCTTTTGACTATGTAGGATTACGAGTTTTCCATTTGTACCATTGGCAATGACGCGATACAATTGAACACACACCACCGTGTTACTCATATAGGTGTGTATCCATTGTGCCTGACTTTGTTTTGGTTATTTCTTTTTTATTTTATTTTATATTTTTTTCTTGAATAGTCTCTCAAATGGGCCTTATGGGAATTCTCTGTTCCCCTTTGTATAATTGCATCCTTTATGCTTTTTAGGAAAATTCTTGCATGTGCATCATGGTTAAATGATTTATTGTACCACGATATACTGGATTAATATGCTGTACTAATTACATGTTTATATTATTTTGTAACCCCCTATGATCGTAGATAACCATGTCCATGATTAAGACCTGTGAATAAGGTCGAAACGTCGGACGATTTATCATCCTTTTTTGCACTAATAAAAGAATTTTCAGCATTTCAAGGAGTCTTTTATCATCTCATTGATCACTTTAGTGTGCCAGAGCTAAGTTTATTATATTGCCACCTAGTGCTGTCCGTGCTGCCACCTAGTGCTGTCCGTGCTGCCACCTAGTGCTGTCCGTGCTGCCACCTAGTGCTGTCCGTGCTGCCACCTAGTGCAGTCCGTGCTGCCACCTAGTGCAGTCCGTGCTGCCACCTAGTGCAGTCCGTGCTGCCACCTAGTGCAGTCCGTGCAGCCACCTAGTGCAGTCCGTGCAGCCACCTAGTGCAGTCCGTGCAGCCACCTAGTGCTGTCTGTGCCACAGCCAAGGCTGTCCATGCCCCCCTACTGATGTATATGCCCCAGCCCCCTCCTGTGATGTATATGCCCCAGCCCCTCCTGTGATGTGTACTCCCAGTGTCTCCTGTAATTTATGCACCCCAGCTCCTCCTGTGATGTATATGCCCCAGCCCCTCCTGTGATCTATATGCCCCCAGCATCTCCAGACCGAGACAAACCTGGAAAAGCAGCTGTGAGAAACAAGATGATCAATATCACCGAACATCACAGTCACACCAAACAGAAGCAGCTCCTGCCTCCACAGTAGGGGTGAGTTAATTAATCGTTTGACCAAATATAGCTGGGTTATTTTTCAAGTTGATAATGTTGTTCGGCCCCCAAAGGTTAGTAGGAAATTCCAAATGGCCCCCGGCAGTAAAAAAGTTCCCCACCCCTGCCATACACGGTAAGTTTTTTTAACTGCATGAGAAGACACACACAAGCTAGGGACCCCAACGTAGAGAAATACTTTGGCGTAGTGTTGGGGCTCTATTGCATTGATGAATTCAATAGCTAAATTTCTCTTTATTCATATATTCATGGCAGTAATGCAAGTTCCATTTTTCACATTTTCACTCTTACATATAGCTATTGAATTTTTCATGTCAGTATTCACACAGCAGTTTCTGCTTTTCATATATTCCCCTTACATAGTCACTGGTGTGCATACCTTATCTCCATATAGTACAAACTCGTACTGACCTGAGTGATCATACTGACATGTCACTTTTAACATTGAACATGGTAAATAAAAAAAAACCAAAAAAACAATTGTATGGTCCCCCCCCAAAAAAAAAAAGTATTAATAATAGTATTTGGTTGGGTCACATAAGAACATAAAAATAAATTAGATCATCAAAAAGTTAATTTATTTCAGTAATTCAACACAAAAAGGGGAAACACATATTATATAGAGTCATTACACACAGAGGGGTCTATTCCTATATATTATATAGAGTCATTACACACAGGGATCTATTCCTATATATTATATAGAGTCATTACACACAGAGGGATCTATACCTATATATTATATAGTCATTACACACAGAGGGAACTATTTCACATGTTTATTATATAGAGTCATTACACACAGGGATCTATTACTGTATATTACATAAGAGTCATTACACACAGAGGAATCTTGTTAAAGTGTTTATTTCTGTTATTGTTGATGATTATGGCTTACAGCCATTGAAAACCCAAAAGTCATTATCTCAGAAAATTAGAATATTACATAAGACCAACTGAAAAATGATTTTACACTCAGAAATGTTGGCGCCTACTGAAACGTATGTAC
Source organism: Anomaloglossus baeobatrachus (assembly GCF_048569485.1). NCBI lineage: Eukaryota > Metazoa > Chordata > Amphibia > Anura > Aromobatidae > Anomaloglossus > Anomaloglossus baeobatrachus. The sequence continues at coordinate 558,452,706 of NC_134357.1, forward strand.
AGTAAATGCCTCAATACTTGAGGGGGCTCCTTTTGCATTAATTACTGCATCAATGCAGCGTGGCAAGGAGGTGATCAGCCTGTGACACTGCTGAGGTGTTATGGAAGCCCAGGTTGCTTTGATAGCAGCCTTCAGCTCGTCTGCATTGTTTTTGTTTTCTCCTTGGCACAGGTAAGACGCTTCTGGCGTTCTCTAATGGTCATGAGTGGCTGGACACAAGGAATGCGACAGTTGTAGCCCATGTTCTGGATACATCTGTGTGTGCTGGCTCTTGAAGCACTGACTCCAGCAGCAGTCCACTCCTTGTGAATTTCCACCAAATTTTTGAATGGCCTTTTCTTAACAATCCTATCAAGGCTGCGGTTATCCCAGTTGATTGTGTTCCTTTTTCAACCACACTTTTTCCTTCCACTCAACTTTCCATTAACCCCTTCACGACCGCGGGCAGTAAAATGACGTCCTATTTTAACGTGACTTAACGACCAGGGACGTAATTTTACTGCCTAAACTTCATTTGATTGCCGTGGCCATAGCAACGGCTTTCAAATGATATCCCCTGCTGTTTCTTACAGCAGGGGACCTTTGCTTGACCCCAGGGGGGGTGGCATCGCAACCCCCCATCGACGATCGTTGTGATTGGCTGTTCAAATCTGAACCGCCAACCACAACATTCGCACTGATTTCGGCAAAAATAATGCCCAAATTAGTGCGATACAGTGAGATCCTGCTATGATCTATTGTAGCAGCTACAGCAGATCATAGGTGGATCTCAAACATGCCGCCCCCAGCCCCTGCAGCACTGATTGGAGCGATCGTGCTATGACGCGCAATCGCTCCAATCAGTGTGCAGTGGGGCGGTGTGATCTGCCTGTGGCCGCCCTACCCAGGCCTGTGCTGGTCTGGGGACCCTCCCCCAACATGTCTGCAGCGTGCAGTGGCTGGTACTTGTGGTACCACGCTGCCGCCGCAGACGCCGCCTCTGATGTCACCGCTTCTGCGCCTGCTCCACGTGAGTATTCCACTCCCGTTATGGCCCCTGCGCGCTCCCGTTAAGGCCCCTGCGCGCTCCCGTTAAGGCCCCTGCGCGCTCCCGTTATGGCCCCTGCGCGCTCCCGTTATGGCCCCTGCGCGCTCCCGTTATGGCCCCTGCGCGCTCCCGTTATGGCCCCTGCGCGCTCCCGTTATGGCCCCTGCCCGTGCCCCCCCCCGATCTGCCCCCCCCACGCCCCGATCTGCCCCCCGACATCCCGATCTGCTCCCCCTGCGATCTGCCTGCCTCCTCTGTCATCTCTATTCTGCTTCCTTTCTTCTTTCCTTGCTTCTCCGGTATCCCCCTCTGCTCTCACCCTCCCCCCTCTGCTCTCACCCTCCCCCCTCTGCTCTCACCCTCCCCCCTCTGCTCTCATCCTCCCCTTGACGTCCACTTACCTGCCTTCACCGGGTCGTCCGATTTCTTCACTGGCCCGATCACATCTGCCGCCATCTCTGGGTCCTTCTTCCTGGGTCTTCTGCTGATCTGTCCAACGTCCTGCCTGCGGCTCCTGTACAGCTGTTTATCTCGCTTGCCTTCTGTACCTCCTGCTACTCCTCTGGGTACTGTGAGTATAACTTTTTTTTTTCCCTGTATCCTGTCCATTTTTACACCTCATCTGTCCGTGCATCCCGCTGAGCACTGATTACGGATGCAGATAACGGATCTGCATCCGTGGTCAATTTTTGGCGTGACTTTTTTTTTTCCGTATCCCCAACGCGTTTTGTATCGCATCTGTCCGTGCGTCCCGCCAATTGCTGATCAGGGATGCAGATAACGTATCTGCATCCCTGCTCAATTTTTGGCATGACTTTTTTTTCCGTATCCGCGACGCTTTTTGTATCGCATCCGTCCGTGCGTCCCTCCGAACGCTGATCAGGGATGCAGATAACGGATCTGCATCACTGCTCAATTTTTGGCGTGACTCTTTTCCGTATCCCCGACGCTTTTTGTATCGCATCTGTCCGTGCGTCCCGCCAAGCGCTGATCAGGGATGTAGATAACAGATCTGCATCCCTGCTCAATTTTTGGCATGACTTTTTTTTCCGTATCCGCGACGCTTTTTGTATCGCATCCGTCCGTGCGTCCCTCCGAACGCTGATCAGGGATGCAGATAACGGATCTGCATCCCTGCTCAATTTTTGGCGTGACTCTTTTCCGTATCCCCGACGCTTTTTGTATCGCATCTGTCCGTGCGTCCCGCCAAGCGCTGATCAGGGATGTAGATAACAGATCTGCATCCCTGCTCAATTTTTGGCATGACTTTTTTTTACGTATCCGCGATGCTTTTTGTATCGCATCTGTCCGTGCGTCCCGCTGAGCGCTGATCAGGGATGCACATAACGGATCGGCATCCCTGCTCAATTTTTGGCGTGACCTTTTTTTCGTATTCGCGACGCTTTTTGTATCGCATCTATCCGTGCGTCCCGCCGAGCGCTGATCAGGGATGCACATAACAAATCTGCATCCCTGCTCAATTTTTGGCGTGACTTTTTTTCTTTTTTTCCGTATCACCGACGCTTTTTGTATCTCATCCGAATGTGCGTCCTGCAGCGGTCGATCAGTGCACCGCGTCTGTGCGTTTGAAAAGTAAAATGGCGTTCCTTGTCTTCTGAGCCCCGCCATGCGCCCAAACAATTTATTTCCACCACATGTGAGGTATCTACGTACTCAGGAAAAATTGCACAAGACGTTTTATGGTGCAGTTTTTCCTGATACCGTTGTAAAACAAAAAAAAAAAAAAAGCTACCTGGTTGATGCAAAAATTTTGTGTTAAAAAAAAAAAAAATTTTCACGGTTCAACGTTATCAACTTCTGTGGAGCCCCTGGGGGTGCAAGGGTCTCACCAAACATCTAGATAATTTCCTTGAGGGGATGGGGTAATTTGTGGGAGAGCTCCACTGTTTAGGCACCATAGGGGGTTTCCAAACGTGACATGGCGTCCGCTAATGATTCCAACCAATTTTGCTGTCAAATGGTGCTCCTTCTCTTCTGAGCCCTGCCATGCGCCCAAACAATTACTTTCCACCACGTAGGAGGTATCGTCGTACTCAGGAGAAATTGCACAATACGTTTTATGGTGCATTTTTTCCTGATACCCTTGTGAAAAAAAAAAGCTACGTGGTTCAAGTAACAGTTTTGTGGTGAAAAAAAAAATTGTATTCATGGCTCAACATTATCAACTTGTGTGGGGCCCCTTGGGGCTCGCTAAACATCTAGATAAATTCCTTGAGGGGTCTAGTTTCCAAAATGGCGTCACTTGTGGGGTAGCTCCATTGTTTAGGAACCTCAGGGGGTCTTCAAACCCGACATGGCGTCTGCTAATGAGTGCAGCTAATTTTGTGTTCAAAAATTCAAATGGCGCTCCTTCCCTTTCGAACTCTGCCGTACGCCCAAACAATTGATTTTTACCACATATGGGGTATCAGCGTACTCAGGTGAAAATGCACAATAAATTGTAGGGTGCACTTTCTCTTTTCTCCCTTGTGAAAATTTTAAATTTTATGGCTAAAGTAACATTTTTGTGTTAAAAAGTAAAATTTTCATTTTTTCCTTCCACATTGCTTTGGTTGCTGTGAAGCACCTAAAGGGTTAATAAACTTCTTGGATGTGGTTTTGAGCAGAGTGAGGGGTGCAGATTTTAGAATGGGGTCACTTTTGGGTATTTTCTGTCACCTCGGCCTCTCAAAGTCACCTCAAATGTGATGTGGTCCCTAAAAAAAATTTGTTTGTAAATTTTGTTGGAAAAATGAGAAATTGCTGATGAACTTTGACCCCTTCTAACTTTCTAACGGAAAAAAATTTTGTTTCGAAAATTGCGCTGATGTAAAGTAGACAAGTGGGAAATGTTATTTAGTAACTCTTTTGTGTGACATATTTCTCAGATTTATAGGCATAAATTTTTAAAATTTGAAAATTGCGAAATTTTCCAAATTTTTGCAAAATTTCCTAAATTTTCACAAATAAATGCAAAAAATATCGGCCTAAATTTACCACTGACATGAAGTACAATATGTCACGAAAAAACAATCTCAGAATCGCCAGGATCCGTTGAAGCGTTCCAGAGTTATAACCTGTCAAAGTGACACTGGTCAGAATTGCAAAAAATGGCCCGGTCATTAGGGTGTTTTAGTGGCCGGGGGTGAAGGGGTTAATATGCTTGGATACAGCACTCTGTGAACAGCCAGCTTCTTTAGCAATGACCTTTTGTGGCTTACCCCTCCTTGTGCAGTGTGTCAATGACTGCCTTCTGGACATCTGTCAAGTCAGCAGTCTTCCCCATGAGTGTGTAGCCTACAGAACCAGACTAAGGGACCATTTTATACGCTTCGGAAGCCTTTGCAGGTGTTTTGTGGTAAATATTCTAATTTTCTGAGATGACTTTTGGGTTTTCAGTGGCTGTAAGCCATAATCATCAACATTAACAAAAACACATATTTCAAATAGATCACTCTGTTTGTAATGACTCTATAATGTTTCCCTTTTTGTAGTGAATTACTGAAAAAATTAACTTTTTAGGATATTTTTATTTGATACATACTTGTATGTCTTCTTATGCCATTTATTGGAGAGGATACAGCGAGTGTAGTTATTTTTAACAAAATATTTTTCGGGAAAAAAAAATCTTCCATATTCTGAACTGGAGTATGGCTCTTTTGTTTTTCCTGTTAGAGGTCAAAGTGCTCTAACACATTATGTGACTGGGTTTTTTTCTTAATAGCCTGTGATGAAACAGTGATGAAATTACACCTTGTGCAATGACACAATGAAAAACTTGAATTCAGTACTAAATTTTTTTTCTATATAAAGTGTAGATCTAATTACATAACAATATCAATATTTTTTTTTGCTTTTTGGATAATAGATTAATATTTATAATTGTATACTGTTACCGTACTTTTCGGATTATAAGACGCACGTTTCCTTCCAAAAATTTGGGAGGAAAGTGAGGGGTGAGTCTTATAGTCTGAATGTAGCTTACCGGAGTGGTGGAGAGGGGTTGCAAGAGGCCGGCAGAATGCTGCAGCAGCTGTGCAGAGGCTGTGTCAGCTTGTACGGGGTTTGCGGTGGCAGATGCTGCTAGGGCGGCTGTGCGGTGCCTGCCGCCGCTGTGCAGGGACTGAGGCGACTACCGCTGGGGCGGCTGTGCGGTGTTCCAGCGGCTGTACGGGGTCTCCGGTGGCTGCAGCGGCTGTGCGGTGTCTGTGCAGGGTCTCCAGCAGCTGGGGCTGTTGTGTGGGGTCTCCAGTGGATGGACTGGCGCTGCGGGTCAGGCGGTGAGGACATCAAACAATGCCGCCCACAGTCGGCGCGTGCGCCGGTGGAGCTCTCGGCTTAAGCTCTCATCTGCGCAGGTGCCATCTTCCTTCAGCAGACTTCAAGAAAATGGTGCCTGGAGGTGGCTTACCATTAAGCCTAGAGCTCAAGCTGCGCTGACTCCAGTTGCCATTTCTTTGAAGCCCTCACCGCCTGCAGCCACCACAGCAGCTGCCCCGGCATGGCAGCTCCAGCCTCCACCGCAGCCCCAGCCTCCGCTGATGCACTAGCAAAGCCTACAGTTTCTGGGACACCCACCACCCCTGTGTCCTGTGACTCTTCCGCTACTGCCCCCACCGGTAAAACACCACTGGATTACAAGACTGACCCCATTTTTTCCCATCTTTTTTTGCTCTGAATTTGGAGTGTGTCTTATAATTCGGTGCGTTTTATAAAACAAAAAATACGATAAGTCTGTCAGAGGCCGAAGGCTCAAAAGGGTTACCTCAAACATAGTTGGCGCAAGCCAGTACATCTGGTAGATTCCAGTGGACCCCAGCCATCACTCTTTAAGCCATATACTGTGATCCGGTTCGGGGTAAAGCTGGGCTCAACTGCTGGTATAAGGGAGGTGCTTAAGGAAAGAGCGTTGCAATAGTTTGATGAATCCCAAGCACACAATCAATTGCAAAAGGGTAATGCAAAAAGTGTTTTTATTATAGAAGGATCACAAGCAGAAAGAAAATGCCACTACCGATAAAGCAAAGCCAACGTTTTGGCCTATTTAAGGCCTTTGCCAAGGTCTTGCGTTTGAGAGAATTGCGGATGTAGACGGATTAAACGTCCAAGAAACGAGCCAAAGGTAGGGCGTTTTGCTTTTCAAGAGTAACTTGACAGAGTCAAGGAGGCATGAGAGGTAAGTGGATAGGTAGAAGGAGTGCCTTTCAGAGCATAGGGGCAGGGGGACAGCGTCCCAGAGGTGCAGGCAGGAGGCATGTGGCCACTCTCAAGTTACTCTTGAAAAGCAAAACGCCCTACCTTTGGCTCGTTTCTTGGACGTTTAATCCGTCTATATCCGCAATTCTCTCATAAACGCAAGACCTTGACAAAGGCCTTAAATAGGCCGAAACGTTGGCTTTGCTTTATCGGTAGTGGCATTTTCTTTCTGCTTGTGATCCTTCTATAATAAAAACACTTTTTGCATTACCCTTTTGCAATTGATTGTGTGCTTGGGATTCGTCAAACTATATACTGTGATCCGGACTTAAAACAGGGTCTACTGGATTGCTTCCTTTGTTCGCTTTTCCAGGTAGAGCTGATACCTGGAAAAGCGAACTAGTGGGAAGAAAATAGTCGGGTCACAATCAGGAGGTCTGCGTAGGGACAAAACTCACAAAGCATAAAAAAAATAGTCAAAAAAGCAAGCGGAGGTCAAAAGTCAGGACTGGCCACTGGGAGAAAAGCAAGAAAAGTTACTCAGAGGAAGATCAGAATAACAGACAGTGGACAGCAGGATTTCAGGATCTTAAATAGCTTGCAGCTCCATAGAAACCACACCATAGTTTACTTTATGCCTCCCAGAAAATACAAAACTAAAACGGTCATCCTGCATCACCTGCAATGAGAGCGCAGCACCGGCTGGTGACAGAAACAGAGGCAGGAAAGGTAGGCACCGATACAGATGTCACATATACATTTTTAATTCTAGTTTAAAGAGTTTTTCCAGACAGAAAATAATTAAATAGATAAAACACAACAGCACTTCCACTATAAATAAAAATATTGGGTATGCATTCATGATCTACGTTCTCCCCGGTGGCAGCGGGAAATAAGAGTGTATCTTGCTCACTCAAAAAGGAATATCAAAAGTGTAAAAAAAAATGACACTAACAAAGTGTGGCCCCGCACTCCACAAAATGTAGCTGGTCGTATACTCACACATAGTCACCTCGTATTATTTCAAAAGGAGACACTCTGGAAATTAATAAAGGAAAGAGCTTAATTTTGAAAGGTGTAGAATATTTTTTTTTTTTTTTGTCTCCTTATCTCCGTAATTTGGATTGACGTCACTGAGGCAACGTGAACATTTTTTGTTTTTTTGAGACGCAAACGACCATGACGCTCTCCATGTTCCACCTCTAGACAAATGGTATTTCAATACACATCCACAGTATTAACTTGTACCCATATGTTTTCATGGGATATTACTAGAGCCATGATATAGAGGGGTAGGTTACCAGATATAAACTGAAGAGTGCAGGGCACACACAGTCATTGTAAACTTTTTTTTATACAAAAGATATTAATGACTTATTCTTATGATAGGTAATCAATATAATTGAAATGAGCTGTGATATTGGCTCCATTTTGTGTTTACATCCAGCCACTGCTAGAGTTTACCGTGTTTTTCCAAAAATAAGACAGACACTGTTTTATACTTTTTTGCCCCCACCCACCGGCCTCCCTCCCAAAAAACACTAGGGCTTATTTTTGAAGGAGGTATTGTTCTTGGAAAAACACAGTTGGGGGATAAGTTTACCCCCCCCAAAAAAGCAGACACCCCCCCCCCCCCCACTTCCCAGGAAACTCATACTTACCAGACCCGGAGGACTGCGTAGCTCCCAGGTCCTGCTTGTGATCTCCGGTGGGTGCTGCACGCAGTCCTCCCCTGCTGCTGGCTGACATGCTGACACACAGCAGATCGCTGATCTCACACACACACACCACATCCAGCGTTAAAGAGTGCTTCCGACCGCAGGGAATGATGGGAGGAAGTCACGTGTGTTCGCAGGTCCTATTGTGGCAGGTCCTTGCGCTCCACTGCACAGCCTCTCAGTATTCTGCCGACGAGAAAAGATCGGTGTCGCTGTATGTGGTGAGTATGTGTGCGATCCGATGAGTGTGATGCGATGTGTGTGCGATCCGATTGTGTGTGAGATCGGATGATTGTGTGAGATTAGATGTGTGTGTTTGTGTGAGACCTGATGTGTGCGGGTGTGTGATCACTGCAGGTCCTGCCGCTCAAAGTCGGGTGAGTGTGACTGCAGGGTGCCCGCTGTCTGTAATGAAGTGTCTTGCAGTATCTTTAAAATTTTTAGCTGCACGGACACTTCATTATTGAACCGCGACTAGGGCTTATTTTCGGGGGAGGGTTTATATTTAAGCCTTGCTCCGAAAATACTAAAAATCCCTGCTAGGGCTTATTTTTGTGGGAGGTCTTATTTTTGGAAAAACACGGTAGAACGGCTTATTGTGCAATGTGCCAGGTGGCAGATTCACACCATTCTAATATTATTTTTCCTGTACATAGCTAATCAATATTTTTTGCCTTAACCCCCTTTTAGCTTTCCCTTTTTGGATTACTTATTTGACTTTACATTGACTTTCTCTGTTATGTTTTTTTTGTACAATTTGAAAGTTCAATATGCCTCCACTCTGTGTGAGTTGTTTTTATTGTCATCAACATATGATTTTCAATTTAAAAACATTCTCTTTCTAGATTTGAGAATGGCTTTTCCTATGAATTTTTTGATGCTGAAGATGATGCGATTTGAAGGTAAAACATTTCCCGCATTCTGAACATGAATATGGCTTCTCCCCTGTATGAATTCTCCTATGTTTTACAAGATCTGATTTATCTGTAAAACATTTCCCACATTCGGAACAGAAAAATGGTTTCTCCCCTGTGTGAGTTCTTTGATGTTTAAGAAGATATGATTTGTTGGTAAAACATTTCCCACATTCTGAACATGAAAATGGTTTTTCCCCTGTGTGAATCCTCTGGTGTCTCTCAAAATCTGACTTAGTTGTAAAATATTTTCCACATTCGGAACAGAAAAATTGCTTCTCCCCTGTGTGAATTCTCCGATGTGAAGCAAGATTTGATTTATCTACAAAGCATTTCCCACATTCTGAACATGAATAGGGCTTCTCCCCAGTGTGAATTCTCCTATGTGCCACAAGATCTGATTTAGCTTTAAAACATTTCTCACATTCTGAACATGAAAATGGCTTCTCCCCAGTATGAATTCTCTCATGTATAACAAGATGTGATTTATCTGCAAAACATTTCCCACATTCTGCACAAGAAAATGGCTTTTCCCCTGTGTGAATTCTCATATGTCTAACAAGATATTTTTTCCCATTAAAACATTTCCCACAATCTAAACATGGAAAAATCTTCTCACATGTGTGACTTTGCTGATGTGAAATAAGATTTGACCTCTTTACAAAAGATTTTCCACATTCTGAACATGAATGCGCTTTTTCCGACTTGTGAGTTTTCCCATGTTTAACAAGCTCTGATTTCTGGTTAAAATATTTCCCACACTCTGAACAAGAAAATGTTTTCTCCTCTGTGTGAACTTCTTGATGTGTAACAAAAGATGTTTTAAGGGAAAACGCTTTTCCATATTCTGAACATGTAAATGGGATTTCTGCTGTAACAGCACTTTGATTTTTATTGCGTCTTTCATGGTTTTTATTTTTATTCGTAGTCTGTAATGAATCAGAAGATAGGACCTCTTCAGTAGGATCAGATGATAGATCTTTGCTGCGATGGGATGATGGTATATCTGGGATAAAGCAATACACTTGATTTGTATCCTGTGTGATATAAACTTCATCGGATTTATAAATTGAAGATTTCAGTTGCTCCATTGATCTCCTGTCATAGTCATCTGCCAGGAATAAAACCAATGATTATTTTTTAAATAAAAGATCCTTAAAAAATATATATTTTACAACATTTCTCTACTAAATGTCCATAGAAACTGAAAGCTATGTAGCAAAATTCAAATTATTCAATAAGACAAAAAAAGTTCACAATCCAATAGTAAAACTCTGAGCACAAACCAGTGAAGCACAATGTTCGACTATTTTTTCTCCTAACAATTGGGGGGGGGGGGGGGGAAAGATACCAAAAAGTGTTATGTAGCCAAAAATGATACCAATGTAAAATTCTACACGTCATTTAGGTCCATCATCGGTCAGTAGAAAAATAGTTTCCACATTGCTAGTGGCTCAAAAGCAAAATGGCTGCCATAAACCTAACTAAATCTAATCACTAATATCCAAATATCTCCCCTCCTTCCGAGTCTTCAAGAGCTCCCAGACTACAATTAGCATCCACATTTATATGCGATTTTGACCTGATGAAGATGACTATCTCCAAAACGTGTTAATAAGATCACTATCGAATATTTTCTGCCGTTTCCTCTTATTAATGGTAGAGCAGTATTAGCCCTTTCTGCACCAGTTGTTTGTATTTGACAACTGTAGTGTGCGACATTTTATAGGAATTGCCAGATTCAGCAGGTGTAGAATGAACTGTGGCATCCATTTTCTCCTAGTGCCACAAGTAAAAATGGAAAGAAATTAGTCTACATCAATTTTTTTTAGGGAAAACAGAACATTTTTCATTTCTGGATTCCACATTGTGTTATTTCATGTGAAGCACCGGAAAGGCTAATAAACTTTCCGAATGTGGCTTTAGATACTTTGAGAAGTGGAATTTTCTCACATACAGGTCAAAAGTAATTTCTTCCCCAAAATATGATGATATTCATGTATGGCGGTACACATAGGGGTACATTATTAACCTCTTCACAACCTGTCAATTTTCTTTTTTTGTGCTTTTGTTTTTTCTTTCCCCAAGAGCCATAACTTTTTTTATTTTTCAATCCACATAGCTATACGAGGGCTTGTTTTGTTGTGGAACGAGTTTGTACTTTTGACACCTTTCTGATTATCATGCACTGGAAAGGTAGAAAACAATTCCAAGAGCATTGAAATAGCAATAAAAGTGTAATTCCACAGTTTGTTTTTTTTTTGTTCTTGTTTTTAATTTATTTATTTACCATGTTCATAATATGGTAAAACAGACTTGGAAAATGATTCAGGACAGTATGAGTATACAGATACCAAACATGTATAATTCTTTTTTTCCCCTCACCCATGACAGCACCACGAGAGAGAGGGATCCGCCAGCAAGGACAGGAAACCATTCTGAAATAAAAGGGCAGTGCCTCTCTTCCTCTTCAGTTGGTTTCCTTTCCATGGTGGGACAACTCATTCTGTGCGGTACAGATGACTTTGTGGGGAAGAAGAGGCCTGAACTCACCCAACCCTGTCCGCTGACCGGAAGAACAGGCTGGTTCCTGTTCTTCGGGGTTGGAAGCGCTGTCCACCAACCCTCTGGGACCTGGTGTCCGTGCGGGTGCGGGCGGCACAGATCGTCCGATGGAAGTCTCAGGACCGCCGCACCATCACCCCCACATCGTTCCTCAGTGTCCTCTCTGCGGCCTGCTGGGCAGGCCTTCCGGGTAAGGGTCGCAATCTGTGCCGCGAGCGCCCGGAGCACCCTGGGTGATATGGGCGTGCTCGCGTGACGTCACAGAGCACGCCGGACGGCAGGGCTGCAAACATTGCGGTGCCCATGCAATCTCTCAATCTCTTAGTGGTACGGGCAGCGATGTCTTGGAACGGGGATTCGCCAGTGAATCATGGGGAAGGGGGAGCCATGCGGGACCAGAGGAGGAGAACTATAGCCTTAAAAGACCTCTGGCTAGAAGAGCTTCTGCGCTTACTGCTGCCTGTGTCCTCACCATAGATGAAGACAAGCAACAGCGCTCCCAGACACCTCTGTATGGATGTAAAGATGGCAATCAGTCCAGTGAGGCCAGTCGTCCCAGCCGTGGCAGCCAGTGGTCGAGGTCTCCCCACGGTTCCACCAGGAAGGCGGATAAGCCGGCGCAGCCTTCAGATCTGGTGCCCTTTGATCTATTGAATGGGTAAGTGATCTTCGCGAATGTCACTTTTATTAATGGGTCCCTTGTTTTTGTTTTTTTTTCTTGTAAAAACACTAGGTTGCACCCAAAAAAGCTACCTCTAAGAGGAAAAACAGTGAATGCCCATTGTGTCGGGCATCGCTTGTGGAACACTGGCAGAAAAAGCTGTCTGCTGAATATATACGCAACACAATAGCTGAAGAGTCCCCGGAGGTTTCTGATAAACTCAGATCGGTTATCCATTCTGAGATACAAGATTCTTTAAAGTCTATCAAAAAGAAAATAGTCGATTCTGATTCCAGTTCCTCCTCCTTATCCAGTCTTGCATCTAGCTCAGATTCCTCACCGTCTGACAGTGACATGGGGGGGGGGGGGGGGAGACCATGTTTCCCTGTTGAAGATATGGAAAAACTGGTCAAAGCGATATGAGCCACAATGGGCCTTAAAGATGAGAAGAATCACTTGAGGACGTGATGTTTGGTGGGTTAGAGGAGAAAAAGAAGATTTCCTTCCCGGGAAACACTAAAGTGGATTTGCTTATTAAGAAGGAATGGAGTCGTCCTGATAGAGCAGGAGCTCTGCCCTCCTCTTCTAAAAGGAATTATCCATTTTGAAGATAAAGATTCTGTTCCATGGGAGTTAGCCCCAAAAATAGATGCGGCAGTGGCTAAATCTTCCAAAGCTTGGGGTTTGCCCTTGGAGGATTCTGGAATGTTAAAGGATCCCCTGGATAAAAAAGCTGTCAGCTATCTAAAACATGTATGGGAGTCAACAGCAGGCAGTTTAAAACCCGCTATTGCCGGTACCTGTGTGGTACGCGCATTAATGGTTTTGCTTAAGCAAGTTGAAGACCAACTCAAAGACAAAACACCTTGTGATCAGATCCTGTCAAATCTGCTACTACTACGGGGTGCAGTGGCATTCCTAGCAGACACATCCGCAGACTCTATTCAGTTGGGAGCTAGATCCTGCCGGTTTGTCCAATGCCGCAAGAAGGGCACTGTGGTTAAAAAGCTGTCCAGGGGACTTACAGTCCAAGCATAAGCTATGTACAATGCTATGTACAATGCCATGTGATGGTCAGCTCCTTTTTGGCAAACAGTTGGAGGAAGCCTTGGAAAACGCGGCAGATAGGAAGAAATCTTTCCCTAGGTTTTCATCAAGTTCCCACAGTCTTTTTCGGAGGAGAAAGTTTTACAAGGGAAAGCCTCCTGACAATTGTAAGAGGGAACACAAATCCAGAAGGGAATTAGGATTTATGTTCCGCCGCTTCCACAAGAAAGCCATCCCAATGACACCAGGCCACAGGTGGGAGGATGGCTTTTTAATTTCCTAAGTGCCTGAGAAAGCATTTCCTCAAACACGTACGTGCTGAATATTATCCGAAAGGGTCTCAGAATTCAGTTTACGCTATCTCCTCGACATCGATACATTTTAACGCCTTTTCGGAGGTCACAGGAAGAACAACAGGCTTTGGAATCAGAGATCATAGGACTGGTAGGCAAACATTCCTTTGAGAGGTTCCCCTTGCAGAAGAAGGAAAGGGGTTTTACTCCCCTCTCTTTCTGGTAAGAAAACCAGCTGGTTCATTCAGGACTATAATCAGCCTAAAGGAAAGTGAACGAATACATCCAGACCCATCCCTTCAAGATGGAATCTGTACAGTCCGCCATCAAACTATTGCATCACAATTGCTACATGATGGTAGCGGACCTCAAAGATGCCTACTACCACGTTCCTATTCATCCGGACCATCAAAAATATTTTAGGGTAGCTCTGTCTATTCAGAGAAGGAGCTGTCGTTTCCAATTCGCAGCACTTCCATTCGGACTTTCCATTGCTCCACGAATCTTTACAAAAATAGTGGCGGAGATGACAGCCTTCTAGAAACTCCAGAATCTGCTTCTTGTCCCCTACCTGGACGACTTTCTGGTCATCGGCAACTCACGACAACATTGTATAAAGCAGGTACAGAGCTTCCAGGTAGTCCTGAAGGATCTTTGCTGGATCCTGAACAAGGCCAAGTCTCAGCCACAGTCCAATTGTTCCTGGGCATTCTTTTGGATTCAGAACACCAGATATGTTGCTTACCAGAGAACAAAACCTTAAAAATGTCTTTGCTGGCCCTACATGCCATACGCCATTCCAGGATGTCCCTCAGAAGACCCATGTCTATTTTAGGGAACATGACATCCTGCTTCCCGGCATGACAGCCAGCTCCACTCAAGGGGTCTTCAGTGGGAAATCCTCTCTGCCTAAAGAAAATTAGGAGGATATTTAGAGGGGAAAATAGTTCTATCCTTGGAAACAAGGAATTCCCTCTAGTGGTGGACATCCAGGGACAATCTTTCCACAGGAATCGCATGGCTGCCTCAAGGACAGAGGATAGTCACCACAGATGCCAGCCAGCTGGGGTGGGGTGCACACCTAGACACGCAGATATCCCAGGGGTCCTTGTTGTTGTGGGAGGTGGCACAACCCTCCAACCTCAGAACTTTGGGCAGTAGAGAAGGAGTTGAAAGCCTTTTCTCCTGTCCTTCAGGGCCACCATGTCCGAATACTATCAGACAATCAGTCCATGGTGGCTTATATAAATCACCAGGGGGCACAAGATCTCAGTCTCTGATGACCACATCTTACAGGTTCCTCCAGTGGGCGTAACAGCACCTCCTCTCCCTCTCGGCCATTAATATAAAATGTCTTTCAAATACAACAGCAGACTTCCTGAGTCGTCACGAGTTGAAGCAGGGAGAATGGCATCTGAATCTGAAAATCTTTCACCGCATTGTAGCTCTGTGGAGGAGGCCTCAAATCGATCTTTTTGCCACTCGGTCCAACAGACAGGTAGCCAGGTTCTGCTCCCTAAACCCCGCAGAACACCCATATGCAGTGGACGCGCTCCACCTTCCATGGACTTTCCAACTGGATTGTCCTAATACCATTCGTCATACGGAAGATCAGAGAGGATCAGGCGAGAGTTCTTCTCATTGCGCCCTTTAGGCCCAAGAAGCCTTGGTTTTTTTCTCCTAAAGGTCTATGTCACTCACAGATCCCTTGATCCTTCCAGAGATTCCAGATTTCCTAGTGCAGGGTTCCATGCACAACAGAAGGGCTTCCATCTGATGACGTGGAACTTGAAAGGTCGTTACTGACACGTCAGGGATTCTCATCAGCCCTTGTGTCTACATTACAAAAAAAGCAGAAGACCGGTCACAACACACATTTATAATAGGATTTGTAAAAAATTCCTTGTCTTTTCAGATACCTCCTTAGATGCAGGGATTCCTATCACATCTATTTTAGAATTTCTGTAGAAGGGCTTTGAATTAGGACTAGCAGTCAACACCCTAAAAGTTCAAGTTTTGGCTTTAGGGGCCTTGTATGATTATGACCTTGCGGGCCATAAATGCATTAAAAGATTCATGAAAGCATGCAGTAGAGCTAGAACTGTTGTCATTTCTAAAGTTACTCCCTGGGATTTAAATTTTGTGCTGGAAGCCCTCACAGGTCACCCCTTTCAGCCTATTGATGCAGTTTCCCTGATGACAGTGTTATTAGTGGCCTTGACATCTGCTCGTGGAGTCAGCGATCTCCAAGCACGCCATATCTTCAAGTGCTTGAGGATAGGATAATACGGTGTACTGATCCAGCCTATCTCCCTAAAGTGGCTTCAACCTTTCATAGATCTCAGGAGATAATTCTGCCCTAGTTTTGCGCTGCTCCAAAAACTTCAGGCAAACGCAAGTTCCACACATTAGATGTCAGGCGGGCTGTGTTACAGTATGTCAGCAAAAGAGCAGTTATAAAAATTGCAATCTCTGTTTATAGCCTATCAGGGGAATACAAAAGGGTTAGGAGTGACTAAAAGCACTATATCCTAGATGGATTAGGGACGCTATTGTGTTAGCTTATTTTGCTAATGGTGCGTCTGCCCGCGAGATTATGGGCGGCGCTGTGCATGACCTCACCATGGTCTGCTGCCATTAACTCTTTATTACTCCGATTGCCACCGCACCAGGGCAATTCAGGATGAGGCGGGTAGAGTCCCGGGACTATAACAAACTGAGAGAACTAGGAGGGAGTAAATAACCAATATCATAGGTTTGAAAGAAGAATCAATTCAAACAGGATCAGTTCAAGTATATCAATATAAACTTTATTAAGTATAAAAGACAAGTTTAAAAACTTAAGCAATAATCCAAAGTTATAAGTTATAGGTATAGACAGTGAGATAGAAGAAAGATTCAGAGCAAAGGCTGTTCAGGTCTGAGCCATCACCATGGGGGATAGAGGTAAAACTCAGCCCCTGCATGTGAAGCTTAGTGTTACAATCCTAGTGGAAATACACATGCCAATTATTAAAAGGAGCATAGCTACTTACCCATGGTGAAGCCTAGTCAGACCAACAGCCACCGCACCCCAACGCGTTTCGTAGTCTTTTTCAAGGGACTGCGACAAGAGTCCCAGGACTGTCACATCTAATGGATGCGGCAATTCCGGGTGGCTGCTGGGTGATATTGTTATGCTGGGGAGCTCTCCATAACGTCCAAGTGCATTTTGGTTGCGTTTTGACCCACATCATTGATTTCAATGGGTGGAGAATGCAGCTACAACGCACAAAAGAAGTGACATGCTGATTTTTTTTTTTTCCACAGCAATTTTTGGCATCTAAAACGCTGCGTTTAAAAACGCAGCGTGCGCATTGAATTTTTGGACTTTTCATAGACTTTGCAGGGGAAGCAGAACGCATGCAATTTGGCAATGAAATGCTGCCGTTCAAACGCAGTGTTAATGCAAGAAAAAAATGCAACGTGCGCACATAGTCTAAACTGAAAAGCTGAACTAGGCATCTGTGCCGCTAAGGGTAAGCATCTTCCAATCTCAAGAGGATATGGTGGATCCTCCAGACTGTAAGCTTTGGACAGTACAGGCCTCATTAAAACAGAAGGGCAGCCAATGCCCAAAGTATTTGGGGCAGTTTCAGGTAAATGAGCATGTAGTGGTCTAGAAGCAGAATGGTGACCACATGATTGTGATATGGCCAGAACACATCGATAAAGCAGCCACAGACCGTGACTGAGAAGAATTGGTGACTTCTCTGCATTTAGTGGTCATAACTCACCTGGGCGGTTATCTGTAGGAATCTCCTCTTTACTCCACTCATCACCCCTCACATATTTCCCTGCAGCATTAATATGGGTCAGATATTCACCCTGAAAAAAATATTGTACAAGAGTCACAGACAGATGGAGAAAACACATCAATGATCAGCTCTAATCCTGCCATCTCCACCGCTCTCACTACACAAGTATAAAACATATAATACTGGTGGATAAAACAAGACTGAGCACAAGACCTTCAAAGCCGTCTACACATCATAGGGAGATTTCATGGCACCTTCTCTCCATCTACCTGATGATCCTGAGGAACACTAGGATCTTCTTGTTTACAGTCCTGTGGGAGACGAGGACGGGGACATCTCTCTGGTGTTGTCCTGTTACTGGATAGAACTGAAGGAAACACATACAGGGACCAAATTCATTCCTTACATACAGATAATTATAGGCCGTGTGTATTTAGTCCTGTCTGTTACCTGGTGATGTGAGGGGCTGGGGAACCTCCATCATGACGTCCTTGTACAGATCTTTGTGTCCTTCTAAATACTCCCACTCCTCCATGGAGAAATAGACGGTGACGTCCTGACACCTTATAGGAACCTGACACATACAATGATACCGTCACCCCCGATCCCTTCATAGCGTTACTGTATAATGTCCGAGCATTCCCAGCAGTGTCACCTCTCCAGTCAGCAGCTCAATCATCTTGTAGGTGAGTTCTAGGATCTTCTGGTCATTGATGTCTTCCTGTATCAGGGGGTGAAGTGGAGGCTTCGTGATTGGGCTCAGGGGTCTTCCCCATCTCTTAGACACAGGGGCCTGACAGCGCTCACTAGAGGTCTTCTTCACTACTGTGTAATCCTGGTTATGGAGAGACACAGTAAGAAATCTCACTCCAGACATTTCCAGAGTCCTCACCTCTCCACTTCTGTCCATCTGTTATTCCCATAGATAAGAATGATGTAATGTGACGTCATCAGAATCTCTCACCTCTCCAGTAAGCCGGAAGAGAATCTCTAGGGTGAGGTGTAATATCCTCTCCGCCATCTTGTCCCTGTCCATATCCATCCTAGACAGCTCAATTAGGAAATTTCTCTTATACAAAAGATATCCACTGAGAGGATCCAATATTGTAGGGACCTGAATGGGAATTAGATGAGCCAATGTAAAATCATAACGAATCCTGTGTAATATAATTACTTCAGATAAGGTAGCTGTAAATGTTATATTCTTGGATCGCATATACTAGAATGTCATGAACAATGTCCACTCTCTGCTCTCGTGACTGTAAATAGGAACTCTACTTTTCACATTCACTCATCCACATCACACTTCTTAGAGCCATTGTTCACCAATTTGACAGATCAACAAGACCTGCTCTGTGAGACTAAACATGGAATACAGTATATAAGAGCTCAGTGCTGGTAGCCGCAGCTTATAGTCGCTAAATCTGGTGACAGGTTCCCTTTTAACGTTTAAATTATTTCTAAAAAGGCATAAAGTTAAAGACGACACATTTCATTAGTAATTTAGGCCCCCAAAAAAAAAATTTATTTTCATATTTATTTCATGTTTAAAATGAACAAAAAAAGGAAAATGGACTGATACAGACGTTTGGACACTATTGGAGATTCTGTGCTCAGATAAACTTTGACCAAGGTTTCAGACCTTAATTAGTCTGTTAGTGTTATGGCTTGTTCACTTATCATTGTTAGGAAAGGGCAGATGATGTAAATTTCACAGCTTTATAAAAACCCACTTCCTCTAACCTTGTGTCAAAAAACAGCAGCCATGGGTTCTTCTAAGCAGATCCCTAGCGCTCTGAAAATGGTGGAGGCCTACAAAGCAGGAGAAGGCTATAAAACATAGCAAAGTGTTTTCAAGTTGCCCTTTCCTCAGTTCGAAATGTAATTAAGAAAGATGAAAATTACTTACCGGTAATTGGATTTTCCAAAGTCATGACAGCACCATACCGGATAGAATGCATCCGCCCCCAGGAACAGGTAACCTTTCTGAAAGCAAATGGAACGGCACCTCTCCAAAGCCCCAGTGTGTTTTTAGAGCCTTACGGGTAACCACCTTATTAATAGACATATCCATCACCACACTATATAAATATATGTCTATTAATAAGGCGGTTACCCGTAAGGCTCTAAAAACACACTGGGGTTTTGGAGAGGTGCCATCCCATTTACTTTCAGAAAGGTTACCTGTTCCTGGGGGCGGATTCACTATCCCATACGGTGCTGTCATGGCTCTGGAAAATCAAATTACCGGTAAGTAATTAACTTTTTCCCTTCCCGTGACAGCATCGTATGTGAGAGAATGAAATAGAAGAAGTTTAGGGTGGGACCACCTCAGAAAGCACCTTTCTCCCAAAAACGGAAGTGCTTAAAAAAAGGTGGAAGGTGAAGACCATACAGCAGCCTTAGGCCTGTTTTCAAATGTCAGTGAAAAACACAGACGTTCTTCACCGACGTGTTAAACATGCATATTTCCCTCCGTGTGCCGTGATTCACGGCACACGTGGGTTGTCCATCTGCAATCCATGTACGTGATCCGCACTCCGTGATTACACATGGCGATCAACTCACATGCACCCGCTCCCGCTGTCCATGGTGCTGATCTCTCCTGCGGTGCAGCATACGTCCTCCGCTGTCTCTCACCTTTGCAGCTGCTTTTGGGTCAGCTCTGGCTGCATACACAAATATGCATGCCATAATGAAGCGGCCAGGAAGAAGCAGAGAGTAGAGGCTGCACAGGGAGTCACTGGAGTTGGGTGAGTTGAAAATGCTTTTTATTTTCAATAGACTCTTTTTTTTTTTTTTTCTGGTACGTGTTTCACGGATCACACCGTAGTGTGGTCCGTGGAACATCAGTGATGCCAGAAAAAAACGGACTTGTCTCCATGCAGCAAACATGGACACGCGTGTACGCCGCACGGAGACACTGTCAGTGAAAAATCACTGATGTGTGAGCAGACCCATTGATTATAATGGGTCTGCGTATGTCGGTGATTCTTGTACGTATAAAAACTAGCACATGCTGTACGTACCAGAATCACTGACGTCTGAAACAGGCCTTACAGATCTGCGTTACTGAGGCGTTCACCCTCTCCGCCCATGAAGTGGACCTAGCCCTAGTAGAATGGGCCCTAATAACCTGAGGAGGGGCCAGACCTGACGTTGAATATGCCAAATTAATGGCCTCCCTTACCCACCTAGCATTAGTGGATCTCGTGGCCGTATTCCCTCTATTTGGACCCCAAAAAAAGACCAAACATGGCAGAGGATGTTTGCCAAGGCTGAGTTATGTCCAGGTATCTCAGGATATCCAGGAAATGAAAGATTTAATCCCAAATCATAAGGAGAGCATCACAGGAGTCTGGCTTAAATATTATTCTATTATCCTGAATTGTTGTGAAGGAAGAGTTAATGGAAATAGCTTGAGGCTCACAAATGCGTCTGGCTGATGTTAATGCCCCCAATAGTGACACCTTTTACGTAAAGGCTCTTAGTGGAAACCGAGGAGATGGGCTCAAAGGGATGTTTTGTGATTGCAGTTAATACTAGGTTGATGTCCAGGGAGCTATCCTAGGTCCTGCTAGTGGTCTAGAAGTAAATGAGACAGTAATGAACCTACGGTTCCCTGAAAATTGCCCACAGGAAAATTGCCCACAGGAAAATTGCCCACAGGAAAATTGCCCACATGGAAAATTGCCCACACTGAAAATTGCCCACACGGAAAATTGCCCACATGGAAAATTGCCCACACAGAAAATCGCCAATTGCAATATCACAAAGTTTCAGATCTATGATATTTGAGGTGCAAGGTGAGGTTGTTCACATAATAGGTCATCAACTTGTGATTTACAGTTGACCAAGTGCAAAACTGCAAAAATGCTGAAGATCTGTGGTTTGTAGCAGTCTGTCGTTATCAGCAATAGATAGATACAGTCTGCTCTAATTTCACTGATTCTGCCTTACTCCTTCCACCAGCCCAAAACAGCAGCACATGCAGAACCAGCAGCAGTGTGATCAAGAGGAGCAATCACTACTATCTGTACTCACAAAAGTATCACTGTATTATCTGTTGAGTTACATGTGACTGCAGGTCACATCTAATACATTATCATCTCAGGGGAGCCCACCAAAAGCAGGGTGCTGCTGGCAGCGATAGGGTACTTTCACACTTGCGTTCATCGCAATCCGCCACTATGGATTCTCCATAGACTTATATTGACAACGCACTGTGACGCAGTGTCTGCTGTTCTGTGGAGGCCCCTAGGGGACATACAGCATGTACATATTGCTACATCTGCGTTTCATCCACTGGCCGACACTGAGTCGTTATTTTGACAGCACCGGGAGGAGGGAACGCAGCATGTAGCGTTTTTGGTGTCGTTAAAACAACTCACCTTGGCGGATTCCGTTGGAATCCGCCAAAGTGTCTAATGATCGTCTATGGTGGCGGATTCCGCCGCTATGCGCTAAGCAGCGGACTCCGCTCATGGATTCCATCACATTCTACTGAGCATATGTGTCGCGGGCGGGGAGGAGGGTGTCAGCACACCGCGCTCTCCCCTTCTGCTCGGGTCCGGCAGTTGCTCCTGGTGGCTCGAGCCGTGGGCCGGATCCCGGGGTGTCTCGAGCGACACTCCTCGCCCGTGAGTGAAAAGGGGATGTTTGTTGGGGTTATAGTTCGTGACGCCACCCACGGTTGTGGTGATTGCACCACCGCTGCTTTGGATGGGGATCCCGGGGATGGTGATGGGAGCAGCCAGGTGTTGTGTTGCCCCTCCGTGGGTAGGGGTTGGTGATCCTGGGGCCCAGTGGGGTGCAGGGACGCAGGGGCAGCGCTGTGCCTTGCGGCACTGAGGTACTCACTCAGCCAGTAAACACGACACAGTTCTCGGTAAACAAACGGCTGGTTGGACGGGTCCCTCGGACGGTTCACGGTGCTGCGGTTCCCTGCAGTTAGCGGTGACGGTCTCTTCCCTGCACCTTTGAAATGTCTTGTGGTATCGGTGGATTCCCTCCGGTTACCCGCTCCCCGGCTGCAATCTGGGCCGGAGGAGCTCTACACTTTGCCCGCAGGCGCCGGCCCTGGGAAACTGGTGCCTTGGCGGTGGCGGTGTTTCCCCGTTGTGGTTGGACCTTTGCCGTCAATCAGGACTTGCTTGTTGGGAGATCTACGTCCCCTTCACTAACGGATTTAGCAATTTACAGCGACTCCAAGCCTTGCTGGGATCCGAAAGCCCCTGCTCTGGTACTGACTGCCCTTTGTATACTGCTCCAGGCCCTGGATACACACAGCCTCCGCGGCCCTTCCAGCAACCTCCAGACAGTCCCACTGCAGATCTTCACCGCTGTCTGCTGACCTTGCTGACTCCGTCCGGGCACACAGCCACAGACCAACTTCAGGCTTTCTGTCACTTTACTTGCTTGTCTCCTTTACTACTTTCACTTTTACTTTCTTAACTCCTCCACTTAGCTCCTCACACTTGCCCTCCCTGGGCTATCTGCTGTTCACTCTTTCATGTCCCTCACTGGACTGCCCGGTTACTTCCTGCCTCCAGAGTTGTGAGCTCCTCGGTGGGCGGAGCCAACCGCCTGGCCCACCCCCTGGTGTGCATCATCAACCTCTGGAGGAAGGCAACAAGGATTTATGGGTTAGCTGGTGTACCTGCAGGGAATGTAGGGTGCGTGTGTGTTGTTATCTGTGTCCCCTGGCTTGCCCAGGGCGACACATTCCCCCTTAGCAAAACGCAGACCGTCCTCGGGCTGCCCGTCCAACACCGGTTTTATTTTCCTTTTTGTTTTTCTGAAAAGGTAAAACGGTATAACATTATCAACGGTAAATTATATACATTTTTAATCAAAAACTCTTCCCAAAACGGGAGGCACATTTTCTTAAACGTTGCAACGGTGTACGGTCACGTTTCCGCTCTCTCCCACCCAAGCAACCTGGCCCTGATGCTGCCCCTACAACCCAGGCAGCACCCCTTGACCCACAGTCCAGCACAAGTTACCCGAGCGGGATCTGTCCTTCCCCTCCAGAGGGTGGCCACCGGTTCCTTTGGTGGCTGGGCCCTGGCCTGCTCTGCTCAGGGCCCTCCCTCCAACCTGCCTCTCCGGAGGCGGCATTGCGGAAACGGTAACGGTACCCAACATATTTACAAGCCACTTAACGTTTGTGGTTGCCCTGCAGAGTTCACGGGCTTGTCCATAGATAGTTCCCATGCATTTTAAACTTTAAACGGTCCCCACGGGGACAACGGTGCCGGCTCCAGCCGGTTGCTAATCACAGCTGACAATCAGGTGACAAACTCGGTTAATCATTTTTCATTTTTCAAACTTTTTCAAACAAACACACAACACTCTTTTACATTTGCGGACCCCTTTCATTCATAGAACGGTCTCCCTGTACCTAAGTGGGGGTTTACCTAGGTTGGAACGGGTGGACCTTCGGGGTCCGGTGTCAGTGGTGCTAGGCAGTGGGGTAGAGGGAACAATCGGTTCCTCCTCCCTTCTATAGTGTGGAGCAGGCGGAGGTGCAGGGGGACTGGGTACAGGTTCATCCCTGGGCACTGGCATTGGTTCTGGCTCACGGTTAACCGCTTCCACTACTTCTTCATCCACGGGTTGTGGGAACAGTATCACTGGAAGTATCACCGCGCCGTTCTGTGTAGGCCAGTTTGCTGGGAAGTCACCCATTACCGTGTGGATTACCTCTGCTGCCTTTTCCACTGGTGGAGGAACCGGTACTTCAGCCTCTGCTTTCAACGCTGGGGGGCATTTTTTTAGATGGTCCCGGGAAACTGTGGCTAGGGTGTCCCCTTGGTCACGACTGATCTGGTAGGTTTTCCCATTGTCCCACTCGGTGGGTTGTACGACGTAAGGGACTTGCTCCCACTGGTCATCCAGTTTGTGGGCTTTTCTCTTCCGTTTCAGCACCACGTCTCCTGGCTGGAAAGGACCTGCAGGCGCCTTCTGGTTGAACCGGTGCTCTTGCTGTTCTCGACTTCGACTGAGGTTTTTCTCTACATACTCCTGGATTTGCCGGTACTGGGCCCTCCTCCGACTCTCCCACTCTGCCGTTGAAGGGAGTGCTTCCGGAGCTTCCAACCCCATCTCCAGATCCACCGGCAGGCGGCCAGGCCGAGCCCTCATCAGATACGCTGGGGTGCACTTCGTCGAGCTGGTTGGGATATTATTGTACATGTCGACCAAGTCGGGTAACTTTTCCGGCCACATGTTCCGTTCTTCCAGCGGTAGCGTCTTGAGGAGCCCCAGGACCAAGTGATTCATTTTCTCGCACATGCCGTTGGTTTGGGCGTGGTACGGAGTGGTCCGGATCTTCTTGCAGCCGTACAACTGGCAGAATTCGTGAAACACTTCTGCTTCAAAAGCCGGGCCTTGGTCAGTCAGCACCTTCTCAGGGTACCCATGAGGTCGGCAGAAATAAGCCTGGAACGCACGAGCAGCAGTTCGACCAGTCAGGTCCTTGACGGGGACTACCACCATAAATCTTGAGTAGTGGTCTACCATGGTCAATGCGTAGGTGTACCCACTTCGGCTAGGGGTGAGCTTAACATGGTCTAGGGCGACCAGTTCCAGCGGCTGATGGGTGACGATGGGATGTAACGGTGCCCTCTGGCTAGTCTCGTCCTTTCTCCTCAGCGTACAAGGACCGCACTCTCGGCACCAGGCTTCCACCGATTCACGCATCCCACTCCAATAGAACCGCTCCCTCAACAGCATCTCCAGCTTCTTCCACCCGAAGTGGCCAGCACCATCATGGTATGCCCGCAGTACAGTAGCGACATCCGCCTGAGGAACGATTAACTGGCATATTTTCTCATGGGTCTTCGGGTTGATCAGCTCACGGTACAGCCTCCCTTGGTGTAGGTAAAGCCGTTTCCGTTCTTTCCACAAGCGTTGGGCTTCGGCTGGAGCGCTGGGATCCATTCCCATGGCGCCTTGTTCCACCAGAGTCTTGACAAGGCGGACAGCCGGCGCTTGGTCCTGGGCGTCCTGCCACTCTTGACTGGGCCGCGGGTCCAGATCCACCCTTTGCTGACATACCTGTACCCTCTCAGTAGGCGGCTGGTGAAACGCAGGCAACTCAATCTCCTCGAGGTCGTCATCCTCACACCCCTCTTCTGACAAATGGGGCATCCGGGAGAGTGCATCTGCATTGATGTTGACACGACCAGCTCGGTACTTTATGGTGAAATCATAGTTGGCTAACCGGGCTACCCACCGCTGCTCCAGCGCGCCCAACTTGGCCGTGTTCAGGTGAGTTAACGGATTGTTGTCCGTAAACGCGGTGAATTTTGCTGCCGCCAGGTAGTGGCGGAACCGCTCTGTGATAGCCCACACCAACGCCAATAGCTCGAGCTTGAAGGAGCTATAGTTCTCAGGGTTCCTTTCGGTCGGCCGGAGTTTTCGGCTGGCGTAGGCAATCACCTTCTCCTTTCCATCCTGGACCTGGGACAAGACCGCTCCTAGCCCCACATTACTGGCGTCTGTGTGAAGGATGAACGGGCTCCCATAGTCAGGGTACGCCAGGACCTCTTCTCCGGTCAAGGCCGCCTTCAACTGGCAAAAGGACTCCTCATGCTTGTCCTCCCACAACAGTGGGGCTCCAATGGGTCTACCACCTTTGGTCTGTCCCACGAGGAGATCTTGCATGGGGGCAGCCATCTTCGTGTACCCCTTTATAAAACGCCGATAGTACCCTACCAGACCCAGGAACTGTCTTACTTCCCTCACTGTGGTTGGTCTCGGCCAGCTCTGGATGGCAGTGATCTTCTCAGGGTCGGGGGCAACACCATCCGCACTCACCACATGTCCTAGATACTGCACCCTGGGTTTCAGCAGATGGCACTTCGAGGGCTTCAACTTCATCCCGAACTTGGCAAGGGACGCGAACACCTCGGCCAGGTGCTCCAGATGGGCTTCATACGTCTGGGAATAAACAATCACATCATCCAAATACAGCAGGACGGTCTCGAAGTTTAAATGTCCCAAACAGCACTCCATCAACCGTTGGAAGGTCCCGGGGGCATTGCACAGCCCAAACGGCATGCTATTGAATTCGCAGAGCCCCATCGGGGTGGTGAAGGCGGTCTTCTCCCGGTCCTCGGGGGCCACGGCCACTTGCCAGTATCCGCTGGTGAGGTCCAGGGTCGAGAAGTAGTTTGCAGTTCTCAGTGCAGCCAAAGATTCTTCAATACGAGGCAATGGATAGGCATCTTTATGGGTTATCTGGTTGATCTTCCGGTAGTCCACACACATCCGCATGGTACCATCCTTCTTCTTGACCAGTACCAACGGAGCGGCCCAGGGACTACAACTGTCCCGAATAACCCCTGCCTCCTTCATATTCTTCAACATATCTTTGGCACACTGGTAGTGTGCAGGGGGAATAGGTCTATACCTCTCTTTGATAGGGGGATGTTCACCCGTGGGAATGTGGTGTTGGACCCCCTTGATCTGCCCAAAGTCTAGGGGGTGCTTACTGAAAACCTGTTCATACTCCTGCACTACCCTGTGTACCCCTGCCCTGTGATGTGTAGGGGTATCATCAGTGCCCACATGTAGCTGTTGGTGCCACTCCTTGGTGTCCCCCTGGGGTGGGGAAGTGCTGGTGGTAGGTGGGAGTGTGGATGGACGGGCTTCCTGGATAGTGTGAGGGTCCAGGGTGAGCAGTTTGGCAATGGTGGCATACCGGGGGAGCCTGACTTCTTCCTCCCCACAGTTCAACACTCTCACAGGCACTCTCCCTTTCTTCACATCTACCACCCCTCGGGCGGCCACTACAGTGGGCCAGTGCTCGGAAGGCATGGGCTCCATCATCGCAGGGTAGTCACGCCCCTGAGGCCCTACTGCTGCCCTACACCAGATCATCATCTCACTCCTAGGGGGCACAGTCAATGGAGCAACATCCATCACTCGCACTCCACCAATCTCCCCTCCGGTTGAGCTTACATGCTGGCGGTACATCAGGGCGCGGATCTCACGCTGCACAGCCCTCTGCCGGCTCCCCGCCGCCGTGGCGGCTAGCCGTTGCAAAAGGTTTAACACATCAGCCATGCAGTGTTCCATCACATTGGTTCCCAGCACTATTTTCGGGTTATGATCACTGGGTTCATTCATGATCACAATCATGCCCTGATGTTGCAGTTCAGCTTGCCCCACTGTCATAGCCACCTCTTTATACCCCACCTGGGTCAATGGAAGTCCATTAGCGGCAATCAAATTTATACTATTGTCTGGAGGCGCCAGCTCGTCCGTGGCCCAATATTGCTGATACAATGTGTACGGTATGGTAGTTACCTGTGATCCAGTGTCCAAGAGAGCCATCACGGGTATGCCGTCCACGGCCACAGGGATGATAGGGCGGGCCCCGACATATCGGTCTCGCCAGTCCGGGGGGCCGCGGTGTTCTACTCCTGAGGATTGGCCCGGGGCCCCAGGGGTTGCTCGTTTAACGGGCACTGTCGGTAAACATGGCCCGGCTTACGGCACTTGTAGCAGATTGGAGGTCTGCTCCGCGGGTTGTTAGCGCTTCTCCGCTGCATCCAGGGAACATCTTCAGGACTGTCAGCAAGCTGTATCTGCGCTGGGGGCTGAGATCTGGTCAGGGGTTGTAGTGCAGCAAGGATTTTGGCAAGGTCTCCGTCCAGGCGACGGACCTGGGCTGCCAGTTCTTCCACTGTGCTGCTTGAGGCTGCAGGTAGTAAGGAGGTTGGTTTGGCTGGAGCCGCCACAACGGGAGCTGTCTCGACGGGCCACGGGACGGGTTCCAGAATTTCAGCAGCTGGGGGCTGTAGTGCTTTGATGGCCCGCTCCTTTAACACAGCAAAGTCCACATCAGGGTGTTCCAGGGCCCACAGCCGGAGTTGTTTACGATCCTCAGGGGACCTCATCCCCTGCGCAAATTGCTCCACCAACATCTTGTTGCTATCCGCCTCATTAATAGAGTTCACCCGCTTCAGCGTGCGGAGGGCGGTCTGCAGACGTAGAGCATAGTCCCGAATGCTATCCCCAGCTCGTTGCCGGCACTGGTAAAACTGCATCCTCAGCTCAGCTTCAGTCCGGGTCTCGAAGGCAGTCTGTAGCTTCTCGAAGATGGTGGCTACAGAGAGCCGGTCCCCCTCGGCCCAGGTCTCCGCTTCCTGCTCCGCCGCACCGGTTAACTGGCCTAGCACTATCGCTGCACGTTGCTTATCAGTCAGGGGGTACAGCTCTAGCAACGGGTTAAGCTTTTTCCGGAAGGCCTGCAAGGCATCCGGTTTCCCGTCATACTGCGGTAGCCAGGCAGCTCCGGGCGCATAGGGCAAGGAAAACGGCATGACCTGAGCAAGCGCGGGGGCCGCGGCACCTCCCGCCAGTACGGCCGGGACCTGGGCAGGCCCATTCCCATCCGCGGGTGCCGCGGCGGCTGCGACCACCGCTCCTCCAGCGGCTCCGTCGGGCGCAGACATCTTGTTTCCGTCCCCCTTAGCTCTTTCCGGCCCCTCCTCTCTCGGGGCGGGGTTTTGGCCTTCGCGCCTCTACTGCTCGAGAAGACGCTCGAGCGGGAACTTTTCGCGCCAAAGATGGCGGCTTCTGAAATTTTTCTGCCGGATGCCTCCGGCGGTAACAAGGCGCACCTCTACCTGACGGCAGAGCGGTAAGATCCTGTTCGTGACGCCAAGTTGTCGCGGGCGGGGAGGAGGGTGTCAGCACACCGCGCTCTCCCCTTCTGCTCGGGTCCGGCAGTTGCTCCTGGTGGCTCGAGCCGTGGGCCGGATCCCGGGGTGTCTCGAGCGACACTCCTCGCCCGTGAGTGAAAAGGGGATGTTTGTTGGGGTTATAGTTCGTGACGCCACCCACGGTTGTGGTGATTGCACCACCGCTGCTTTGGATGGGGATCCCGGGGATGGTGATGGGAGCAGCCAGGTGTTGTGTTGCCCCTCCGTGGGTAGGGGTTGGTGATCCCGGGGCCCAGTGGGGTGCAGGGACGCAGGGGCAGCGCTGTGCCTTGCGGCACTGAGGTACTCACTCAGCCAGTAAACACGACACAGTTCTCGGTAAACAAACGGCTGGTTGGACGGGTCCCTCGGACGGTTCACGGTGCTGCGGTTCCCTGCAGTTAGCGGTGACGGTCTCTTCCCTGCACCTTTGAAATGTCTTGTGGTATCGGTGGATTCCCTCCGGTTACCCGCTCCCCGGCTGCAATCTGGGCCGGAGGAGCTCTACACTTTGCCCGCAGGCGCCGGCCCTGGGAAACTGGTGCCTTGGCGGTGGCGGTGTTTCCCCGTTGTGGTTGGACCTTTGCCGTCAATCAGGACTTGCTTGTTGGGAGATCTACGTCCCCTTCACTAACGGATTTAGCAATTTACAGCGACTCCAAGCCTTGCTGGGATCCGAAAGCCCCTGCTCTGGTACTGACTGCCCTTTGTATACTGCTCCAGGCCCTGGATACACACAGCCTCCGCGGCCCTTCCAGCAACCTCCAGACAGTCCCACTGCAGATCTTCACCGCTGTCTGCTGACCTTGCTGACTCCGTCCGGGCACACAGCCATAGACCAACTTCAGGCTTTCTGTCACTTTACTTGCTTGTCTCCTTTACTACTTTCACTTTTACTTTCTTAACTCCTCCACTTAGCTCCTCACACTTGCCCTCCCTGAGCTATCTGCTGTTCACTCTTTCATGTCCCTCACTGGACTGCCCGGTTACTTCCTGCCTCCAGAGTTGTGAGCTCCTCGGTGGGCGGAGCCAACCGCCTGGCCCACCCCCTGGTGTGCATCATCAACCTCTGGAGGAAGGCAACAAGGATTTATGGGTTAGCTGGTGTACCTGCAGGGAATGTAGGGTGCGTGTGTGTTGTTATCTGTGTCCCCTGGCTTGCCCAGGGCGACACATATGTACCGCCCCGGGGCTTGGCCGGCTGCCGAGACGCTCTGATCCGGGCTCATCGGTGGGTGGCTCGAGCTCCTCCCGGACCCGGGGGTCACGTTACTCTGAAGGGATGCTGACACTACGTGAGGGGTGGTGTTCGGTGGGGAGGTCCACGGCCGAGGCCGCGGTTGTTTTTGGGGGTTAAGTTTGTGACGCCACCTACGGGTTGTGGTGAATGGATGGACACCACCGCTGCCGTTGACTAGGCTCCCGGGGATGGTGTTGCGCAGCTTGGTGTTGACCCCTCCGTGGGTAGGGGGTGATGGGCCCGAGGGTGCTGAGGAGGGGGGATGTGTGCTGGCTTGTTGGTGCGATGCGGTGCGCGGCCCGAGGGAACTGTTGTACTCCCTATTACAGACACACTGGAGTCTCTGGTAAACCAAACAAGATGGTGGACGATGCCCGCAGGCGGCTGCGCTTCTCCCCTTTTTTCAGGTTGGTGGTTTCCGCCTTTCTCCTGCACCTCAGTTTTAGTAGAATGGTGACTCCTATGCCTGAGCAACAGTAGTCCACTCCCCAGCTTTGTGTGTGCCAGTAGAGCCCATATGCCCGCAGACGCTGGCCCGTGGGATCTCGATGCCTGGGCGGTGGCTTTCTATCCCTCTGGTTGGGCTGTTGTCTTAAGTCGGGTCTTGGGTGGGAAAGGACCTAAAGTCCAGACCCCAATCAGTGAATTCAACTCGGTCCAGTGGCTTCTGGGCCTCGTACTGGGTCTGAGTACCCCTCCTGATGCTCTGGTTTCCAATCGGTTCCCCGGTTCGGTACCGGCGGGCCACTACCCGGTCCCGGTTCCTTACGGTTCCACCGCCTGTAATCCCTTGTCCTGTTGGCGGCCACCCCCGTCTGCCCCCTGGCCACAGGGTATCCGGGCTCCAACTCAGATCCCTGACAGACGTGCACACTTTGCTACCACTCTCCTCCACTCCTGTCACTGAACTCTCTGTTTTTCCCGCCTCAGGCTCTCCGAACTCCTCGGTGGGCGTGGCCAACCACCTGGCTCCACCCCCCGGGTGTGAACGTCAAGTCCTGAGAGGGGTGACTCAGGGTTTTAAGGTTGGCTTCTGGTACCTTTTTAGGGGAAGGTGTTTGTGCAAGGGCCTACCTGGCTAATCCAGGGCGTCACACATGCCCAGCATGTCCAGCAGAACGATCTAAATTGTTTAAAATCACTCCTGGTCTCTCTATCGCTCTCTGTCGGTCGGTCTCTCCCTCTCACCCCCTCTCTCATACTCACCAATCATGGGCGCGGCGCTACACAGCTGTCACCATGCTCTGGTGGCTTCTCCTCTTTTGAAAATGTCGGCCGCTCATTATTCCATCTCGTATTCCCTCCTTCCCCCGCCCACCGGTGCCTATGATTGGTTGCAGTCAGATGCGCCCCCACGCTGAGTGACAGCTGTCTCACTGCAACCAATCACAGCCGCCGGTGGGCGGGTCTATATCATGCAGTACAATATATAAATAAATAATTTAAAAAAAACGGCGTGTGGTCCCCCAATTTTGATACCAGCCAAGGTAAAGCCACATGTCTGAAGGCTGGTATTCTCAGGATGGGGAGCCCTATGTTATGGGGAGCCCCCCAGCCTAAAAATATCAGCCAGCAGCCGCTCGAAATTGCCGCATCCATTAGATGCAACAGTCCCGGGACTCTACCCAGCTCATCCCAAATTGCCCTGGTGCGGTGGCAATCGGGGTAATTAGGAGTTAATTGCAGCCCATAGCTGCCACTAAGTCCTAGGTTAATCATGGCAGGCGTCTATGAGAAACCCCCCATGATTAACCTGTAAGTGAAAGTAAATAAACACATACACCCAAAAATCCTTTATTTGAAATAAAAGGCAAAAATACACCCTTTTTCACCACTTTATTAAAATCCCTAAATACCCCTCCAGATCCGACGTGATCCACAGAGGTCCCATGACGCTTTCAGCTCTGCTACAGGAAGCTGACAGGAGCGGCCACAGACCATTACCGCTCTCTGTCAGCTCCACACAGCAACTGAAGTGAATCGCGCTGTCAGCGGGGATGTCACTGAGGTAGTGCTGGTGTGTGCATTAATGGGGGGCAGTAGTACCTGCGTGTGTGCGGTGATGATGGGTGCGGTGGTGCCGGGGTGTGCGGCGGTGATGATGGGGGTGGTAGTGCCGGGGTGTGCGCAGTGATGATGGGTGCATTAGTGCCAGGGTGGGGGCGGTGATGATGGGTGCAGTAGTGCCGGGGTGTGTGCGGTGATGATGGGGGCGGTAGTGCCTGCGTGTGTGTGTGTGGTGATGATGGGGGCGGTAGTGCTGGGGTGTGTGCGGTGATGATGGGGCGGTAGTGCTGTGGTGTGTGCGGTGATGATGGGGGCGGTAGTGCCGCTGTGTGCGGTGATGATGGGGGCGGTAGTGACGGTTTGTGCTGTGATGATAGGGACGGTAGTGCCTGTGTGTGGGCGGTGATGATGGGGGCGGTAGTGCCTGCCAATTGCAGCATCAGAAAGCTTCAGATCTATGATATTTGAGGTGCATATCATGTGAACATCCTCACCTTGCACCTCAAATATCATAGATCTGAAACTTTCTGATGCTGCAATTGGCAATTTTCCGTGTGGGCAATTTTCCATGTGGGCATTTTTCCTATGGGCAATATTCATGTGGGCATTTTTCCTGTGGCCATTTTTCTGGTCACCTGAACCTACACACACACACACACGAATGGTCCGCAATCTTTCAATCAGTCTGCAATCAAAGAGAGCCCCCAGGGCTGCTACTTGTACAGTCATATATAAAAGTTTGGGCACCCCTATTAATGTTTAACCTTTTTTCTTTATAACATTTTGGGTTTTTGCAACAGATATTTCATTTTCATATATCTAATAAATGATGGACTCAGTAATATTTCTGAATTGAAATGAGGTTTATTGTACGAACAGCAAATGTGCAATCTAAATTTAAACTAAATTTGACAGGTGCATAAGTATTGGCACCCTTATCAATTTCTTGTTTTGAACACTGCTAACTACTTTTTACTGGCTTACTGAAGCACTAAATTGGTTTTGTAACCTCATTGAGCTTTGAACTTTATAGGCAGGTGTATCCAATCATGAGAAAAGGTATTTAAGGTGGCCACTTGCAAGTAGTTCTCCTATTTGAATCTCCTATGAAGAGTGGCATCATGGGCTCCTCAAAACAACTCTCAAATGATCTGAAAACAAAAATTATTCAACATAGGTATTCAGGGGAAGGATACAAAAAGTTGTCTTTTAAACTGTCAGTTTCCACTGTGAGGAACATAGTAAGGAAATGGAAGAACACAGGTACAGTTCTTGTTAAGCCCAGAAGTGGCAGGCCAAGAAAAATATCAGAAAGGCAGAGAAGAAGAATGGTGAGAACAGTCAAGGACAATCACAGACCACCTCCAAAGACCTGCAGCATCATTTTGCTGCAGATGGTGTCACTGTGCATCGGTCAACAATACAGCGCACTTTGCACAAGGAGAAGCTGTATGGGAGAGTGACGCGAAAGAAGCCGTTTCTGCAAGCACGCCACAAACCAAGTCGCCTGAGGTATGCAAAAGCACATTTGGACAAGCCAGTAACATTTTGGACGAAGGTCCTGTGGACTGATGAAACAAAGATTGAGTTGTTTGGTCATACAAAAAGGCATTATGCATGGAGGCAAAAAAAATACGACATTCCAAGAAAAGCACTTGCTACCCACAGTAGAAATTGGTGGAGATTCCATCATGCTTTGGGGCTGTGTGGCTAATGCCGACACCGGGAATCTTGTTAAAGTTAAGGGTCGCATGGATTCAACTCAGTATCAGCAGATTCTTGACAATAATGTGCAAGAATCAGTGACGAAGTTGAAGTTATGCAGGGGATGGATATTTCAGCAAGACAATGATCCAAAACACCGCTCCAAATCTACTCAGGCATTCATGCAGAGGAACAATTACAATGTTCTGGAATGGCCATCCCAGTCCCCAGACCTGAATATCATTGAACATCTGTGGGATGATTTGAAGCGGGCTGTCCATGCTCGGCGACCATCAAACTTAACTGAACTGGAATTGTTTTGTAAACAGGAATGGTCAAAAATACCTTCATCCCGGATCCAGGAACTCATTAAAAGCTACAGAAAGCGACTAGAGGCTGTGATTTTTGCAAAAGGAGGATCTACAAAATATTAATATCACTTTTATGTTGAGGTGCCCATACTTATGCACCTGTCAAATTTAGTTTAAATGCAGTTTGCACATTTTCTGTTAGTACAATAAACCTCATTTCAATTCAGAAATATTACTGAGTCCATCATTTATTAGACATATAAAACTGAAATAGCTGTTGCAAAAACCCAATTTGTTATAAAGAAAAAAGGTTAACATTAACAGGGGTCCCAAACTTTTTCATATGACTGTACTTTTAATGTACTGGTAGATAGGCCTGTTTCTAGACCCTTCTGCAGAATTTCTTACACTTTTGCTGTCGGCACCTGTTGTTGCTCAGTTATCCGGCGCCCTGAGAACTCCAGGAATTTTCCCCATACTGCTGCATACTTGGTGAAAGTACCGTATTTTTTTGTTTTATAAAACGCACTGGATTATAAGACACACCCCAAATTCAGAGCAAGAAAAGTTGAAAAAAATGGGGTCCATCTTGTAATCCGGTGGTGTCTTACCAGAGGGGGCAGTAGCGGTGGTGGAGGAGGCTGTGCTGAGGCTAAGGTGAAGGCTGAGGCTCCGGTGGAAGATGGGGCTGCGGCGGAGGCTGGTGCTGCCGTGCTGGGGTAGGTGTGCGTGGACTCGGGCTGCGGTGACTGCTACTGCGGCGAAGGATGGGGCTCGGGCTGCGGCGGCTGTGGACGGTGAGAGCTTCAAAGAAATGTCACCTCCGGGCGCCATTTTCCTGAAGCCCATTGGAGGGAGATCAAAGTGCTAGAGCCAGTGTCTGCGCAGATGAGAGCTTGAGCCAAGAGCTCCAGCTGCGTACACGCCAACTCCGGGTGGCATTATTTGAAGTCTCATCGCCCAATCCGCAGCTCCAGTAAAGCCACCGGAGACCCCACACGGCAGCCCCAGCACCAGCCACCGGAGACCACACGCAGACCCCACACAGCTGCTTCAGCAGCCGGAGACCACGCACAGCAGCTGCTGACAGTGCACAGCCGCCCCAGCACCAGCCTCCGCAGACCCCGCACCAGATCAGCCACCGCAGCCCCTGCACAGCCACTGCAGCATTCCCCTGGCCCCTTGCGACCCCTCTCCAGCACCCTGTTAAACTACCTTCAGATTATAAGATGCATCTCTCACTTTCCTCCCAAATTTTTGGGAGGAAAAGTGCGTCTTATAATCCGAAAAATAAGGTAACGTCCTTCCTACTACGAAGGAGGGTGGAAATTAAGTTTGTAGAAAAACCCCTTGCTGCTAGAAGGTTCCTCTCAAGTTCCAGGCTGTCAAGTGTAACCCCTGTACTTGAGGATGAAGGAACGGCCCCTGAGAAAGTAAATCGGGTTTGTCTGGTAGAATCCAGGAGTCTGATATAGACAAAATTCTCAACTACTTGAACCATGCTCTCCTGGGCCAGAAAGGGGCTATCATGATGACTCTAGTTTTCTCTTTCCTGATTTTCTTCAGAACTAGCAGGATTAGTGGGAAAGGTGGAAATGTGTATGCTAGCTGAAAATCCCATCTCTGTACTAGTGTGTCTACTCCCACCGGTCCTTCTCTGGGATCTAGGGAAAAGAATCTGTCTAATTGCTGATTTTCCTGATTTGCAAATAAATCTATTTCTGGTTAACCCCAACCCAGACAGATTTGTTTCAACAACTCCTGGTTTAAAGTCCACTGTGTTGTAAGATATGGCGACTGAGTTAGTCGGCTATGATATTTTCTGAGCCTTTCAAGTGGCGCGCCGTGAGTGACCACAATCTTATTTCTGCTGTACTGAAGATTTTTTGTCTGTTACTTCTATGACAGCTTTTCACCTGGTGCCTCCCTGGTGATTTAGGTAAGCCACTACCGTCTGAGATGATTACCATGTTCTCCACGGCGATCTTCTCTACTAGTATCTGTAATGCCTCTGTCACTGCTGCTAGTTCTTTGAGGTTCAAGGAGCTGCTTTTGAAGACTGGGTTCCAATCCCACTGAAGGTACTGGTCCCCTAGATGGGCTCGCCACCCCACTGTTGAGACGTCTGTAGTGATATAACCACCGGCTCTTCTGTGTTCTAGGGAACTCCACTCCTGAGGTTTTCTGTGTCCTACCACCAATGCAGTGATCTTAGGACCTCTTTTTATAGCTGGACCGTATGTTCAAGAGGTCTGCCATCTGAAAGGATAAAATCTGTCCCTGAAGGCTTCTTGTGTGAAGTTGAGCCCACTACACTGCAGGGATCTTAGATGTCAGGGACCTGAATAGTGACATTGCCCCCCTCAGTGAAATTCTCGGCTTCGCCTGAACTGATAAGGCCCGCTTTACACGCTGCGATATCGCTAGCGAGCGTACCCGCCCCCATCGTTTGTGCGACACAGGCAAATCGCTGCCTGTGGCGCACAAAATCGCCCAGACCCGTCACACTACTTACCTGCCTAGCGACATCGCTGTGACCGGCGACCCGTCTCCTTTCTAAGGGGGCGGTTCGTTCAGCGTCACAGCGACGTCACTAAGAGATGCCCAATCAAAGCAGAGGGGCGGAGATGAGCGGGACGTAACATCCCGCCCACCTTCTTCCTTCCTTATTGCCGGCGGCAAGGTGAGGTTCCTCGTTCCTGCGGGGTCACACGGAGCGATGTGTGCTCCCGCAGGAACGACGAACTACATCGTACACGCAGCAGCAACGATAATTGGGAAGAGGGGGTGATGTCACCGATGAGCGATTTTGAACGTTTTTGCGACGATTCAAAATCGCTCATAGGTGTCACACACAACGACATCACTAAAGCGGCCGGATGTGCGTCTCAAATTCCGTGACCCCAATGAGATCGCTTTAGCGATATCGTAGCGTGTAAAGCCACCCTAAGACTTTTTGTTTTATTTTGGCTATATTTTCTGGTGGACGGAAACAGTACTGCCATACTGAATCTAGATTGATGCCCAAAAATATCTGATTATGAACCAGGTCTTTCCTTGACTTTCTTTCGTTCGCCAACCATCCCAACTCTGAGAGGACTGAGGTGGCCTGGCTGATGGCTGCTGAACAATCCTCTTTTAATTTTCACACTAGCAAAAGGTCGTCCAGGTAAGGGACTATTAAGACTTTTTTTATAATATATTACACATACAGCTCTGGCAAAAATTCAGAGACCCCGCGAAATGTTCAGTTTTTCTTATTTTTCTCTTTATAGGTATATCTATCTTTTGAGTAAAATGTAAATTGTTCTTTTATTCTATAAACTACTGACAAAGTCTCCTCCGAATTTTTTTCAGACCTCAAATAATGCAAAGAAAACCAGTTCATAATGATTTAGAAACAAAAGTAATGATTTAACTCAGGGAGAGTTCAGAAATCAATATTTTGTGGAATAACCATGATTTTTAATCACAGCGTTCATGCGTCTACACTGCTTTTGTGTGACCTTATGCCATTCCTAATAATAAATAGGATAACTGAAGTGAGCACTAATATATATTATGAGTGCAAGACAAAAAATACATAGTACATAAGGACAAGGCTGCACATCAAAATTAGATAATAGTATAATGCTATAAGCATACCGAAAAACATTGAAGCATACAATGAAAAATGCCACTTGCTAACTTGAAAGTGTGAATAATGAAATGCATACCTGCCATGAATATTAGGAAAAAAGGAGATATTTAGCAATCGCATTGATCAATGTAACTGAGCTTGCACTCATAATATATATTAGTGCTCACTTCAGTTATCCTATTTAGTATGAAGTTTTTTTCTGAATGTGAACACAGCTCCGCCCCATTCGGCCATGTTTTTTCCATCTCCTATATAAGAAAGTCCTTAGTTACCCCTCTCCACACATAGCAGTTTTTAATTGCAATGAGATGACACACAGTTAGGGTCATAGAGCTAGGGACCCCAATATAGAGATATACCTTGACGAGGTTTTGGGGCTCAGTTACATTGATCAATGCGATTGCTAAATATCTCCTTTTTTCCTAATATTCATGGCAGGTATGCATTTCATTATTCACACTTTCAAGTTAGCAAGTGGCATTTTTCATTGTATGTTTCAATGTTTTTCGGTATGCTTATAGCATTATACTATTACCTAATTTTGATGTGCAGCCTTGTCCTTATGTACTATGTATTTTTTGGCTTGCACTCAATATTTATTAGTGCTCACTTCAGTTATCCTATTTAGTATGAAGTTTTTTTCTGAATGTGAACACAGCTCCGCCCCTTTCGGCCATGTTTTTTCCATCTCCTATATAAGAAAGTCCTTGGTTACCCCTCTCCACAAATAAAAAATAATTGTATTCAGTACAAACAGGGAGTGGCCCCCTTCTCAGTGAGCTGGACATTTCATTCTGTGCATCCCCCTGACTGTGTGTCCTGTTAGGACCCGGTCACTCTCAGCCCTTAGCCACATTGAGGCCTATTTTAGACCCATGGTAAGGTTTTAATATTAGAGAGTGTAGGTACTAACCCAACTGGGTACACCTTGACGTTTGGTGGGATAGCTGTATGCTTTTTTTTTTTTATCAAAAACAGCGTTTACTAAGTACCCTATGTTTAGATGCACTATACTTTTATTTAGTTACAGCAGGGTATGTTTTCACAATTTTTTCCTTGGTTTCTCACAGTAGGAATAGGTCTGGGATCTTCTGAAACATTGCTGGTTACTGTGGGAACTTCCATCTTGGAGAACCACTGCAGGCACGCTGTCCGAAATTACAGGCTTTCAAATTCCC
The DNA here is from genome assembly GCF_048569485.1 of Anomaloglossus baeobatrachus. Classification (NCBI taxonomy): domain Eukaryota; kingdom Metazoa; phylum Chordata; class Amphibia; order Anura; family Aromobatidae; genus Anomaloglossus; species Anomaloglossus baeobatrachus. Next base: position 558,491,721 of record NC_134357.1, read on the forward strand.
CGCCACTTTTTTAAATAATGCAGTTGCAGACTCAGAATTCGGAGATGGCCTGTGATGCCATCCTTGGCGCGCGCCGTCACTTCCGCTCCCATGAGCATTTCTGGCCCCCACTTGCCCCAGAAGTGGTAGCGGGGCTCGCGCCTGTGCATACGGCCGTGTGCTATTTCTGACACGTGACGGCACAAGCGGTTCTGCCTTCCGAGCTCTGGAAGCAGTCGCGGTATCACCGCCCCAGCTCCCGCACATGGAGAACCGAGCCCCTGCCGGGACCCAAACCCTGTATGGCAACCCATGGATAGACCGCCCGATGGTTGCCCAGGGAACCTCCCATCTTGTGCGATCAGCGCGGCCCCTGTGACACCTGGATCCCAGAGACCTCCTGGCCTGCTAAGACCAAATACTCTGGAGAAACGTCCCCAGGTAGCCTTCGGTATCCTCTTCCAGGAGCAGAAAACCACACTGGGGCTTTGGAGTGGTGCCGCCCCTTTTATTTTCAGAAAAGTTTTTCTGTTTCTGGGGGCAGATACACTCTCTCTCACGTACGGTACAGTCATGGGAAAGGAAAATGACAGTTAACAGGACAGTGGAGGTCAAGATGAGGTCTGGAAGACCAAGCATATTTCTGTGAGAGCTGCTCGTAAGACTGCTAAAGAGGCAAATCACAACTCCCTGTCTTACTGTTAAAGACCTTCATGATGATTTAGCAGACTCTAGAATTGTGGTAGATTGTTCTACTGCAGAGAAACACCTGCAAAATATGACCTTCATCAAAGAGAAGAAAACCTCTCCTTCATCCTCACCATAAAATTCACAATCAGAAGTCTGCAAAAAGAACATCTAAACAAGCCTGATGTATTTTGGAAACAAGTCCTGTGGACCGATGCAGTTAAAATAGTACTCCTTAGCGACAATGATCAAAGATATGTGTGGGGAAAAAAAGGCACTGAAATTCAGAAAAAGAACATCTCAACCAGTAAGCTTGGGGGTGGATCTATCATGCTTTGGGATTGTGTTGCAGCCAATGGCACGGGGAACATTTCATAGGTAGAGGGAAGAATGGATTCAATGAAATTTCAACATATTCTTGATACATACATAACACCATCTGTAGAGACAACCTCAAAAAGCGCAAGCTGAACGTATTCAATGGCCCTCACAGTCCACTGATCTGATCAACTTTGAAAATCTGTGGCTAGGCCTCAAAAGAGCAGTGCATACAAGATGAGCCAGGAATCTCACAGAACTGGAAGATGTCTCCAAAGAAAAGCAGTGCATGGAAGATGAGCCAGGAAATTCACAGGACCAGAAGCCTTATGCAAGGAAGAATGGAGGAAAATCCCTCATAGAAGAATTCAAAGACTCCTGGGTGCTGCAAAAAGTGTTTACAAGCTATGATACTTTCTAAATGGGGTGCTACTAAGCACTAAACATGCAGGGTGCCCAAACGTTTGCATTGGTCAGTTTTTCTGATTTGTTAATTTTAAAATATAAAATTGTTTTGTTTTTTTTCCTAAAATAAAAGGAAATGTGTCATCTTTAACTTTGTGCCTTTTAGAGATCATTTAGGGGTACTTTGCACGCTGCAACATCGCTAGCCGATGCTAGCGATGCCGAGCGCGATAGTACCCGCCCCCATCGCACTTGTGATAGCTGCCGTAGCGAACATTATCGCTACGGCAGCTTCACACGCACTCACCTGCCCTGCGACGTTGCTCTGGCCGGCGACCCGCCTCCTTCCTAAGTGCGGCGTCACAGCGACGTCACATGGCAGGCGGCCAATAGAAGCGGAGGGGCGGAGATGACCGGGACATAAACATCCCGCCCACCTCCTTCCTTCCGCATTGCCGTCGGGACGCAGGTAAGGAGATGTTCCTCGCTCCTGCAGCTTCACACACAGCAATGTATGCTGCCGCAGGAATGAGGAACAACATCGTAACATCGGTCGTCCCGAAATTCTGGAAATGACCGACGCTACACAGATCGCCGATTTACGACGCTTTTGCGATCATAAATCGGCGCATCTAGGTTTTACACGTTGCGACGTCGTTACTGGCGCCGGATGTGCGTCACTTTCGATTTGACCCCGACGATATCGCAGTAGCGATGTCGCAATGTGCAAAGTACCCCTTAATCTTCAACTTGCTTAACTGTTCACAATAACAGTAATTTTGAACAGGGGTGACCAAACTTTTACATGCCACTGTAAGTAAAATAAATGTGACAACTAAAGTATAAAACATATTAAAACACAAGACTATATGTAAAAGATAAATATACATATAAAAAGGCTCTAGTGAAAACAATACATACATTTGCCAAACTCATAAAAATTTCTGTAATCTCATTGAGTCCATGAGGCTTTAACCCCTTCACCCCCGGCCACTAAAACACCCTAATGACCCGGCCATTTTTTGCAATTCTGACCAGTGTCACTTTGACAGGTTATAACTCTGGAACGCTTCAACGGATCCTGGCGATTCTGACACTGTTTTTTGTGACATATTGTACTTCATGTCAGTGGTAAATTTAGGCCGATATTTTTTGCGTTTATTTGCGAAAATTTCGCAATTTTCAAACTTTGATAATTTATGCTTATAAATCTGAGAGATATGTCACACAAAATAGTTATTAAATAACATTTTCCACTTGTCTACTTTACACCATCGCAATTTTCGAAACAATTTTTTTTTTTCGTTAGGATGTTAGAAGGGGTCAAAGTTTATCAGCAATTTCTCATTTTTCCAACAAAATTTACAGAATCATTTTTTTTAGGGACCACATCACATTTGAAGTGACTTTGAGAGACCTAGGTGACAGAAAATACCCAAAAGTGACCCCATTCTAAAAACTGCACCCCTCACTCTGCTCAAAACCACATCCAAGAGGTTTATAAACCCTTTAGGTGCTTCACAGGAACCAAAGCAATGTGGAAGGAAAAAATGAACATTTTACTTTTTAAACACAAAAATGTTACTTTAGCCATAAAATTTTCATTTTCACAAGGGAGAAAAGAGAAAATGCACCATACAATTTATCATGCATTTTCTCCTGAGTACGCAGATACCTCATATGTGGTGGAAATCAAATGTTTGGGTTCACGGCAGAGCTCGGAAGGGAAGGAGCGCCATTTGAATTTTTGAGTGCAAAATTAGCTGCACTCATTAGCGGACGCCATGTCGGGTTTGAAGACCCCGTGAGGTGCCTAAACAATGGAGTTCCCCCACAACTGACCCCATTTTGGAAACTAGAGCCCTCAAATAATTTTTCTAGATGTTTGGTGAACACTTTAAACCCCTGGGGGCTTCACAGAAGTTTATATTGTTGAGCCGTGAAAAGAAAAAAAAACAAAAAAAAACTGTTGCTTCAACTAGGTAGGAAAAAATGCACCATAAAATTTATTGTGCAATTTTTCCTGAGCACGCAGATACCTCATTTGTGGTGGAAAGTAATTGTTTTGGCGCATTGCAGGGCTCAGAAGAGAAGGAGCACCATTTGACAGCAAAATTAGTTGGAATCATTAGTGGACGCCATGTCCCATTTGGAGACCCCCTATGGTGCCTAAACAGTGGAGCTCCCCCACAAATGACCCCATTTTAGAACTGGACACCTCAAGGAATTTATCTAGATGTTTGGTGAGCCCCTTGTACCCCCAGGGGCTCCACAGAAGTTGATAACGTTGAACCGTGAAAATTATTCTTTTTTTACCACACAATTTTTGCTTCAACCAGGTAGCTTTTTTTTTTTTACAACGGTACCAGGAAAACAATGCACCATAAAATGTATTGTTCAATTTCTCCTGAGTATGCAGATACCTCATATGTGGTGGAAAGTAATTGTTTGGGCGCACGGCAGGGCTCGGAAGAGAAGGAACGCCATTTAACTTTTCAGACGCGGTGCACTGATTGGCCGCTGCAGGACGCACGGTCAGATGCGATACAGAAAGCGTCAGGGATACGGAAAAAAAAAGTCATGCCAAAAATTGAGCAGGGATGCAGATCCGTTATGTGCATCCCTGATCAGCGCTAGGTGGGACGCACGGACAGATGCGATACAAAAAGCGTCGGAAATATGGGAAAAAAAAAGTCCCGCCGAAAATTGACCACAGATGCAGATCCGTTATCTGCATCCCTGATCAGAGCTCAGCCGCTGTAGGACGCACACACAAATGAGGTGCAAAAAAACCGACACAAAATACGGACAAAAAAAAAAGTCCCGCCTAAAATTGACCACGGATGCAGACACGTTATCTGCATCCCCGATCAGCGCTCGGCGGGACGCACAGACGGATGAGGTATAAAAATGGACAGGGGATACAGCAGAAAAAAAAGTTATGCTCACAGGACCCAGAGGATTAGCACGAGGATCACTGACCAGAGGAACTGCAGGAGGAATAGAAGGCAGCGAGATGGACAGCTTCTTACAGGAGCAGCAGGCAGGAGGTTGGACAGCTTATTAGAAGACCCAGGAAGGACCCAGCGATGGAGGCAGATGTGATCGGACAAGACCTCGGACGACCCGGTGAAGACAGGTAAGAGGACGTCAGAGAGGGAGAACAGATGGCGAGGGGGAGGGGGAGCTTGGAGAAGGAGCTGCAGAAGCAAGGAAGCAGAATAGAGATCACGGGGGAGGCAGGCAGATCGCGGGTGGAGCAGATCGGGATGTCAGGGGCAGATCGGGGCATGGGGGGGTATTTTGCGGGGGGAGCACGGGCAGGGGCCATCACGGGAGTGCGCATGGGCCATCAGGGGGAGCAATACTCACATGGAGCGGTGATCGGGCGGCAGCAGCAGCGGTGTGGTACTGCAAGTACCAGCCAGTGCAGGCTGCAGACATGCTGGGGGAGGCTCCCCAGACCAACACAAGCCAGGGGAGGGCGGTCACCTCCAGATGAGACCGCCCCACTGCACACTGATTGGAGCGATTTGAGCGTCATAGCACGATCGCTCCAATCAGTGCTGCAGGAGTTGGGGAGCGCCATGTTTGATCTCCTGCTATGATCTGCTGCAGCACATCATAGCAGGATCTCACAGTATTGCACTGATTCAGGGATTGTTTCAACCGAAATCAGTGTGAACGATGTGATTGGCGGTTCAGATTTGAACAGCCAATCACAACGATCGTGGATGGGGGGGTGGCGATGCCACCCCCCCCCGGGGTCAAGCAAAGGTCCCCTGCTGTAAGGACATCATTTGAAAGCTGTTGCTGGTCGTTAAGTCACGTTATAACTCTCTCCACGTCTCGTCACCCCATGTGACGAGTGACGAGACGTGGAGAGAGTTAGGGTGAGAACGCACTTTGCGTTTCCACCTGCGTTTTTCAGGTGCTTTTTATGTCCGTTTTCAGAAGCACCTTTCTCATGCCAAAAGGCATGCGTTTTGATTTTCCAGCAAAGTCAATGGAAAATGGTGATTTTCAGACCGCACTTTGCGTTTCTAAACGCTGCGTTTAATTTGCATATTTTGTGTCAAAAAAAACATGCGTTCAAAGAAGGAGCATGTCAATTGTTTTTGCCATTTTGGGTGCGTTTTGCTAACACTGAAGTCAATGAGAAATGGCAAAAACCAAGATTCCTTCAAATTCCTGCGTTTTACCTCCTTTTTCAGTGCAGAAAACATGCGTTTTGAACTACCAAAACGCATGCTTTTTGGTCATCAAAATAATGATTTGATATGTCCCTTTACACACACACATAATCCGACAATTAAATTAAAGTAAAATAGGCATTTATTGCTATTTTTTCGAAAAAATGTATATTACCGCTATATTTTTATAAAATCTATCTATTTTCATTATTTTTCCCATTAATATAGATATGATCCTTTTTTTCTCTTTTTTTCATTCTGTTTAACATATTAAACTTTATTTAGCAGTGCCTTGATGTTCAAAACGCATCTGTCAAAACGCAGGTGAAAAAGCATGTAAAAAGCGCTGAAAACGCATCTAAAACGCGGTAAATACGCATGCGTTTTCAGCGCTAAAGTTCAGAAAAAGGCAACTTTGGTCAAATCAATTAAGGCCAAAACGTGCGTTTAGAGCTGCAAGTAGGTGAACGCAAAGTGCGTTCTCACCCTTATAGTGAGTATTGTGCGGGTTTTTATGTCTTCTATATTTATTACGGCCGGGTCCGTCACCTCAAACAGGGAGTAACATATACCTCGCACACCTCACAAAACTAGCAACAAGCATATCACTTCAGGTGATCCAGATATAGCATTTGCTGCTTTATTTTACAATATATAGCAGGAATTTGGAACCATTCAGCAAGGCTGATATATTTTGGGTGCTCTTTAATAATATGAACTATATTTTACTGCACATGTTTCATTGATATACAGTAGGTGAATATGTACTAATACTAAGCACTTTATAATTATTGTTGTTTAGTTATTGACACTTTTACTTATTTTATAAACTAGTTCATACAATTAATTTGAGTTTAACCTTGAAATATTTATTGCCTGCTTTATTAATATTAACTGCTTATATATAAAGCTATATACTACTGAACTAATAGATCACTGATATTGAAGATATATATATTATTAAATAAATTTTAGTTAGAATATTTTATATTTGTATTTTATATATACCGTATTCCTTCAATCGCTTTTAACTCGTCTCTGGTTGTAATAATGTGGAACTCCATTGGAATTTTTATAATTGTATGTAAAAAAGTAAAAAAAAAAATGTAATGATATTTGAAATAAAAATTATTTTTAATAATTTGATTTCTATAGCTTCTTTGGTTTGGGAAATTAATTCTAACCAAACCATGGTGTATTATGTTATTGTTTGTAGCTTGACCACTCTGTGGGGAAATATAATTTATAAGGGCATATTGTGAATAAATCCTAGCATCATGGCCTGCCCTGCGGGTCTGGGTTTTCATCAGCAGGGTTGGAATTGATGGAAGGCCTGCTCTAGAAAGGACTTCAGTATCCGACACCTTATCGTGCCACCGGATCTTCAGAATTGGAAGTGGTTCAATTGCCTAGCATGTCTCCTTTATACAGTCCAAGTCTCACTGGCATACAACAGGGTAGTTAGCACGATCGCTCAGTGGACTTTGAGCTTTGTAATAAGGCTTATTCCACGTCTGTTCCACATGTTGATCAGTAGTCTGCCAAATGCAGAGCTTGCCTTGGCGATTCTGCAGTTGACCTCGATGTCAATTGTCACTGCATGGGAGAGGGTGCTACCAAGGTATGTAAATCGGTCCACTACTTGTAGCTTTTGTCCCTTGACTGTGATGGTGGGCTCTTGATATTTTGCTTTCGGAACTGGCTGATGCATCACTTCGTTCTTTTTTATGTTGATAAGGAGACCAAAGTTGTCGCATGCTGCTGCAAAATTATCCACATTGGTTTGCATATCCTGCTCTGATCCAGCATTCAGGGCACAGTCATCAGTAAAGAGGATGTCACGTAGCACAGTCTCCTTTATCTTGGTGACAGCCTGGAGTCTTCGCAGGTTGAACAGACTCCCATCGGTCCTGTATCTCAGGCTCCCAACTCCCAAGGAACTGTTCTGCAAGACATCTGATAGCATACCTGAAAACATTATGCTGAACAAGGTCGGTCCCAACACGCACCCTTGCTTGACACCGTTTGTGACGGAAAAGGCATTTGAAACGTCTCCATTGTCCAGCACACGGGCCTTCATGCCGTCGTGAAATTGACATACCATCAGGATGAATTTATCAGGGCATCCAAATTTCAACATGATGCGCCACAGGCCTTCACGACTGACAGTGTCAAATGCCTTAGTGAGCTCCACGAAGGTGGTGTACAATTCACGATTCTGCTCTTGACACATTTCTTGGAGTTGTCTGGCTGCGAAGATCATGTCCACAGTGCCACGCTTTTTGCTGAAACCGCACTGCGCTTCAGGTAATAGATCCTGTTCCAGGTTGTCAGTCAGGCAGTTCAGCAACACTCGTGCAAGTATCTTGTCTGTGATGAAAAGCAGTGATATTCCTCTATGATTATCAGACTTTTCGATTCCCTTTCCTATTGTAGAGTTGTATGATGAACGCATTTTTCAGTTCCTGAGGAATGGTTCCTTGATTCCAGAAAGACTAACAGCTTTGTGAGTTTCTCGACAAGCACTGCACCACCATCCTTATAGATCTCTGCTGGTATCGCATCAGATCTTGGGGCCTTGCTACTGGATAGCTGGTTGATGGCCTGTAGGGTTTCAGTCTTTGATGGCAACGAGTCCAAGCTGTGGTTGATATCTATCTGGGGCATCCTGTCGATCGCCTCACTGTTGATGGAAAATGGACAGTTCAATACAGATTGGAAGTGCTCGGCCCAACGCTGTAGAATCAGGGTCTTCTCAGTGATGAGAGTTACACCAGCTGTGTCCAGTAGAAGGGAGCTCTCTGAGGGCTGATGTCCATACACGGATCTGTGGGCTTCATAGAATCATTTAATATTCTTACTATTAGCAAACTTCTGAATTTCGTCTGCTTTGGTACTCAACCAAGAGTCCTGCATCTTACGAAGGTTGCTCTGTATGATCCTGCGAGTATTGTTGAAGGCACTTTTATTGGCTATTGATGATGGGTCGTTCTGATAAGCACGATGAAGGAAGTGCTTTTCAACAAGAAGGGCCTTGATCTCTTCATCATTATCGTCAAACCAGTCCTGCTGTTTCCTGTATGAGGCTCCTAGAACCTTTAGTGCAGAAGCGTGCTCAGTGTCCCAAAAGAGTTCTCAGTCCTTTTCAGCATTTCCCTCTATAATTGCAGCTCTGAGAGTTGGTTATCAAGATCATCAGCTGGTGACGCTGCTGTGTTGGAGTTCCTCAGTCTACTGACATTAATCCATTTCATCGCTGCTTTATTTCCCTTTGGACGTCTCTTTAGCTTGATGTGAAGGCTTAATTTGGAGATAATGAGTCTATGGTCAGTCCAACAGTCAGCGCTCGGCATGGCCTTCGTCACCCTTACATCCTGTCTGTCTTACTATGCACCATCACATAATCAATGGGATGCCAGTGCTCTGAGCGTAGGTGCATCCAGGACGTCTTTTTACGAGTGGGAAGGCGAAAGTTGGTATTGGTGATCTGATCACCAGCTGCACATATCTTCATTAGTAATAGGCCATTGCTGTTACATTTGCCAATTCCAATTTTTCCAATGACGCCATCTCAGGCAGAGTGATAGGAACCTACTCTAGCGTTAAAAATCGCAGAGTAGAATCAGCTTACGGTGTGCTTCACGGATGAAAGTAGGACATCGAGATCTTACTAAAACTTGTCCTTTACTTCATCCAGGTTTGTCATTGTGGGTGCGTAGGCACTGATCAGCATGGCTTCCTTTCCACTCGGCAGTGGGAGATGCAGTGTCATGAGTCGGTCATTCACTCCCTTGGGACTCAATTGGGACAATAGAAATACATGTAGTGTCTTTGCCATGTTCGTTAGTACAGTGTCTGGAGAGACTATGATACATAAAGGCTTTGGCTATATTGGTTCGGTGGGAATTGAGATTTTTATGCAATGTTTGCATTTGTACTGCAGCCCACATTTACACTCAAAAAGATAGATTATGAATTGGATCTGGCAGGTCATATACATTTTTAAAGGGAAGGTTTCCTCCGTTTTAGAAAACCCGAAAAATTGTGTGTTGTGCAAAATAAATTTGTAGCAGAAAACTTTCTTTAATTTGTATGTAAAATTGCCTGGTGGCTGCATGTTTATGGTTTGCTGTGTTGGATAACTTCAAAAGGACTTCATGCGACAAACACACAGTAGTGTCATGCCTCAGGATTCAAACTGGCAAGCCTTTTGTCATGATCCAGGATCGTGAATCTCCGCTCCAGAGTTTCCCAGAACCGGCCTGGTCATGTCAGCAGTTAACCACCATCAGCCTCGTTCTGGTTTCAGGAGACACTTTATCTGCTCTCTGCAATTTTATCCTGGTGCTGGTTATAGTTTTGCTCTGCAGCCTGTGACTGGCTCTGGTGAGAATTCCTGTTTGATCTGATTCCTTGTTACCGTGCCCTGACTTGTACCCTTCCCCGCTCGTCAGTCTGTCCCAGCCCCTGACTTTCCACTCCTGCCTGTTGTTTGTGTTTCCCTCTGCATACCTGATCTCCCGACTTCCGACTTGGTTCTGTTTTCTGACTTGATTTTGATCCTCCCTTTGCAGTGACTCGACTTTCCTGGCTTTAGACACTGACTGTTTGACTACTCTTTTGCCCCTGGTGGTTCACCTGTTAACTGCCTGCTGAAGTTACTCTGCTGTACTTCAGCTGCCTTTCTATTACTGTGTTACTTTGTTTCTCCTTCACTACTCTGCTGCCACGTAGTGGGGAATACACTGTACTGCATCCTACCAACCCTTTGTACAGCGTGACACCTTTATTGTTTGATTGGCTTCTTTCCCAACTGAGCCACAGTGGGTTCTGTTTCTATCCAGGTTCTTATTATTTGTTATCCTTCTTTCATTCTTTTTTCAGACATTCAGACACCAGGTGTTTTCATTTGTTTAGTCTGCCCTATTACCTTTTGGGTGTGGTTATTTAAACCTTCCCCTAGCTGATCTTTCCCATCTGGTCATATTCTTTATGAACCCTGCTTGGAGTTACTGCAATACTGACTTGGATTGCTGCCAGTCAGTTCGAGATCAGCTAGGGATCCTTTCTATCTCTTCCTGATTCAGGGTTTTAGTAGTCTTCCCCTTTGTCACAGTTTTTAAGGAGGCATGTGAAACACTCGACAGCCGATTAAGAAGCCAGGTTTGAGTTATCTCCTAGTCCTGTAGTTAGGGTTATTCCAGCCCGCACAGGGGCCATTAGGAAGGGACTGCTCAGCTAGGAATCTTAACCTTTTCCTATCCAATAAAATTTCCTGTTCTGCCCATTGAAATCTTATTATAATTGGGGGAAAACGTCAAAACAGAATTTTGCAATATGAATGAATTTTGTAAAATAAATCAACAGGAAATCAATTTATTCACATATGAATGATAAACAAGGCAGTGGCCCGACAAAGGAGCGTAACAGAAATTTTGGAATGTCCCCCCTGGGGGGACTCAGGATAGGAAAAGGTTAAGTCTGTAAAGGAACTGGTTGGGCCATGTGTGCTTGTTCTGACATAGGCCCCAGTTTCTTGTGTTAGTAATTACTAGTGCATGACAAGTTGTTTGAGGCATTATTCAACGCTTTTTTGTCTGCAAAAGCGCCATGGACAGTAGTTATTTGATGCCAAAGTCTTCACATAAAGTGTTTTATGTTTGCTTGTATTTCTTTTTTTTTTACTCTGGATATGATGGTTTTCTTTAATATTTTTCCTTTTAGGTGTCACAGGGTGACTTTTAGGAATCCCTGTGCTCCGCTAACCTATGCTATGGAACCCTAGGGTATCCCTAAACTCAGGATTACTCCTGATGGTGGAGATGAAGCGATGGCCGAGAGGACCACCGCAGTGCAGAGTAGGTTACAGTACACAAGACGAGGTGCGAACAACAAGGGTGTATTTATTAACAGGCGGGGAAAGATGTGGAGAAGGCAGGTTCAGGCACGGGGTATACAGTGGCAAAACCTGATTTAACAACACTTTTGTATTCTCTAGCTGGTCCGCTCAATAGCACGGTGCTCCAACTATTACAGGTTCAAGAAACACAAAAAACAGTCCGGTACAATGCTACTCTACACGTAACCTCTCTGACCTCTGCTAAACTGGCCACACGGATGCCGTGTTCTACCTACTGAAGCCTACTTTAGCCCCTAGTATGTGCACAATATTCAACTCACAGTGATGCTGGGGACGTGGATCCAGTCCCGGGGGCCCCCCAACAACAGTCTCATCCGGAGGTGCGCACTTCTCCTGGGCCGGGTTAAGGAGATCAAAATCTTCTTCTTGCTTCAGATTCCTCGCTTGTTCCCTGTTATCTGCAAGTCTCTCTCTCGATTCAGAAGAAAAACTCCAATCCTCCGAGACACACCGGCTGTGTGTTCCTTCACATGCATCTAAAAGCAAAACAGAAACTCCCTTCTCTTCTTACACTCGAGCTGTCCATTAGCACACTTTCTGCAGGGGGAGCAGAACATTCCATTACCCCTCAACATGGGGAGGTTTCTGTCTCTTAAAGTGGCAGCGTGTTTCTTATTGTCCATAGCAGTAGCACCCCCCAATATGCCTCCCCACTTAAATGATGGTCGTCCTCGGCCATCACAGCTTCGAGCCCACTGTGTTTTGAAGGAAGGTTCAAACCTGTAGAGGAGACAACAATGGCAGTACAGCAGACCTAGTACATTGTTCAACATATCGGATTGGTGGAACCCCTGCAGTAGACCTCTGAGATCTTCTAAGATCTTGACTATCAGGCCCGGCTTGACTAGCTTCCGGCGGAACACTTGCTGTGGGAGCTGCAGTGGAATCTTGGCTGGTCTCTTCTTCCCGTGGCGGTAGTGGCTCATCCATGTGATCTCCGTTTCCGGAAGGCTGAGGATCCCCCCCCTGCATCGGGGGCTGTCCACCAGTCATCATCGACTTCACACACAGGTGACGTATGTTCAGGGAGTGGGGCAGAGACTGCAGGAGATCTTGGCGTAGAAAGAGCTTCAGACCGGCATGGTCGCAACATATTTCTCTGTAGTACTCTAGGGCCGGACGCTCCATTCTCAATTTGCACCTTGTAGACCGGGCCGTCAGCATACACCCATTCGATTACTCTGTAGGGTTGAACTTCCCATCTTTCACTCAGTTTACCCTTGGGGCGTTTCTCTCTGACTAACACTCGATCTCCAGGTTGAAGCGGTATCTCTTGAATCGGTTTAGGGCTCATATGTTCTTTCTTCTGTAGCTGTTGACAAGCCAACCGACATATCGTCTGTAATCGTTGTCGATGTTCTTTCACCCACGAAGTGACAGTTCGTTCCATGAAATCCTCTGGCTGCTCCAAATTCAGCTCGATGATTTCTTGCCCAACTCTTCCAAACAGCAGTAGATATGGGGTGTAACCTGTAGTGGAGTGAACTCGGTTATTGTAGGCCCAGACCAGTTCTGCCAGGTAATCCGGCCAACATGCCTTCTTATCTTCCTCTAATGTTCTCAGCATTTGAAGTAGAGTTCGGTTGAAGCGTTCACATGCTCCATTGCCTTGGGGATGGTAAGGTGTAGTCCGAGATCGCTCGATGTCATACATACGACATAATTCCTCCATCACCTTGCCTTGAAAACATGCGCCTTGATCGGAGTGGATCCGCTTCGGGCATCCATACACCCGGATGAAGTCTTGGCAGATGGCCCGTGCCGCCGACTCAGCAGTCTGATCTCTAGTCGGGGTGACTACAGCGAACTTGGAGAAATGGTCGGTCATAACCAAACAGTATTGTAGTCCCCGAGTGGAGTGTCCCACGAGGAGATAATCAATCATCAACAGTTCTAGCGGTTCTTTGGTCTGTATGGTCTGAATGGGTGCCCTTTGTTCGGTGCTTTTAACGAGGTCGCATACTCAACATTGCCGGCAAACCTCTTCCACCACAGACTCCAACCTGGGGCAGTACACGTACTGCTGTAACCATTGGTAGGTCTTTGCAGGTCCAAAGTGAGCGCCAAACTCGTGAGCTTCCTTAGCTACCTCTTGAGCCATTTTTCCGGGGATGACCACCTGCCATCTTGCTTCTAAATCTTTTGGCTGTTGTCTCTTACGATATAACACTGATCCTCGAACTTCCAGTCTATCCCACTGGTGTAAGACACTCTTCATCTCGGCGTCCAGGTTAGCCCTTTCTTGTTTGTCTGGCTTCTGCTTCTCAGTTACCCAGTGTTTCATCTGTAGCAGCCCTTCGTCTGCATCTTGAGCAGTCCCCATTCTTCATTGGTTCTCCCCAGGGACCGGGGCAGTGTGCAAGCCTGCCTACTCAACTGGGACGCAACCACCGAGGGCCCAAACTTGCTAAAGTCTGGCGTTTCTTCCTCCTCTAATCGTTCATCGAGATCCCCCACTGGGGTCTCCACCGTCACTCTTGACAGCCCATCCGCATTTGCGTTTTCGGTAGCAGGGCGATAACAGATGGTAAAGTCAAACTTTGCAAGGCGAGCCACCCACCATTGTTCCAAGGCTCCCAATTTGGTATTCTCAAGGTGGGCCAGAGGATTATTGTCTGTCCGGACATGGATCTTGGTTCCTGTCAGGAAGCCAGCAAATTTCTCTGTCATGGCCCACACTAGGGCCAGGAGCTCTAGTCGAAAGGAGCTGTAATTGTGGGGGTTTCTTTCGCTGTCCCGCAGGGACCTACTGGCGTAGCCAATGACTCTCATGTCCATTTTGCATCTGAGACAATACGGCACCGAGTCCATGAAGGCTACCATCTGTGTACAGCAGAAATGGTCAGTCGAAGTCCGCATAGGCCAGGATCGGGGCTGAAGTAAGGGCATTCTTCAAAGCCTGAAAAGCCTCATCTTGCCTTTGAGCCCAAGAGATGCCCTGGTTCTTCGACACTCCGGCGGTCCCCCTCAGCAGCTCGTTCAAAGGACCCGCCACCTTTGCGAAGTCTTTGACGAACTGGCGGTAATACCCGGCGAGTCCAAGAAATGCCTTGAGTTCCCTCACCGTTCGAGGGACTGGCCACTTCTGAATGGCCGCCACCTTTTCTGCGGAGGGTAGGACTCCATCTTGCGACACTGTGTGGTCCAGGTACTCGATCTCTCTCTCTTGAAGAGGTGGCATTTTTTGGGCTTCACCTTCAGGTTATGAGCCTGCAGTCTCCAGAGTACCTGTCCAAGCCGGTCAAGGTGTTCTTTGAACGTGGCCAAGAACACCATGATGTCATCCAGATAGATCAGGGTCGCTTCAAAATTTAGGTCTCCCAAGCACTTTTCCATCAACCGTTGAAACGTGCCCGGAGCATTGGAGAGTCCGAAGGGCATCCGGTTAAACTCAAACTATCCCATCGGGAGGATGAACACGGTCTTGGCTTTGTCTTTTTCCGCCACAGGTACTTGCCAGTACCCGCTTGCTAAATCCAAGGTGGAGAAGTACTTAGCCTTCCCCAAGGCCGTCAAGGATTCTTCGATTTGTGGTAATGGGTACGAGTTGCGAACAGTACAAGCGTTAAGTTTTCTGTAGTCTACACAGAACCGGATGGTTCCATCCTTTTTCTTGACGAGTACCACCGGGGCCGCCCAAGGGCTCTGGCTGCCCTGCACTATTCCTGAATCCAGCATCTGCTTCAGTAACGTCTTTACCTCTTGGTACATCTTGGGAGGGATCTGTCGGTACCGTTCTCGAATCGGGCGAGCTTCCCCGGTCGGTATCTCATGCATGATGGCTTCAGTGCAGCCGAAATCTTCAGCGTGGCAAGCGAATGCGGCCTGGTTCTCCCACAGCATAGCTTCTACTGCTTGCACACGCTCAGGGCCCAGCGAATTCACATCCACTTCCATCTGATCGAGGATGGCCTTTCCACTCCACTCTGGGGATGGCATCTCTTTGGCCCTCGCAGAGACTGCTAGGGTCCACCCCACACCTTCTATCGGCGATATGGATATCTCTTTATGACTCATTACCTCGCCTTTATGTACGTACACCAGGGCCAGATCCGTCCCTCGAGGCAAGGTGGCCTCACCGGGGCCCACATTCAAGGCTCAGATAGGGACGCATCCTTGTTGGACCACAGCTACCGTACGAGCTATCATAACTTCTTGGTCCACTCTTCCGGTTGCTACAGGCTGAACAATCACTTCTATCCCATCGAGATTGCGATAGGTTCCCACTGGGAGGTGTAATATACTTTCTCGGCCGGGAGGCAGGATTATAGGTTCCTTCCCAGGAGCCCTGATGACCCCTACCGTCTGATGAGATGGCACACTCTTCTGCGTCCCACAGACGCGGATCAGCCGTTGAAGTGCTTCCTGTGTAGGCTTATGTGTAGTAACTTGCTTCCAGTATCCGGGTCCCCGTTTGGTGAACATAATCTGATCTAATTCACGTAGGACATTCATCCCCAATATTACAGGTACATCTTCGTTGATGGGCTCGGGGACTAGTAGGATCCCTTTTTTCCTCACTTCTTGCCCACAGATTCGAACATTCATCCACACAACTCCTGTGACCGGGATCGGTTGTTGATTAGCAGCAATCACCCGGATCAGGGTCTCTTTCTCTGGCCTGGCCAATGTCTGGAAATGTTGATTGAAATATGCTTCTGGCATCGTCGTCACTTGTGACCCAGTATCTATCAAGCAATTCACTGGGACACTCTCGAATTCAGCACGTAGGATGGGACAACCAGCAATCAAATGTTCGTTATGATACGGAGCGGCCTCCCTTCTCGCCTCCCCCGCAGAGTGCCGCACTACTGCGGGGGTTGGTAGTTTAACGATGGCTTCCGTTGGCTTTGAGTGTTATTCCGGCACCCCCTGGCAATATGCCCCCGATCTCCACATCCCCAGCAGTGGATGTCTTCTCCTCGCTGGGGAATACCTCATGCCTTTGGTGGCTGACAAGAGGAAGCCTGCAGCCTCCAGTCCCCCATTGGTAGAGCCGAGGAATTATTGCGTGAGTATGATGGGCCAGGTTGGAAGGAGGAGGATGCAGCTGGGTAGGTATTTTCACCAGACAAGTCCCTCATTCTTTGCTCCATCTGGGTCAGCTTCTCCTGTACGTTGAGAACGGATTTCTGTAAATCTTGCACCACCTGGACCAGTCCCACCTGGCAGTTTGGGTCCACTCTGGAGGTGGCGGTTTGGACGCACACCACTCCAGATGCGTAACTTTCTTCTTTACTTCGGGCTACTGCTTCTGCTAGGATTTGACGAAAAGTAAGAGCCGGATTCGCTCAGACCCGTTCTGCCAGGGCTCGCCGCAAGGATACGCTATGCAATCCCAGAATAAACTGTTCCCGGAGTATCCGGTCGGTAATGCCTTTGCCGCCGAGTCCATCTGACTCCTTTCTCTGGATCTCCGCTAACACTTCTTGTAGTGCTGTTGCATACTGAGAGATCCCTTCTTCCCGCTGCAGCCTCGAAAAAAATTTGGCGCGAAGATGTTCCGCGCTAGCAGTCTCGCCATAGATCTCTTCCAAGAATCCAACTAACTCTTTCAGGGTACTACGGGTGGCTTCTGGTTGTAGACAGACATTTCTACGTGCTTCTCCCTCTAGGGCAGTCAAAGCGATGTCCACCTCAAGCTCTGGGCTGATGTTATACACTTTCAGGGTGCTCTGCAGCCGGGACACCCAGTCGCACAGTGCCATGTTATTGCCATCGAATTTTGGTAGCACACTAAATATGGTGCCCATTGGAAGTGTCCTTGCAAGGGTTCCACCATTTCCCACAGCACCCCCATTAACATTAGCGTTCCCGCCGTTGCTGTCTGCTGCCTCCATCTTGGTGACCGTACCCTGCTCGCAGCGCCACTTGAAGCGATGGCCGAGAGGACCACCGCAGTGCAGAGTAGGTTACAGTACACAAGACGAGGTGCGAACAACAAAGGTGTATTTATTAACAGGCGGGGAAAGATGTGGAGAAGGCAGGTTCAGGCACGGGGTATACAGTGGCAAAACCTGATTTAACAACACTTTTGTATTCTCTAGCTGGTCCGCTCAATAGCACGGTGCTCCAACTATTACAGGTTCAAGAAACACAAAAAACAGTCAGGTACAATGCTACTCTACACGTAACCTCTCTGGCCTGTGCTAAACGGGCCACACGGATGCCGTGTTCTACCTACTGAAGCCTACTTTAGCCCCTAGTATGTGCACAATATTCAACTCACAGTGATGCTGGGGACGTGGATCCAGTCCCGGGGGCCCCCCAACAACAGTCTCATCCGGAGGTGCGCACTTCTCCTGGGCCGGGTTAAGGAGATCAAAATCTTCTTCTTCTTGCTTCAGATTCCTCGCTTGTTCCCTGTTATCTGCAAGTATCTCTCTCGATTCAGAAGAAAAACTCCAATCCTCCGAGACACACCGGCTGTGTGTTCCTTCACATGCATCTAAAAGCAAAACAGAAACTCCCTTCTCTTCTTACACTCGAGCTGTCCATTAGCACACTTTCTGCAGGGGGAGCAGAACATTCCATTACCCCTCAACACGGGGAGGTTTCTGTCTCTTAAAGTGGCAGCGTGTTTCTTATTGTCCATAGCAGTAGCACCCCCCAATAGAGATGTCCGAGTCCAATTCCTGGCTATTCTCCTGACTAGTACTACTCTGATACGTTCCTCCCACCAGGGAAAGACAGAGCAAGAGTGTGATGGATAACAGATAGACAGACAAGGGAATATCAAAATTCTGACACTGCAAATACACAGGAATAGACTCGGGAGTAAAACAAGAGCAGAAAGGTAACAACAAAAAGGCACAAGGGTTAATTCCACAACTACACACAGCAACAAGTATAACAACCACCAGATGGTCTGGATCACAACACCTCACCAGGCCAATAAAATATAGCTGGCATTGAAGGCAGGATCTGGCCAGCATATATAGGAGGGCAGCAGATGTGATTGGCTTCCCCAGAACATGTGATCACAAGGAGGCTAAAAAGCAGACCAGTAGAGATTAACTCTTGCTAGCCTGCCTATGAATTACCACTCTGCAGGTCGACACCCGGGTCTGCTTGCATTGAACACAGACACCAGAAAACTTATCGGGCGAAGTGTCAGAATCCAATGTCACCATGACAGTCGGTGAAGTTTGTAAAAATCTCTATGTGACGTTAGGTTTCTGTAAATTACATGAAAACGCCATAAAGCAGTTGTTAAAATGTTACAAAAATAAAATTGGCACCAATAATAAACACATTCAAGACAGAAAGAGATCATTCCCCATACTTGGTAAAAACAGAGAGAAGGCAGATTCCATATATATGAGGTAATCAAAAGACAGCATCCTTTATTTTATCTGAAGCAGAGAGCTATAGACCCTCCTCCATTTTATCTTCCAGGAGACATACATCTCAGTACCACGTTATCCAGTAGATAAAAAAAATAATCAAAATTGAGAAGTCTCATGGCTGACAGAAAAGATGGAAACAATTAGCCAGTTTCTAGATTCCACTTCATCAGTTTATATTACTTCAGTCACCATCTTTTCAGTCACCAGAAAAAGATATAAACTAGTAAGTAATCAATTTGGATTATTTTTCGTTTTTTTTGAGGCACACAGAGAGGGAAGGCCTCTGCTCCAGATTCAATCTTCCAAATATATCATCATGACAGTCGGGGGCCTACCAATGGTATCCTAGAATAGGGTCTTTAAAAATCCAAAGCAAAAAAAAAAGCTAAAATACAGTTATATTAGCTAATAAAATTAGTTATATTAGCTAATAAAATTACTGGAGAGACAATTTGAATATTTCCCAGAGGGGCATTGCAGCTATAAGTCCCCTTACCTGGCAGCCAGACTGGCTTGCAAAGTCTCCTTAAGGAGAATAGTGTTCCCCCGTGGTCCCCACATAGCTTTCTCATGAGCCAGATCAGACACCCCCATACTTTGCACTGACGAGGGGCAAGCACCCCGAAACACCGTGTCTGCAAATTGGGATTCTGATCTGGCTTATATATCCTGAGTCATATTTCAAAGGATTGTTGAAAATCCACTTGTGACTTTTAGGATCGCTACTTCCAATAGGTGGCGCTGTGCTAGAGTTTGTCTCCTTTCCTGGGAGACAATTTGAATATTTCCCAGAGGGGCATTGCAGCTATAAGTCCCCTTACCTGGCAGCCAGACTGGCTTGCAAAGTCTCCTTAAGGAGAATAGTGTTCCCCCGTGGTCCCCACATAGCTTTCTCATGAGCCAGATCAGACACCCCCATACTTTGCACTGACGAGGGGCAAGCACCCCGAAACACCGTGTCTGCAAATTGGGATTCTGATCTGGCTTATATATCCTGAGTCATATTTCAAAGGATTGTTGAAAATCCACTTGTGACTTTTAGGATCGCTACTTCCAATAGGTGGTGCTGTGCTAGAGTTTGTCTCCTTTACTGGAGAGACAATTCTAATAAAATTAGGCTTTCTGAATAATATGTCCCCAGAGTGCCTATTTTACAATGTACAGCTCATACTGCAGATAACAGCCCCTGATACAACTATAGCAAGGGTGGGGAATCTACGGCTCACGTGCCATTTATAGCCAGCAAATACCAGGGGTTGTTGTGCTTGAGCTGTCGGCCTCGTTTGTCCAACTGTTGGGCCTTTAATTCTTTCTTGGATTGCACACAGCGTTCACTACTGAACGCCACGACACATGCAACTCTGGATTACATCCCGACGCTGGCTACTGCAAGCCTTAGGATGCTCATAGTGTTCTGTGCCTCAGTCCAGCTCCTATGGTGAGTGCAGCATTTAATGTATGCAGAAGTCCGGAAGTTTTGTCTTTTAATGTATCCAGCAATCTCGGTGTCTCATATGTGATTATATATATATATATATATATATATATATATATACACATATATACACTGCAGTCTAGGTATCTCCTGTATGATGTATACACAACAGTCTCAGAATCTCCTATGTAATGTATACAGCAGTCTCAGTGTCTCCTATATGATGTATATACAGCAGTCTCTGTATCTCCAATATAATGTATATACAGCAGTCTCTGTATCTCCTATTTGATGTATACATCAGTTTGTCTCTCATTGTCTTGTGTCATGCACACCTCCAACTGCTTGAGTTCTATAAACCTTACATGAGCAGTGATTTTCCACTGTGAAGAGACTCTTATTGAAATATTTCTGTTCAAAACAACTTAATACTGTGATGCGTTCTTTACAAAACATCATTGCAAAGAGTTGACTGTTCTCTAGACCGACACAAATCTAAAAAAAGCAGTAGAAACATCAATACCACCTTACATCACACATTAACTAAACATATAGACTTCCAGCTATCACAATAGGCTGTTAATTGTTTGACCAAATATAACAGGATAATTTTTAAGTTGATAAATTTTATACGGTCTACGAATGATGTTAGAAGTATTAATATTGCCATTGGCAGAAAAAAAAAAAAGTCCCTCACCCCTGATCTATAGCACCTGTCCTGGATCCACATTTCTAGACGTGGGAAACTGATCCAGTAGATCAGCGATATGTGCTGATATAATCTGTATCATGAATGAGGCTAAGTATTTATTTATTAGCTGGTGAGATACATGGCACCATACTGTGGGAACACTGTATTATGTGTGAGTATGGTGTTACAATAGGAACATTATACTGTGTGTGGGGGGATGGCGGTACTGTGGAAACATTATGTGTGTGGGGGAGATGGTGGTACTGTGGGAACATTATACTGTGTGTGGGGGAGGATGGCGGTACTGTGGAAACATTATACTGTGTGTGGGGGAGATGGTGGTACTGTGGGAACATTATACTGTGGGGGGATGGCGGTACTATGGGAACATTATGCTGTGTGTGGGGGATGGCGATACTGTGGGAACATTATACTGTGTGTGTGGGGGAGGATGGTGGTACTGTGTAAACATTATACTGTGTGTGGGGGGATGGCGGTACTGTGGGAACATTATACTGTGTGTGGGGGGGATGGCGATACTGTGGGAACATTATACTGTGTAGGGGGATGGCGGTACTGTGGGAACATTCTACTGTGTGTGGGGGTATGGTGGTACTGTGGGAACATTCTACTGTGTGTGGGGGGATGGCGGTACTGTGGGAACATTATACTGTGTGTGTGGGGGATGGTGGTACTGTGGGAACATTCTACTGTGTGTGGGGGTATGGCGGTACTGTGGGAACATTCTACTGTGTGTGGGGGGATGGCGGTACTGTGGGAACATTATACTGTGTGTGTGGGGAATGGTGGTACTGTGGTAACATTCTACTGTGTGTGGGGGTGATGGCGGTATGTGGGAACATTATACTGTGTGTGGGGAGGATGACGGTACTGTGGGAATGTTATACCGTGTGTGTGGGTGGATGGCGGTACTGTAGGAACATTATACTGTGTGTGGGGGATGGTGGTGCTGTGGGAACATTATACCATGTGTGGGGGATGGTGGTGCTGTGGGAACATTATACTGTGTGTGGAGGGATGGAGGTACTGTGGTAACATTATACTGTGTGAGAGGACCATACTATATATCCTTTCTTTTATAATTGGGTCGTATGTGTTTATGAAAAGAAAAGGAAACAAAAAGTTACAATTCTCAAAGTGGCATAAAAAAATACCTTAATAGTTTCCAAGCTGAAGGGGTTAAAGTGTCCTGAGCCCAGTAATGGGAAATCTCCACACACCTCCACCTGCAGAGCCGCACACTAGATATATGGTCTGTGCTTCCAGGACCTGTAATGATGTCACATGGAGGGGAGGAGTCAGGGTCACATGGTCAGCTCCTCAGTGTATGCAGGACTCTGCTGTGCTGGTTGTCATGGTGCTGGATGAGGTGAAGGTTATGTGTGGTGTCAGGAGGGGTTTACAGTGTGGATATAGCAGAGCCGTGTGTGTACGAGGTGTATGGAGCGGAGCCGTGTGTGTCTGAGGTACGAGAAGTGGAGCCGTGTGTACGAGGTGTGAGGTGGAGCCGTGTGTGTACGAGGTGTGAGGTGGAGCCGTCTGTGTACGAGGTGTGAGGTGGAGCCGTCTGTGTACGAGGTGTGAGGTGGAGCCGTGTGTGTACGAGGTGTGAGGTGGAGCCGTGTGTGTACGAGGTGTGAGGTGGAGCCGTCTGTGTACGAGGTGTGAGGTGGAGCCGTGTGTACACGAGGTGTGAGGTGGAGCCGTGTGTGTACGAGGTGTGAGGTGGAGCCGTGTGTGTACGAAGTGGAGCCGTGTGTGTACGAGGTGGAGCCGTGTGTGTACGAGGTGGAGCCGAGTGTGTACGAGGTTTATTGCGCGACATTAGATTTTTTTTTTTTCACCCAGCTCCTTTATTCTCTCTCCACCCATCTTTCCCCATCTCCTTTTTTCCTCTTTCATGAATGAATAGTACAAGCAAAGGTTAGAAACGTTGTAATATTTCTCATCAGAGAAATCTGCATTTTCGCCTCTGGATCTATCATTTGCCCTCCGTTCACAGATAAAATCTGTCTCTAGTGTAGACACATTTTCACATTACTGAGGGAGGAGATAATAACACTGCGGAGAGAGGAGGACGATGAAGGAGCTAGAGGACGGAGGAGACAGGCTGCTGCAAGTGCACCAGAAAGCAGAGAAAGAGGCTGCTGCAAAGTATTTCCTGGGCTTTCCACTGTCAGTCCAGAAGGGGAGGGCTGTGTCGCCCAATAATTGTGTATTTTAGAGATCTGATTTGAAACAGAAGTTACCAGAAACTAAAAGTAGAAGTGTTACAAAGGACTAAGCGTGACACAGGACTGGCACTTCCAATTCCATAGCTCTATTAACTTGCAGCACAAACATTTAAGTGTCACGGGTGTGTCACACTTGACAGACTCCTGTGGTGTCCAGCTGTAGAAGGTCGTAGCATTTGTCTACACAAGCTGCTCCCTGACATTCCCTTTTTCCTTGCCTGGGATTTATCCTTTGCTCTTTAGGACTCTGCGGATTTCCTCACCTTTCAGCTGTTAATCATCTGCACTTTCTGTGTGGCTTTAAATACTCTCATTTCCCCTTGCTGTTTGCTGGTGAGAGACTTAAGCCTAAGAAACACGACATGAAAATTGGAGCGAGTGGAATGCGAACATCCCATTCCACTTGGGCCAATATTACTCTATGTTCCAGCACCCGTGAGCGATTATTCTCTCTGCCCTAATCGGACCGAGAAAACAGCCGCAGCATGCTGCGGGTGCAATGCGATCCTTGTTTCTCTCGCACCCATTCAAGTCTATGCGGCGAGAGAAAAATTGCACTGCACTGGTGTACAGCGAGTGCAGGGCGAGAATGGCAATAGCCAGCTATGGAGGAGAGAGGGAGATAAATCCCTCCCCTCCGCAGCACCTGCCCGCCCCTCCTCAGCACTGGCGCCCCTCCTCAAAGCCAGCCCGCCCCCCGCAGCTGTGGTCCAATCGCACGAACAGACCACAGTCGCAGTGACACTCGGCTCCTGCTGTGCTGCCAGCGTGAGCTGAGTGTCATGCGAGGATCGCAGTAGTACCGATGTGGCCCCAGCCTTAAGGCCACATTACACACTGCGATATCGTTATCGATATCGCTAGCGTGGGTACCTGCCCCCATCGGTTGTGCGACACGGGGAAATCGCTGCCCGTGGCGCACAACATCGCCCAGACCCGTCACACTACTTACCTGCCTAGCGACGTCGCTGTGACCGGTGAACCGCCTCCTTTCTAAGGGGGCGGTTCGTTTGACGTCACTAAGTGGCCGCCCAATAGAAGCGGAGGGGCGGAGATGAGCGGGACGTAACATGTCGCCCAACTCGTTCCTTCCGCATTGCTGGCGGGACGCAGGTAAGGTGAAGTTCCTCGTTCCTGCGGTGTCACATGGAGCGATGTGTGCTGCCGCAGGAACGACAAACTACATCGTTACTGCAGCAACAACGATAATTGAGAATGGACCCCCATGTCACCAATGAGCGATTTTGCACGTTTTTGAGACAATGTAAAATCGCTCATAGGTGTCACACGCAACGACATCGCTAAAGCGGCCGGATGTGCGTCACAAATTCCGTGGCCCCAACGAGATCGCTTTAGCGATGTCGTAGCGTGTAAAGCAGCCTTAAGAAACCTACACAGGCTATGGATATAAGCAGTCAGCTTGTATCCATGTGAAGAAACTTTGTGGTTTGTTGCCGCATCTCTGAGTCTTCCTGGAGAGAAGTTGCTCATGAGCTTTCCCCTTTATGTGCTCCTTGTGTCTTCTTTAGAGCTTTTACTCACTCCAAAACTGCCCTAAAAAAAAATGGTAGGTTTGTAGTATGCATGCTAGGAGTGATTACCAGTATTATTGCCCCATGTACATCACCAACTGCTTTGAGAAATACCACACAACTTCCCATTATTGAATTGGCATGAATAAATCCAAATTGTGTGGTAGCGGCTTTCTTTTTTTTTTTTTTTCTTCAAATAATTTATATTTTCTGTTTAGTGGGCCCAAGAAGAGATTTTATTTATTACTTATCCCAGAAAAATTACTATTTTTATCAGTAAAACACATTTTAACCCGTTTCACCATTAATTCCAGGACTTGATTACTTACATACCAAACTGTTATTCAGACAAATTCTCGTCCACATGCCCACCTCTGTATACTCCAGACTGTGGACCCCACAAATGTTCTTGAAAAGTCAGGTTATCTGATAATGAATTTCAGGACTTGATCACTCACATAAAATTTTTAGACCATTTATCGTAATTTGACTGTTTTTAAGACTGTCATTATTTATATTAGTGATTCGGCCACAATCATTTTATTGAGAGATTTCTAATAATGAGGCTGTTCCATATATATACACACTATGGGCTTTACTGCATAGTTCTTGCCGAACCTCTTATACTGGATAATACTTTCAGGATTCTGTGGGGGATTGGTTATTCTGTGTCTATAGCAGGTCCTACCTTGGCGGGCAGGAACCTGTTATGGTGGTGTACCACGTCGAGTGGCACTTTTGGTCCGTAACAGGAATTCATGGCGCTAAATAGATGTTGTTCGACTAGTCTCTGAAAGATAAATATAAATCTGTCATTCTTGCCCTGCTGGTGATCTTTCATTTTTTGGAACAAACTTGGGTTTGACACATAGTTGGCTTCATTTTCTCCATATTTTGAACATTTTGCCATTTGCCCCAGAACAGTTTATTCTTCTTGCTACAGTATATGCAGTTGCGGGACAACTGTTTTGTTTGTGACTTTCGACTAACATCCACACTAATTCGAACCTCCCACTCCCGAATCCAAGACTTCTTTCGAGCTCCACCAAACCTCTGGAACGCTCTACCCCAAGAAGTTAGGACAAATCACAACTTACTCAGCTTCAGACGCACCCTAAAAACGCATCTTTTTAGGGCAGCCTATCACAATCCCTATCCAAACTAATTTCACCTAATCCCTCCACATCTTCTCAGATAAGTACCCCACGTCAAACTCCATGGCACCCAAATGCATCTCAAGGTCCTGGCCAACTGATCCACAAAGCCATTATCTATCTCCCATTTTCTTGAGATGGCTGGATTGTCATTGTAAATAAGCACTTGTACCTTGTCCGTCCCTCCCCCCCCCATCTCACTGTAGATTGTAAGCTCTCACAAGCAGGGTTGTCTTTTTTCCCTTTAAATATTGTATTTTCGATAACTATTACTTGTTTGTATATGATCTTTCTGAATTGTAAAGTGCTGCGGAATATGTTGGCGCTATAGAAATAAAGATGATGATTATTATTATTATTATTATTTGTGAGGCCAAGTTTTATAATCAGTAAATGTGTATTTCGGAGCATGCCATCCTTTTGTAAGCAATAATTCTTGGAACAATTGACTTATTTGGTAGCTCAATATCTCTGTATGTCTTGAATGGGTCCTGGTCCTGGAATTTAATCGATTTTACCCTGAAGCACAAATGGTGCACTATTATACGCTCATGTATGTGTCCAGTACTCACATTGGTGCCATATTAGATGTATTTCTGAACACTGAAAAACCAGTGCAATCAAATTTGTGGTGTTTCTCAGAACGTACGAAAAAGGGACAGATAAAAATGCAAATTGTGATTTTTCAAACTTGTGTTGCATGAACCACAAAAAGTATGGTGGTGTCAAACTGCTCACTACCTCTCTAAATAAATACATTGGAGGGTATAATTTAAAAAAAAAAACAAAAAACATATTTTTTATAGAGGTTTTATGTACTTCTGGAACCACATAGGCTTTGCAAATATGACAATCTATTTAAAATAGAGCCAAATGTTGATTTCCAAAAGTCAAATAATGCCCCTTCCATTCTGAGCCCTCCCGTTTGTCCAAACAGAATATATGAGGTATCACCACTCTCATAACAATGTGGATAAAAGACTATATGGTCCACATTTTGGTGTTACTGTGGTGTTACTGTGGCACCCCTGAAGCTTCAGTCGCCACAGGGTACTGCATCTCATTTAAGATGCAGTATTCATCTCAGGTGAGCAAGGGGTTAATCACCAGTGTTTCCACATGTCACTTTACATACAACTTAGGAGCTTTCCCACCAGGGACTGGACTAGGGTAGGCTGGGGTGGCCCTCACGAGGCATGGGACTTTCCCGGTCACTAGGAAAACCATCTGGGGGGTGGGCACCACTTGGGGTAGAAGTAGGAGCAACCTTTACACAATCTTCAGTCAAGTCGGGACTTTCTTCTTCAACTTCTTCACAGAGTCTGAGGCTTGGAGCAGGAAGCTCAGCCCAGGTTCCTCACTTCTAAAGGGGCAACCCTTGGGAAAGGACACTTTCAAACACCGGTGGCTACCTCCTAACATTTCCGGGATCATCTGGAGCCCATCACAGCGAAGACCGGCACCTCCGGGCACCTTAAGGACAGTGAGTGAAGACCTTGAACCGCAACTACTGTGTCTGCCCTTCGTTGCTGGCGCCCCGCGCTTCGACGCCAACGGCTACTAACACCACCATCATCCTCCCTGGGGCCTCGCTTCACCTGTGGGGAGCTGAACCATCCTAGCTGCGACACCATCCGCCCTAGAAGACAGCGACCGCAACAGCGGCTAATCCCTGGCCGCATACCACAGGTAGTGTCACAAGACAACTTACAACTCCTAGCATCCTCATCCCATCATCCAATCCCCCTTTTTATTAGACACCTCGGGGGCCACGGAACCAGGCAGGGCCACCCATGACATCCCTGACCTTCACCGGCCTGGCGACGAGTATTTAAATTTAACCCCTGCCCCGTGGGCTCCATTTTTGGCGTTAGAAACAGGATAACGTGCCCGGAACAATGGGTACTGTGCGCCTTACAGAACTGTGTTAAAACCTGATTTCCTAAAAGGACAGTCGCCATTGACTATTCCGTGCCCGAAAAGAAGGGGCATATCATCGTGGGCGGAACCCAAAAAGAGTGCAAAAGCGTGGGTGGGGCCCAGAAAAGCGCACGAACATAGGACCTGCTGTATGAGGCCAGTGCTATCAACCCGGGGAACCAGGCAGAAAGATTCTGTCGATTTAAGACAGACCAGCTTACCCCAGGCACTGCACCTGTGACACTTGAGCTGCCGGACTCAAATCCTTGCTCTTCGGTTGAGGAAGGGGCACCGCAGTGCTCAGAGGAAGCGCCCCTGCTGAGTGTCGGTGGTGACGGACTCTCTGATCTGTCAAAAGCATATCCCCCGGCTGAGCCATTCGCGATGACACCTTCGGCCCACCCAGGTCCTTGGGGGGCCCTGTGTTGGCCCGTGTGTCTCATCACTGGGAGCACCGCGACGGGACTGAGAGTGAAGTAATCACGATCCTACCTTTGAGGAAAGGTGTACCGTATTGCTGCCTGAGAGTCGACCCGGATGGGGAACCGGTTTCTGCTCCTGCCAGCATCCTACTAGCGATTTGCCGTTGTTGTGGCAAAGCAGGACACTATGCCGGCGGAATGTCCCTTGAGTGCCCAGAGCCAGGGGGCTGGGACCAGCCCTCTGGTACCACAAGCAGCCAAGAAGGAGTAAATGTTCTCTTATGCAAAGGTTGATGATTTGTTGCATTTGATCACACTGATGACCGGTAACTGTTTAATGTTTGAAACTGTTGATTGATAATGCCGAAACATTTAGTGCTAAAGTAACATTTTTGTGGAAAAAATGAAAATTTTCAATATAACAATCTAATGTTACCATATTTAGATTCCTTACCAGTGGGTTCAAAATGCTCACTATACTCCTCGATAAAATCCATGAGGGGTCTAGTTTCCAAAATGAGATAACTTGTAGAAGGTTTCTGGTGTTTAGGTACCTTAGGGGCCCTGCAAATTCGGCATGGTACAATTGTAACACTCGCCGCTGGAGATGGTAAGACTGAGCAGGAGTGGATGCACTGGACCAGAATGGGGAACCGGATTCACTCTTTAGAGGGAGGGGCTTAACTAAGCGCCCACCGCAAGGCAGAAACCAGGTGCCACACCTAGGGCAGTGACTGGGACTGGGACAGATGACCGGCATGGCTGAGGCAGATAGCATGGACAGGTACAATTGTGTAGCTAGGGACCACCGGAATGGCTGATTCAGATAGAACAGACAGGTAGAGTCACTAGTATAGACAGGGACCACCGGGACTGCTGAGTTAGATAGCATGGCCAGGATGGACAGGTACAGTCACTATTGTAGACAGGGACCACCGGGACTGCTGAGGCTGGTAGCTTGGCCAGGATGGATAGGCACGCGGGTGTCTGGCAACTAGCTAGCTAGGGAACTGAACTCTAATTAACAATGTTGCTCCTAGTGGGAAAGTCTCTTAAGCACCCAGTGCCTCTCAATGATAAGTTGAGAGGCACTTCCAGGAAATGATGCCCTGGCCCCTTAAGAGAATGGCAAAAGAGCATGCACACGCCTTAGGAGCATTCCTGGAGGTCCTGTGCGGTGTGCACAGGCCCCAGGAAAGGGAAGCAGAGGAGACCCAAGTGGATGACCATGGGGAAACTAGACAGGGCAGTGCAGGCCAGCCGCTGGAGTGAGTCAGCATCTGCAGGGAGGAGGGCGACCAGGGTAGGGACGCTAGCACTACAGCAATCTATTACAGCCAAATTAGTTTTCCAAAATTCAAATATTGCTCCTTCCGTTCCGAGCCCTCCCATTTGTCTAGAGGTTTTTGACCACATGTAGCATATTAGTGCGCTCAGTAGAAACTGCATAACGAATTTTGGGTCATTATGTTTTACTATCCCTTATTAAAGTGAATAAATTGTGGCTAAAGCAACATTTTTAGCTAAAATGTAATTATTTTTTTTCATTACAATTTGCATTAATTCCTTTGAAGCATCTGAAGGGTTAATTTAATTCTTGGATGTGGGTTTGAGCAGTTTGAGGGGTGCAGTTTTTAGAATGGTTTCACTTCTGGGTATTTTCTGTCACAGGCCCCTCAATGTCCCTTCAAAATAATAGTTTGTTGGAAAAATTAAAATTGCTAATGAACTTTGAACTCTTCTAACTTCCTAACAAAAAAAAAAATATGTTTCAAAAATGGTGCTGATGTAAAGTAGACATGTAGGAAATGTTAGTTATTAACAATTTTGTTCTCTGGTTACAAGGCATAAAAATTCAATGTTTGAAAATAGCTAAATTTTCTCCAAATTTCTGGGTTTTTTTTTCATAAATACATGCAAAAAATATCATCCTAAATTTACTACTAACATGAAGTACAATATATCACAAAAAAATCCCAGTCACAGGAATACATTGAAGAGTTTCAGAGTCATTACCTCATAAAGTGACCTGGTCAGATTTCTAAAATTTGGCCTGGTCATTAAGGTCAAAATCGGCTCCTTCGCAAAGCGGTTAATGTTGCACCAGCAGGTACTGTGACGCTATAACACTTTGTCCCTTCTACAGCAAAAATCTCCCTACACTATTTCCCGGTACAGTGCGCCGAGCATGGTGTCACTGGGTCTTATATAGACCCGATGACGTGATGCGTCCAGCCAATCACAGTAATGCCAGTAGCCAACATGGCTACTGCATTACCATGATTGGCAGGCAATCCCCACATGTTTAGTGGCTGAAAATCACCACAAAACATGTAGGGTGGGGCCTCGAGCATGACACTCGAGTATCTGGAAACTCGATTGTGTATCGAGTGTCTTGAGCACCCCGATGCTCGATCGAGTACCAAACACGCGAATCTCTACTTGTCATGGCTCGGGTTGGAGATTCAATCCGATGACTTGTGGTATCATCCCTATGCAAATACTGATTGTTCTTATGGATTTTCTTTTCTGGTTTGCTCTTTTCCAGGTGTTTCTCATTTTCCCATTATTGTTTGCTCCTCTTCTTCTAGGTTATGTTATTTACCCACCCTTCACTGTATTTTCTTGCTGCCTATATCTCTATGTGTATTTGTTTCTGGTAGTTCAGCACTTCATATTTGGGGTTTACCTTTGAAGTGAACACCAGTAGTGTGTCATCTGCGGTGTATTTTCCTTTAAAGCCCCTAAGGCTACATGCGCACGCTGCTTTTTTTTTTATGCATTTTTGCTGCTTTTTTGGCTGCAGTTTTGTTATCAGAACTTTCTGACATTTGACTTCCCAGCAAAGTCTATGTGAAGTTAGATTTGCTATGCGCACGTTGCAGTTTATTTGTCAGCGTTTTATTTGTCAATGGTTTGTGACAAAAAAAATGCAGCATGTTCATTCTTCCTGCGTTTTTGTCAACATTTGTCACAAAAACGCAGCAAAATCGCATGGTGTGAAAAACGCACCAAAATCGCATGGTGTGAAAAACGCACCAAAATCACACCGAAAACGCCGCAAAAACGCACCTAAAATTACATGCGTTTTTTGTGACATTTCCAGGCTTTCTCTGACAAGGTGCAGTTTTGACTGCATTTTGACTGCAGTTTGTGAACACAAAAAGATGCAGCGTGCGCATGTAGCCTTATTCTTTCACCTTATTTGAATTTGTTTCATTTTATCTCACACTGGGTTTTTGTTTGTTCCTGCACTCTTTACTCTTCCCTTGTACAGGGGCCCTTTGCACACTACGACATCGCAAGCCGATGCTGCGATGCCGTGCGCGATAGTCCCCGCCCCCGTCGCAGCTGCGATATCATGGTGATAGCTGGCGTAGCGAACATTATCACTACGCCAGCTTCACATGCACTCACCTGCCCTGCGACGTCGCTCTGGCCGGCGACCCGCCGCCTCCTTATTAAGGGGGCGGGTTGTGCGGCGTCATAGCGACGTCACACGGCAGGCGGCCAATAGAAGCGGAGGGGCGGGAGATGAGTGGGACGTAAACATCCCGCCCACCTCCTTCCTTCCGCATAGCTGGTGTGAGCCACAGGACGCAGGTAGGAGATGTTCCTCCCTCCTGCGGCTTCACACACAGCGATGTGTGCTGCCGCTGGAACGAGGAACAACAGCGTAACATCGGTCATTCCCAATTCAAGGAAATGACCGACACTACACTGGTGATACGATTATGACGCTTTTACGGTCGGTAATCGTATCAAAAATGCTTTACACACTACGATATCGCCTGCGACGCCGGATGTGCGTCACTTTCAATTTGACCCCACCGACATCGCACCTGCGATGTCGTAGTGTGCAAAGTGCCCCTAAGTATGGCCATAGCTTTTCCCTATGGGAGATTTGTTATGCTCAAAAAGATGACATTTGCGATTTAAACATCTGAACAAAAAATGACTTCTCCCTTGTCTAATTTCAGGTAATAATTACCTGTTTAGTCTTCAAGATCCACCGCTTTCTATCATAGCTCATTTCACTCAGGCAGCCTCTGCATCCTGGGTTGCTGTGGTGCATGTGTCCCAAGAACATATTTACAGGGTAGTTACCTGGTCATCGGTCTCAACATTCGCGAAGCATTATCACCTAGATGTTTATGCCCACAGATGGTTCAGCCTTCGACAAAAGTGTGCTTGAATGAGCAGCGGGGTGCTGTTCCCAAACCTAGAAAATTTGTGGTTGCCTATTGGTTGTCAAATCCTAATCTGTGCTGTACAACGTTCAGGGAAGAATAAAATTTACTTGCATGAAATTTTCATTTCCTGGAATCCATAAGCAGCACAGACTTACCTTTTTGTAAAAATTTAAATATATTATTGCTGCAAGAACATACATGGTATGAGGTCTTGTTATGCCCTTTATTGCAAAGTGTGGGTGTCTAGTTAATCGATTCTTCCATATTCTAAAAGTAAATATGGCTTATTGTAAGAGCACTATGACCTCTACAACATCTTGTGTGACAGTTATTTTTTTTTCTTAAAGGGATGGTTCACTAGTTAGCATTACTGGCCACATCGATATAAGGTTGAGAAACAAGGCTTCTCTCAAATACCTTGCGTTGGCAATAGTGCCTGTGAGTGTTGCTATTGCGGTTCACTCATCCCCATCGTGTGACTTCCGGGCTCTGTGACCTCTGATGCCTGGTGATGTCAGATCAACTTCCAGTTGATCTGACATTACCGTGACCAGCCCCAATCTCTGTGAGTTACTGGGCTGTGGATGGCGTTTCACAGCCCACCATATCCCTGCTGTTTCCCTCACTGGAGAGTGCCGCACGCAGGAGCGATGCTGGGCTGTTCCAAGCAGTGCTACGCGACCCATAGACCAGTTACTCACAGAGCCTGGGGCCCGCCTCGGTGATGTCAAGTCAACTGGAAGATGTCAGGTCAACTGAAAGTTGACCTGACATCACCGGATCCCAGAAGTCACGTAGCCTGGGGGTCACGCAATGGCGATAACCGAACCGCAGTAGCGACGCTCATATGCACTATTACCAACTCAAGGTATTTAAGAGAAGCCTTGTTTCTCAACATTATATCAATGTGGTTTGGAAAGCTAAGTAGTGAACCACCTCTTTAATAGTCTGTGGTGACTCGGTAGATCGGAATTTCACCTCGTGCATTGGCACAGAATGGAAAAACCTGAATTCAGAAACTAAAACTTGTATCACAATTTTTTTCTACGTAAACTGTAAATATAATTACATTACAATATGAAATACTCAGAAAACATTATTGATTTTTTTTTTTTATTTGCCTATTGGATAATACATTTCTTTTAGTACCGGTATACATTTTTTTCTTCTATTTTAAAGGAGTTTTTCAGACAGAATGTAATAATGAAATAAATAAAATAAATAAAAAACTCCAGTTTTTTTTCTGCTATAAATGAAGATATTGAGTATGAGTTTTTTACATATGCGCTCCTCAGTAGCAGCGGGAAATAAGAGCGTATCTGCTCACTGAAAAAAAACAAGTCTGAAACTGTTTACATTAATAACTTACAACAAAAGAATTTATGCAGAAATAAATGACCTACATCAAATTAATCAATAGGACATACATTATACATACACTAGTGTGAGAGCATATATTGGCAACAGTGAAGCATCATTCATTATACAGATAATAATACAATTACCAGCATACAAGGTCCAAGTAAAGTGACAGTGCGGCGTCCCCACGCAATGATGCGCATTTCGCAACAACCGTGCTTCATTCAGGAGTTTTGCACGGTTGTTGCGAAACGTGCCTCAGTGCGTGGGGACGTTGCACTGTCACTTTACTTGGACCGTGTATGCTGGTAAATGTATTATTATCTGTATAATGAATGATGCTTCACTGTTGCCAATATATGCTCTCACACTAGTGTATGTATAATGTATGTCCTATTGATTAATTTGATGTAGGTCATTTATTGCTGCATCTATTATTTTGTTGTAACTTATTAATGTAAACAGCTTAAGACTTGTGGGTCATTTATTATTATAGTGTTAGTGCCGGGTCCCTTATATCAATTCCATCCGTCACTTGGGTCTGTCCATTCGTTTTAACTGGTTTTATATGTTTTGGTAATAAAGATTTAAATTCTTTCTTATACATTTTGTCTTGCATTGCATTGCTTGGTGGGTTTGGTGTTTTAATTATCTGCTCACTGAAAAAGCCATATCAAAAGTATAAAAACAACTTTACACACAATGTGGCCCCGTCTTCTACAGAATGTATCTGGTCATATATTCACACATGCAATCTCCTGCCTGATATTACTAAAAATAAAAAAACTGATGACGGAAAACATTTTTTTAAACCGCTTAGAACAATTTTTTTGGGTGTCTCTTGATTTCCGTAATTTGGAAAGATGTCACTGAGGTAACATGAACATTTTCTTTTTGAGAGACATATTATTTGAATACACATCCACCCTCTATTATCTCTGGATTCCTTCCCTTTTACAGATGGACCTGTCATCCTCTCTTCTTCCCTTATGCCTCACAAGTTCTGCTTTAGCTGTAAAACCTTTTCCGCATTCTGAACAGGAAAATGGCTTCTCCCCTGTGTGAGATCTTTGATGTATAAGAAAATATGATTTGCTGGAAAAACATTTCCCACATTCTGAACAGGAAAATGGTTTTTCTCCTGTGTGAGTTCTTTGATGTATAAAAAAATATGACTTGTTGGAAAAACATTTCCCACATTCTGAACATGAATATGGCTTCTCCCCTGTGTGAATTCTCCTATGTTTCACAAAATCTGATTTAGCTGAAAAACATTTCCCACATTCTGAACAGGAAAAAGGCTTTTCCCCTGTGTGAAATCTCCTATGTTTCACAAGATCTGATTTATCTATAAAACATTTTGCACATTCTGAACATGAGAATGGCTTCTCCCCTGTGTGAATTCTCTTATGCCTAACAAGATGTGATTTACGTGAAAAAAATTTCCCACATTCTGGACAAGAAAATGGCTTTTCCCCTGTGTGACTTCTCTGATGCGAAAAAAGATTTGACCTTTTTACAAAACATTTTCCACATTCTGAACATGAGTGTGTTTTTTCCGTTGTGTGAGTTTTCTCATGTTTAACAAGCTCTGATTTCTGGTTAAAATATTTCCCACACTCTGAACAAGAAAATATGTTCTCCTCTATGGGAATACTTTGATGGGAATCAAAAGACGTTTCAAAGGAGAAAGCTTTTCCATATTCTGAACTTGTAAATGGATTCTCTGTTGTTACAGCACTTTGATTTTTAATGAGTCTATTGTGGCTTTCATTTTTTGTAATAGTTTGTGATGAATCAGAAGATAGGACTTCTTCAGTAGGATCAGATGATAGATCTTTGCTGTGATGGGATGATGTCAAATCTGGGATAATGGAATATACTTGATTTGTATCCTGTGTGATATCAAATTCCTCTGATTTATAAATTGAAGATGTCAGTTGCCCCTCTGATCTCCTATCACAGTCATCTGCCAAGAATAAAACCAATTATTATTTTTTAATAAAATATCCTTTAAAAATTATATTTTAGAAAATCTGTACCAAATATCAAGATATGTAGAAAAATTTACTTATTCATTAAGACAAAAACAGTTCACAATCCAATAGTAAACCTCCAAGCACAAACCAGTAGAGCACAATGATCGACTCTTTGTGCTTTTTCCCAAATATTGGAAAAAAAAGCCATCAAAAAGTGTTATGTAGCCAAAAATGATACCAATAAAAAATTCTATTCATCTTGAAAAAAGAAGCCACTACTTAGGGTCATCATCTGTCATTGGAAAAATAGAGTTTACACATCACTGGTGGCTCAAAAGCTTGTGAAAAGCAACATGGCTGCCATAAATCAATCTAACTAAATCTAATCTCTAAAATCCAAATATCTCCCCTCCATCTGAGCCACCAAGTGCAGTTAAACTACAGTTAGCGTCCACATATACAGTATTGCCGTAGTGAGAAGAACTCACTTAACTTTACAGTGTGCATGTCTCCAGAAGCACCAGCTGGGCACTATGTATTGGAAACTAACATGATCTATTTGCAATTTTCACTCACTGCTTGGAAATATCAAGAAAGTGTCTGTGAAATCAAAATAGTAATTTCACCTATTCATGGAGTATGTGGTTTTCTGCCATTTTTAGGGCTCTGCTAATGGCATCTGCAAACCATTCCAGCAAAATCTGCGTTTCAATAACGAAACGGTTACTCCTTCCTGAGCCCTATCATGTACCCCAACTATAGTATAGAATTCAGCAGGTGCAGAATGAATTGTGGAATCCATTTTCTCCTAATGCCACTTGTGAAAATGGAAAGAAATTAATGTCATTATTTTAGGGTAAAACAAAAAAAAATTCATTTTTGCATTCCACTTTGTGTTATTTCAAGTAAAGCACCTGAAGGGCTAACTCATTGCTCATTTATTGCGCCTTGAGCTGATGTTTTTATGTTTTTACTGATACCATTTGGGGTAGAAATGATGTTTTCTTCGCTTTGTGTTGTATTGTATTGCAATGTTGTGGAGGCAAAAAAAACCATAATTCTGGCATTTTGAATTAGTTTGTTACGCTGTTTACTGATCGGATTAATTGATCTTATAATTTGAGTGGACATTTTTGAATGCAGCGATATCAAATATGTGTATTCTTAATTATTTTTTTAATTATCTCATTTTCAGTGGGACACAAGTGGAGTGATTGAACTTTTTTTTTCATATTTTTATTTTTTCTTACTTTTTATTGTTTTACCAGTCCCCTTAGGTGACTTCAAGGTATGATTGTCCAATCGTTTGCGCTGTACAGGGCAATGCAAAAGTTTCAGCACCGCTCTGTACAGCAGAAATCATGATCGCCTTTGAATGGCAGCTCATGACCGGCACTCACAGGAGGATTGTAATGACAGTCACAGGGGTTATCAGTTGATGCCTGGATATCATAACAACCCATCTGTGCCCCGCGAACACGTTACGGAGCCACCGATGAGAATGGTCAATGGAGTGCTCCCCATTAGAGCATGTTAAATTCCGCTGTCAGAGATTGACAGCAGGATTTAATTGGCTTAAGGACCCATTACACGCGTCGATTTATCGGGAGATATGTCGTCGGGGTCACGGATTCCGTGACGCACATCCGGCATCGTTTGCAACGTCGTTGCGTATAACACCTACGAGCGACTCTGAACGAACGCAAATAGGATGAAAATCGTGGATCATTGACACGTCGTTCATTTTTTAAAAAATGTTCGTTTTGGGGAAGCAGCCGACATATTGCTCTGTTTGATATCCTGCCAACATCGAACAACATTCAAACGACCACCTGGGTCCAACAATATATCGCTGATTGCTGATGCGTCGATTTTGAGATTGTTACGTGTGACAGCAGATAAACGACCTATAAGCGATACCGGCAAATAGTAAATACGATCTGAGCGTGTCACGTCGCACATGCGATCGTCAGATAAATTGTAGAGTGTAACGGGCCCTTAACAGTTCTCCGATCCATCCGCGGCTGTTAGAGGAACATGATGGGTGATGAAATGAGCCAACATGTGCAGGGAAGGATGTGGGCTCAGCTTGCAAGTCCGCATCAAAGGCAGGGACAGGACATATGAGGAAATGTACATCATATCTTGTGAAGGGGTTAATGTATAGGTGTCAAATGGGGAGATGTTTTTAATGTAATGTAGGGGGACATTATTAATGTATATGGGACATTATTGGACATTATTAAGGTATAAGAAAGCAAAAACCAAGTATAACAGACCTCATATTGATAAAGGTATAGATGAACCCCATAATATACAAGTAATCAAAAATGGAAAAAGGGGTGTTGACATGTTTAGAAATGAAAAGCTGGTACCACAATTGTGAAAAAGTGTACACATTTTATTACAAAAATACAAGAATTTTAATCACATGTGGTATGCCATAAGAATTGTACAGACATAGTTAAAAACCAGATCTATAGGAGACCAGAGGAGAAAAAAGCCCCACGATAGGAAGACAGGCTACCCCGAACGACAATGGGGGAGTGTTTCTTAAATACCAGGAAGACACAATAAATATATCACATTAACCAAAGTATGATATATATTCCCTGGATCAATACAACACACAAGTAGTGGTACACTAGCAAAACCCACTAAAAGTATGATCAAAAGCAGGGCCAGTATAGGAACATTAGCACCACCGAGAGTGTGTGTGTATATATATATATATATATATATATATATATATATATATATATATATATATATATATATATATATATAAAATATGTGTATGTATGTATGTATGTATGTATAGTAACAGCAACACACATAATAAAACAGTGGTGGTAGAGTAGCAACTGCAAACATACCCGTGGTGAGTGTAACCCCCCTAGGGGCAGTTTGTCAGCCTTACACGTGAGACAATTTTCACAATTGTGGTACCAGCTTTTCATTTCTAAACATGTCAACACCCCTTTTTCCATTTTTTATTACATTATTAAGGTATAGTGGCCACATAGGGGGATATTAATGTGAGTTGGCTATATTAATGTATGGGTGACATGTATGGGGACATAATGTATGGGGACAAGACTGGGGGATTTTGCTAATATATTGGATTCTGAAGGGAAATCTTATTACTATATTGGATGCCACAAAGAGCCACATCATACCTGTATGGGGGTATAATACTTTGACTATATCACTGTATGGGTCAGGGCTGTGGAGTCTGAGTCGGTATAAAATGCACCGACTCCGACTCCTAAAATGTATAATAAATTGGGGACAGTAGTGCAATGCAGCATGTGCTGAATATTTTTTCATAGGAATTTGGGAAAGTTATAAATGTCCTATAAATAGCTGTTCTATTCCTGATCTAAGGCTACATTCACACAGTGGTTTTGCTGCGTTTTTTGAGGATACATTTGTCAGCTGCAAAAGCAGATCAGCTTTTTAAAAACCGCATCACCTGAAAGTTTTTTGAGCTCATAAATATTGCTTTCAATAGCAAAAGCAGATTAGAAAAATGCCACAAACTGACATGCTCATTCTTTGTGAGGATCTGTTTTTGAGCACAAAAACAGATCCTCACAAAACGATGTGTCTGAATGTCCTATCTTGAAACCCATTGCCTTAGCTGGGATGCCCAGAGTCACTGCATTTCACTGAATTATTTTGCCATCAATGTTCCATATTTTTGTGACAAGAAAGTTACCAAGACACTGGCAGTAAAAGATAGTAAAGCTCATCACACCAGCCAGTTTCTCCAGGCCTTAATGGAAAAAGTTCTGCAAGATTACAAACTCAAAAAAGAACAGGTTCTTGCTATTGTAATGGACAATGCTTCAAACATAAGTACAATTAAACTGATGAATGAGAGTAATGAACAACAGCTTGAACAAAAGTTATGATTCAGTATGTTTGAAATGGAAGGCCACAGTGCTGTTATTGTAACTAAGGAACAAACATGTATTACAACAGAAGAACAGCAAAATGATACTTTAGGATTAGATGATCTTGCTGAAGCTGCTTCAAAACACTTTCATATTCATCACATGCGCTGTGTTGTGCACAAACTGCAGCTGGCAATAAGAGATAATCTGCAAGAGGGACCCCGGTTTCACACATCCGTCTTTTCGCCGGTTTGGCGGATTCGGCGCACTCCAGTACAGTGTACACAGTACAGTGGCAGCGCGACAAACGCTGGTCACATGCTTTCATGTGACCGGAGCATGTGACCCAGAAGTTGCGGCGCTGCCACTGTACTGTATCGTACTATACTGGCGTGCGCCGCATCCGCCAAACCGGCGAACATCCGGATGTGTGAAACTGGGCAGACATGCTGTAAATCTAATTGTAAAAGTGAGGAAGTTGGTTATTGCCGCCAGAACCCCTAAAATTGATTCCATCTTGAAGAGACGTGCTGGGAAAGGGGCAATTGTTGATCAAGCAACTCGGTGAGGCAGCACTTATTTAATGACTTAGCGATTGCTTGAACTAAAATCGTTTCTTATAGATATGGTGAACCCTCAAGTAACATTAAATGAAGGTCAATGGACACAGGTAGCAGAATTGAAAGAATTGCTTAATCACCCATTTCCCGTGACTAAAAAATTACAAGCTGAGGATTTAACTCCTGGCATTTTCATAGGGGAGTGGAAGAACTTGCTATTTTGCCTATCCCAAAGAGGAGGTCTAATCGCAGATGGCATTTCTGCTTCAATGAAACTGAGAGAGACACAGCTATTGGAAAATAAAATTCTTCTGGCAGCTGTTTTTGTGGACCCAAGTCATCGTATGCTGCTTGATGATCAACAGCTTACTAAAGGAAAAGAAGCTTTGAGTAAGGTAGCAGTTAGGATGAGCAGCTACAGGACTGCCAGGCGCAAGAGGACTTGGGACCTGACAGTGCTACTGCTGCCATATCTTCATCCTCATCAGATGAGGAGTTTAACTTTGACAAGTATTTGGATGACATGGAGCAGGCAAAGTGTTGCCGCAAGGATAAAGATTTCACTCCGCCTCCTATAGCAGCAGATTAACCAGATTTCAGTAAAATTTTTCACTTTCTCTCAAAGAAATAGAAAAATTCATCCGTTCATCAAAACTGACTATGCATGAGGCAATTCCTTTATACCCGGAAATTGTTAGAGATGTTGCCCATGTGGTTACTGCTTTGCCTCCAACCCAAGTTACTGTAGAGAGGTTGTTCTCTAGCCTTAACCCCTTAACGACCGCGGGCCGTAAAATTACGTCCTAAATGACATAATCTTACTGCCCGCGGTCCTCCGGCGGCAGCATGCCGCGATCGGCACACATCTCAGCTGATTTTCACAGCTGAGATGTGTGCCTGCTAGGCACGAGCAGAATCGTTATCTGCTCGTGCCGATTAACCCCTTATATGGCGCTGTCAATACATGACAGCGCCATTATAAGCGCAATCGCGGTAAAGTTTTACTTACCGCCGAAACCGGAAGTCACGTGACGCGATCACGTGACTCCCGATAGTTGTCATGGTAGTACAGGGTCATGTGATGACTCCTGTACTACACATGAATTGGTTTCACTTTCGCTGTGCCCGGGGCACAGCAAAAGAGAAAGACAGCGTATCTGCTGTTTACAGCCTTCCAGCTGTGATCAGCAGATACTGCAGAGCGATCGGAATGCTGATCGCAATAGCCCCCTAGGGGGACTAGTAAAATAAAAAAAAAAGTAAAAAAATAAGTTTTAAAAAATTAAAAAAAAACAAAAAAACCTAAAAGTTCAAATCACCCCCCATTCGCCCCATTGAAAATTAAAGGGTTAAAAAAATAAAAAATATACACACATTTGGTATCGCCGCGTTCAGAAACGCCCGATCTATCAAAATATAAAATCAATTAATCTGATCAGTAAACGGCGTAGCGGCAAAAAAATTTCAAACGCCAAAACGACGTTTTTTTGTCGCCACAACTTTTGCGCAAAATGCAATAAGAGGCGATCAAAACGTAGCATCTGCGCAAAAATGGTACCGTTAAAAACGTCAGCTCGAGACGCAAAAAATAAGCCGTCATTGAGCCTAAGATCCCGAAAAATGAGAACGCTACGGGTCACGGAATATGGCGTAAAACGTGCGCCACTTTTTTCGGACAAACTTCCGATTTTTTTTTAACCCCTTATATAAAAGTAAACCTATACATGTTTGGTGTCTACGAACTCGCACTGACCTGAGGCATCACACCCACACATCAGTTTTACCATATAGTGAACACAGTGAATAAAATATCTCAAAAACCATAGTGCTATCGCACTTTTTTTGCAATTTTTCAGCATTTGGAATTTTTTTGCCATTTTCTAGTACACAATATGGTAAAACTGATGGTTTCATTTAAAAGTACAGCTCGTTCCGCAAAAAATGAGCCCTCACATGACCATATTGACTGAAAAATAAAAAAGTTACGTCTCTCAGAAAAAGAATGGCGAAAAAAAAAAACGGAAAGCGAAAAATCGGCCGGTCGTGAAAGGGTTAAAATTATTAGGACAGATTTGAGGTCATCTGCAAAGGAGGATCTGATGGAAGCAATTCTATTTCTTAGAACAAATTCACAGACTGCACAAATGTTATTTAGTATGTTTTTGTTGAAAACTGTTTTTTTTGCCACTTACATAGTGTATTTACATAGTGTTACATAGTGCATTACATAGTGTTATATATAAGTGGCAAAAAACAGTTTTCAACAAAAACATACTAAATAATAACATTTAGTATATTGCTTATATTTAAGTGAAAAATGTATTGTAGTGGAATGTGAACATCAGACATTTAATCATTTTTATGATACAATAATCAAGATATTTAGAACATAAAATATATTTATTGGAATACAACTTTAGAACACAAAAAACTAATAAATTGTAAATATGTAATACAATATGTAATTACATATATATATATATACTAGAAGGTGGCCCGATTCTACGCATCGGGTTTCTAGAATTTATGTATTGTGTAGTTCATGTATGATTTTTGTTATATATATATATATATATATAGATGTTGTTGTGTGTAGTTACCAAGTGTTTGTGTAGGGCGCTGTACATGTTCTGAGTGTCGCGGGGGGTGAGAGCGGTGTTGTATGTGTGTTGCGTTGTTTGTGGAGCGCTGTGTGTCTGTAGCGTTGTGTGTGTGTGTTGTGCGGTTTGTGTGGGTGTGGTGTGTTTTGGGGGGAGGTATGTTTTGAGCAATGTGTGTGTTGTGCAGTATGTGCGTATATTTGTGTGTGCAGCGTTGTCTGTGTGTGTGGGTGTCTGTGTAGGGCGTTGTTTGTGATTCCTAGTGTGTGTGTGTTGTGCAGTGCGCGTGTGTGTGTGTGTTGGGGGGAGGTGTGCACCTCCCATCGTGCTCCATCCCCCATGCTGCGCACCCCCCATCGTGCTGCATCCCCCATGCTGCGCACTCCCAAACGTGCTCCATCCGCCATGCTGCGCACTCCCAAACGTGGTCCATCCGCCATGCTGCGCACTCCCAAACGTGCTCCATCCGCCATACTGCGCACTCCCCATCGTGCTGCATCCCCCATGCTGCGCACTCCCAAACGTGCTCCATCCACCATGCTGCACACTCCCAAACGTGCTCCATCCGCCATGCTGCGCACTCCCAAACGTGCTCCATCCGCCATGCTGCGCACCCCCTATCATGCTCCATCCGCCATGCTGCGCACTCCCAAACGTGCTCCACCCGCCATGCTGCGCACTCCCAAACGTGCTCCATCCGCCATGCTGCGCACTCCCAAACGTGCTCCATCCGCCATGCTGCGCACTCCCAAACGTGCTCCATCCGCCATGCTGCGCACCCCCCATCATGCTCCATCCGCTTGGGAGTGCGCAGCATGCCGGATGGTGCACGATGGGGAGTGCGCAGTATGGCGGATGGAGCACGTTTGGG
The DNA here is from genome assembly GCF_048569485.1 of Anomaloglossus baeobatrachus. Taxonomy (NCBI): domain Eukaryota; kingdom Metazoa; phylum Chordata; class Amphibia; order Anura; family Aromobatidae; genus Anomaloglossus; species Anomaloglossus baeobatrachus. The sequence continues at coordinate 558,535,442 of NC_134357.1, forward strand.
AGTGCGCAGTATGGCGGATGGAGCACGTTTGGGAGTGCGCAGTATGGCGGATGGAGCACGTTTGGCAGTGCGCAGCATGGCGGATGGAGCACGTTTGGGAGTGCGCAGCATGGCGGATGGACCACGTTTGGGAGTGCGCAGCATGGCGGATGGACCACGTTTGGGAGTGCGCAGCATGTGGGATGCAGCACGATGGGGAGTGCGCAGTATGGCGGATGGAGCACGTTTGCTCAGCCTCTCTCCTTCCAGCCTCCCTCAGCATCAGCCTCCCCCTCCCAGCCTTCCCCAAGATCAGCCTCTCTGCTCCCAGCCTCCTCCAGCACGCCGTGCTCCTCTGCCGACACTCACCCACACCCGATCGCATCCACTCACCCACACAACCGATCGCATCCACTCACCCACACAACCGATCGCATCCACTCACTCACACAACCGATCGCATCCACTCACACACACAACCGATCGCATCCACTCACACACACCCGATCGCATACACTCACACACACAATCGATCGCATCCACTCACACACACCCGATCGCATACACTCACACACACAGACACTGACGATATTGCACATACGCGCTGATACTCACAACATCCGGGGATATCACATGCTTCTGGCCATGTGATCCTCCGTCAGGTCCTGGAAGCTCACAGCACAATATCGCCGCCGAGAAGCAAGCGATATCCCAGGATGTTGTGAGTATTTGGATGCGATGTGATGTGTGTGTGTGAGTGAGTGTGATCTGATTTGTGTGTGTGTGTGTGTGTGCTGTTATGTGTGTGCTGTTATGTCATGTATGTTCCGCAGCTGCAGGACCTTGATGTGTGGATGCGATGTGATGTGTGTGTGAGATGTGTGTGAGAGTGAGTGTGAGCCGGTGTACACTGGTAACTATGATACACATCGGGTAACTAAGGGACCTTAGTTACCCGATGTGTATAATGGTTACCAGCTTTCACGGCCTCCGTTAAGATCCCAGCATCGCAAGGTTATGTCTGGCGCTGCCGGGATCCTGACGCAGCCGGTGTAGAAGCAAGCGATATCCCAGGATGTTGTGATGTGTGAGGTGTGTGTGAGGTGTGTGTGAGAGTGAGTGTGAGTGTGATCTGATGTGTGTGTGTACTCACCTGGGAATCGGAGCCCCGTGTCAGTTGGGCCACAGCGAGCGTGCATTGCGTGAGGGGGGCGGGGCCTGCAGAGAGCCGGGGCGAGAGGCCAATCCGTGTGGGGGGGCGGGGCCATGGCGAGCCCAGCGGCCAATCAGCTTTGTGTCACTGTAAGGACACAATTTCGGAGCATGACAGACAGACAGACAGACAGATAGACAGACAGATAGACAGACAGACAGACAGAATAAGGCAATTATATATATAGATATATATATATATGTGTAATCTACTGTATATTACATAGTGTAGTACATATTTACAGTTTTACAGTTTTTTGTGTTCTAAAGTTGTATTTCAATAAATATATTTTATGTTCTATCCAAATATCTTGATTATTGTATCATAAAAAAATATTAAATGTCCGATATTCACATACACATGTTCGTGTACTACAATAAATTTTTCACCTAACTATAAGTAATATATGTAGGAGTCGGTGCAAGGGAAATTGAGGAGTCTGAGTCGAAGGTTTGGCTTACCAACTCCACAGCCCTGACTACCACTGTATTGTAATTTTATTTTTTAAAATAGTGTTACTGTAAAACTGCTGGAAAAATGGAATGTGTCTGCTAGTCCCTCTTCTCCTAAACTATTGTCTTTGCAGAAATAAGACCCTTAGAGTGGAGAGACATGAAACAAGTGGTTAAAGAAAAGGTGTCGTAAAAGAAAAAATAATTCAATAACTGAAAAAATGTAATGTATTAATTTTTGTTCAAATATTATTTGTTTTTAATTGAGCAAAATATAAAAAAAATTAAAGTTTTTGATATTTTCCACTCTTAAACACTAGGGGAAGCAGCTGCTGAAATCCTACTGTAGAGCTACTGTAGAACTAGCTCACATTACAAGTGCAGTAAAAGTGGGCAGAATCTGCTCTCCTGAGTGTGATGTCACCTCCCCTTCCCAAGCTGGGTGTTTCCAAAAGGATAAGAGAGAATGAAGTTTAGGATCACAGTGCAGAGCCATGTTGTTGGTGACTGCAAAGTGATCCTAATATCTAAAGTGTCACCAAGGACAGCTGCATAGTGCTCCCCACATAGCGCTCTGCCGCACGCACGCCCACCCGCAATGCTCTGCTGCTTGTCTACCCGCATGCACGCTGGCAATTCTCTGCCGCACGCCCACCCGCCCACCACCCACAATGCTCTGCCGCACGCATGCTCACAATGCTCTACTACACGCATGCTCGCAATGCTCTGCCAAATGCAAGCCCGCAATGCTATGCCGCACACACGCACACCCGCCCGCAATGCTCTGCCAAATGCATGCCCGCCCACAATGCTCTGCCGCATGTATGCATGCCTGCCCACAATGCTCTGCCGCATACATGCCCACCCACAATAATCTGCCGCATGCATGCACGCCCATTCACAATGCTCTGCTGCACGCTCGCAATGCTCTGCCACACGCACACTCGCAATGCTCTGTCACACACATGCTCACTTTCCGTGCTCCTCCGTATACCGCGCTCTGCTGTATTCCATGCTCCTCCATATACTGCGCTTCGGTGTATTCCGCGCTTCGCTGGATACTGTGCTCTGCCGTATTCCGTGTGCCACTGTATTCTGCGCCCTGCTGTATTCCGCGTTACGCTGTATACGGTACTCTACTGTATTTCGTGCTCTGCTGTATTCCGTGCTCTGCTGTATTCTGTGGTCTGCTGTATTCCGTGCTCTTCCATATACCGCACTCTGCTGTCTTCCGTAGGAGTGGCGGCCCAAGGTGAGCACACAAGAGCGGGGGCAGCAGCGGCAGGGGAGGGAGTGTAGGCGGTAGGGAGTTGCAGTGGCAGGGAGAGAGGCAGGGTGAATGGTGGTGGCGGGGAGAGCGGCGGGGGGGAGGGTAGTGGTGACGGCCTGGCGCCGGTACTCACGCAACCCAAACGTATGACGGGAAAGTGCAGCACACAGCATACACTGTGGGCTCCACAAAGATGGCGGTAATCTCCTCCCTCTGCTGTGATCTGGACAGCCCAGGGGACGTGTCCAATTCACAGCAGAAGCTGTCGCTGTGTTAAGTATAGGGGTCGAAGCCCGACAACTGTCTTCTATGCACAGGCGCTGCCGTATTTGAGGTAACTATCGTTACTCACAGCAAATCCAAGATGGCAGCCCCCAGTATTTCAGTAAAGCTAGAATTAAATAAAAACTAAATTAACACTGAATTTAATTTTGTATTAAAAATACTTGATTTCATAATCACTATTATTAATTAAAAAAATAAAAAAAGCGACACCTTACCTTTAACTTTACTGATGTGTTAGCCTACAAGCTGTTATGGCAGAACTCAAATATCACTTTTTTGAATCTCTTCCAGTCTTTCTTGGGCTACTTACAATATACAATTTCTACTACCAGAATATATCATTATCCTTTCAGCAACTGGAGAGCAATTAAGAAATATCTTGTTCTCGATTCTTTAGATACCTTCGGCTTAAATCAACAACTCAGTCGCAGTTAGGCTATGTGCGCACAGTGCGTTTTTCGCGGCGTTTTTGCGCGTTTTTCGGGTGCGTTTTTGGCCTCAAAACTGCATGATTTTGCTTCCCCAGCAAAGTCAATGAGTTTTCATTTTTGCTGTCCGCACACAACTTTATTTTTAAGCTGCGTTTTTGAGCTTGAAAAAAAAATGGACATGTCAATTATTTCCTGCGTTTTTCTGCGTTTTCCCCCCATGCAATGCATTGGAAAAACGCAGCAAAACGCAGAGATCAAAAACGCAGCAAAACGCAGCCAAAAACGCACCAAATCACGGTTAAAACGCATGCGTTTTTTCACGCGTTTTTTCGACGCGGGTGCGTTTTTGTGCGTTTTTAGCGGCCAAAAATGCACAAAAACGCAGCGTCAAAAAACGCAGTGTGTGAACTTAGCCTTACAGAACTTGGGTCCTGAATTCTCTACATCAGCCTTTCCCTTGATAAGAATTCTGAAATTGCAGGGCCCACGGGACTTATCTCCTTCCGCATACAATAAAATGATTCAACTGTATATCATACCCTAGTCCTATTTAAACCCTGTGACAGTTCACTCACTTAATGTTATGGGAGTAACTCACTTGGCTTGCATGTGAAGTAGCACGCAGAAAATACTTCCATTAAAAGTCCAGTTGGCTTATTGTACACACATAAACCGTTCTTCACAACATAAATACCCACGGATTTCAAGTCTGCTATATTTGCGGTACTCCCACATAAGTTCAACTACACTTCTCCAGTAATATAATACACCGACAGATTTCAAATCCGTAACATTCGCAGTTCGCCTGATATTGACTTCAGTCAATAAACACACTCCTCTTTATGAGATTCCTCCTCAGTCACTGACCTCAGCCAGTAAGGCTTCAGACCTCTAGCCACGGCCCTTGTCAGAATGAGTGAATCCTTCCCACAAAAGACTCCTTCCTGGAGATATCACAATCCTCTCACCCTGACTCTCACCGGCTGACTCCAGTTAATACGCACCCCTTTGCATGAGTTTCCTTCCTGAAGGCCTAGCAGCCCTCACACACTGAACACATTCCAAACAAACAGTCTCCATCTTCAAGGGAACCTGTCACCAGATTTGGGGCCTATAAGCTGCGGCAACCACCACTGAGCCTTATATACAGCATTCTAACATGCTGTATATAAGAGCCCAGGCTGCTGTGTATAACATAAATACTTTATCATACTCACCTAGAAGGTCGCTCCGGTGCAGACTGGTCAAATAGGCGTCTCCGTTCTCCGGGACTGGCGCCTCCTCTTTCGATCATCTTGGTCCTCCTTCTTCTGAAGCCGGTGTGCATGACGCATCCTATGTCATGCACACAGGCCAGTATTGAGGTCCTGCGCAGCCCTGAAGGCAGATCAAAGAGCAGCTGCGCAGGACCTTAGTGCCGGCGAGTGTGTATGACATAGGATGCGTCATACACGCCGGCTTCAGAAGGAGAAAAAAGAAGTAGAGTAGGAGAACTCTTCAGAAGGAGAACAAAGAATAGGCGTTGGTCCTGGCGAATGGAGACGCCCATTCGACCAGTCTACACTGGTTCGACCTTCTAGGTGAGTATTATAAAGCGTTTTTTATGTTCTACACAGCAGTTTGGGTTCTTATATACAGCATGTTAGAATGCTGTATACAAGAGCCCACTGGTGATGGCCGCAGTTTATAGGCCCCAAATCTGGTGACAGGTTCCCTTTAACAGGTGAGACACAGTCATGAGTGAAGGTATGTGGATAGCCAGAACCGCCGGTTTCTCCAGCTATCTGTATAGTCTGGCCCTAATATGCCCTGGCAATACTTGTGGCAGTACAAGTACCAGATTGAACATCCGGGGTTACACCACTTCTGTGATGTATACTGGCCATCCTGTGACACCCCATTAAGATTATTTTGGATGAGTAGATTACCAACCTCTAAATGCCTGACATGTCCTGCACCTCACGCACACTCGTCACCTCATACCCTGATATTTTCACATTTTGATTTGCCATAACCTCCTTCTTACTATCTTTAATGTCAACTCCTATTGAGTCGACTTAATGAGGAACTGTGGCATCATTATACAATTTTTTTTTTACGTGAACCCTATTTATTGGTAGGAAATTAGTAGCTATACAATGGATAAGAGATTCCCAACCAACAAATCCGGATGCTATAAGGCAACAACAATGTTACCTTCTGCTTTTTCTTAGTCCACCATACAGATATTTTTCTTCAAGTGATATTCTAAGCTGTCAGCACATTCTACATACACTGTGATTTAGCTTTTCAGTTTAAAGATCTGCGCAGCTAAGGGTCAACATCTTCTAATTCCAGGGGTGGATCTTCTAGACTGTAAGCTTTCGACAGAACAGATTTCATTCCAACCGAAGCGCGTCCAATGCTCAAAGTAATAAGAATGGTTTCGGGTAAAGGAGCATCTAGTGGTATAGCGTCAGAAGGGTGACCACAAGATTGTAATATGGCTGAAATACACCACCAATAAAGCAGCCACACCTGGTGACTGAGAAGAATCTGACTTCTCTGCATTTAGTGGTCACTACTCACCTGGGTAGTCATATGTAGTAATCTCCTCTTTAAACCACTCATCATCGCCCCTCACATATGTCTCTGTAGTATTAAAATAGGTCAGATCTTCACCCTGAAATAAATATTATAAAAGTCACAGACAGATGGAGAAGTCACATCTATGATCAGCTCTAATCCTGCCATCTCCACCGTTCTCATTACACAAGTTTAAAACATATAATACTGGAGGATAAAACAAGACTGAGCACAAGACCTTCACAGCCGTCTACACATCATAGGGAGATTTCATGGCACCTTCTCTCCATCTACCTGATGATCCTGAGGAATATCGGGATCTTCTTGTTTACAGTCCTGTGGGAGAAGAGGATGGGGACCTCTCTCTGGTGTTGTCTTCTTACTGGATAGAACTGGAGGAAACACATACAGGGACCGAATTAATGACTGAATTAGTTTTTTACGTACAGATAATTATAGGCCATGTGCATTTAGTCCTGTCTATTACCTGGTGATGTGACGGGCTGGGAAACCTCCATCATGATGTCCTTGTACTGATCTTTGTGTCCTTCTAAATACTCCCACTCCTCCATGGAGAAATAGACGGTGACATCCTGATACCTTATAGGAACCTAACACATACAATGATAGTCATTCCCCGATCCCTTCATAGCGTTACTGTATAATGTCCCAGCATTCCCAGCAGTGTCACCTCTCCAGTCAGCAGCTCAATCATCTTGTAGGTGAGTTCTAGGATCTTCTGGTCATTGATGTCCTCATGTTTCATGTGAGGTGGAGGCACTGTGATTGGGCTCAGGGGTATTCCCCATTCCTCAGACACCGGAGCCTGACAGCGCTCACTAGAGGTCTTCTTCACTACTGTGTAATCCTGGTTATGGAGAGACACAGTAAGAAATCTCACTACAGACATTTCCAGAGTCCTCACCTCTCCAGTTCTGTCCGTTATTCCCATAGATAAGAATGATGTAATGTGACGTCATCAGAATCTCTCACCTCTCCAGTAAGCCGGAAGAGAATCTCTAGGGTGAGGTGTAATATCCTCTCCACCATCTTGTCCCTGTCTATATCCATCCTTGATGGGTAAGATTGTCACGGAGGGGATCTTATATTGTAAGGACCTGAATGGGAAGAAGATGTCGATATAACATAAATAATCTAATGTAATAATGTAATTACTGGAGATATAAGGGGAAGTATATGAGGTGAGAGAACATGTAGATATTGGATTCTTACTTTTATATGGGCTGATTGTGCTAGTCTAGAGTACTAATGGATAACCAAGTACAGTACTGATTTGTCCTTGTCAACGCCATTCAGATGTGTGATGTTAACTGTATGTAAATGCTCGAAAGTGTTGGTATTCTTGAAATTGTTCCAGAAAATTAAGCATTTCTCCCAAAAAAAATTAATCCAATTACACATTTTGTTATACATATATTTATTTATTTCCGTCGTGTGTATTGGAACAACACCAAAAAATGAGAAAAAATAATGAAAACTGGATATAATTTTACAAAAATTCCAAAAAATGGGCTGGGCAAAATTGTTGCCACTTTTCCACTGTTCCAAAATTGTGAGTAAACAATTTTGATTCAAGCATGTGATGCTTATTCAAACTCACCTGTGGTATGTCAGAGATAAGGCCAGTATGAAAATCCCACCTGAAACCAAATAAAAAGGGGAGAAGTTGACCAATATTTCCATTGTGTGTCAGTGTGTGTGCCACACTAAGCAGGGAGAACAAAATGAGAAGAGAACTGTCTGAGGCGTTGGGAACCAAATTTGTTTAAAAACAGCAACAATCTCAAGGTTTAAAATACATCTCCAGGGATCTTGATGTTTCTTTCTCCACAGAGCACAACACAACCAAGTAGTTTACAATGCATGGTGTGATATTGTGGGTTATGTACCATTTTGTGTGGGTTCATGTTTTGGGTGTGGTGGTCTGTCTATTCGATGTATTGTTTGTCCTGTCTGCAAGGTTATAAACCTTTGCAGTGCTTCTGTCCCCAGGTGTGGGGGAGGGGGGCCTGGAATCCACCCAAACTCTCTGTTTACCTGGGAGATTATTCTGGCTGAGAAAGACAAGAGAGAAGGAGTAAGGTTGATCTTCCGAGGGAGAAGCTGACACCCCAGAGAGACTGTGAGAAACCCCGATTTCCCTGGAAAAAGGCTGCTGGAGGATTATGACTAACCTCCTGGGACATTTATACCATTATTAGACGATTTTACCCTCTGTGTGGTGGATTATTTGATGGACATTCTGGATTATATGGAACAAATATTCTTTGGATGGTTCAATCATCTCTCGCTCTGTTGATTGTGTGATTTGGGAGAAAGACCCCATGACACATGGCACTGTAGCTAATCTCCTTGGATGTGGATGGCAGATAAAAATGTATGAAAGTTTGCAATGCAGGATAGTCTGGATGGTGGATAAGCAGCCCCAATCAAGTTTCACAGTTATTCAAGCAGTCCTGCAGACTCAAGGGGCATCAGTGTCAGTGCAAACTATCTATCCACATCTGAATGAAATTAAACACTATGGCAGGAGACCCAGGAGGACCCCACTGCTGACAGACATAAAAAATCTAGACAGCAGTTTGCAAAAATGAACGGGAGTAAACCAAAATCCTTCTGGGAAAGCGTATCTTGGCCAGATGAGACCAAGATAGAGCTTTTTGGTAAAGCAGATCATTCTGTTTACTAAAACTGAAATGAAGCCTAGAAACAAAAGAACACAATACCTACAGTCACATATGGTCGAGGTTCAAAGAGGTTTTGCTGCCTCTGACATTGTGTGCCTTGACTGTATGCAAAGCACATGCAATCTGAGGATTACTAAAAGATTTGAGGTTGCAATGTAATGCCAAGTGTCAGAAAATTGGGTTTGCATCCTAGGCCATGGGTATTCTAGCAGGACAATGACCCCAAACTGACTTCAAGAAGCCCCAGAAATGGATGGCTACAAAGTGCTAGATAGTTCTGAAGTGGCAGAAATGAGTCCGGCTCTAAATCCCATTGCTCACCAGTGGAGAGATCTTAAAATTGCTGTTTGGAGTACGCGCCCTTCAAATATGGGAGACATTTAGCACTTTGCAAAGGAAGAGTGGTCCAAAATTCCAGTTGAGAGGTATAGAAGCTTGTTCATGGCTATTGGAAGCTATTGATTGCAGCAAGTTATTCCAAAGCATTTGCAGCCAAATATTAAGTTGAGGGAGCCAACTTATCCAGCCCATTTTTGAAGTTTTGTATGAAATTATGTCCAATTGTCTTTTTTCCTCTGTGGTTTTTTTTTTTTTTTTTGTGTTGTTCGAATCCACAAAAAGGAAATAGATATCTATATCACAAAACACGTAAACTGTTTCTTCAGGGAGGAAGGAGCCGCCTCCTATTGGAAGTAGCAATCCTAAATCAAAAGTGACCCTTTAATGAGAATTGTCATATGACTTAGGATTTATGCCAGATCAGAACCTCAATTTGCCGATATGGTGTTTCGGGGTGATTGCCCCTCCTCAATGCAAAGTATGAGATCTGATCTGGCTGTATAAGAAGCTTAGAGTGGGTCAATGGGGAAACTTTTCTCCTTGTGGAGTCTGACACACCAATCTGGCATGCAAGTGAGGAGACTTATAGCTTCAATGCTCATCTGGGAAATATGCAAATTGTCTCTTCAGGGAGGAAGGAGACAAGTTCTTCTCCTTCCTCCCTGAAGAGACAGCTGTGAGTTTCTCCCAATCAGCAAACCTTTCGAACACCGCCAAGAATGACCAACCCCGAGTTAGCCCCCCCTTATTAAGAATTTGGGTAAAAAATGATTCCATTCGTTAGATCTTTGTTAGATCCGGTTTGATCAACCAAAACTAACGTTAGATCTCCTCTACAAAATTAGATATTTACGATCTTTTTCAGGGGGGGCTAACCCGTAGCTAGCCCCCCCTCTTTTGAAATTGGCCGTTTTTTGGATGGATTCTGATAGATATTCGTTAGATCCGGTTTGATCAGCAAAAATTAACGTTAGATCTCCTTTCGTTCCCGAGATATTGGGGGTGTCAGGTGGGGGGTTAGCTACGGGTTAGCCCCCCCTCTTTTGAAATTGGCCGTTTTTTGGATGGATTCTGATAGATATTCGTTAGATCCGGTTTGATCAGCAAAAATTAACGTTAGATCTCCTTTCGTTCCCGAGATATTGGGGGTGTCAGGTGGGGGGTTAGCTACGGGTTAGCCCCCCCTCTTTTGAAATTGGCCGTTTTTTGGATGGATTCTGATAGATATTCGTTAGATCCGGTTTGATCAGCAAAAATTAACGTTAGATCTCCTTTCGTTCCCGAGATATTGGGGGTGTCAGGTGGGGGGTTAGCTACGGGTTAGCCCCCCCTCTTTTGAAATTGGCCGTTTTTTGGATGGATTCTGATAGATATTCGTTAGATCCGGTTTGATCAGCAAAAATTAACGTTAGATCTCCTTTCGTTCCCGAGATATTGGGGGTGTCAGGTGGGGGGTTAGCTACGGGTTAGCCCCCCCTCTTTTGAAATTGGCCGTTTTTTGGATGGATTCTGATAGATATTCGTTAGATCCGGTTTGATCAGCAAAAATTAACGTTAGATCTCCTTTCGTTCCCGAGATATTGGGGGTGTCAGGTGGGGGGTTAGCTACGGGTTAGCCCCCCCTCTTTTGAAATTGGCCGTTTTTTGGATGGATTCTGATAGATATTCGTTAGATCCGGTTTGATCAGCAAAAATTAACGTTAGATCTCCTTTCGTTCCCGAGATATTGGGGGTGTCAGGTGGGGGGTTAGCTACGGGTTAGCCCCCCCTCTTTTGAAATTGGCCGTTTTTTGGATGGATTCTGATAGATATTCGTTAGATCCGGTTTGATCAGCAAAAATTAACGTTAGATCTCCTTTCGTTCCCGAGATATTGGGGGTGTCAGGTGGGGGGTTAGCTACGGGTTAGCCCCCCCTCTTTTGAAATTGGCCGTTTTTTGGATGGATTCTGATAGATATTCGTTAGATCCGGTTTGATCAGCAAAAATTAACGTTAGATCTCCTTTCGTTCCCGAGATATTGGGGGTGTCAGGTGGGGGGTTAGCTACGGGTTAGCCCCCCCTCTTTTGAAATTGGCCGTTTTTTGGATGGATTCTGATAGATATTCGTTAGATCCGGTTTGATCAGCAAAAATTAACGTTAGATCTCCTTTCGTTCCCGAGATATTGGGGGTGTCAGGTGGGGGGTTAGCTACGGGTTAGCCCCCCCTCTTTTGAAATTGGCCGTTTTTTGGATGGATTCTGATAGATATTCGTTAGATCCGGTTTGATCAGCAAAAATTAACGTTAGATCTCCTTTCGTTCCCGAGATATTGGGGGTGTCAGGTGGGGGGTTAGCTACGGGTTAGCCCCCCCTCTTTTGAAATTGGCCGTTTTTTGGATGGATTCTGATAGATATTCGTTAGATCCGGTTTGATCAGCAAAAATTAACGTTAGATCTCCTTTCGTTCCCGAGATATTGGGGGTGTCAGGTGGGGGGTTAGCTACGGGTTAGCCCCCCCTCTTTTGAAATTGGCCGTTTTTTGGATGGATTCTGATAGATATTCGTTAGATCCGGTTTGATCAGCAAAAATTAACGTTAGATCTCCTTTCGTTCCCGAGATATTGGGGGTGTCAGGTGGGGGGTTAGCTACGGGTTAGCCCCCCCTCTTTTGAAATTGGCCGTTTTTTGGATGGATTCTGATAGATATTCGTTAGATCCGGTTTGATCAGCAAAAATTAACGTTAGATCTCCTTTCGTTCCCGAGATATTGGGGGTGTCAGGTGGGGGGTTAGCTACGGGTTAGCCCCCCCTCTTTTGAAATTGGCCGTTTTTTGGATGGATTCTGATAGATATTCGTTAGATCCGGTTTGATCAGCAAAAATTAACGTTAGATCTCCTTTCGTTCCCGAGATATTGGGGGTGTCAGGTGGGGGGTTAGCTACGGGTTAGCCCCCCCTCTTTTGAAATTGGCCGTTTTTTGGATGGATTCTGATAGATATTCGTTAGATCCGGTTTGATCAGCAAAAATTAACGTTAGATCTCCTTTCGTTCCCGAGATATTGGGGGTGTCAGGTGGGGGGTTAGCTACGGGTTAGCCCCCCCTCTTTTGAAATTGGCCGTTTTTTGGATGGATTCTGATAGATATTCGTTAGATCCGGTTTGATCAGCAAAAATTAACGTTAGATCTCCTTTCGTTCCCGAGATATTTACGCTCTTTTTCTGGGGGGGTCTAACCCGTAGCTGTCTGAATGCAAAATACTACAGAGACAAGTAGAGGCTGGGAAAAATCATTGTGGCGGTCTGGACTAGAAATAGGAAGAGCAAATGACCCCAGTAACAGCAAACGTTGCATGTGACCATTGGAGGGATATAAGGCCTCTTTCACATGATCTTATTTTTGTCGTGTAATACGCTGTGTTTTTCACGCATGTGTATTTCACGATGAAATATACCCATTGAAACCGATGGGTTTATTCTCATATGCGTTAAATGTGTGAAAAACAAATACGGCATGTTCTATTTTGTAGCATATTTCGTAGCCCAATTAATACAAATCACTAGGCTGCGTGAAATACGACGGTAAATACGCAGTGACATCGCTGCATTTTTAATGCGCACAATACACATATGATCATGTGAAAGAGGACTAAAGGTAACATAATCACTACTGCGGTCTGCAGAGCGCCGTGTAGCTAGTTTCTGCTTATCTATGGTCACTGTATAGGGGTAATATTGGTCTTTGCATGCGGTTTATTCAGTCACAGTATGGCAGTATTATTTCATTACGATGTTAGTGTAACTCTGATCAGAGTGGGGGCAAGTAGGAAATCTTCGGTGAGTTCCCACATTTTTTTCCCAGAACTTGACCCCTGGTAGTACCTGTTCTGTAATCCAATGTGAGCATGTGATGTATGGTGCTGAAGGGGTTTCCCTGGGATTTCCCCAGGCTGCAGAACTCTGGTGGGGTGATGTCACCCTGCCAGCGGGAAAGCTCAGGGAATCCTTACAGCACCACAACAGAGGGATGCCGGTGAGCAGTGCTCCCCTGCACATCGTCCTCCCGCTTCGCTGCAGCAGCACGGGTACTCATGGCCTCCCTTGCTGTCGGCTACCTGTGGGTCTTGTACTGCAGGGTTTGTCTGTGGTTCCCTGGCATTTCCCCGGCATAGGACACTGGAGGGGAGACCCCGCCAGCAGGAGACACCAAGGAACCCCTGCACTACCACATTCAGAGTTTAATTCCGGTTCAGACAAAACAGGTGTCATATTTAAGCAGTGTGAACTTAGCCTAAAGGCCACGTCACACTAAGCAACATCGCTAGCAACCTCGCTGCTTAGGCACAACTTGCTAGCGATGTTGCTGTGTGTGACATCCAACAACAACCTGGCCCCTGCTGTGAGGTCGCTGGTTGTTGCTGAATGTCCTGGACCATTTTTTAGTTGTTGCTCTCCCGCTGTGAAGCGCTCATCACTGTGTGTGACAGCGCTGTAATGGGGGAGACAAGAAAGGCGCAATAGGGTTTTACCCGGTTTACAGAGTGAAAGAGGATAAAAACAGTGCACTCACCTGGCCGGGTTGTGCCAGTCACAACCCCTTTGTTAGCATGGATGAGCGCTTGGGTGGTTCTGCAGCGGCCCCGTTATAGAGCAGATTTTGAGTATGAAATGTGACTACATTTTTTATTTTTTTTTTATTTTTATTTATTTATTTTTTTTTCTCTGTTTGCTGCTTCATAAGGATAAATCCTCTCTGTCTGTAAGATTCTTTTTCCCTGAGGAAGGAGGCAGATGAGCCTCGGAAACGCGTAGGAATGATCTAAATAAAGAGAATAATTTGACTTATACATGCTCGTGGTTTTTAGCGCGGCAATAAACCCGTTTTCTCCAGCCCTTCATACTCAAAATGTGTGTGACAGCGACAGAGCAACAACTGAATGTGCAGTGAGCAGGAGCCGGCTTCTGCGGACGCTGGTAACCATGGTAAACATCGGGTAACCAAGAAGCACTTCCCTTGGTTACCTGATATTTACCTTCGTTACCAGCATCCGCAGCTCTCACACTGTCAGTGCCGGCTCCTGCTCCCTGCACACGTAGCTGGAGTACACATCAAGTAATTAACCCGATGTGTACTGTGGCTAGGTGTGCAGGGAGCCAGCGCTAAGCGGTGTGCGCTGGTAACCAAGGTAAATATCGGGTTAGTTACCCGATATTTACCTTAGTTACCAAGCGCAGCATCGCTTCCACGTCGCTGCTGGCTGGGGGCTGGTCACTTGCTGGTGAGATCTGCCTGTATGGCAGCTCACCAGCAACCCATGTAGCGATGCTCCAGCGATCCCTGCCAGGTCAGGTTGCTGGTGGGATCACTGAAGCGTCGCTTAGGTCTGACTGTGTGACATCTCACCAGCAACCTCCTAGCAACTTACCAGCGATCCCTATCAGGTTGTATCGTTGTTGGGATTGCTGGTAAGTTGTTTAGGGGTGCTTCACACAGAGCGAGATCGCTACTGAGATCGCTGCTGAGTCACGGTTTTTGTGACCTCATTAGCGATCTCGCTGTGTGTGACACTGGATCTGGCCCCTGCTGTGAGATCGCTGCTCGTTACACACAGTGCTGGTTCGTTTTTTTATTGTTGCTCTCCCGCTGATAAGCGCACATCGCTGTGTGTGACAGCGAGAGAGCAACAATCCTGAATGTTCAGGGAGCAGGAGCCGGCGTCTGACAGCCTGCGGTAAGCTGTAACCAAGGTAAACATCGGGTAACCAAGGTGGTTACCCGATATATTAACTTCGTTACCAGCCTCCGCAGCTCTCACACTGCCGGTGCCGGCTCCTGCTCCCTACACACACTAAGCTAAGGCTACTTTCACACATCCGGTTTGAGCCCTGCGGCTCAATACGGCTGTGAAAACTATGCAACGGATGCGGCGAAAACACCGCATCCTTTGTATAAGTTTTTACATGCGGCCCGTCCGTTTTTTTCCGGTTGCGGCATGCTACTGAGCATGCGCAGTGGAAAAAAAACGCATGCGGCGACCGGATGCGGTTTTTTCCACATCGCACTGCATCCGGCCTCCATAGGTATGCATTGAAAAATGCGCCGCAGCGGCCGGATGCGGCGCGATGCGGTGTTTTTTGCCGGAGCAAAAAACGTTGCAGGGAACGTTCGATCCGGCCGCGGCATCGGCTAAATCTGCCCCATGCGGCCAAAACCGGACCGAACGCAAGCCCCTGCGGCACAATACGGCACTAATGTAAGTCTAGGCAAAAAAAAACGCAACCGGCGTTTTCTGCAGAACGCCGTATTGTGCCGCAGAGCAAAAATCCGGATGTGTGAAAGCAGCCTAAGCGGTGTGCGCTGGTAACTAAGGTAAACATCGGGTAACCATACCCGATGTTTACCTTAGTTACCAGTGTCCGCAGCTTCCAGACGCCGGCTCCGTGCAAGCGCAGCGTCGCTTGCACGTCGCTGCTGGCTGGGGGCTGGTCACTGGTCGCTGGTGAGATCTGCCTGCTTTTCCAGCAAAGTCTATGGGAATTTTGGTTTCTTGTGCACACTATGCAGTTCAAAAAGGTGCCTTTTTGTTGCAGAACTTTGGTCAAAAACTCAGCTTTGCAGTGCAAAACCCAAATGGCAAAAACAATTCACATGTCAGTTGTTTTTGCCATTTGGGTTTTGCACTGCAAAGCTGAGTTTTTGACAAAGTTCTGCAACAAAAAGGCACCTTTTTGAACTGCATAGTGTGCACAAGAAACCCAAATTCCCATAGACTTTGCTTGAAAAGCAGAACACATCCATTTTGGCATTAAACGCTGCAGTTGAAAAAGCAGCAAAAAAGCAGGTAAAAAGCAAAGTGTGGACATAGCATTAGCTCCTTTTACATGTGCATGTAGTTTTATCAACACAATGTATCAACTTTTGAGTGATTTTGATCCCACCCTCTGTCTGACCCTGTGTGTGACCTTTTCTTTGGATGTTCATTTTCACTTCAGTCATAAGAGCAAGCAGAGAAACACATTCTGGTACAAGTGTGTTCACTAAATGTGAAGGTAGGTATTGATTTCCTATGTATGGCATATTTCTATGCAGGAAGGTCTGATCTACTGTGTGTAATTGTCCTATCTTTATCTGTGCATGAGTGTGTGTATGGATCTGCTGATCAATGTATGCAGATATGGATGGCAGCAGGAGAGTGGATGTAGAGAGCTCACTACGTTCGGGTGTCCGTCTGCAGAAACGTAAATGTGCAAAAAATGGCACAAAACAGAGCACACGGTAACGCAGTGCGCTCCATAACAGTGAATGGCCCTGTCGAGCGCATGCGTCCGGAGCACGCTTTGCAAAGTGGGGGAGGGGCGGTCCAGATGGATGCCCCGACGGGACCTGTGGACATAGGGAAAAACGCAATCTGAAAGGAGCCTTAGGAAATTAAATCCCACCTAAGGGCTCGAACACACGAGCGTATGTGTTCTTCCAGCGTACTCACCCGGCGAGTACGCTGGATGAACACAGACGCTCATGCCGGGCGTTTTGCTGGCGCCGTTTCTGAGCCTCCTGGAACTTTGATTCACAGCGCTGGGCGAACTCAGAAATCAGCTGCATGCAACTGATAATTCTCGTCGGCGCCTAGTTGGACGCCGACGAAAATTAAAGTGGGCGTCACACATAGCGACGCGACCGCAGCATCGCAGGCGATGCCGCGGCCCCGCGCATCGGCCCGCCGACGGCTGCGAGGTGTCACACACTGACACCTTGCAAGCCGATGGTGAGAAGATGGAGGCGGACCGGTGCGTGTGACGTCACGCGATGGGGGCGGAGACTCCTGGGAGCTTCCGCTCCATAGGAATAGCTCAGAGGAGTCTCTGCTGCCGTCGCATCGCCGCGTCACACGTGGCGATGCGGCGGTTTGCCCCACTCGCAAGGTTTGGGAACTTCAGAAACCTTGCGACGGTCGGCGTCGGGATGTCACACGCGGTGATTGCTGTGCAATATCGCCGCTATGACCAAATAGCGGCGATATTGAACACGATATCGCCGTGTATGACACCCGCTTAAATTCGTCCGTGTGTGCTTCCCCATAGGGCAGCATTGCAGGCGAATTTAGAACGAATTTTGATGGACGAATTCGCCCGTCAAAACTCGTTTGTGTGTTCTAGCCCTTAAGCACATAAGTGCACAATAGGAAAATGTGCCAAGTGGCGTTGGGGAACAGATGTCACGCCGCACTGCCACACATACGTTACGGTCATGCTGTGGCCAGCAGATGTCACGCCGCACTGCCACACATACGTTACTGTCATGCTGTGGCCAGCAGATGTCACGCCGCACTGCCACACATACGTTACGGTCATGCTGTGGCCAGCAGATGTCACGCCGCACTGCCACACATACGTTACTGTCATGCTGTGGCCAGCAGATGTCACGCCGCACTGCCACACATACGTTACTGTCATGCTGTGGCCAGCAGCCACAGCATGACAGAATTTAAACAACATAAATTAATTAAAAAAAAGGTTGCGGTACCTGTTAAACAAAATCTATTTTTTAATGACAGTTCAAATTACAATGAAATTCCAACCAAAACACTGAGATGTCCATGGTGTATCGGCGAGGATCACTTTCCATGTTACATGCAGTAATGTTTATTTGAAACTAGACATATAGGTTGTAAGATCTGATTAGTGACAAGAAAAAAACATAGTAGCTTATCCATTCTAATGTTTACCTATTTTTGTTTTTAGATGCCACGAAAACCCTCTATTGATAGTCAGACATTAAAAAAAACATTAAAATCTTATCCTGGCATTTTCAATGCTAATGGACAGTTAAAGTCAGCCTCTGATCTTATCTGGAGGGAAGTATGTTCTCACCCCGCCTTGCAGAAATATAGCTCCTTGATGGAAGAATCAGAAACTTCCAAGGCTATATTTAAACCCAAACAGATACATGACTATGTATTTCAAAATAGGTATGATTTGCAGATGTACTTACGTATGGAACATAACATCTTGCCTCAATCCAAAGATACAGAAATGAATGAGTTGTGGCCTGACACAAGCACATCTGATGAAAACTCTCCAGAGGAACACTCTTCAGAGGGTGGCTTTGTGCGCACACAGGGACAAGAACCAACACTTCTATGGCATGTATTAATCCCTTATAACCAATACTTAGAGATCAAGCCCAAAACTGTGTTCTATAATGAGGGTGACAGCAAAAAGAGGCGCATGGTGCTCAAAAAACATGCATGGACTTCTATTATCACAGAGGTTCTTTATAAACAGCATGGACTCCCATGTGCCTTCTCCTTTAAGAGGAACAAAGTTTGTGTGGGTGAAAACAAAGCAAGAAAGTTCTTAACTGCAGATGGGCATTGCACAGAGTGCAAAGCAGCAGTGCATATTTATGCAGAAGAAGAACCTGATCTGGGAAACCCTTTAATTCTTCATGTTCGAGCACCTGACACAAGACCCATACCACATTCCAAAAAAAATCAGTTGAGAGGTGAGAAGAGAAGGAAACTTGGAGAAGAAATGTTAAAAACTTTACCCTACAATTGGAGACGAGAAACAATTGATTCCGAAATAGCATTTGGAGAAAAGGAACCACCAACCATACCATCACTAAGAATTTGTCAAGATGCTAGGCAAGAAGCTATGGATAGGATGTTTGGTACACCAAAGTTGAAAGATCCAGTTTTATCACTGTCTCAGATGAAGAGTACTCATAAGTATGCAGGAGATATCCATACTATCTCATATGATGGTTTTTTTGTTCATTATTGGTCAAAGGAACAAATATATATTTTTAAGAAGTATTGTTCAAAGCATTGCTTCCCTCGCATTCAAGTAGATGCCACAGGGAGTTTGGTATTCAAAATAAAACGAGAAAATAAATTGTCTGCTCATATTTTTTTATATGAGATTGTTATTAACTTTGAGAATACACAAATGAGTGTATCTCAAATGTTGAGTGAAACTCAAGATACTCCAACTATAACATTTTGGCTGGAAAAATGGATAAAGGATGTACAGACATTGCCTAAAGAATGTGTCTGCGACTTTTCTCATGCATTACTTGGTGCATTGTCACGAGCTCTAAATGACTGTAGCCTTAACACATACTTGAGGACTTGCTTGTTCCTCCTACTTGGCAATAAAAGTGAAAAACCAAAATGCTATATACGAGGAGATGTTGCCCACCTGATTAAAACTGTATGTCGGTGGAAGTGCTTTCCAAAAAATGCAAAACTTGTGAGGAAGTTCTATATACGATGTGTTGGACTTCTGGTGAAGTGTGAATCATTTGACATTCTTAAACAGCTTGTTCTCAGTACCTTTATTCTTTGTGTATCTGAGACAACAGGTAACGTCAGTGATCATGAAACATCAAAATATAAATCATCAAAGGCATACCTTTGCCATTGCATAGAGACTGGGAATTTGAGAATTATTGATGAGTATATGGAGAATTGTCAGGAGACTGAAATGCTGAGTGATGAAAATGAAAAGAGCTATAGTGAGCCACTGTCAGGTTGGCTAAATGACATTGTGCAAGAAGCAGAAACTGCAAGTCTAGAACAGGGGGAACAGCCAAACCCTTACTTCTGTCCAGATTTTTCTCATAAACTACTTCACCTTCTGAAGTATTTTCCTATTTGGACATCTGTGATGCAACCAGTTTTTCAATCACCAAATAAAACAGCCTCTTCTGCATCAGTTGAGGGAGATTTTGGCCTTTTGAAGAACTCCATTCTTCAGCATATTCAAACTCCAATGCGAGTTGACAAATTTGTTGCATTGCATTTAAGTGCTCTGTGTGGGCGCTCAAAAATAGCAGCTGCTGTACATGTAACAGAAAGTAGCAGTTTAGTAACATTGGAAAAGGAAGAGGTCATCGATGAATCTGCCAAAGACAAACATGGGCAGCAGGAAAAAAGTCATGAAAAAGAAGTGGTTAGTGAACACATAAAGAAGCTGACAGACACTCTCCTGCCCCTTCAACAATCTATGAAAGACACGAGTGTTTTTGAAAGTAGGAACACAGAACAGAGTGTGGTAGAGCTTAGGGAAGAAGAATGTTGGCGGGGTAAAACCAACTCTCAACTGAAAATTGTACATACTCCCATAGCACAAAATGAAGGTGATAACAAGTCGTTGAAGTCCAAGGATTTACTTTCCCCACTGAACATACCTTTCAAGAAGAGACCAACATATTTAACGCCGTATCCAAATATATGTCAAATAATTGATGATCCTTGTACACGAAAACCTTTAGGTATCCTGCGCAATGGGAATCTCTTGAACACCATTAATATCAATAATAATGTTTATAAGGTCAATAATACTTGCCCATTTGACTCACTGCTGCATAGTTTGTCAACCATGTTTGTTGATTATGACTCATACAGAAACTTCATAACTAACTCAGAAAACCCATTTTTGGGTGCTGTTAAGTATTTTGTGGAATTTGGGTCAAATCAAAACATGTACAGAAAGAGAGCTCAGTTGATACTGGAAAATTACAGAAGCTACACACTTCTAGGTGGAATTACAAGTTTGGATGCAGAAGATTACATTGGCCATACAGTAGAAGTGTTTTTAAAAGACATCCCCAGTTTAACAGAAATATCTACATGTCAAAATGTGACATGTAAAAACAACAAAGAACAATGCAATATCTTTTGGCCAATCAACACTAATGATGTAAAACATGGTTTTGAGCGTGCTATGCAAATTTCATCTAAGCTCATTAATAAACCATGTACACCCAACTGCAGCGAACGTGCTACAATTATCTACAAACCAGGACCACATCTTATAATAGAGCCACGTGTTGGTTTACCGATAAAGCGACGGATCTCTGAATTCCCCACTCAAGTGATCATATCAGATATACGTTACACATTAGGAGCCATTATAATGCATGTTCAAGGAAACCATTACATTTCATATTGTAGAAGAAAGGACAGTTGTTGGGAAGTTTATGACGACATGAGCTACTTTGTAAAAACGGTAGACCCAAACAAACTATGTGGGAATTCAGAAGTTGTAATATATGTTAAAATGTAGTTTTTCCTGTTTACAGGTATAACAAATGAGTAAAGACAATCGCTCTGTAAAGAGTAGCTAAACTCTTAAGCAAGTTTACCTCTATTGTCTCCTTGGGCCTTGTTATTGTTGTTATAACTTTACTTAGTCCTGCAGCAGTACAGCGCTCCTGGCCGCTGCATCGCACTCTGTCTCCCCAATGTCCACCAGATATTTCCTCTTGCTGGTGACTACATACTGTATGTAGTCACCCAAGATTGCACCAGAAGGGATCAGAGCCTTCCTTTCCTTATTGCTAATCAGATTTCAGAGGAAAGGAAGTCTCCGATTGGGGCTGATGCCATCTTGGGTAAGTACACATGTAAACACTTGCCAGAGAAAATGTTGGGTGGATGTCAGGGAGACAGAGCGGGTGTGAAAGGCAAGAACCATGGGTGATACCACAGTCCAGGAGCACACAACTGGCAGGACTAAGGTAAGTTATAATGAGGGTGGGGAAGCCAATAGAGTTAAACTGGTTTGAAAGTTTAGCTATTCTTTACAGCAGGGAGGGGGCATATATATTTACTTGTATATAGATGCAGGGTTTACAGATTCTGTATGTGCCCCCAAGTTATCCTGACAACCATCCACTGGATTCTTATTTCTTCCGCTTAATCTGGCTCACTGGCATTAGGGAGAAAAGGGGAGAGCAATGTGACCGTGCTCTTAATTGGCTGGTTGCTGTTTGGCTGGCTGCTAGCTCTATCAGGAGTTTGGCCGCAGTGCTAGCCATGCCCGTGATATCACGCCGATCATGGAAGAAAAGGAAATCTAGTGGACATCTGTGGCAATTGTAAGGGGCAATTTGAAGGCACTTACAATAGTCTATAGACTCTGCATATAAATACAGTACAGGTTAGTATGCAAATCTCAGTGGCTTTCACTGCCACACTATACCAACCAAGAAGAAACAAAAAAAATTAAATGTGCATGGATTTCGAAATGACAATAGATGTAATACAAATAATAACCCTCACATACCCCCATCTTAAGCAATAATGCCCCCAAAGTCAGTAATGTTGCATTGGTTTTGCTCTCCTGTGTGTCTTGAGTCCCACTGCTCACCACCTGCTGCACAGCAATATGACTCACATGGCAGCAGGAGCTCATCACTCCGCTCACCTACAGGAGGGCTGCTGCTGTCTGAACTGATCCCTCATCACTCCGCTCACCTACAGGAGGGCTGCTGCTGTCTGAACTGATCCCTCATCACTCCGCTCACCTACAGGAGGGCTGCTGCTGTCTGAACTGATCCCTCATCACTCCACTCACCTACAGGAGGGCTGCTGCTGTCTGAACTGATCCCTCATCACTCCACTCACCTACAGGAGGGCTGCTGCTGTCTGAACTGATCCCTCATCACTCCACTCACCTACAGGAGGGCTGCTGCTGTCTGAACTGATCCCTCATCACTCCGCTCACCTACAGGAGGGCTGCTGCTGTCTGAACTGATCCCTCATCACTCCACTCACCTACAGGAGGGCTGCTGCTGTCTGAACTGATCCCTCATCACTCCGCTCACCTTCAGGAGGGCTGCTGCTGTCTGAACTGATCCCTCATCACTCCGCTCACCTACAGGAGGGCTGCTGCTGTCTGAACTGATCCCTCATCACTCCACTCACCTACAGGAGGGCTGCTGCTGTCTAAACTGATCCCACATCTGCAGTCTGGGTCAGGACGCTTAGGAGGCAGTGACACACAGCAGCGCTTGCCAAGCTCCTCACAGGCTGAGCACAGCTACAGCATCTACTAGCAGCTAAGCCAGCCTCGGAGCGCTCTGACCGCCACGCAATTCTATCCAAAGACAGTTCCTCCATTCATAAGTAGGGTTTTTGTATGAGTGGAGAAAAACTAGGGAAATGGAGATTAATTTATTCAAATATGTTTAATATCATAGAATACAAATAATAATTTACAATAAATATTCACGAAAGATGAAGGCTGTATCTAAAGAATAGAAAGACTGAAAATTCCCATGAGTGCAAAGTAACTCAAACAAAGGAAAGAAGAACAGTAACACCCCAGTGTTGGGTTTTATGGTTGAGTGTTACACCGGTGTTGGGGTGTTACTGATCGGTGTTGGGGTGTTACTGATTGGTGTTGGGGTGTTACTGATCGGTGTTGGGGTGTTACTGATCGGTGTTGGGGTGTTACTGATCGGTGTTGGGGTGTTACTGATTGGTGTTGGGGTGTTACTGATTGGTGTTGGGGTGTTACTGATGGGTGTTGGGGTGTTACTGATTGGTGTTGGGGTGTTACTGATTGGTGTTGGGGTGTTACTGATCGGTGTTGGGGTGTTACTGATCGGTGTTGGGGTGTTACTGATCGGTGTTGGGGTCTTACTGATTGGTGTTGGGGTCTTACTGATTGGTGTTGGGGTCTTACTGATCGGTGTTGGGGTGTTACTGATCGGTGTTGGGGTGTTACTGATCGATGTTGGGGTGTTACTGATTGGTGTTGGGGTCTTACTGATCGGTGTTGGGGTCTTACTGATCGGTGTTGGGGTCTTACTGATCGGTGTTGGGGTCTTACTGATCGGTGTTGGGGTCTTACTGATTGGTGTTGGGGTGTTACTGATTGGTGTTGGGGTCTTACTGATCGGTGTTGGGGTCTTACTGATCGGTGTTGGGGTCTTACTGATCGGTGTTGGGGTCTTACTGATCGGTGTTGGGGTCTTACTGATCGGTGTTGGGGTGTTACTGTTCTTCTTTCTTTTGTTTGAGTTGCTTGGCACTCATGGGAGTTTTCAGTCCTCCTATTTTTTAGATACAGCCTTCATCTTTCGTGAATATTTTTTGTAAATTATTATTGGTATTCTATGATATTAAACATTTCAATACATTTATATCTAGTCACATTAGTAATTTTCTCTCTTTTTTGTATAAGTCAAACACCGATAACTCAGGACCTCCGTCTAGATGTTACAATGTACGTGTCCTATTTCTATTCCAGGGATTTTGCGTCCTAAACGTTCAGGTTTCCATTGTTAAATCTCTATTTCTGGAAGGTATTACTGTTACTTGTGTTTTTCACTGTACTAATAAGTAAGATTTATTGTTTTGATAATTAAATTGATTAAAAATGGGACCTAAAAATGAGAGTCTGTGTACAGGAATTTTTAACCCCTTGACGACCGATCATTGATTTTTGACGACGGAGTTAGCCGGGCCTTATTCCTCTGCCATAGTTCTCACGTCGGGCGGGGGAATGGCAGCCTCGGCTAGCCCTGTCAGCAATCGTGAGATCCCAGCTGTCCTACCATCAGCTGGGATCCCAACCTCCAAAAATTAAATAGTTTAGTATTTATTCCACAGGGTAAACGTTATAAAAAAATAAAAAAAGCCAGAATTTCTATTTGTTTCACTGTTTGTGTCACAAAAAGAAGTCATAAAACGCGATAAAAAAATCGAATATGCCCCAAAATGGTCCGAATAAAAACTACAACTCTTCCAGCAAAAAATGAGGCATCCCACTGCTCCGTAGTCAGAAAAATAAAAGCGCTACGGGGCTGCACATGCGGCGAGGCAAAATCCTCTCTCATTATTTAAAAAAAGTTTTACTTTTTAAAAGTAGTAAAAAAAAGTCATAAATTTTGTATCGGTGCGTCCGACCTGACCCGGAGAATAAAGGTATTCTGTTACTTTTACCGCACAGAAAATTAACTAATAATAAAACTCAAAAACATTACCGTAATTAATTTTTTTTTAATTTTCCCTCTCCTGAAAATAAATAAAAGTTATACAAAACATTATATGCACCCAAAGTGGTGCAAAGGAAAAATACAACTTGCTATGCAAAAAACAAGCCCCCCCACTTTGAAATGTGCCTTTTTTTTTTAAGGATTCAGATATTCGCTAGATCCGTTTGAGCAGCGGCGACTTCGGCGTGGGCGAATTGTGGGCAGCATCAGGACTTCATTGGCGATATGTCGTGGCGGGGGAAGGGGAGCAGTGTGCTGCGATGATTGTGAAGAGGAGGGCCTGTAGGCATCACGGGGGACGAGAATGACTCACTGACCGAACTTTTAGATTGTCCAACTCACTCGCCACCTCCTCACTTCACTCTCTCTGTTGGTGTCCCCCAATGCTCTGTCCTTGGACCCCTCCTCTTCTCCATCTACACCCCAGGACCGTTGCTCAAACGGATCTAACGAATATCTATCAGAATCCATCCAAAAAAACGGCCAATTTCAAAAGGGGGGGGCTAACCCGTAGCTAACCCCCCACCTGACACCCCCAATATCTCGGGAACGAAAGGAGATCTAACGTTAATTTTTGCTGATCAAACCGGATCTAACGAATATCTATCAGAATCCATCCAAAAAACGGCCAATTTCAAAAGAGGGGGGGCTAACCCGTAGCTAACCCCCCACCTGACACCCCCAATATCTCGGGAACGAAAGGAGATCTAACGTTAATTTTTGCTGATCAAACCGGATCTAACGAATATCTATCAGAATCCATCCAAAAAACGGCCAATTTCAAAAGAGGGGGGGCTAACCCGTAGCTAACCCCCCACCTGACACCCCCAATATCTCGGGAACGAAAGGAGATCTAACGTTAATTTTTGCTGATCAAACCGGATCTAACGAATATCTATCAGAATCCATCCAAAAAATGGCCAATTTCAAAAGAGGGGGGGCTAACCCGTAGCTAACCCCCCACCTGAACCCCCAATATCTCGGGAACGAAAGGAGATCTAACGTTAATTTTTGCTGATCAAACCGGATCTAACGAATATCTATCAGAATCCATCCAAAAAACGGCCAATTTCAAAAGAGGGGGGGCTAACCCGTAGCTAACCCCCCACCTGACACCCCCAATATCTCGGGAACGAAAGGAGATCTAACGTTAATTTTTGCTGATCAAACCGGATCTAACGAATATCTATCAGAATCCATCCAAAAAACGGCCAATTTCAAAAGAGGGGGGGCTAACCCGTAGCTAACCCCCCACCTGACACCCCCAATATCTCGGGAACGAAAGGAGATCTAACGTTAATTTTTGCTGATCAAACCGGATCTAACGAATATCTATCAGAATCCATCCAAAAAACGGCCAATTTCAAAAGAGGGGGGGCTAACCCGTAGCTAACCCCCCACCTGACACCCCCAATATCTCGGGAACGAAAGGAGATCTAACGTTAATTTTTGCTGATCAAACCGGATCTAACGAATATCTATCAGAATCCATCCAAAAAACGGCCAATTTCAAAAGAGGGGGGGCTAACCCGTAGCTAACCCCCCACCTGACACCCCCAATATCTCGGGAACGAAAGGAGATCTAACGTTAATTTTTGCTGATCAAACCGGATCTAACGAATATCTATCAGAATCCATCCAAAAAACGGCCAATTTCAAAAGAGGGGGGGCTAACCCGTAGCTAACCCCCCACCTGACACCCCCAATATCTCGGGAACGAAAGGAGATCTAACGTTAATTTTTGCTGATCAAACCGGATCTAACGAATATCTATCAGAATCCATCCAAAAAATGGCCAATTTCAAAAGAGGGGGGGCTAACCCGTAGCTAACCCCCCACCTGAACCCCCAATATCTCGGGAACGAAAGGAGATCTAACGTTAATTTTTGCTGATCAAACCGGATCTAACGAATATCTATCAGAATCCATCCAAAAAACGGCCAATTTCAAAAGAGGGGGGGCTAACCCGTAGCTAACCCCCCACCTGACACCCCCAATATCTCGGGAACGAAAGGAGATCTAACGTTAATTTTTGCTGATCAAACCGGATCTAACGAATATCTATCAGAATCCATCCAAAAAACGGCCAATTTCAAAAGAGGGGGGGCTAACCCGTAGCTAACCCCCTACCTGACACCCCCAATATCTCGGGAACGAAAGGAGATCTAACGTTAATTTTTGCTGATCAAACCGGATCTAACGAATATCTATCAGAATCCATCCAAAAAACGGCCAATTTCAAAAGAGGGGGGGCTAACCCGTAGCTAACCCCCCACCTGACACCCCCAATATCTCGGGAACGAAAGGAGATCTAACGTTAATTTTTGCTGATCAAACCGGATCTAACGAATATCTATCAGAATCCATCCAAAAAACGGCCAATTTCAAAAGAGGGGGGGCTAACCCGTAGCTAACCCCCTACCTGACACCCCCAATATCTCGGGAACGAAAGGAGATCTAACGTTAATTTTTGCTGATCAAACCGGATCTAACGAATATCTATCAGAATCCATCCAAAAAACGGCCAATTTCAAAAGAGGGGGGGCTAACCCGTAGCTAACCCCCCACCTGACACCCCCAATATCTCGGGAACGAAAGGAGATCTAACGTTAATTTTTGCTGATCAAACCGGATCTAACGAATATCTATCAGAATCCATCCAAAAAACGGCCAATTTCAAAAGAGGGGGGGCTAACCCGTAGCTAACCCCCCACCTGACACCCCCAATATCTCGGGAACGAAAGGAGATCTAACGTTAATTTTTGCTGATCAAACCGGATCTAACGAATATCTATCAGAATCCATCCAAAAAACGGCCAATTTCAAAAGAGGGGGGGCTAACCCGTAGCTAACCCCCCACCTGACACCCCCAATATCTCGGGAACGAAAGGAGATCTAACGTTAATTTTTGCTGATCAAACCGGATCTAACGAATATCTATCAGAATCCATCCAAAAAACGGCCAATTTCAAAAGAGGGGGGGCTAACCCGTAGCTAACCCCCTACCTGACACCCCCAATATCTCGGGAACGAAAGGAGATCTAACGTTAATTTTTGCTGATCAAACCGGATCTAACGAATATCTATCAGAATCCATCCAAAAAACGGCCAATTTCAAAAGAGGGGGGGCTAACCCGTAGCTAACCCCCCACCTGACACCCCCAATATCTCGGGAACGAAAGGAGATCTAACGTTAATTTTTGCTGATCAAACCGGATCTAACGAATATCTATCAGAATCCATCCAAAAAACGGCCAATTTCAAAAGAGGGGGGGCTAACCCGTAGCTAACCCCCCACCTGACACCCCCAATATCTCGGGAACGAAAGGAGATCTAACGTTAATTTTTGCTGATCAAACCGGATCTAACGAATATCTATCAGAATCCATCCAAAAAACGGCCAATTTCAAAAGAGGGGGGGCTAACCCGTAGCTAACCCCCTACCTGACACCCCCAATATCTCGGGAACGAAAGGAGATCTAACGTTAATTTTTGCTGATCAAACCGGATCTAACGAATATCTATCAGAATCCATCCAAAAAACGGCCAATTTCAAAAGAGGGGGGGCTAACCCGTAGCTAACCCCCCACCTGACACCCCCAATATCTCGGGAACGAAAGGAGATCTAACGTTAATTTTTGCTGATCAAACCGGATCTAACGAATATCTATCAGAATCCATCCAAAAAAC
Source organism: Anomaloglossus baeobatrachus (assembly GCF_048569485.1). Classification (NCBI taxonomy): domain Eukaryota; kingdom Metazoa; phylum Chordata; class Amphibia; order Anura; family Aromobatidae; genus Anomaloglossus; species Anomaloglossus baeobatrachus. Next base: position 558,564,145 of record NC_134357.1, read on the forward strand.
GGCCAATTTCAAAAGAGGGGGGGCTAACCCGTAGCTAACCCCCCACCTGACACCCCCAATATCTCGGGAACGAAAGGAGATCTAACGTTAATTTTTGCTGATCAAACCGGATCTAACGAATATCTATCAGAATCCATCCAAAAAACGGCCAATTTCAAAAGAGGGGGGGCTAACCCGTAGCTAACCCCCTACCTGACACCCCCAATATCTCGGGAACGAAAGGAGATCTAACGTTAATTTTTGCTGATCAAACCGGATCTAACGAATATCTATCAGAATCCATCCAAAAAACGGCCAATTTCAAAAGAGGGGGGGCTAACCCGTAGCTAACCCCCCACCTGACACCCCCAATATCTCGGGAACGAAAGGAGATCTAACGTTAATTTTTGCTGATCAAACCGGATCTAACGAATATCTATCAGAATCCATCCAAAAAACGGCCAATTTCAAAAGAGGGGGGGCTAACCCGTAGCTAACCCCCCACCTGACACCCCCAATATCTCGGGAACGAAAGGAGATCTAACGTTAATTTTTGCTGATCAAACCGGATCTAACGAATATCTATCAGAATCCATCCAAAAAACGGCCAATTTCAAAAGAGGGGGGGCTAACCCGTAGCTAACCCCCCACCTGACACCCCCAATATCTCGGGAACGAAAGGAGATCTAACGTTAATTTTTGCTGATCAAACCGGATCTAACGAATATCTATCAGAATCCATCCAAAAAACGGCCAATTTCAAAAGAGGGGGGGCTAACCCGTAGCTAACCCCCTACCTGACACCCCCAATATCTCGGGAACGAAAGGAGATCTAACGTTAATTTTTGCTGATCAAACCGGATCTAACGAATATCTATCAGAATCCATCCAAAAAACGGCCAATTTCAAAAGAGGGGGGGCTAACCCGTAGCTAACCCCCCACCTGACACCCCCAATATCTCGGGAACGAAAGGAGATCTAACGTTAATTTTTGCTGATCAAACCGGATCTAACGAATATCTATCAGAATCCATCCAAAAAACGGCCAATTTCAAAAGAGGGGGGGCTAACTACGGGTTAGCCCCCCCTGAAAAAGATCGTAAATATCTAATTTTGTAGAGGAGATCTAACGTTAGTTTTGGTTGATCAAACCGGATCTAACAAAGATCTAACGAATGGAATCATTTTTTACCCAAATTCTTAATAAGGGGGGGCTAACTCGGGGTTGGTCAAGAATGCCTCAACATCATCACACAGGGTCATCTTTTGCAAGTCTCTACATAAAGTCTAAAGCACTTGTGAATCATCACTTTGACCTGGGGGTAGAGCAGTTGTCCTGTTACAGACTGCCTCTGCTAGTCGTTCCATGTGCTACTGAAGCACCTGCTGCTACTATTGCTGCAGCTGCTGTTGATGTTGCTAGTTCTGTTTGATAAGGAGCCTGTGGGTCTCCTGCTGTGCCTGTTGCTGCAGGACCAATTGTTTGACCACCTCCTCAATTTGACCGCAGTTCCACACTTTTGACCGCCTTCACCCAGGACATGCAGTTTCCTAGCAGCAGTCATCCATGCTCTGTGGGTTTCTACTCACTTGGTTGCATATTGAGGTAGGCACAGGAATTGGTTTCAGTAAAACAACCTGGCTTGTTTGTTTAAACTCCATAAACTGCTCAGGATTCCAAACCAAAACCAGTCTTTTGTGGCACAAGGTGAAAACATGAAGCAAATAGTCCATACAGTACTGCGGATTTGCCCGCTCGGGTTAATGTCCAGCTCTTACTCTTTAGCAAAAACAAACAACACAAGAAGTCTGCATACCTCAAAAGTACCCAAGTGCTGGGCCGGGCCGGGATTGACAAGGATTCAGCACTCGGGTAGTTAAAAAAAAAAAGTAATGTATGTGCCCTATACCAGTCTCCATTATCTCTGTACCTGCTCGGTAGATGCTAGAATGTATGGGCTCCTTCCAGGTATGACGTCATTCAACAGGCCCCCATCACACGAGGGCCGGGGGGTGAAGTAGGATTGTAGTGGAAGGGAGAAAACATCGCCAAGCTCACTAATCAAACTGGTCACGTCTACTAACCCAGCTGGTCATGCCCACTAACTTGGAAGGAACTCATACATTCTAGGTTCAACCGTACCTACTCTCACGGCCCCTACTACTTCCTGTGCTGCTCACTAGCCTCATGCATATTCACTTCTCCCCCCCACTGGAGTCTGTGATTGGTTGCAGTCAGACGCTGTCACACAGACTGGGGGCGCAACTGACTACAACCAATCACAGACCTGATCTGCAGGTCTATCGTACAGTAAAAAATAAATTAAAAAATTGCATTATGGTCCTCCCATATTATAATACCCAGCACTGATAAAGCCTATAGCTACAGGTTGCAGCCCCCAGCTGTGCGCTTATCTTGGCTCTGTATCAAAATAAGAGGGATCCCATGATGTTTTTTAATGATTTAACTAAAATAAATAACTAAAAAATAAAACACTATGCTGTCCCCCCAAATTTGAAACCCAGCCATGATAAAGCCCACAGCTGGGGGCTGGTATTCTCAGGCTGGAGAGACCCGGCCTAAAAATAACAGCCTGCAGCTACCCAGGATTGTCGCATCCATTAAATGCGACAATCCCAGCACTTTACCAGGCTCTTCCCGAATTGATCTGGTGTGGTGGCAATCGGGGTAATATCAGGGGTTAATCGCAGTTAATAGATGCGACTAAGCCCTAGATTGGTAAGAGCAGGCGTCTGAGACACCCCTTCACCAATCTGTAATAAGTGAAAAGAAATAAACACAAACACCGAAAAAATCCTTTATTTGAAATAAAATACAAAAAGCCCCCTCTTTCACGACTTTATTAACCCCATAATCACCCCTGCAGGTCCGACATAATCCACACGAGGTTCCACGACAATTCAGCTCTGCTACATCTGAAGATCACAGCGAGTGGCCATAGAACAAGACTGCCCGCTGTGAGCTTCAGAGAATTAATTAGCCACATGATCACCGGTCACTTCACTCAGGTGATTTCCAGTCACAGCTGTGACCGTAATTAGCAAAAGTGAGGTCACTGCTGAACATGCGGCTCTCTCATTCTCTGTACAATAGACCCGCAGACAGGGTTTGTGATTGGTTGCAGTCAGATGCTGTAACTCAGGCTGGGGGCGCGTCTGACTGCAACCAATCACAGATGAAAGCAGTGAATATGTAATGAAGGTAATGACCTGAGAAGTGGAGGAGCTGCGGGAGCGTACAACTGCATCGGTGATTCGGTAAATATAGCATGCCTGCTCCAATCCCCCAATCCCAATCTCCATTTTACTAAGTGCAGGCCAGATACCCTGGACCAATTCCGGGCTGGAACCGGGTTTTTTATTAATTCGGTTAGACCCGCCGATCCAGGGTATCTGCAAGTCCACCTGTCACTAGGTTGCAAAACCATGGCAAAAGCGCTGAAAAGAATTGACATGTTCATTCTTTTCATAATGCAGCAAAATCAGAGGTGGTTCAGGAAACCGTCACGAAAATCCTGGAGGTGTTTTGTGTGTGTGTGTGTGTGTGTGTGTGTGTATAAGATTTCAGAAATCTCATAGACTTTGCTGGGACTGTAAAAAGGAGTGTTTTATTGGCATGGATTTGCATAAATCCAAGTCAAAGCTGTCACCAGTTTTTTATCCTATAAACTGCGGCCACCACCACTAACATGCTGTATATAAGAGCCCTGTTATGGGGGCTGTCGGATAATAAGGGAATGGAAGGCTATCCGACAGTCAGGGTCCACCGTGCAGAGCTCTGCTGTAGAGTATGGCAGAGGATAGGGGAAACCTGTACCACCAAAGCGGTACTGACACTATTGCGTCACAGTGTCACCAAGACCAATAGCGGCGTATACTGTTTAAGTCACAGCGACTACCTTATTAGAATAACATAAGAGTGGAAATGCAAAAGAGTGAGGAATACAACATAAAAGTGCATAGAAGTCTCACAGTCTGTGAGCGTGAAAGCACCTGTCTCCATTAACAGTCACAGAGACTAGGTGTAGTGTGTGCAATATGGCACCTACCTATGTCCGCTCCACTTGTGGTGCAAGGATACGGACAGCAGCAAGGCTGCTAGCTTGAAACTCCTGCCTATGACCGCTCCCCTAGTGTGCGAGGATACGGACTGCTGCAGGAGGCAGCGTAGTGGAGCGTTACCCTAGAAGGCAACGACCACCTAACCTACCTATGTCCGCTCCACTAAGGTGCGAGGACACGGACAACAGTACGGCTGAAAGGTACAGGAGCGCTACCCTACCGATAGCGCTCACCTCAGAGTAGAACCACAAGGCCCAGTCAGACCATGTGCAGCAAGCACCTGCCTATGTCCGTTTCACTAAGGTGCGAGGATACGGACCACAGCATAAGCTGCAAGGTACAAGAGCGTTACCCTACTGATAACGCTCACCTAGATAGAATTGGTGCCGCAAGGGACATGCACAGAGCGTCTACTCCTATGCAGGAACCAAGAGGACTGAGCGCCGGGCGGCGTGCATCAGGGTCTTATATAGACTCTGTGCCTCATCCAAGATGGAGGACACCAGAGCCAATCCGCTGCCAGAATGACAGCAATGACGTCACGCTGGCCTATCACCGAGCAAAGCGTCACAAGCACATGACCTGCGACCAATCGGCATAGAAGGTGTCAGAGACATGTGACCTCGTGTCAGCGATGATGTCACCCGCACATGTGCAATGGCTCCAAGATAGGACTTCGTCTCCAGTGCTTGCACATGTGCAGTAGCAAGAAATCCGAACATAGTCTCCAGTGCTCGCACATGTGCAGTAGCAAGAAATTCGAACATAGTCTCCAGGCCACAGCAATCGTAACAAGCCCAGAACGCTGTGTAGAACATAAAAAACACTTTATAATACTCCCCTAAACCGGTCGCTGCGGTGGATGTGGCTTAGATGGGAGTCTTTGTCCTCCGGTGCCGGCGCCGCCTCTTTTGGCCATCTTCGTCCTCCTTCTGAAGCCTGTGTGCATGACACGTCTACGTCATACACACTCGCCGGTCCCGCGCATGCGTACTACAATACTTTGATCTTCCCTGCTCAGGGTAGATCAAAGTGCGCCTGCTCAGGACCTGAATGCCGGCGAGTGCCTATGACGTCGGACGCGTCATGCACCGCGACTTCAAAAGGACGTCAGAGGCGTCGACAAAGATGGCCATTAGAGGCGGTGCCGGCACCAGAGGACGAAGACTTATATACAGTATGTTAGAATGCTGTATATAAGAGCCCACTGGTGGTTGCTGCAGCTTATAGGGCAAAAAACTGGTGACAGGTTCCCTTTAAATACTGCGGTTAATAGCAATGCTCTCAGTTAAGGGGTTATGCAGATATTCGGCATCTTGCTATGTGATTACATAGTTGTCATGGCTCGCGACAAAAAAATAACTCCACCCCTTTGAAAGGTATTTCTTCCAGGAAATGTGCTGGTATTTTGGAAAAGTCATATAATGAAAACCAGCGTATATATAATATATAAATATAAATATATATATATATATATATATATATATATATATATATATATATATATATATATATATATACTCTTGGAGCAAAAGTAAAGAAATAACCCTAATTGTAATTTTGCTACTCCCCAAAACTGTATTAATAGAAATTGATCAGTTATGTCATATAAACCCAACAATGTCAACAAAATACAATTTCTCCAGTAATAATCAAAACCTCATACATCAATATGGGAGGGAAAGAAAATAAGGGATGCAGAGCTCACAATAGTACTTCCTGGGAAGTGTCGTTTGAGAGACAAGTCAAAGGAGACGTCACAGGATGCTGGAGCTGCAGTCATTCTCCACAGCATCCATTGCCCCTCCTTGAACAGGATGTAATGAGAGAGCAGCGCTGCAGTTACGTACTAGTTTCCTGCATTGCCACCCTCTGAGGATGTCCTTGATCCTAGATGATGGGTGATTGGTGCTGTGGCTGTAGTCAATGGAGCACCGGCATGTTACTCATCTCTCTGCCGCTGCTGTAACGGGGTGCCAGGGGTGCCTCGGGGATTGTAGTCGTGGCCCCTTCTGTTAGGCTTACCCCTGGTGCCGCCGTCACTTTTGGGACAGGAGATGACTTGGTGGGGCAGAGTGTGGAGGTGCAGACGCCGTCGTCGGTTGTACAGAGACTCTGCAGACATGGATCAATTGAACCAGCAGGCATTTTATTACACACTTCTTCTTCACAGAGGCACAACACTTCAGATAACTTCACACTTCTTGGCTGAGGGGAAAAACCTGATCCTGACGTCTCCTCCAGTGGGGATGTGCCCGGCTAATCTACTTCACCTGGCTCCCACTACGGCTACCCACAGACCGGACCCACACCGGTACTGCTTCGCACTTGAGGTTCCGCCTTCTCCTCTTCTCTCCGGCTTTCCTATTCACCCAGCTCCCACACTCTGCCCCTTCTCTGCTTCTTCTCTCCCGTCCCGGACACTACTGCCTTCTGGATCTAATCTTTTCCTTCACAACCCAACTTCTCCCTCCCCTTTCTGCTGCCGGCTCCTCCTCTCCTCTGCCCTGTTTCTGTGGAGACAGCCGTCCCACCCGGCCACTAGGGGAACCCCTAAAAACAGTGCATATGAATATAAAACATTTTTATTAAACAACATTAACATTAACATTCTGGGGAAACTGTACCTCTTTGTAAGGGGTCTGCCCATCACTTACATACCTCCCCTCTTTAAGCCTAAGCCTCCCGGCAAGGCACAAACCTAAAAACACATTCATATAATAAAACTATAAACATGTCCACCTTAGGGCACACGCAAGAGGCGCACCAGTCCGGCGCCCGGAGTCCCTCCTGGGAGCTCCCGGTCTTAGTAGGTAACGTGCCCGGAGGCCTTCAGTAAGCACTCCCGGTCTTTGTAGATTTTCTGCCCGGAGGCTTTTGCAGCACTCCCAGTCTTAGACGGTAGGAACACAAAAGAGCAAAGTTTTCTTTAACCACACGGAGGAACCCCTGGCTCAGTCCAGCGTCAGGCTCCTTCCGGGCTCAGTAGCTTGAACAAATTGCAACAGCAGAACTTCTCCGGCTCTGAACAACGCCGGTATTGAACATAAACCGGTCCACTTCTTCCGGTCTTGACAGTTCACTCTTGGTGATAGGCACGTTGCCATTCGGCCCGTTGAGCCTTCACGTAGTCAGACAAGGACTGTCCAGGCAACCGGCGCAGCCTCCGGGAGGGTTCGTAATTGACGGTCGGCTCCGATGTCCCGGTCTCCGGTCTTGTCTCCTCAACCCCCGACGGGGGTGATGGGGTCGCTGCACGGGACGGCTGGGGACTGCCCATGACAATCACCGGGTGAGTAACCAGGCTCTGTTGAATAGCCAGCACCGCCGGGGTCCCCTTCTTTGGGTCAGCATTCGGTCCGGGCATGACTTCCGGGGCTACGGCCAGTGTGCTTCTCAGGTGGGAGATCTCCGCTAGTACCGGTCTTTGCTGTGCACGCCGCCGGTATTGGCATTCCTCCCACTCGATTTCTTGCTGCCATTGGGCAGCCTCTTGGGTAGTGGGCATCCGGGTCACTCCGACCGCAAAAAGGCCCCAGCATCCCACCTCTCTCATGAACCGCACCTTCTCTCCCGGGTATAAAGTATGCAGGCGTTGCGGTAGGCTTTCAGTGTTCATGTTCACCCTGTTATAAAAGTAATGATCACCGGTCTCTTCATCCTCGATGAAACCATAACCCTCTTTCTGGTTGAACTTTACCACCGTTCCGACGTTACACTGCCTTTCGAATTCCTCACTCCGGGGACCAGCCATCATTTCACGGGCCACGGTCTCGGCCAGCAACCTCTCCTGTACCGGGTCGGGTTCTGGTGATGGGGACTTCCGCCGAATCTGAGACGACGGCTGCACTGGGTCCCAGAAGAAACCCCACTCGTCCTTTTCTAGCTCCCGGGCGTATGGTTCTTCCGGGGCCGGAACGGTTACGTGGGTTGAAGATCCCACCGCGACTGGCGGGGGTATCTCCGGGCACAGGTATGGGGTTCCCAGGAGCCTGTTTCCCGACGGCAGCTGTGCGGTGTAAGTCGCTCGGACCTCGGTCGTGGTCTCTCCGGTCGCGGCGTCCCAGGTCGTAACCCAGGTGACTTTCGTGGGCCGCTCCGGTCCTCCGGGTACAGCCGGTAGGTTGAAAGGAAGTCCTTCCGCAGCCGCAGTCTGCTTAGGGCGTCCTCTGCCCAGGTTAGTTGCTGCTAGCGCGGCCACCACATCTTGCTGCTTTCCTGCGGTCTCCATCTTGCTTGCAGTCAGCGTCTTCGGTAATGGCGGCGGGGTCAGTGGAGATGCTGGAGGAAGTGGAGGCGTGCCTACTTTTCCCGCTCTTGGGTATACTCCACCCCCAGTCTCCCACATCAGATCGACCCCTCCGCGGCGGTTCTTCTTTTTTTCTGGAACACCGCCCACTTCACATGTTTTTCTCAGCGTCCTGGGGCCAGCACCTCCCCTCTTTGGGCGGGGTACTCTGTACTTCTTTTTCTTCACCGGCCAGCCCCAGGCTCTTCTTTTGGCGCCAATTCTTCGCGCGCTTACTGTGTCCTTGAAGACGACGGCCATCTTGCCGCCATCTTGTGCCCGGTCCAACGCCTCAGGCACTACTTCTTCTTCCCACCAAGGGATCGGGACTCTTCGCCAATAATCCGGATCCTGTGCCCTAGGCACCACTTGGTCTCCATCTTCTTGAGTTGGGACCCCTTGCATATGATCCGGATCCTGCCGACTACGCCACATGTAACGGGGTGCCAGGGGTGCCTCGGGGATTGTAGTCGTGGCCCCTTCTGTTAGGCTTACCCCTGGTGCCGCCGTCACTTTTGGGACAGGAGATGACTTGGTGGGGCAGAGTGTGGAGGTGCAGACGCCGTCGTCGGTTGTACAGAGACTCTGCAGACATGGATCAATTGAACCAGCAGGCATTTTATTACACACTTCTTCACAGAGGCACAACACTTCAGATAACTTCACACTTCTTGGCTGAGGGGAAAAAGCTGATCCTGACGTCTCCTCCAGTGGGGATGTGCCCGGCTAATCTACTTCACCTGGCTCCCACTATGGCTACCCACAGACCGGACCCACACCGGTACTGCTTCGCACTTGAGGTTCCGCCTTCTCCTCTTCTCTCCGGCTTTCCTATTCACCCAGCTCCCACACTCTGCCCCTTCTCTGCTTCTTCTCTCCCGTCCCGGGCACTACTGCCTTCTGGATCTAATCTTTTCCTTCACAACCCAACTTCTCCCTCCCCTTTCTGCTGCCGGCTCCTCCTCTCCTCTGCCCTGTTTCTGTGGAGACAGCCGTCCCACCCGGCCACTAGGGGAACCCCTAAAAACAGTGCATATGAATATAAAACATTTTTATTAAACAACATTAACATTAACATTCTGGGGAAACTGTACCTCTTTGTAAGGGGTCTGCCCACCCCTTACACTGCTTCCGTTGCTTGTGTGAAAGATGTCGCAGGTGATAGTGCTAGATGTAATTAGTGACACCAGCACCGCCCAACTCAAGCACTGCCCTCAAATGAAACATCATCAAGGAGTGGTGCTGGCGTGACGCACTCCATCTAGCAAGGCTCTCAAATGCAGTGGTGTGAACACTCTATTTAGCACCGCCCTCAAACAAAGCATCATCAGGGAGTGGTACTGGTGTGACTCACTCCATCTAGCAATGCTCTCAAATGAATCGTCATCAGGTGGTTGCACTGGTGTTACTCTCTACCTCTAGCATTGCCACCTATAACACCATTTACACAAACAACGGAAGTGGCGGCAGAGATAGGAGTAGCATGCCGGCGCTGCACTAACCTCGATCACACCGTCCATCACACATCATCCAGAATCCAGTACATCCTCAGGGGGCGGTGATGCAAGAAACTAGTAAGTATCTGTAGCGCTGTTTCCTGATGACGACCTCTTTCAGGAGTGGAGATGGGCGCTGTGGGGAGTGACTGCAGCTCCAGCCTCCTGTGACGCCACATTTGAGAATCCTCTCAAACTAAACATCACAGGAGGTGCAATAAAAAAAGCACCTTTAGAATTAGATAGATGGATGGGAAGACGTGTAGGGATTGTATAACAAAGATAATTGCAGAAGTGGTTAGGGGGTAAAGATAGTTAGAAAATACATTTTAGGAGCCGGACCACACCTTTAATGTCACCTGCACCCAGTAATGGGAAATATCTACATACCTCCACCTGCAGAGCCGCACACTAGATATATGGCTGCTCTGTGCTTCCAGGACCTGTGATGATGTCACATGGAGGGGAGGAGTCAGGGTCACATGATCAGCTTTTCAGTGTATGCAGGAGTCTGCTGTGCTGGATGAGGTGAAGTGTATGTGTGGGGTCAGGAGAGATTTGGAGTGTGCATGTAGTAGAGACCCGTGTTTACAGAGTGGAGCCACGTGTGTATGACGTCTATTAGAGGAGCTGTGTGTGAAATGTGTGCAGACTGGAACCTTATGTATGGACTGGAACCTTGTACACGTGTATATGCGAAGTGAACGAAGCCGTGAGTATACAATGTGCGGACCAGAGCTGAGTGTTTATGATGTGTATGGAACAGAATCATGTTTGTACAACATGAATGGAGTGGAGTCGTGTGTGTGTGTGTGTGTGTGTGTGTGTGTGTGTGTGTACAACATGAATGGAGTGGAGTCGTGTGTGTGTGTACAACATGAACAGAGTGGAGCCATGTGTGTACGACATGTATGGAGCAGAGCTGTGTGTGTGTATAGGATGTGTGTGGAGTGAAGTCGTGTGTATGATGTTATTGAAAGGAGCTGTATGTGTACAAAGTGGACCAGTGTATGTATGATGTGTATGGAGTGCAGTCGCATGTGTGGCGTGTATAGAGAAGAGCCTTGTGTGGTGGGTGCAGAGTAGGGCTGTGTGTGGGGCGTACGGGCGGGGTCATGTATGTGGTGCGTATGGATCGTAGCCTTGTGTGTAGTGTATACGGATCAGAGCCTTATGTGTGGTGTCTATGGATCGGAGCCTTATGTGTCGTGCCTATGAATCATAGCCTTGTGTGTGGTGCATACGGATCGGAGCCTTGTGTGTGGTGCCTACGGATCGGACCCTTATGTGTCGTGCCTATGGATCGTAGCCGTATGTGGTGCATACGGATTGGAGCCTTGTGTGTGGTGCCTACGGATCGCAGCCTTATGTGTCGTGCCTATGAATCATAGCCTTGTGTGTGGTGCCTACGGATCGGACCCTTATGTGTCGTGCCTATGGATCGTAGCCGTATGTGGTGCATACAGATTGGAGCCTTGTGTGTGGTGCCTACGGATCGCAGCCTTATGTGTCGTGCCTATGGATCATAGCCTTCTGTGTGGTGCATACAGATCGGAGCCTTGTGTGTGGTGCCTACGGAGCGGACCCTTATGTGTCATGCAGTGTCATTGTAGCTGTGTGTGGGGCATACGGATCAGAGCCTTGTGTGTGGTGCATACAGATATGAGCCTTGTGTGTGGTGCATACAGATATGAGCCTTGTGTGTGGTGCATACGGATCGGACCCTTATGTGTCATGCCTACAGATCGTAGCCTTGTGTGTGGTGCATACGGATCAGAGCTTTGTGTGTCATGCCTACAGATCGTAGCCTTGTGTGTGTGGTGCCTACGGATCAGAGTCTTGTGTGGGGTGCCTATGGATCGGAGCCTTGTGTGTGATACGTAGTACGAATCAGACCCTTGTGTGTGATGTGTACAAAGCAGTGCCGTGTGTGGTGTGTACAGAGTGGAGTTATACATGTACATGACTGTGTATGTTTCCCCCTCGTTGCAGTAATTTTTGGCTTTACAGCTCTATTTTACATTACGACACTATGACGACGCCATGGGGGAGAGTTTGCCCCCTTGCCAAAATAGGAACATGAAATACTAAACAGCGATGTTAACTAAGGGCAGCCCTGTAACAGAGGGCAGGATTCTATGAGATTTCTGCCAGATGGTGTGAGAGATGCAGGTTCATGTGTTTGCGACATCTGCATCTTATAGGCACGTTCTGTATAATGGGATCTTGCATTCACATGGTGTATTCATCCATGAATAAGGAGCCTTCGATGATGTCATTAGGGTTGCACCCCCCTGTGTAATCAGCATTTACATGCAGCCCAGTCAGTTTCTGTATACAGTAAGGAAAGTATTTGATACACTGCCGATTTTGCAAGTTTTCTCACCTACAAGGAATGGAGAGGTCTGTAATTTTCTATCATAGGTAATTTCAACTGTGACAGGCAATCCCCAAAAAATACAGGAAATCACATTGTATGACTTTTTTTTTTAAATAATTAATTTGCATTTTATTGCATTGAATAAGTATTTGATCACCTACCAGCCACAAGAATTCTGGCTCTCACAGACTGTTATTTTTCCTTTAAGAAGCTCCTACTCTGCACTCATTACATGTATTAATTGCACCTGTTTGAACCCGTTACCTGTATAAAAGACACCTGTCCACACGATCACACATCAACCTCTCCACCATGGCCAAGAGCTGTCTAAAGGATACCAGGAACAAAAATGTAGACCTGCACAAGCTGATATGGGCTACAGGATAATAAGCAAGCAGATTGGGGAGAAGGCAATAACTGTTGGCACAATTATTAGAATATTGAAGAAACACAAACTGACTGTCACGGTCGTCTCCCTGTTTTTGGAAACTAGTGACAGCTTTAGGATTGGAGCCTGCTATCTCCATCTGGGACTCTACATTTAAATGCTGTTTCATTTCTTTTGGTGCTGAAACAGTTGATGTCAGCTTTGATGCTAGCAGTTTCCCTGCAGTTCATGTCAGCTGCAGCTTCTCTGTAACCACACCCCTTTGTGTTTTAAGTAGCTAGGTTTCTCAGCCATGTTTGCTGATTATACAAATCGATTTGTATACTGGCCACCTTGGTGGAAGGAGCTGTGAAGAAGTGTTCCGGAAGCTGGACTTTATCCTTTTGTTGCTGTCTACTCTGTTTGTCTTACCTTTCCTTCTGTTATCTTAGTGCAGCAGTGAGGCTAGCATCTCCCACCTCCCAATGCACTAGCCAGAACAACTACAGGGTTTTTTCAGGGTCTCGGTTTCATGTTTTGTGACAGTTGAAGAGACTGTATAGTGCCTGGCTAGGAGAGTAGGGACAGCTGAAGGTGAGGATAAGAGGTGTCCCATCTACCCCTCTCACTAGAGCTAGGACCCACTGTTGTAATTGTATCCCCAGTGTTCCCCCATACTCGTCCTATTGTTTTGTTGTATTTTTGTCGTGTGTCAGATATTATTTGGTCTGAATGCGCCCGCCGCATGTAATAGCATGACAATGACTGTCTCTCTTACTCAGTCTGCAAGATCTCACCTTGTGGGGTAAGCATGATTCTGAGAAAGGTCAGAAATCAGCCCATAACTACACGGGAGGACCTGGTTAATGGCTTAAAGAGAGCTGAGACCACCGTCTCAAAGATTACCTTTAATAGCACACTACGCCGTAATATATTAAAATCCTACAGGGCATGCAAGGTCCCCTGCTCATGCCAACACATGTCCAGACTTGTTTGAACTTTGCAGATGACCATCTAGATAATGCAGAGGAGGCATGTGGTCTGATGAGAACAAATTAGAACTTTTTGGTATCAACTCAACTTGCCGTGTTTGGAAAAAGAATAATGAGTACAACCGGAACAACATCGTCCCAACCATGAAGCATGGGGGTTAAAATATCAGAGGTCTGTGGTGCATGTCAGCAAAAGGGACAGGATGACTGCACCGTATTGAAGGGAGGATGAATGAGTTTGTGTATCGTGAGATTTTGGCCAAAAACCTCCTTTCCTCAGTAAGCACATTTAAGATGGGTCTTGGCTTGGTCTTCCAGCATGACAGTGACCCAAAACTCACAGCAAAGCAACTAAGGAGTGGCTCCATAAGAAATATTTCAAGGTCTTGGACTGGCAATAGAAAATCTTTTCAGGGAGCTGAAACTCACTAGTGCCCAGCAACAGCTCCGAAACCTGAAAGATCTAGAGATCTGTATGGAAGAGTGGGACAAAATCCCTGCTACAGTGTGTGCAAACCTGGTCAAGACCTACTGGAAATGTCCGACCTATGTAATTGCAAACAAAGGTTTCTGTACCAAATAGAAAGTTATGTTTTTCTATTGTATTAAATACTTATTTCAGGCAATAAAATGCAAATTAATTATTTAAAAATCATTCAATGTAATTTTCAGGATTTTTTTATTCTGTCTGTCACAGTTAAAGTGTACCTACGATAAAAATTACAGCCATCCATTTTTTTGTAGGTGGGAAAACTTGCAAAATTAGCAGTGTATCAAACCGGATTCAAGTTAGTCTGCAGTTAGCTATTAGATTTTAATTCATCTATGGTGCACCAACTGTTCCAAAACCAACTGATCATACATAATTTTTATTTTGATCAAGGTACCCTGCTCCACAAGTACTCAAAATGAATGTCTCAAGGTTCTGTATGAATTTGAAATTCTGTGTTATATAATGCTAGACGCGCATAATCAAACGTACTCAATCGTACATAAGTTTAATTTGAAAAGAGGCACCCTAGACCACAAGTACTCAAAATAAACATCTCAATGTCCTGAATAATATTTGCCAAAAAAATTATCAACTCTATGTATAGTTCAGAAGCTATTCACATAAATAGCTTATTTATGTATGTTAACGAAATTTCAAATTCTGTTACATAATGCTACACACGCATAATCAAATGTACTCAATCGAACAAATTTTGCCCAAAAAATTCACAACACTATGTATAGTTGAAGAGTTATACAAAATATGCTAACTCCACATGTGAAACATTTTATAGGTACCTCACTGTTTGCTATCACAACTTACGTGAAGTTTCCATAAGTGCTTAACTCAACAAATATATCATTGTTTATGTGGCAATTATAATAAATTTAAATGTACTAATGTAATATGATATACATGTATATACAAGTTTTTAGTCATTTTCAATTTTAATTTGAATCAGAGTACCTTAGACGGATTGTGAACAAGGGTGTCCCCGAAACGCGTCTTCTCTGTTTTATTAGATTTTAATGGATCAATAACATTTGTTTTTTTATGAAGATGCTGTGCCGGATTCCTGAATTTTTGTACCTTTAGACTACAAGTAGTCTAAATGAACATCTTGAAGTTTTCAACAAATTTTTCCAGCAAAATTTACTAATCTATGTTTAATTCAAGGGTTGTTGAACAGATGCTAAGTTTGTATGTGAAATTACACTTAATAAAGTTTTATTAAGCAGGACGTTGCTCCTAGCAACCAGGAAAACAACTGCTGTAGGAAGGAGGGAAATTGGAGTGCAGCAAAGCCCAGACAGATGTTGGTGGTAGGGGACTCTATAATTAGGCGGACAGACAGGGTCATCTGTCGCCGAGACCGTGAATGCCGAACAGTGTGTTGTCTGCCGGGTTCTCGGGTTCGGCATATTGTGGATCGGATAGACAGATTGCTGGGTGGGGCTGGGGAAAACCCAGCGGTCATGGTGCACATTGGTACTAATGACAAAGTTAGAGGCAGGTGGAAGGTCCTTAAAAATGATTACAGGGAACTAGGAGAGAAGCTGAAGTCCAGGTCCTCCAAGGTGGTGTTTTCAGAAATACTACGGTGCCACGAGCGTCACTAGAAAGACAGCGGGAGCTTAGGGAGATAAACACGTGGCTTAGAAATTGGTGCAGGAAGGAAGGGTTCGGGTTCATGGAGAACTGGGCTGACTTCTCAGTCGGCTACAGGCTCTACGGTAGGGACGGGCTGCACCTCAATGGGGAAGGTGCAGCTGTGCTGGGGGAGAAAATGGTCAGACGGATGGAGGAGCTTTTAAACTAGGATCTGGGGGGAGGGAGGGTAGTGGAGCAAAAAAGGGGATAGATAGAGCAGATAGAGACAGTGAGATGGTAGGGGTCAATGAAGGATTAGGGGGGGATGGGACATGCAAGGAACGTAGGGAGGCTAGGAGTAATAAAGGTGTTAATAGGATTAAATGTCTACTGGCAAATGCAAGAAGTCTTGCAAACAAAATGAATGAATTGGAGACTCTTATGTCAACCATGGATTATGATGTGGTGGGCATTACGGAAACCTGGCTGGATGAAAGCCATGACTGGTTGACAAACATACAGGGTTATAGTACATTTAGGAGGGACAGGAAAGACAAAAAAGGTGGTGGGGTGTGTATATTTATCAAATCTAACCTAAAACCTGTGTTGAATGATGACATTGGGGGGAACTGTAACAATCTAGAGTCAGTATGGGTAAATGTACATGGGGAGGAGAATAATGGAAAAATGCTAATTGGAGTTTGCTATAAGCCTCCTAACATACTTGAACAAATAGAGGGTGAAATGCTGGAACAAATTGAAAAGGCAGCTAATAATAATAATCGGGTTCTTATTATGGGGGATTTCAACTATCCAGACATACAGTGGGACATAGAATCTTCTGGTTGTGCTAAAAGCTGTAAATTCTTATCTACCATTCAAGACCATTTCCTCTCTCAGATGGTAGATGAACCGACGAGGGGAGATAATTTGCTAGATTTGGTCCTGTCAAATAGACCGGATACAATTTCAGATCTACAGGTCCGGGAGCACTTGGGCACCAGCGATCATAATATGGTAAGCTTCAACGTAATATTCAATAGAACATTTCAAAGGGGAAATGCTAAAACCTGGAATTTTAGGAAAGCTGATTTCAACAAATTAAGGGAAGAGCTTAAATGTGTAGATTGGGACAAAGTCATGGTAACTGGGGATACTGAACATAAATGGGGAAAGGTTAAGGATATATTGCTAGAGTCCTGTAAAAAACTTATACCCTCTGGTAATAAAACGTCCCGGAATAAAAAGAAACCACTATGGATAAATAAGACTGTACAAAGTATAATAAAACAAAGGGCGTTTAAAATCTTGAAGGCTGAGAATACAGAAATAGCATTGCAGGAGTATAAAGATATCAATAGGCAATGCAAAAAAGAAATCAAACAAGCAAAACTAGCTACTGAAACAAAAATCGCCAATGACATTAAAATAAATCCCAAAATCTTTTATAAATACATTAATGCCAAAAGGAAAACAAAGGATAGTATTGGCCCCTTAAAATATAATAACAAGTTAGTTATAGAGGACAAACAAAAGAGTGAGATATTAAATAGGCATTTCTCATCTGTGTTCACCAAGGAACTGACTGTACCAGGCATCATTCAACAAGTGAAAAATCAAAGTCCACCCGATATAATTAATTTAACACAAGAAGAAGTACGCCTACGTCTGAGTAAATTAAACATTGACAAATCCCCAGGGCCAGATGGCATTCATCCACGAATATTGAGGGAATTGAGCTCTGTAATTGACAGACCGCTGTATCTCATCTTTTTAGACTCGCTTGTAACAGGATTGGTGCCTCAGGATTGGAGGATTGCTGATGTGGTACCGATATTTAAGAAAGGTAAGAGGGTAGATCCAGGCAACTACCGTCCAGTAAGCCTGACATCAGTAGTAAGCAAAGTTTTTGAAGGCATTTTAAGGGATGACATGCAAAAATATGTTGCAGAAAATAATATAATAACTGACAGACAGCATGGATTCATGAAAGATAAGTCGTGTCTAACCAACCTATTGGGGTTCTATGAGGGGGTAAGTGCAAACCTGGATATTGGTAATTCAGCTGATGTGATTTATTTGGACTTTGCAAAGGCATTTGATACTGTACCACATAATAGGCTTATACTAAAGCTCCAGAAGCAAGGACTGGGGGAAACTATATGCAACTGGGTAAGGAATTGGCTAAAAGATAGGAAACAAAGAGTAGTCATAAATGGAACATTCTCTAAATGGGCCATAGTCAGCAGTGGGGTGCCACAGGGATCTGTACTAGGACCAATTCTTTTTAATCTCTTTATTAATGACCTTGTGGATGGGATTGATAGTAAAGTGTCAGTCTTTGCTGATGACACCAAACTATGTAGGATATTAAAAACTGACCTTGATAGTATAATATTACAAAAAGATCTGGATAAGATGTCAGAATGGGCAGATACTTGGCAAATGAGATTTAATGTTGATAAATGTAAAGTAATGCACCTAGGACGGAGTAATCCTATAACTGCGTATACATTAAATGGAAGTAAACTCGGTACTACAGAACAGGAGAAGGACTTGGGTATTCTCATTACAAATAAGCTGAGCAGCAGCACTCAATGTCAAGCAGCAGCTGCAAAAGCAAACAAGATGCTAGGGTGTATAAAAAGAGAGATTAGATCCCGCGATCCCAACGTATTATTACCCCTCTATAAATCACTTGTAAGGCCACATCTGGAATATGGGATCCAGTTTTGGACTCCACATTTTAAAAAGGACATTCAGAAGTTAGAGTCAGTTCAAAGGCAGGCAACTAGACTACTACAAGGAATGGAAGGCCTCCCATATGATGACAGGTTGAAAAATTTAGATATGTTTAGCTTAGAAAAAAGACATCTCAGAGGAGATCTCATTTGTATGTATAAATATATGTGTGGTCAATATAAAGGACTGGCACATGACTTATTTCTTCCGAAGACAATACTAAGGACCAGGGGGCACTCACTGCGAGTGGAAGAAAAGCGATTCCGACAGCTAAATAGGAAAGGGTTCTTTACAATTAGAGCAGTCAGACTGTGGAATACCCTACCACAAGAGGTAGTAATGGCAGATACTATAACAGCTTTCAAAAAAGGGCTGGATGATTTCCTCAGTACACACAACATTGTTGGTTATAAATGAATTAGTGACCAAATGTAGAACTGGTGGAGGAAGGTTGAACTAGATGGACCTAGGTCTTTTTTCAACCTTAGTAACTATGTAACTATGTAACTATGTCATCAAATTATTTATATGTAATTGTAACATTATCATTTATTAATCTTTTTTTCACTTTACCTAGTGGTTCCTGTGGAGACACGAGGGAAAGGGGTGCTCTCGTCCGCTGGCCCGGCCACCTTTAGAAAGACAGCATGGACCAGGGCTCATCCCAACTGACCGCCTGACCTCCTTAACCGTGGGCGAAACACTACTCAGAAAACACAGGGTGAGGGAATCACAATATTAAGACTTTATTGGATCCCCAAACAATTAACGGCTTATATCACATAACCATAAAAATGTAACAGGCAACAGTTTCTCACCCTTCCACTGGCTCACCAGGGATTAGAATATCCGTACCTCAGAGCTTCTAGGGCTACTTACTCCAAGCCAGTAGCACCCCGCTTTCGGCAGGAACCCACTGAGAACGGAATAATACCAGATTTAGGAAGCTGGCTGTGTACCGCAAACTCTGTAGTCAGGTGACTGGATTGGTCCAAGCTAGATTCCGTCATAATGTAGTCTTTGATATATCAGCCGAATCCTTGCATTCGATGCTGAAGTCCATGTAGTCTTATAATCCAGGTTCGGTTATGGCCCGCCAATCGGATCCGCAGATCCTAAATTGGTATCATGCAGCAAGAGAGACTTGGTAACTGGACAGTTCTTTTTTTAGACAACCTACAACAAGCCAAAAATCAAGACTACTTTCAAGAATAAATAATGCCACCAAAAAGGAAATAGACAGACTACCACACACGGGATATGAAGATCAATATGTTAATTCAACAAATGAAAGTACAATGCACAATCCTCTCCAATCCCAAATTCCTACATCCAATGTTACTGCTGCAGGAGGAAAAGAAGAAACCAGTGACCTTAAAAATTCCTCATTAATAAGGAACAAATCAATACTTGAACCTCAAAACAATTATTATCCATGTAACAAAATTAAAACAGTGGACATTTCAACTTTTGAGTCCCTAGAGTCAAAACAACGGATAGCTGATGAAATTATTGGTTCAGTAGTAAGTCAAATATCACTGAAAAGCAAAGGCCTGCTCAAGATACGTGCATTGAAACCAGATAATTATCGTTCAATTGCATTGGGGCGATATGATGGAGTTTTACAATTATTTCACAACACAGAATTTCTCAGTGGTGATGCTCTGTTTATTCCTTTTAATACATCACCTGAGACACGTGGGCTCCATTGGAAGCTAGGTGTAATAGATTTCAATAAGAAGTTGGTATTTGTGTTTGACTCTCTCCATGGAAAACCTCAAGTCCGAGAATTCTTGAATCTTTTTCTGACAGCTGCTTCTATTTACCTGACTGACAGTTTACCATTTACTCCTGACAATTGGAAGTTTTTAAATGTCACTTACACAGACGTGCAAAGAAATACATACGATTGTGGCCTGTTTGTCATTTGTATAGCTTTTGCACTAGCAAACTGTGAAGGTTACAGCAACCTCAGAATTTTCTCATCAAACAAAACCCGCCTGTGGGTTGCTGATCAGTATGACCAGTTTCTGATTCAGAAGAAAACACAATGTCCACGTAAAGTGTTACCAAGAAGACAACAAGTTACTGAAAAGTTACAAAAGCTGAGAGACTACACATTTTCCATCGAAACATATCTGGTGGCTCTATTGGCTTTGGAGGTTTAATGATTCCTGTAGTTGGAAAATATGCTCAGGAAAACCATGCATTTCAAAGAAAGCATCTCAGTGTCAATGTGTAATCTGTCAGAATTGGTTTCACTATTCTTGTGTGAAAGTCACCTCAACAGAAATTAAAGATATAAAGAACTATGTATGCCCTACATGCGATTATTAAAAGTGCAAAATCAAACTAGATAAGTTGTTTATAAATAACATTCAAAAGCTACTATGAAAAAATTATTCGATACAGCCTTAAGATTAGACTCTGAAGAATACTGTCTTCACTTTATATTGATACACAAAAAGTATACCATTTGAGTCAACCGTGTTTCCCAAGTACCTTGCGAAAATGTCATATTAGTTAATTTAATGATTTTTGGATTAAACATTTTGAAAGGACTTTACTATAATCAATGACAATTGTGACTTGAATATCTTTCATTCTATTTCATGTATCAAAAGTCATGGGTTGTCACTTTCATATGTTAATGCTTAACTTTAAAAAAATAAATTTTTAAAAAAATCTAAAAAGCAAAAAAATATTTTAATGGTTGTTTACTAACACTAGCATAAGATATTGCATGTTAAATCCTCTATCTTTTTTGTGGAATATGTGTAGAGGCAAATTTAGTATAAGTTTGAAAACCTCAAATTCACAGCAATGAAAATAATACAGAAATAAACTTTTGAATACATTTTTTAATCTTTTAATTAAAAATTATACAGAGAATATTTAACATTTGCCACCCACCCTTATCAAAATCAACCTACAGAACATTTGAGGTTTTCAAGTGTTAATCCCATTACTAACATCCTGCTCAAGACTAGTACCTTGACGTGGTGAGCAGGCTTTCTACTAAACTAGTCATTTTAACTCCCAAACTGATTGCATAGTTTACTGACATGTTATAAAACATTTTGAAGACACACCTAATATGTTATTAATGAAATTTTACCATGTTTTATTTTCACACATGGAATAAGTGATTTTTCCTTTTCGTTTCTGAACTATACAGAGTTCTGATTTTTTATTTTTGATTATGTTCAGGACTTGAACATGTTTCATTTGACTATTTGTGGTTCAAGGTACGTTGATTCGTAATAAAATTAAGATTGATTAACTATTTTTGATTATACATGTATACAATTAAGTAACAGAATTTGAAGTTCATACAGAATCTGTGAATAAATGATGTCTTACTGTATAAACTTCACAACATTCTGGCCATGAAGTACATTTTGATGATAGTGCTAGCAAGTTACTGGTGAAACTCTTCCAAGTTTCTGCTAACATACATAACATTGAGATATTCGTTTTGAGTACTTGTGGACCAGGGTACCTTGATCAAAATAAAAATGATGTATGATCAGTTGGTTTTAGAACAGTTGGTGCACCATAGATGAATGAAAATCTAATAGCTAAAGTCGAATTGCAGTCTAACTTGAATACGGTTTGTATCAAATACTTATGTTCCCCACTATACATACACAATGTGTCAGCACACTGCGATTAATGAATTCATGAACTCCACTAATGCATAACAGCAAGTAGAAAAGCTTGCTAGCTCATCATCAGCTTTCCACAGCCACATTTTTACTGTGATACAGCCTGGCCCATGGTCCTATCCAGGCAAAAATTATCAATAAGAAAAAATAAAATTTGGCTGGAAAATCCAGTTAACGTAAAAATATCACTATTTTCAAAATTCCATTAAAATGTAAAAAAGACAGAGAAGCGACATGAGTCTGCTGATGGGTTTTGACAGCAAGTTCTTAATTGCAAGTATGCCTAATCGAGCTTTTACACTTAACGTTTATCGTGCATGAAAAATCATAAGGGTGCTTGTTTAATGATAATCTCTGTGTAAACAGGCTGCAGATCACCTAATGAATTAAATAGTCTTTTGTGCTGTGCTGTAAACAGTACTTGCACTACTGAGAACAAAAGCAGCCTATGCGCACTAAGTGATCTATTAGAAATGGGTCACTGTGAATTTTTTATTTTTGTTCACCTGTGTAATCAGGCTATTAAATGAATATTAATCAGGAAAAATTTCCAATCGTCGGTTCTTAAGCACCACCAGTCAATCCGTGTAAACTGAAGGGATCATTCACCAACTCCCCAACAGCTAGCACTTACTAACTGTTCCGAGTTATCAGCGAGAGGTTTCCGACATGAGCATAAGGTGTACTGGGATTTACTTTTCCTTTTTCTTGAGGGCATATTAGAACTGGCCATCTTTGAAGGAGTAAAAAAATAACATGAAACAACTAAACAAAAATGAGAAGAGGACAGCAGCAAACTGTTAAGCTCACCTTGTTCGGTGGATCCTCTAAGCCTCAGGACCAGATAGGCACACAGATCCGAGGCATTGGTGCAGCAGCAGGAAGGCAGAGAGGACTTAGAACACTAGAGGCCACAGGTAGTCAGTATAGTTTAATAGTTTTTAGGGTTGAAGGTAGACGTAAAGAGAACCTTTCACCTTCTCATCTGCAGGGTGGTCTGGTCTGATGGGCATCGCTGAAATTGACCCGGTGTCTCTTTTTCTTATGATCGCAGTCGTCCTTCTTGCTTCGTGTGGATGATGCGTCCGATGTCATCCACAGTGTCCTCCTGCACACACGCACTTCTTTCTACTATGCTGCAGGCAGAGCAAAGTACTGTAATGCGCAGGTCAAAGAACAACTGCTCATGCACACTACAAGGAGGATGGCGATCACAACAAGGGAGGAGACGGGTCAAGTCCAGCGATGCCCATCAGACTGGACAGCATCGGAAGTGATTGTTGACAGGTTCTCTTGAAGTTCATTGAATTCAACCTATAGTCTAATATGTTGATCAAGAGGAAGGCAAAAAATCCATCTAGCAGACAGTTCCAAATTAGGGGGAGAATTGCTTCCTGACTCCAAATATCAGGAACAAAAGAACCCTGTGGAACAAACAGCGCAATAGAGTCTTAACTGATAAGCACCAAAGCGAAGAAACGTTGGAACACTCACCTATAGGAGTTGTGAAAATCAAAACTCCTATACTTGCTAAGTCACAGGGTGAAAAAAGCTGCAGTTCCGAAGACGTTGGATTAAAAGTAGGCACAAAAGACGGGTGTCATGCTGCACTTATCACCAGATACAGAACGAAGTAATATTTTTCCATGGCTTTATTCAGTTAAAAAGATACAGGTTAACATGTTTCAAGGGTTGCAGCCCCCTTCCTCAGGACATATATCAATGAGAGGAAAAAATACAATCAGGAGAAATAAGCCGGTATCTATATACTCATGGGAATAGACGCCATAGGCCCTCCCTCCTTTAAAAAAAAAAGTTGGTGGGATCCTTATCAGTCACTCGAACAACGGTATTATCATACATGCAAATAGATTCCAAAACAATAATGTCAAGTACCATAATGCTTATTTTTTAAAAGCCTGTAAGGCATATCTTCAACACATTAAAAAAACAAAAAGTAAATAATAAACACAATTAAAATAGAAAAACAAGGTCTAGAACTCAGAACAATAATACTCAATAATACTCAAACAAAGAGCAGAATCTTAATGGCTGATTTATATCTATTTTGTTTTTCAGGTTAAAAGGTGAAACAGAATAAAAACATAGAAAAACGTGTGCCCTTGCACAAAAGAAATAATCGAAAATCTTGAATTTATGAATTCATAAATCCATACATATAAATCTATAAAGATAATTCTAAGAAATAAATGAAGAGATACATATTAATAAAATAAAAATTGGGTTATTGAATGAAATACATAATTCCATAATTTATTGGTGTGTGTGCATGTATTAAGATAATGAAATAAATTAAATAATCAATTGTGAAGAAAGTGAATGTAATTACTGAAAAAGTAAATATAAGTGAAAACATACAATTTGTCTAACTTCCTATGGTGTAGGGGTCTGGGTGATATCCATGCATCATTACTCCACTGTTAACAGATTCCAATCGGTCTGAGAATATGAAAATACAGTATATATGTAAAAATGTTTTCACAAAAAAACCCCCACTAAGTTATTGTGAGGTAGCGACCACCAATATGGTAAATGGTCACTATATGTTGCAGTGAAGAAGGTCCCTGCGATATTAAACTGAAGAGGTTGCTATGGGACTTGTAGTTCCACAAAGGCTTGTTTCTGCATATAAGGGTCAGGTTCCCTTTAATAATGCCAGTGTGCTGTGCAGGTCTGGAGAATCACAGACCTCCACCTGTGGGTGTGTCCAGTCTGATTTAGGAGACTGTTAGAGTTTGGAATTTAATCTGAGTTGAGACTGAGGTGAGTGCAGCCAGGCTAGGGCTGTGGCTGCAGGGCTGAACCTCTCCTGGACTAGAGACAGACAGAAGTCTGAGAGTGCTGCACATGGAGATTGTGTGCTGGAGGTCTCAGTCTGTGTGAAGACTGGAGAGAGACTTCTGGAAATCAGTCCAGGTGAAGACTGGGGAAAAGACTGCAGCCTGGCTGGAGAGTGCTGGAGGCTGCAGGAAGCAACCACAGTGAGTGGTGTTCGCTGGCAGGAGCCAGAGTGTGGAGACTACACTATGGACATTTAATGGACTGGAAGCCCACGGTACATGGATTATTTATGTTTAAGAGCAGTTTATTCTGGGAGGGAGTGTTTTAAATAAACTGCTGGATTTTTTATAAAGAGACTGTGTACATGTGTTGCTGAAGCTACCTCACACCGCTGCAAGCGAGTGGAACCCCCAGGTTGCGGGATACAACCTCACATATGGCGGAGAATGCGGGCATGCGGTCTGGTTGCTAGGGGCAACGCAGCCTGGTTGCTAAGGGAAACAGCCTAGGACGTATTGCTGTGGATCGGAGGGTCCACAAAAGATTTGTCTGCGCAGTCAAGCAGCTGGCG
This sequence comes from Anomaloglossus baeobatrachus, assembly GCF_048569485.1. Classification (NCBI taxonomy): domain Eukaryota; kingdom Metazoa; phylum Chordata; class Amphibia; order Anura; family Aromobatidae; genus Anomaloglossus; species Anomaloglossus baeobatrachus. The sequence continues at coordinate 558,589,596 of NC_134357.1, forward strand.
GTGGATCAGCAGGTCTGCGGGGTTCTGTGCTGCAGTGGCGGGAGACCTGTGACTGGAGGTTCCAGGCCAATTCGGGATTGCTGGGTCCTGCTTGGTGAGCAGTAATACACCAAAGGCTGGAGATCATGGTTGTACAGGTGGTACAACCAGGAAAGGTTAGTAGTAACCAAACCTCCCCCTTTCTTGAACCACTGGGTATTACAAATTGGAGTGCCCGTCCTGTTGCTCTTCTCGTTTCAGCATGAAGGAGCTTCTGAAACACCTGCCGCAGAGCCAGCAGCAGCACCAACAGCCAGGAGGTCCAGTGACAGCCGTGAGGACTGAGATTCCAAAAGGAAGGATCACTCATACGGATGCTATGGAGGAGCTGTACCAGTTCCTTGTGCGTGGACAGCAGGAGCTGTCAGTGCGCACCGATGTGACAGCAGTGGACCAGTTTGTGAGTTCCCTTCCAGTGCAGACATAGGGTGCCCAGCGAGATAAAGGGGAACTGTGTGAACTGGGGTCTAAAGACACTATAAGGGAATCTTTGAAAGCCCAAAAGGGGGTGGAGTCCCATAAAGGGGTTGTTGCCCAAAAGTGGGTGGAGGCCCTTAGAGGAATCGTTGCCCACAAGGGGGTGGAGCATTCCAAATTCGAGCAGGTGGACTATAGCAATGGGGTTCACCTTACATATGTCCTACCTGCGGTATAGGCTATCCATCCGGTATGAGGCCACAGGAGTGCTACGTGGAATTGAATGGGACAATAGTGTCTGGTCTGTTAGACCCGGGGAGCCGGCTGACCTTAGTGAGACTCATACCCAATCTTCATTTTATGGTCGGTAGGAAAATAGAAGGTAGCTGTGTGCATGGGACCACTAAAGAATATCCCCAGGCCAGAGTGATAATTCAGACGGCCAAGCAACTGGAGCGCCCTGATGTGGGTGTGGTTGAGGATTTGCTCCATCCAATTATTATAGGTTGGGGCTCCAAATTATTTAGGGACTTATGGAAGACAGAGGCCGGGACCGATTGTTCAGGAATGAGTCGGCATCTGCCTAATGAAGCCTCTCTTCCTTATGAGGTTACACAGATTCCCTGTGGTATATTGAGGGGTAATGAGGAAATGGTACCTCCTAAAAAGGACTGTCCAGAGTTAGGGGTGACCAAGGGAAATAGAGGGTCTGCCCAACTTAGTGAAGTGACGTCTCGAAAGGGAAGTGACAGTGTGACCACTAAAATTAAAGTAGCTCCAAAAAAGGGGGCTGACACCTGGTTAAGCAGGGACATGTTAGTCCAGGACACCAGGGGGGGTGATGATGACTCCAGTAAAGGCACTGACTCCATTAAATTGCCGAACGAGTACAGTGATGTACAGACAGTTGAGAAGGGTAAATCCTCTTCCTGAAGACGTAAGAAGCGCCAAGAGGTAGCACAGTGTATACCGTCTGAGGGTGCAGAGAAGGTGAAGTACCTGGTTAAGGATAACATGTTGCCAGTAGCAACTGCTACGGTAGAGTCAGACAGCGATATCCTGCAAAAGAAAGCGGAATCAGGGACTGAACTGACACATTGTCACGACAGAAATCAGCAGGAAGGAATTGCAGAAAAGGAGTCAATGGCGGTGTCTCCTATAATTTCCAAGCATGAAGCTGATGGTCTGTCGGATGAAAGTGCTGTAGGAGATTATATCCTAGAGAGTTATACAGGGGAAGGAATCCTGGAAAGTGTTGGTGGAGTACAAATCCACAAAGGTCATGGTGAGCAGACCGGTAAGCTACCCAGTGTTGGAGTGATGAATGTTGAAAACGGTGACAAGGTTCTAAGAGGAATAGAGTATCATGCTGAAGAGTGTGACACCCTGGCAGGAAAAGAAGAAAAGGCTGAAGGTGACACTGCAGAGCCTCAAGAGAAAGTTAAAGGGAATGCAGTAAGGACCCAAGAAACAGCTGGTGTTCAAGTGGAAAGAGCTTCTAAGGAGGTGAAGTCTGAACCAGAGGTCTCATTCGGAGCTGAGAGCCTGACTGACCCAGCTGGTAAGACCAAGATGGGAGACTCCACTCAGAAGGAGACACCAAAGATTAAAAGCAAAGAAAAACCCAAATGATCTGAGGCTGGAGCTGAAACTGAGGCATGAGTAACTCGAGAGGTGGAACCTTTGGTGAAGAATAAAGATGTATGCAAGGGACCAAAGGAACAGTTTAATGTCACTGAAGGTAAAGGAACCCATTTAGTCTTTAACTGCATGGTAGATGTGCCAGAAGACTTGAGAGATGCCTGTGCCAGTGGGTACATGAAAAATTCAAGATGGCCATAGGAGCCTATAAAGTGTACTTTGCCCCAGAGTCTAGTCGGTTGGTGGTGTGCTCTGTAAGTGATGTCAAAAAGAAGGCTATCCTGAGTGGCATGCACCTACAGTGCCTTCGCACGAAGTGGCTCATCTCACAAAGATCGAAGAAGACACCAGACGATTAGAGCATATGAAGCAGCTCACCGCAGCGTTTCAGGAAGTAGTGGTTGTGAAGAAACCATTCATTGGGCTTGCAATAAGAGTGCTGAGAAGTAACATTCAGCAAGCCAGGAAGGTTCCAGGTATTACAGCTGATGAAGTAGATGAACACAGTGGAACATTCCGAATCTATGGGAAAACTGCAGAAGCAGTGAAGACAGCTAGAAGGCTGTTGAAGTTTGTGGAAGAAGTCACACAAGTGCCCAAATAACTTGTCAGGAAGCTGATTGGCAGAAATGGAAGAGTCATGCAGGAGATGGTTGATACGTCCGGTGTGACGAGAGTAAGACTTGATATTTATAATGAAGCCAGGATACTTTGTGAAGTCGGTATGGTTCCCTGTGTCATTGTGGGAACAAAGGAGTGTGTTGAAAATGTACGAGTTCTCCTAGAATACTGACTGGGATACCTGGAAGAACTAAAGCAATTGAGTCTTGAAAGACAGAAGATTGCAGAGAAACTTTGTCAAGTTAGTGTCAGGTTGCGACCGCTTTCGGGCCAGGGCCCAAAGAAGAAGTGCGGTCCACCTGGTGACTGTGTTGCTTCAGATGGCAAAGGAAGCAGGTCCTGTAGTAAAAGGAGCCAAGGTTATAGAGGACCTAATTATACATTGGGCTATAGCACAGACTCTGAAGGCTCTAAGCCCTCTAAGAGAAGGAAAGAGTGGCGCTTGGGACATGTCTCTAGCCAAAGATGGCATTGAGAAAGTGAACAATCAGAGCAACGGACGAAGATGTCCTAGAAGAAGAGCCCAATATCGATCTGCAAACAGAGAATGCATAGGGTCTAGTTATAGCAGAACCTCAGGGCTGATGTACCCCGACAGTAGCCCCTCTAGTGGACTGGATAGCGCAGGGTCAGGCCTCACGGTAGTTACGACTAAGAGAGTGTCTCACTACCACACTGATCATTGGAGATGGTCATGGAGCGATAGGTCTGACCGGGGAACATGTCTGAGAAGTGGGTTCCATGTGAAGGGTTTGGTGACAGACGGTATGTCGAGAACTGAAGCTCAAGGTTGTCGAAGGCCCTCTTAACTGGTAGGGCAAGGTGACCCTGATGCCCTGTCTCGGGGCCCCTGTAGGGTATCAAGTGTTCAACCCTACAAGTTTGAACAGAGGGGGGGGATACAGTATGTGAGGTAGCGACTACCAATGTGGTAAATGGTCGCTATATGTCGCAGTGAAGAAGGTCCCTGCAATATTAAACTGAACAGGTTTCTATGGGACTTGTATGGGACTTGTAGTTCCACAAAAGCTTGTTTCTGCACATAAGGATCAGGTTCCCTTTAATAATGCCAGTGTGCTGTGCAGCTCTGGAGAATCACAGACCTCCACCTGTTGGTGTGTCCAGTCTGATTTAGGAGACTGTCAGAGTTTGGAATTCAGTCTGAGTTGAGACTGAGGTGAGTGCAGCCAGCCTAGGGCTGTGGCTGCAGGGCCGAAACTCTCCTGGAGTAGAGACAGAGAAGAAGTCTAAGAGTGCTGCACATGGAGATTGTGTGCTGGAGGTCTTGGTCTGTGTGAAGACTGGAGAGAGACTTCTGGAAATCAGGAGCCAGAGTGTGGAGACTCCACTATGGACATTTAATGGACTGGAAGCCCACAGTACGTAGATTATTTATGTTTAAGAGCAGTTTATTCTGGGAGTGTATTAAATAAACTGCCGGATTTTTTATAAAGAGACTGTAGCTGTGTTGCTGAAGCTACCTCACACTGCTGCAAGCGAGTGGAACCCCCAGGGTTCCTATTTATATGTATTTTTTATTTTTTCACTTATATTTACTTTTTTCGGTAATTACCGTATTTTTCGGACCATAAGACACACTTTTTTCCCCCCAAATATTGGGGGAAAGTTGGGGGTGCGTCTTATGGTCTGACTATAGGGCTGCGGCCGGGAATGAGGGTGCTGCGGTGGAGCGGATCATCGGGGGCACGAGCAGGCTGTAGCAGCCTGCTGTGACCATGTGGGCCCGCTCATTACATATGCACGCCCATCCTCCCGCCCATCTCTCAGCGCAGAAGCCGGCACTGACAGGTGGGCGGGAGGACGAGCGGGGACGCTCGCATAGTAAACAGCCGGCCGTGATCACCCCTGGCAATTACAGCCTGGAGCGATCATGTGCGGCTGTATTCACTGCTCCCCGCGCGTCATCATCAGCGTGGGGTGCAGTGAATCAGTGCACATTATTCACCCGTCCCTGTGTGTGGAGCCGTCCCCCTGCAGCACGCAATGTCTTCCTGTCTGTGCCGGTCAGCTGATCTGTGCTGATCAGCTGATCGGCACAGACAGGAAGACATTGCGATGCTGCAGGGGAACGGCTCCACACACACAGGTCAGCGGCGCAGAAAGGAAGATGATCGGTGCTGGAGGGAGTGAGGAAAAGGTGAGTATAAACGTTTATTTTTTTTCTCTGTGCTATAGGATACAGGCCATGTACCAGGATGGTATATGAGCACGATGGGGGCATATAGCACGATGGGGGCATATAGCATGATGAGAGTATATGAACAGGATGGGGGTATATGAACAGGATGGGGTATATGAACAGGATGGGGTATATGAACAGGATGGGAGTATATGAGCAGGATGGATGGGGGGTATATCAATAGGATGGGGGTATATGAACAGGATGGGGGAATATGAGCAGGATGCTGGTATATGAGCAGGATAGGAGTATGAGCAGGATGGGGGTATATGAGCAGGATGGGGGTATATAGCAGGATCATATACAAGGCAGGAGGATCATTACCAGGATGGGGTACCTTCGTAGAGAATTTGGGGACATTACCCCCATAACAGTGTCAGCAGCAGATCCTCGCCCCATAACAGTGTGTCATGACCACATTTTTTTGCTTAAAGTTTTATTTTCCTATTTTCCTCCTCTAAAACCAGGGTGCGTCTTATAGTCCGGTGCGTCTTATAGTCCGAAAAATATGGTACATTCATTTTCTTCACAATTGATTATTTAATTTATTTCATTATCTTAATACATGCACACACAACAATAAATTATGGATTTATGTATTTTATTCAATAACCCAATTTTTATTTTATTAATATGTATATTTTTATTTATTTATTAGAATTATATTTAAGATTCCCCTCTTTAAGTATTATTGTTCTGAGTTCTAGACCTTGTTTTTCTATTTTAATTGTGTTTAATATTTACTTTTTGTTTTTTTAACCCCTTAAGGATGTTAGAGAAGCCATTTTGTATCTTTTTGGTATAGATCGAAGTTCAGTATAGAGTTCATTATAACATATGAAGTTCATTATATTCTCCCACATATGGGTATTTGAATAGTTATGAAATCAGTTACACAATCCGTTATGCAAGCTTGGAAGGAATGAGTAATTGATGTTCTATTCACATCTGCTATTTTGTGGTTTATACGGTCATCTTGACCTGGAGCTTGTTTTTCAAGGTTTAATTGATCACATCTCTTGAAACACTTTTTATTACATATTTCTTTGGCTTGAAATATTAATCCTTTCCTTATGTGATGATATCTGCCAAATGTGGTCATTTGGGATAATGACTATATTTGGCATCTGTCTAAAGTTATGTAACTATATCACATGTCTCATATTGTGTAATCAGCTTGAAAGGTATAAAGAAACCTTCAGATTCAATAAAGGGGCAGAGCTAATTTGAATCACTATAGATTCCTGTCTTTATAGTGTTTTAAGCTTGCTCTCACAACCGGCCGGTCCGTCCCTGCTACCTGAGAGGAAACAAGACCCCGGCTTTAACAAGGACGAAGCCAGTTTTGTACTTAATGCCCAGGACATTTTTTGTAATTTTGACCAGTGTCACTTTATAAGGTTATAACTCTGGAACGCTTCAATGGATCCCCATGATTCTGACATTGTTTTTTCGTGACATATTGGGCTTCATGTTAGAGGTAAATTTAGGATGATTTTTTTATTTTATTTGTGAAAAATCTGAAATTTGAGAAAAAAATTAAAATTTTGCAATTTTCAAATTATTTTTTTTTTTGCCCATAAACCAGAGAGTTATGTCACACAAAATAGTAAATAAATAACATTTCCCACTTGTCTACTTTAGATCAGCGCAATTTTTGAAACATATTTTTTGGGGGTTAGGAAGTTAGAAGGGTTCAAAGCATCACAATTTCCCATTTTTTCAACAAAATTTACAAAACCATTTTTTTAGGGACCACATCCCATTTGAAGTGACTTTGAGAGGCCTAGGAGAAAGAAAATACCCAAAAGTGACACCATTCTTAAGGGATCTAGTTTCCAAAATGGGGTCACTTGAGGGGGGTTCCTGCTGTTTAGGTACCTTAGGGAATCTGTAAATGCAACATGGTGCCCGCAATCTGTTTCAGCCAACTTCGCTTTCCAAAATTCAAATATTGCTCCTTTCGTTCCAAGCCCTCCCATTTACCCAAACAAAGGTGGCGCGCTCATAAGAAAGTGGGTAACAAAGTGTGAGGTCCAATTTTTGGTGTTACCTCTTGAAAAAGTAAGAAAATGAGTGCTAAAGCAACATTTTTAGGTAAAATGTTAATTTTTATTTTTTTTCATTCCACATTACTTTAGTTCCTGTGAAGCACTTGAAGGGTTAATAAACTTCTTGGATGTGGTTTTGAGTACCTTGAGGGGTGCAGTTTTTAGGCTTCTATCGAGGGGTATAGTGAGCATTTTGGACCTACAGGTACTTCACAGATTTTGATAACGTTATGTTGTCATATTGAAAATTATTATTTTTTTCTCAAAAATGTTGCTTGAGCATCAATTTTCTCACTTTTTCAAGAGGTAATTCCAAAAATTTTACCCACATGTTTGTTACCCACTTTTTTATGAGCGCGGTGATACCTCACATGTGGTCTGAAACCTTCGTTTGGACAAATGGGAGGGCTTGGAACGAAAGGCGCAATATTTGAATTTTGGAAAGGAAATTTGGCTGAAAAAGATTGCGGGCACCATGTCGCATTTGGAGGACCCCTAAGGTACGTAAACAGCAAAAACAACCACAAGTGACCCCATATTGGAAACTAGGCCTCTCAAGGAATTTATCTAGATGTTTGGTGAGTACCCTGAACCCCCAGGTGCTTCACAGACGTTTATAACGTTGAGCCATGAAAATAAAAAAATAAAATTTTACCACAAAATTGTTACTTCAACCAGGTAGCTTTTTCTTTTCACAAGGGTAACAGGAAAAAAAATCACCATGAAATTTATTGTGCAATTTCTCCTGAGTTTGGTGATATCTTATATGTGGTGGAAATCAACTGTTTGGGCACAAGGCAGGGCTCGGAAGGGAAGGAGTGCAATTTGACTGCAAAATTGGCTGCAATCAATAGCGGACACCATGTTGCATTAGGAGAGCCCCTGAGGTGCCTAAACAGTGGAGGTCCCCCACAAGTGACCCCATTCTGGAAAATAGACCCCTCAAGGAATTTATCTAGATGTTTGGTGAGTACCCTGAACCCCCAGATGCTTCACAGAAGTTTATAATGTTGAGCTGTGAAAATAAAAAAAATACATTTTTACCACAAAATTGTTACTTCAACCAGATAGCTTTTTTTTTTTTAACAAGAGTTCAATATGGCAACCTAAGCTTATCAAATTCTGTGAAGTATTCGTGGATTCAAAATGCTCAATATACACCTAGATAAAAGCCTTGAGGTGTCTTGTTTCCAGAATGGGGTCACTTGTGGGGGACCTCCACTGTTTAGGCATCTTACGGGCTTTCCAAATGCGACATAGCGTCCACTAATTAGTCCAGCCAAATGTTCAGTCAAATAGCACTTTTTCCCCTCCGAGCCCTGCTGTGCACCCAAACAGTTGATTTCCACCACACATAAGGTATCAGCATACTCAGGAGAAACTGCACAATAAATTTTATGCTGCTTTTTTTTCCTTTTACTCAAGTAAAGAAAGGAGAATAGAAAGAACAGAAAAAAAGAAGAGCAGCATTCCTGTGACCTACGAAAACTTATGCCCGGCGGACTTCTAAATCGATATCAGATTCAGTGGATTATCAAGCCAGGGACCCCAAATCTGAAGATATGACTGGATCGAGTTGTTTGTGTATGCAAACATTTTTTCAAAAGAGCAAGTATAATTTATGTCTTCTTTTATGTCGTTGTCGCGGGCGGGGAGGACGCCACTGCGCTGCGCTCGCTAACGCTCGGGTCCGGCGCTGCTGCGGCTCGGTGGCTCGAGCGGTGGGCCAGATCCGGGGACTCGAGCGGCGCTCCTCGCCAGTGAGGGAAAGGAGTGGTTGGTTTGGGGGATTTAGTCCGTGACGCCACCCACGGGTCGTGGTGGAGATAGGCACCACCGCTGCTGGTGACGGGGATCCCGGGAGCGATGGTAGGGAGCAGCTGGGATGTTGTTTTCCCCCTCCGTGGGTAGGGGTCACTGGTCCCGGGGCCCGATGATGAGACGGGGAGGCAGGGTTGGTGAGGTACAGGGTTGCAGGGACAGCGCGGCGCGGTGCCGGATGGCACGGGTGTACTCACTCAGCAAGAAAGGTACAAAGTCCTCGGTAAACCAAACGGCTGGATGGACGGGTCCCGCAGCCGGCTGCAGTGTCTCTCCCCGGACAGGTGATGGCGGCTGTCTTTCCCTGCACCTTGATGTTCTCCTTCTGACTACTATGGATTCCCAACGGTAGTCCGCTCCCCGGTGTATGGATACCGGAGGAGCCCGTTTGCCCGCAGGCGCTGGCCCTTGGGTCTCTAGCCTTAGGCGGTAGCTGTATACCCTCACGGTGTGGGTGGTTGCCTTCAATCGGGACTTTTGCTGTTATGAAACCCGTGGGGTTCCAGTCACATTCGGATCTGACTATTGTCGGGGTCCGATGGCCCTGCCCGTGTGTGCTGGCTTCACTTCGCTCCCCGGCCGGTACCGGCGGGCCGTCGCCCGACCCCGGTCCTACGGTTCCGCGTTGCTCCACCACTCCTGCAGACGGCCACCACCGTCTGTCAACCTTGCTGTCAGTGCCTGGGCCACAAACCCAGACACCCAAGTGTTTACTCCTCTCACTTCCACCTCCTGGACTAAACTGTCACTTTTCCCGCCTCCAGGCCTGTGAACTCCTCGGTGGGTGGAGCCCAACCGCTTGGTTCTGCCCCACCTGGTGTGGACATCAGACCCTGGAGGGAGGCAACAAGGATTTTGTGTTTGGCTGGTGTCCCTGTCTAATGGGGGTGGGGGTGTTTGTGTGTTATCTGTGACGACTTGGCTAGGCCAGGGCGCCACATTCCCCCTTGGTGAAATGCAGACCGTCCACGGGCTGCCCGTCCATCACCGGTTTTATTTTTATTTTCAAAAACTGTAAAAATATAAATAACAGGTAAACATTCTAAGCATAGTATTTTTGGTTAGCACACTTGAACGTTGCACATATAAACAAAAACATTTTTAATAATGACGGACGGACGGATGTCTTCCGCTCTCCCACCCAACCAACCTAGCCCTGATGCTGCCCCTAAGAAGTGGGCAGCACCCCTTGACCCCAGTCCAGGTTCAGGCTGCCCGAGCGGGAACGGGTACGGTTACTTGCACCCAGTTGTCACTTCAGGGGACCCCACATCCTTGGGGGACCCCAGACCCCCGGAGGATGGCCACCGGTCCTGGTGGTGGCCGGGCCCCAGCCTGCTCTGCTGCGGGCCCTTCCTCCAATCTGCCTCCCCGGAGGCGGCTCCGAAGGAATATCACCCCTCAACTTATTTACAAGCCCACAAGTTCATTGGTGGCCTGCCAGTTCTCGGCCTTGTCCATGAGTAGTCTCTCATGCAGGTGGTAAAACTCAGAAAGTCCCTCCGGGGACAACTTGCCGGCAACGGCCGGGATAATCACATGGACAATTAGATGAAGGTTCACGGTTGATTAAAGTCATTCATTTAAACTGCTGAGGGTCCCAACGGGGGACAACTGCTTGCAACGGCGGACCGCTGCCACTACTTAAGGTCATACTCCTCCAGGACCTCTTCCTGCTCCACATTCGGGCGGCTTGGCGGAGGAGAGGGCTGGGGCTGCATCTGCTCACTGCGGCTCTTCCTCTGCTTTACATCCAGGGCGAACCAGCCACTCTCTCCGCAGTGGCGGGTATAAGTCACTAGGTCGCCCGGCAAAATAGATCACGACCTGGATGGCCCGTGGGGAGGTGCGAATTGACATCGCGGCGGGCCACGAATACTTCGGCCTCCAGGCCCGGCTCATAGATGAAGCCGAACCCCCTCCGTTGGTAGAACTGCCGGACTTGACCCTCATACACTGGGCCCCGCACCCGAAAGGTGGCATGACGGAGTGCATCCTTCTCCCTGATCACCCTCGCCATCACTTCGGCCCTCTGCTTCTCTCTGGCGGCAATCTCCCGGCCCAACGGGTTTGGTCCCCTGTCCCAGTATGGGGCGTTGGCAGACCCCTGCGCCCGGGTTGGGCCCCGCTGGACCGCACCCACACCGGCCACTACCGGTTCTCTTTCGTCGGGGTCCTGCGGTGACATGGCCTGGACTGCGGTTTTGCAGTTGCGGCCCGACGCAGCCTCAGCCGAGGCGGGGGACTCAGGGTTAGCTGACCTCACCGGTTGAGCCTTCGGGCCAGCAGCGGCCGGTTCTTCCACGGCTGGGCGGACTGCCGGAGCCGGGACGGCTTCAGGTGCGGACACTTCCGGGGCTGATGGCTCCTTGTCGCGGACGGCTACTTCCCGCGGGGCCTTCCACGGTAGCGAGAGTGACACAGGCCATTCCCGAACAACGCCCCCAGGCCGGTCCTCTCGGGCGGACGGGTTGGATTCCTCTACCGGTGTTGGGGGTAGTGGACCGAGCAGAGGGGCAACAGCAGCCGACACGGATGGCGGGGGAGGCAGGAGGGTGAGCGGGCGCAGGCCGGGCCCTTCAGCCGCAGCGGCCGGTCCTCCTCGGACATAGGGGCGTGGGTCGCTTACCCGCTCCTCCAACTCTGTCTCCACCTCGCGTTTCCGCACGGCCGCCGCCATCTCTTCCATCTCGGCCACCCAGTGCTCCATCAGGAACCGGACCTGGGCTTAAAGGCGGCAGCACATCTGCGCGGTCCGGGCTTCCACCCACGCCGCTGTTCCTGGCGTGGGCTCGGGGATTTCCGCGGTGCCGGACGGACGGGACATCATGCGTGGTCGTGTTCCAGGAACCAAATGCTTGCAGAGTCCTAGCGTCCCCACTTTTATAGCCGCGGCTACATCAGGCAGACACACTCTCGCGCCCCCTTGGTACTCTTCAGCACTTCCGTTTGTTGTGGGCGGGGCTTTGCTTTCGCGCCTTCCCAGCTCGGAGAAGATGCTCAAGCGGGAGATTTTCGCGCCAAGATGGCGGCGCTTCAAAATTTTTCGGCCGGACACCGCCGGCGGAGATCACAAGGCGCACTTCTACTGGTAAGTAGACGGGTTCAATCCTGTTCACAGCGCCAAGTTGTCACGGGCGGGGAGGACGCCACTGCGCTGCGCTTGCTAACGCTCTGGTCCGGCGCTGCTGCGGCTGCTGCTGCTCGGTGGCTCGAGCAGTGGGCCGTATCCGGGGACTTGAGCGGCGCTCCTCGCCCGTGAGGGAAAGGGGTGGTTGGCTTGGGGGATTTAGTCCTTGATGCCACCCATGGGTCGTGGTGAAGATAGGCACCACCGCTGCTGGTGACGGGGATCCCGGGAGCATTGGTTGGGAGCAGCTGGGATGTTGTTTTCCCCCTCCATGGGTAGGGGTCGGTGGTCCCGGGGCCCGATGATGAGACGGGGAGGCAGGGTTGGTGAGGTGCAGGGACAGCGCGGCGCGGTGCCGGATGGCACGGGTGTATTCACTCAGCAAGAAAGGTACAAAGTCCTCGGTAAACCAAACGGCTGGATGGACGGGTCCCGCAGCCGGCTGCAGTGTCTCTCCCCGGACAGGTGATGGCGGCTGTCTTTCCCTGCACCTTGATGTTCTCCTTCTGACTACTATGGATTCCCAACAGTAGTCCGCTCCGCGGTGTATGAGTAACGGAGGAGCCCGTTTGCCCGCAGGCGCTGGCCCTTGGGTCTCTAGCCTTAGGCGGTAGCTGTATACCCTCATACCCTCACGGTGTGGGCGGTTGCCTTCAATCGGGACTTTTGCTGTTATGAAACCCCTGGGGTTCCAGTCACATTCGGATCTGACTATTGTCGGCGGCTCCAAGCCTGGTCGGGGTCCGATGGCCCAGCCTGTGTGTGCTGGCTTCACTTCGCTCCCCGGTCGGTACCGGCGGGCCGTCGCCCGACCCCGGTCCTACGGTTCCGCGTTGCTCCACCACTCCTGCAGACGGCCACCACCATCTGCCAACCTTGCTGTCAGTGCCTGGGCCACAAACCGAGACACCCAAGTGTTTACTCCTCTCACTTCCACCTCCTGGACTAAACTGTCACTTTTCCCGCCTCCAGGCCTGTGAACTCCTCGGTGGGTGGAGCCAACCGCTTGGTTCCGCCCCACCTGGTGTGGACATCAGACCCTGGAGGGAGGCAACAAGGATTTTGTGTTTGGATGGTGTCCCTGTCTAATGAGGGTGGGGGTGTTTGTGTGTTATCTGTGACGACCTGGCTAGGCCAGGGCGCCACATCATCTAATGTTGGTAATGTTGAGCTCTTCCAGTGTCTCGTTATAGCTAGTTTGGTCGGTGTGACAAAATGTGCTATTAATGCTCTATTTTTAGGTAGGTTCGATTGAGTATTTAATAGCAATAACGCTAAGCCGGTGAGGGGTGAATCTCCTTTCCCATAACTGAGGACAAAAGATTAAACATTGATGTCCATATTGGTTGTATCGTTGGATATCCCATAATATATGCATTAGTGAGCCCCTACCTCCACAGTCCCTCCAACAACGATCTGAGACCTTGGGGAAGAATGCATTAAGTTTTTGTGGCGTATAATACCACCTTAGTGTTGTCTTCATATAGGCCTTTATATATGCACTGCAACGTAAGGTTTTATTAGCTAACGCTAAAGCACATTTCCAGTCTTCCTCTGAGAACTTTATTCCCAGGTCCTCCTCCCACGAAATAAATGGAGCCGATTTCACAAACACCTCCCTACCATTCATAAAAGAATAGATCGGTTTCAAACCTTTCATTGAGTTGCTTTGGTTGGCTAGAATTTGGGTAAAACCTGTGTTAACTCTCACCCGTAACAGTGGGGAAGATTGCAAATAGTGTCTGATACGGAGGTATTTTTAAAACTCGTTATTTGGAATTGAGTATTTCTTATGTAAAGCTTCAAAGGAGTGAGCCCCCGAGTCAGCCAGCAAAAGCGATATGTCTGTGAGGCCTTTGCTTATCCAGATCCCCACATCCATATCCTGAATTAAATACTCCAAAGTCTCTAGTGGGGCTATTTTGTACAACAGGGTGCTAGGATGGTTTCCCTCTTTATGCGTGGACTTCCACAACGCTGCAGAGTTTACTGTAGAGGTCAAAGGGGAAATTTGTTGGTCAATGGATAATAGGGATGCAAAAAGAAAGGCTTTCAGATTTCCCGACTTAAGATAAGCTGCTTCTAGCTGAACCCAAGCAGCTGTTCCTTCATCGCACCACCATTTCCTAATTTGATCTAACTGAGTCGCACAGAAATAGTCCTTCAAATCTAGAAGACCCAGTCCCCCTAATTTCTTTGTTTTTTTAAGTAACAAATGGGATAGCCGAGGTGTTTTCCCTTCCAAATGAACTTATTAATTGTTCGGTGAGTTTTCTTAAAGAAGGATTTTGGTATCTTTATTGGCAAGGTTCGGAATAAGTACAGAAATTTTGGCAAAGTAAACATTTGAAAGGTGGCCACCCTTCCCACCCACAAGATTTCCTGTTTCGAAAAATCTGCTAACTCCCCCTCCACTCTTGCTACTAATGGAATGTAGTTCGCTTGATATAGGTCATCTATTCTTGCTGTGAGGCGAATACCAAGGTATGATATGTAGTCCTCCCTCCAGTCAAAAGGGAATTGTTGCTTTAGACTGGTCAGCTGCTGATTAGGCACATTTATAGGGAGTATTTGAGATTTATCTGTATTTATCTTGTATAGAGAAAGAGACCCATAATACTCAATCACCTTCATTACCTCCATCAGAGAAGTCACCGGGTTTTCCAAAGACAGAATGATATCATCTGCATAGAGCGATATACAATGAGATGTCCCCTCTGCCAAAATTCCCTGTATAATAGGGTTCTGTCTTATTGCTTGTGCTAATGGTTCAATGGACAATATAAAAATCAGGGGGGATAAAGGGCAACCTTGCCTTGTGCCATTTGTGATCAAAAACTCCTCCGAGAGGGCACCATTAGCATTAACCCTCGCGGAGGGGGCACAATACAATGCCCGAATTGCGTCAACTATTGGGCCTTCAAAACCCATCCTCTCTAAAACCTCAAAAACAAAGGACCACCTAAATCTATCAAACGCCTTTTTGGCGTCTAGCGCTACCAACAGTGTTGGGCGTTTTGTCCTATTCGCTATTTCAATTAAATGTATTATTCTCCTTGTGTTTTCCACCGTCTGTCTGCCCTGTATGAATCCAGACTGGTCCGATGAGACAACCAAGGGTATAATGTCTGCCAGGCGTGTCGCTAAGCATTTTGCATAAATCTTAAGGTCCGAGTTTAGCAAAGAAATTGGTCTAAAAATTTGCGGGACATCTGGAGATTTACCTTCCTTTGGGAGTATTATAATGGTAGCAGCCAACATTTCTTTCAGAAAGGAACCCAACTTCATGGCTAATTGAAATGTTTCCTTCAAATGTGGAATACAAGAAAGAGGGGAGAGTGCACCACAATAGCAAACAATAGTAAAGGGGGTGCTGATAATGCAATGAACAGAGTCAATATGAAAGGGAGAAAACAGACATTGCATATGGACGCACAACCCGTAATAGAAATATGAAAAACCTTTATTCATAGTACACTTAATACAATCTAAAAACAATTAAAACATGGACAAAAACGAGATCTTGTACCCACAGACAATACAATCATGTATACAGAAGCAATGATAATAATAATGTCCTGCCACAGCTAGAAAAATATATGATGCGGAAAGTCAAACACCTGAGAATAGTATCAATAGTCTCATGATATATCATGCCATGTGCATATATACAGACAGTAAGTCGCCTAATGCAAGGTAAGCAATGTGTACTAAAGTTGTAAATGCTCTGTATAGAGTGAAAGAAGCTGGTATACCCCAAAACACACAATGAGGCCCATATACAGCCAGAGCAACAACAGAGTCTTGGAAAAAACTCACATACGTTCCCCAGGGTCCAAAGCAGTCCAGACAATGTCAGCCTATTCCCAAGGAGGGGAATTGGACCTGCGCGAACCAAGAGCACAGCACTCAACAATGGAGCAGCCAGTGCCCACCCAATGTAACAACAGGGGAAATGGAGTAACGGAGTAACCGCTGGGCCCAATGGAACAGAGCATCCGCACTGGGTCAGGAACAACAGATGGGTACAAGGATCACCCCACGCGTAGCGCCGCTGTTGCGGCTTCGTCAGGGGAAATGAAATATGAAATATCCTTCAAATGTGGGACTAGCAAATCCGAAAAAGTTTTATAATAAAAATTTGTTAGTCCATCCGGACCTGGAGCTTTGTTAACTGAGATGGACTTAATTGCTGTTACTATTTCTGCACTAGTTAACGGTGCATTGAGAGGGCTAAGTTGCTCCTTTGAAATAGAAGGGAGATTTAAAGTTTTGAGAAAAGACCTCATTGTCGTGCTAGGAGGAGGAGGAGCCGCCAAATTCTGCTACAAATTATACAGGGTTGAGTAGTATTTCCCAAACTCATTAGCTATATCTTTCGGGTCGCAGAATTTTTTACCTGGCTGACTCCTGTCAAGTATGTGAGAAATTTTCGAACGACGGCTAAGTGTCTTCAGCCTTCTAGCCAGCAGCTTCCCTGCTTTGTTGTTCTGCGAGTAATACAGCGCTTTAACCTTTTTTAACTTCTGTTCATATTGGTCCAAGAGGCAGTCTTTCAGTTGAATTCTAAGGTGCCTAAGAGCTGCAATATTCTGATATGAGGGTGACATTTTATTGACCCCCTCCACCTCCTTTATTTTAGAGAGCAGGTTCCCTATTTTAGCTTCTCTTTCTTTTTTAACTCTATGTCCCAACTTAATAAAAAGGCCCCGTACGAATACCTTATGTGCGTTCCACACTGTGAAAAAATTGGTTACCGAATTAGCGTTCAATTCAAAGAATTCTTTCAAATTCCCTTTAATGAATTCCTTGCTCTGGTTTTTGGCCAGCAGTAGCGGATTAAAGGCCGCTTTACACACTGCGATATCGGTACCGATATCTCCAGCGTGCGGACCCGCCCCCATCGGTTGTGCGACATGGGCAAATCTCTGCCCATGTCGCACAACATCGCCCGGACCCGTCAAACGGACTTACCTTCCCTGCGACGACGCTGTGACCGGCGAACCGCCTCCTTTCTAAGGGGGCGGTTCGTTCAGCGTCACAGCAGCGTCACTGAACCGCCGCCCAATAGAAGCGGAAGGGCGGAGATAAGCGGTACGTAACATCCCGCCCACCTCCTTCCTTCCTCATTGCGGCCGGCCGCAGGTAAGGTGAGGTTCCTCATTCCTGCGGTGTTACACGGAGCGATGTGTGCTGACGCAGGAATGAGGAACAACTTCGTTACTGCTGCAGCAACGATATTTAAGAATGGACCCCCATGTCACCGATGAGCAATTTTGCACGTTTTTGCGACGATGCAAAATCGCTCATAGGTGTCACACGCAACGGCATCGCTAAAGCGACCGGATGTGCGTCACAATTCCGTGACCCCAACGAGATCACTTGAGCGATGTCGTAGCGTGTAAAGCCCGCTTAAGTCTCCATTGGGAAAGTTGAGAGCTATTATGCGACTCTTCTACAGTTATACTGATTGGAGCGTGATCTGACCATGTTAGATGTTCTATAGCAGATGAAGTAGTAATATTTAGTAGTGATCTAATTACAAGAAACAAGTCAATTCTAGAATAAGATTTGTGAACGGCAGAGAAAAAGGTGTAATCCCTTTCTACATTGTGTTAAGTTCGCCAGATGTCATATAGATCCTCTATATGGATAATTTTGGCTAGTGGGATATACTGTTTTCGTTTTGATGTTGTCGAGTCTAAGTCCCCGTCATGGATCGCATTGAAGTCCCCACAATAAATTAAGTGACCTTGTTTTAACTTATTTACCTGCTTAATTTAGTTTATACAACTGGTTGTTATTGGTTGTTATAGGGCGCATACACTCTTACCACCGCGTACATAACATTGTTAAGTGAGGCTATCTGTATGATGTATCTCCCTTGCGTGTCCTGGACTGTGGTGATGGGGACATCTGTCAGTGATGATCTAAAAGCTAGCAGCACCCCGCTCTGTTTCTTTTAATAGTGTGACTGGATTATTTCTGGTAAGAGAGGGTGGTGTACTCTGAATGCATCCCTTTTCAAAAGATGTGTTTCCTGGGCGCAACAGACATCACAATGACTAGACACTGCTTCTTTCCACATAAAAGACCTCTTTTGGGGAGTGTTCAATCCGTTATCATTCAAATAACCAAACTTAAGAACCATTGTTACTTATTATTATTATTATTTATTATTATAGCGCCATCAATTGCATGGCGCTTTACATGTGAAAGGGGTGTACATAATAGGGACAAGTAGAATAATCATAAACAATACAAAGCACAGGAGGAGAGAGGTCCCTGCCCGCGAGGGCTCACAGTCTACAAGGGATAGGTGAGGATACAGTAGGTTAGGGTAGAGCCGATTGTGCGTCGCTGTATCAGACTGAGGATTAAGGCAGGTTGTAGGTTTGTCGGAAGAGGTGGGTCTTCAGGTTCCTTTTGAAGCTTGCCAAGGTAGGCGAGAGTCTGATGTGTTGTGGCAGAGCATTCCGGAGTATGGGGGAGGCACGGGAGAAATCTTGGATGCGATGGTGGGAAGAGGAGATGAGAGGGGAGCAGAGGAGGAGATCTTGTGAGGATCTGAGGTTACGTGCAGGTAAGTACCGGAAGATTAGGTCACAGATGTAGGGAGGAGACAGGTTGTGGATGGCTTTGTATGTCATGGTTAGTGTTTTGAACTGGAGTCGTTGGGCAATGGGAAGCCAGTGAAGGGATTGGCAGAGAGGAGAGGTCGGGCAGTAGCGGGTGGACAGGTGGATTAGGCAGGCAGCATAGTTTAGAATAGATTGTAGGGGTGCGAGACTGTTAGAAGGGAGGCCACAGAGCAGGAAGTTGCAATAATCCAGGCGGGAGATAATAAGGGCATGTACTAGGGTTTTTGCAGCTTATCCTTATCCTTTTGCTTTGTCTGCTCATCTCAAGAAATTCATCTAGTCGTGTAGGGAGCATGGTAACCGAAGAGGTCATATCCACTGAAAGAGCAAAACCCTGATTGTCACAGGAATGGGAAAAGAGGAAAAGCATAGTCTGAAGAGAAACACAAGTCTGTCTATTGTCCAATCTCGTGTCGAACTGCCTGAAAGAGACGCTTTAATTAGGCCCTGAATATAGGCTCTGAGTGTAGCTAGTAGCACTTCCTCCGAGATTCCTCTGAACTTGACATTATTACAACGAGACCTATCCTCTAGATCTATTAGTTTTGCTTTAACAGACTGCAGTTCATCTACTAGGTCTCCATCCTCCTCCGCTAGGGAATTATGGGATTATGCGAATTCTCCCATCTTTTGTTCTATATGTGATACTCTTGAATCCAACTCCAGGGTCTGAACTTGTATCGGAAGGAAAGTACTCTCCAGATCTTTTTGTAAGGATCGGCTGAATAGGAGTAACATATCTTTGATCAGTGTGCCTGATGCTGATTGATCTGTTGTAGGGAGAACTTCTAAGGCAGAAATCACACTTGACGGAACAGCATGTGCCCCCCTGACTTCAACGGGTGGTACCGGGCTCTCCAAGCAGTGTGCGCCCCCACTTCCCTGCCCAGAGGGGGGTGTTGCATCATTGTCTCTCAAAGGGCTATACCTGGATCCTGGCACGGGGGAGTCAGTGCAGGGGCTCCGGGGGGCCCGTGGCGAGCCAGCTGGCAGTGTTGAGAGAGCCCCTGGCTGGGGATTGTTTTCCATATTTACTCTTGTGGGCTCCTGTTAAGGTGAACTCTTAACCAGAGATCACTAGTTGCCTACTGCCTGGTCTAATTGGTGTGGGTCGAGTGCATGCTTGAAAAATGAGATCAGACACAGTCGGATATTCATCTTTCCTCGACAGAAGTCAGCCCATGCTCTGCTTTATTACAACTGAGCTTGCTCTGATATAACCTTGCAAAGGGGCATGTCCGGATGTGTTCATTGGTCAGTGGGTCGAACAATGTATTAGTCCCATGAGCTGATTGGTAGGCGTCATTGTAGGCGGGTCTATGACATCATTGGATGGATCCATGGTGATGGTGATGGGAGGGACGTCATCTGGTGGATCCATGCTGGATGGTCTGGTCTGTAATGTCATCTGATCTTTGGTTTGGTCTTCTCTTATTATTATTATTATTATTTATTATTATAGCGCCATTTATTCCATGGCGCTTTACAAGTGAAAGAGGGTATACGTACAACAATCATTAACAGTACAAGACAGACTGGTATAGGAGGAGAGAGGACCCTGCCCGCGAGGGCTCACAGTCTACAGGGAATGGGTGATGGTACAATAGGTGAGGACAGAGCTGGTTGCGCAGTGATCTACTGGGCTGAGGGCTATTGTAGGTTGTAGGCTTGTTGGAAGAGGTGGGTCTTGAGGTTCCTCTTGAAGCTTTCCACGGTAGGGGAGAGTCTGATGTGCTGAGGTAGAGCGTTCCAGAGTATGGGGGATGCACGGGAGAAATCTTGTACACGATTGTGGGAAGAGGAGATAAGAGAGGAGCAGAGAAGGAGATCTTGTGAGGATCTAAGGTTGCGTGCAGGTAGGTACTGGGAGACTAGGTCACAGATGTAGGGAGGAGACAGGTTGTGCATGGCTTTGTATGTCATGGTTAATGTTTTGAACTGGAGTCGTTGGGCGATGGGAAGCCAGTGAAGGGATTGGCAGAGTGGCGAGGCTGGGGAGTAGCGAGGGGAGAGGTGGATTAAGCGGGCTGCAGAGTTTAGGATAGATTGGAGGGGTGCAAGAGTGTTGGAAGGGAGGCCAGAGAGCAGGAGGTTGCAGTAGTCGAGGCGGGAGATGATGAGGGCATGCACTAATGTTTTTGCAGATTCTTGGTTAAGAAAAGCATGGATCCGGGAGATATTTTTGAGTTGTAATCGGCATGAGGTGAAGAGGGCTTGGATGTGTGGCTTGAAGGATAGAGCAGAGTCGAGGGTCACTCCAAGGCAACGAGCTTGTGAGACTGGGGTGAGTGAGCAACCATCAAGTTTGATGGAAAGGCTTGTTGGAGGAGATGAGTGAGGAGGAGGAAAGACAATGAACTCTGTTTTGTCCATGTTAAGTTTTAGGAATCGTGCAGAGAAGAAGGATGAAATAGCAGACAAACATTGTGGTATTTTGGTTAGTAGAGAGGTAATGTCAGGTCCAGAGAGGTAGATCTGTGTGTCATCGGCATAGAGATGATACTGGAAGCCGTGGGACTCTATGAGCTGTCCCAAGCCGAAGGTGTAGATGGAGAACAGCAGGGGTCCAAGAACTGAGCCTTGAGGGACACCGACAGATAGGGGGCGAGATGAGGAAGTGGTGTGAGAATGGGAGACGCTGAAAGTTCGGTCGGTTAAGTATGAGGAGATCCAAGATAGGGCCAAGTCTGTGATGCCCAGAGATGAGAGAATCTGTAGTAGGAGGGAATGGTCTACTGTGTCGAAGGCAGAAGACAGGTCCAGGAGGAGGAGGATAGAGTAGTGTCGCTTGGCTTTGGCGGTTAGTAGATCATTGGTGACTTTGGTTAGGGCAGTTTCGGTAGAATGATGTGGTCGGAAGCCAGATTGAAGCCGGTCAAAGAGGGAGCAGGAGGAGAGGTATGAGGACAATTCAAGATGGACATGCTGTTCCAGTAGTTTTGAGGCGTAGGGGAGAAGGGATATGGGGCGATAGTTTGACACAGAGGATGGGTCAAGGGAGGGCTTTTTGAGGATGGGTGTAATAGAGGCATGTTTAAAGCATGAAGGGAATACACCACTTGCTAGTGATAGGTTGAAGAGATGGGTTAGGGCTGGGATGAGGACTGCGGTGATGTTGGGGATGAGGTGCGATGGGAGCGGGTCCAGTGCACAGGTGGTTATATGGTATCTTCTTACACCTGGACATTCCTTGCATTCCAGGCAAGGTGTGGAGAAACAGGCAATGACAGCCACCTTTATATCTGTGTCATGTATATGATCTGAAACCTGAATTATGTAAGGCAAATCGACATATTTCCCACAATGCTCTATGTCCAGAGGTTAATTAAGTTTTTCATTTTATGGCTCTCCTCAACAGTCCCCCCTAAATACTTTATTAACCTTCTGACCCTACCGTGGTCCTCTAACACATCAGCTCTAATGCTTTAACTGCAACTTTTTCATTTTTCTATCCGCTATACAAGCAATGCTAAGCCTTTGCCCCCGCTGGTACAGACTGCTAATCAGAGAGTTGATCACATCCCACACACACAGTTCACAAAGGCACAGGTAACGAACCAGTCGCTTAGAACAGACTATTTAATACCGAAGATTTTGAGATTAATCGATAAGAAAGAGTAAGGCAATTGTAAGAATAAGCTTCTTACTGTTATGCTGCAGCTTTTAGCGTTACTGTTTCTGAAAGACTGAATCTCAGTCAACATCTGAGTGCTGTCCGCGTCTTCGAGACTTTTCTACCTGAATACACCTGATTGTATCACAACACTAATGGATCTCTTCTTGTCTCGGGTCTATAATCTACCACCAGGAGGCCTTTAACAAGATTTCCCTTACACATGGATCCGATTACCTTCAGTAACACAGAGTAGCACTTTTACGGCTTCAAATACCAACAAATAAAACAATACCAGTTACCTACAAGTGTACGTTATCCTTAAAAAGTCACTTAAACCCTTAAAATAATTGATTGGTTCAGGTCAGATAATGTTTTTTTCCACCATGAGCCCTTATTTGTGTAATGTTCCTGTACCCAATGTTCCCTTATCGTTATTTCCCATGTATCATCCCCAATCTAGAAATTCTCCATAAAGTTCTATGTGAGATAATCCAGCACTAGGTGACCCTCATTCTGCTGGTACGATGGACTCTTTACAGCCGCTGTTGTGTGGGTTTTCCCTCAAGCTTCATGGAAGTCGCTGTGGTTGGGAAAAGCTGGATCGGTCCACCTGATTCTGACTCAGGGATCATTCTGACTTGTCTTTTTAGGATCACCCAGTCTCCTGGCTGGAGACCAAGTGCTCCTAACACTGATTTAGGATCTGGAATTGGAGGATACACATGTTTAACACACTATATAGGCAGTTGTATACGGCTCATACATCACTGGTCAGGATATCACACTGTATCTGCAGTATCTGTGAGAAATATAATCACGTTCTAGGTACTAAACCAAAAATACCTTATATAAAGATCTAATTATTAAAGGAAAACGAACATTTGTTACATGATTTGCAGCATTCACCATTATCTTGTGGATCGTTACATGTTTGTTATAATCATTAAAATTCCAAACAACATCCACCCATGTGACTATAGACACAATTAAATATTCCAATAAAGGAGGGGGCAGGGATTGGGGCAATAGCCCTAAACTCTCCCTACCTCGCAGCGGAGGTCGGCACCCTATAAGGCGAATTGGCGCCCCCGCTCACCGACGGCTCACCTTCTCTATCCCTACACTGCTAAGCTAATACATGCTGCTAATGTCAGTGAGGAAATATAGAAACCGTGAGATACCGGGGATAAAGAGGCGTCAGTATGCAATTATATATATCCAAGTCATTCCCAAAGATTAAATATTCACACTCTGTATTTTACATAGCTGTTTGGTAGCTTAAATCAATATGATACATCAAAATTGAAGGACCAAACCCTAAAATAAATTAAATATCTCACATGTATAACATGTACCCACTATATCAATATAATAATAAGGCCAGGTAAAGTCATGAGGAGATCTCGTCCAATCACAGACTCTCCACTGTCCAATTCACACTCAGGCTAATAAAATAAACGCATATTTATCAGACACTTAGCATGAAAGAAGCGCAACGCATTTCTCCCCTCTTCGCAGTGGCAGATGGGTTCATCAGGGGCATCCCCAGGTACTGACCTCTATAATGACCTCTGCTATAGGATATGTACTTTTACCACTTTTTAGGAACTCCATCTTTACATACCACCAGCACCATGAGTTTTTCAGCAGTAATGTTTTCCACACTGGATATGTTTCAGAGCAGACCTGAAAAGAAATTCACACAACACGCACAAAACTCATATAAACCTACTCATGGTAGATGTATATGACTAATCTGCAATCACCGGAGCAGTAGAGCGGATGAGGGGGGTGTTTCTACGAGGTCTTTACAGTTTTTTCTACCTTAATAGACACACGTCTTACAAGACTGGAGGTGTCTCGCCACCTGGGTACTGAGCAGTGGTGCCGCCAATATCTTGTCCATCCCAACACCTTTGTCACATGGGTTACCTGGGCCATTATTGAGTAGAACGCTCACGGCAGAGAAAGCGTACCGCCCTTTATCCACAGACCTTCCTCAGTCACTGGCTCCCTGCGTCTCACACTCCGTTCCTTGCTGAATCGCTTGTTCCTGTAAGGATTTAAGAACACAAGGAGTGACCAATGTCACGGACGACGTGACAGGAGCCACCGAGGTACTGGTCTGCATTGGACTCTCAACTCTAGGCCCATTCACTGCTTCTTTGTTGTGCACCTGTGCGAGCATCTCCTCCGGCTGCTGCCTATATCCACATTTTGACTATCTTACCCTTTTCCGCTCTACGAACCACAGTGATCGCAAATCTTCATCTCATTCTCCTATTCCGATGAGAGAGGAGTGGTTTGATTTTTAATACCTCATGTTGCGTAACCTCAGCATATCCAGTGCAGAATCAACCAGCATCTTGGTATCTGGATCCATCTACGGAAAAACTCAAAATCTGCATTAGCAATGGGCTCATCTGAGACATGTTCAAAACCTGACAATTCTTGTTACATCAGAGCAATCATGAGATATGTCTGTCTGCTGTATCCTCCTTACAGATAAAAATATAAAGAACACTTAATAGAAAAACCCAATCGATGAACAAATTAAAACCTTAGATAATATGTGTGATTTTCCACATCATCTTTCCCCCCCTTTTTGAATCTATTATCCAAAACATAATTAGATTCAAAAAGTGTGTGGCCCCGGAGCTCTACATTTAGGCATGAAAGTCACATTGTATAGATTGTACCTAATCAGGAACACCAGAAATATTGTTTTTATCTGTAACTTAATAATGGAAAACCCTTTCAATGGCTTTTATAACCTTTGCTTGGACCACAGAAATCTGCATTGCAATCATTCTTTCTATAAAAAGAAAGCAGATTATTCAATACATTAAATATAAAACACAGAATTCCATAAATCATCCACATTCCTTAAATCAAATTATTGTAATTATTAATAAATGATTATTATTATTATGATTATTATTATTATTATTAATAACTATAATAATAACGTAGCACAACCTCTGGATATTGGATGTAGGGGCGTTCATATTTGAAACATTGAGGAGATTATCAGCATCTCTGTGATATTGTCCTATAACCTGAAGGGATAAAAGAATCTAGAACAAATAAACTGGCCATGTGGGATAACAAAATGTTGACTTGCCATAGAAAAATTATCTAACAGACTTCTATGCTTGAAAAGCTATCAATGAATGTAAACATGTCCACAGTTGACTTTTATTTCTTTGGGATAAAATTAGTAAAATAAATCTATTGTCAATGACCTTTTTCCAATATAATTTGCAATGAATTCCCCTTTTTTTTTTTTTTTTTTTTTTTTTTCTTTTGGGCTGCTCTCACAATAGATTCCAAGGGGAGACAAAAAAAACCCTGTTCCACAAGTTTTTAAGATTGCTCCTCCCCCCAAAACCAGATGGAAAGAGGCTTCTTCAGCTGCAGGAGACAAGTCACATTTCCCTTCTTCTGTTGATTTATTTGTTTATTTTTATTTTATTAAAACATGCAACTCTCAGGATAAATCTATCAGATCCATAACGGAAATATTTATTATTTACTTCTTTATCATGACCTCTACTGCAAAGGTACGTTATTTAAAGGTTTTTTTCTAATTTTATTGCTTACTAATTAATAAGATATTCCTCCTTGTGACTGTCCTGACTCAATCCAACCTGCACACTGGATCTATATTAAGTGTTTTCCACAACCACCCAATCATTCAATATTCCATCTTTTAGTGCTATAAACATTTACTAACACTTCATGTTATTCAGTGGCTGCAGTTTTGTCAGCTCCACTGAGGCCTATAGAAAATGGCCCCACAGCACGTGACTTCCTTCTTTGTTGGGATTGTAGCATCATGTGGGGGAGGGGAAGGTAAACTTTTTTTTTTTCAACTATTTCCCCCTATATTCTATAGTCTGGATTTTATACATACACACCATTGCACATCCCCCACTCACTTCCTGTCTTTGTCTCAATCATGCCTCAGCCATGTGCTTCATCCACCATTTTAAAATCTGTAGGAACATGTGGCAGAGAAAAGGGAAAACTGACCTCACATCTGCTCAAACTCTGTCTCCCCATTTTCTATAGTCTGTACTTATACATATATATATTTATACACACACATATGTCCTAGATCTAAGTCTAATTATAGATAAAAACACTTATTTTTCGGTCTAAGTATATAGTACTCCATCCAATCCATTGCTCAAACATTTACAGAGCACATGGTCTTCTTCACACAAACCCCTGACTCACTTCGTTTTCTTTGTCTCAATTATGCCTCAGCCATGTGCTTCGTCCACCATTTTAAAATCTTACCTAAAATGTCTGCCTCCATGACTAGCACATGGTTTATCACAGGATTGCGGCCTAGAGTCCCCACATCTCAACACATTCCACTCATCCGGATTTTTTCCGACCACAACTACACACAACTTCATCAATTTCTCCATCTTTCTCTCAAGATAAACAATATCAACAAAACCAACAAACAAACACAGGACTAGATGACTCACAACTGACACACAACTTGAACACTAAGTAAAGTTTTGTTAAGTCTGCAGCAGGCGCCTCGTCACGGTGTCCCTGCCCAGTTTCTACATGGTCCGTAATTCATAAAGACACAAATGGTGTCACCCCTGGCTACAAGGTGCCCGTACCAGCCGATTCACGTCCAGCGCTTTTTCTAGACCCCAAGACACCTCATACCAATTATATCACCCAAGCTTGCGCTAAGCCCCAATGGTATCCGTACCAGCCATTTCACGTCCAGCGTTAGGCCCCAAGACTACCACGTACCAGCCACAATGCGCAACTTAAACGCTATGCCCCAATGGTATCCGTACCAGCCATTCCACGCTAAACTGCGCTAGGCCCCAATATTACCACGTACCAGCAGTCCCACGTATTTCCTTACAGAGCCATAAACTGTACCACAGGCGACAACCGTATACTATACCACAGACAAAATCCTTTACCATATCAACAAATTTGAGAGCCCGTGAAAAACACGTGCCTAACCTGACCAATTAAAACCTGCGCTATATCTCTAGGTCTTGTACCAAACCGTATTAACTACTTAAGTCTCCACTAGAACCACAAACCATATCACAGGTGACAACTAACAGAACTCACAAACCCACATGCTCTCTTAATTTCCCCTCTTCACAAATACACACAACAGACAGCAGGCAACTGAATACGTGACGGTTCTTCCGAGATTAATATGGCCAGCAGCGGAGAAACTCTTCTGCCGTCACAGAGATCGCAAAAAACGGACACGGTCAGGCAATCAGTGCCACATACCCTGAGACACACGAGTAAGACTTCAGATTATAAAAATCAGCAGACTTACCATGTTCTCGTATAAAGAGCTGATCAGACTCTTGGATCAGGGTATCCAGCACGTCCTGCCATTCCAATCGCCGGTCCTCAAGATTGTAGAGTTTCTCCTATACTGGCCCCATGTTGGGCGCCAATAATGTTAAGGTGAACTCTTAACCAGAGATCACTAGTTGCCTACTGCCTGGTCTAATTGGCGTAGGTCGAGTGCATGCTTGAAAAATGAGATCAGACACAGTCGGATATTCATCTTTCCTCGACAGAAGTCAGCCCATGCTCTGCTTTATTACAACTGAGCTTGCTCTGATATAACCTTGCAAAGGGGCATGTCCGGATGTGTTCATTGGTCAGTGGGTCGAACAATGTATTAGTCCATGAGCTGATTGGTAGGCGTCATTGTAGGCGGGTCTATGACATCATTGGATGGATCCATGGTGATGGTGATGGGAGGGACGTCATCTGGTGGATCCATGCTGGATGGTCTGGTCTGTAATGTCATCTGATCTTTGGTTTGGTCTTCTCTTATATGGTATCTTCTTACACCTGGACATTCCTTGCATTCCAGGCAAGGTGTGGAGAAACAGGCAATGACAGCCACCTTTATATCTGTGTCATGTATATGATCTGAAACCTGAATTATGTAAGGCAAATCGGCATATTTCCCACAATGCTCTATGTCCAGAGGTTAATTAAGTATTTCATTTTATGGCTCTCCTCAACACTCCTTTCTCCCTTGGTCCAGTGTGCCCCCTTCCTCTCTGGAATTATTGAAATAGAACTCTAGTTTGCCCTGCTTCTTCTGACTTCTTTTGCCTCTGGTCATCATCATGTGCTTTTGCTGCTTTTATATTTAAAAGAGGGTGAGAGGTCGCTATTGGGCAGGGTGTCCCTGGTGCTGGGGACTCTGTGACTTGGAGCTGCTTATATTAGAACATTATTTCAGGTAATGAGCCCCACATCTCCCCTCCATGTATGGCAGTATGAATTTCATAAAGTCTCCGCTTAAGACTTGGGTTAAGGCCCTGTCACACACAGAGATAAATCTGCGGCAGATCTGTGGTTGCAGTGAAATTGTGGACAATCAGTGCCAGGTTTGTGGCTGTGTACAAATGGAACAATATGTCCATTATTTCACTGTAACCACAGATCTGCCAAAGATTTATCTCTGTGTGTGACGGGGCCTTTAGACCCCTTTATCTCCCAGTTCAGATCAGACAGATCTTAATGCTTGCTATGGAATGCAGTCCCTTCTCTCAGGCAGCTGCCAGATAATGTCTGACTCAGAGTGCCGGGCACTTGTAACAGACTGTGTATCCTAGTAACAGGAACTGCTGTGGCCTGTCAGCACTATCTTATCTTCTAAGATCTACTGCTGGTCTCCTGTCTGGACTAAAAGGCCTTGAATATATTTATCTGCTGTGCTGTGTACTGTAAATTCAAGAAGGCAGAGGGTTAATGTACTCCGCCTCCTCCACACAGAATCCCCAGCACTCAGGATCTTCACTGATGTTATCTTCAGCACTGGGGGATTCTCCTGCTGCTGCTCCTGTATGCTACTTGTCTGTGTGACCCTGGAGCTCCCGGGCCCTTATCTCTCCCTCAGGATCACTGCTGCTGCTGCTTGCTTGATCCTTGACCTCCGAGTGCTCAGCCTCTCCTTCCCCACGCTGTCACAGCAATGTAGATAGGATTTCTCCCCTGCTTCTTCTGTTTTGTCTTTCTGGCCAGTCAGGGTTTAGCAACAAGGAAATCTCTGGCCTTCACGAGCAGCAGACCTCACCTCCTCCAAAATCAAGTTTTGCACAATTGGGGCTCAATAGTCAGTGGCCCCGTCTTCTCCAATAGTGCTAATCCCCTTTGTATTGAAAGTGGTGTACAAGGGAGCTCTGCAGCAGCCCGATGGCGTAGATTGGCTCTGCTTAATCAGGAGCTCCCTCAAGCACACATGCCCACTACGGCGGCCATCTTGGAATCTCTCAGCATGCCTGAATTTTTATAATGCCCTTCATGTGGGTTAAGGCCATTTTCTACTCATCCCTTTGCCTGATTTTAATCAGATTGTAAGCCTCCCTGAGATCCAACTTAGAGAACTAATTAGCCCCAACAATCTGATTAAAGAAATCAGGCATGAGCGGGAGAGGATAAGGGTCATGGATGGTAATTTGATTCAACTCGCAAAAATCTAGATGGACACAGTCCTCCATCATTTTTCTTAAGAAAGAAGAACCTTGCTGCCCCAGGAGAAGAGGAGGGTGTGATATGTCCCTTAGCAAGACTCTCTTGGTCTTTGGAACTTTTCCCCTGGGCAATCATACAGTATGCGTGGTGGGGAGGCATATCTTGGCACCTCTTTTCTGAGAATACATCAGCACAATTGGACAAAAATGAGAGTACAGCCTTAGTGGAGATGGAAGAGATAACCGTATTTAGGCAATTATTCCTGCAGAACTCACTTCATCTGGCTATCTTTCTGGACTGCCAGTTCATCACAGGATTATGCGTAAGTAACCAGGAAAGGCCCAATACGATAATAGTAGGACAAAATGTAACAAGAAAGGAGCTCCTTGTGAAGAGCCCCTATGCGCAGGTTTATGTTATGCACCACTTGTGAAAAACTTCACTGAAAAGTCAATGTAAAATATTGGATCACAGATAAAGTATTTTAATTTTATTTACTTTTTATATAACACTAACATATTCCGCAGAGCTTTACATACATCAGCAAGTATTATATTATTCAACTTTCTATGACGTGCATATAGACAGTGTAGGAGAGTTGATCCTACTGGCAGATTCCCTTTAGCAAAGTTTGGTTTATCTACATAACACTTCCCACATTCTGAACATGAGAAAGTCCTCTACCCCGTGTGAATTTTCTGGTGTTTCACAAGATTTGATTTATCTGTATAACATTTTCCACATTCTGAACATGAAAATGGCTTCTCCCCTGTGTGAGTTTTCTGGTGTCTAACAAAATGCGATTTCTGGTTAAAATATTTCCCACACTCTGAACATGAAAATGGCTTTTCCCCTGTGTGAGTTCTCTGATGTGTAACAAGATATGATTTATCTGCAAAACATTTCCCACATTCTGGACATGAATATAACTTCTCCCCTCTGTGACTTCGTTGATGTCTAACAAAATGTGATCTATCTATAAAACATTTCCCACATTCTGAACATGAAAAAGGCTTCTCACCTGTGTGAAATTTCTGGTGATCAACAAAATTTGATTTCCTTGAAAAACATTTCCCACATTCTGAACATGAAAATGGCTTTTCTCCTGTGTGAATTACCTGGTGTTTATAAAGATTTGATTTCTCTGCAAAACATTTTCCACATTCTAAACATGAATGTGGCTTTTCCTCTGTGTGAGTTCTCTGATGTGTAACTAGATGTGATTTATGTGCAAAACCTTTCCCACATTGTGAACATGAATACGGCTTTTCCCCAGTGTGAGTTCTCTGATGTGTAACTAGATGTGATTTATGTGCAAAGCACTTCCCACAAACTGAACATGAAAATGGCTTCTCACCTGTGTGAGTTTTCTGATGTTCAACAAGACTTGATTTTTGTGTAAAACATTTCCCACATATTGAACATGGATATGGCTTCTCTCCTGTGTGAACTCCCCAATGTCTAGCAAGACTTGATTTCTCTGTAAAACATTTTCCACATTCTGAACAGGAGTACGGCTTCACCCCTGAGTGAGTTCTGTGATGTGCAAGAAGATGTGCTTTATCTGCAAAACATTTCCCACATTGTGAACATGAAAACGGCTTCTCTCTGGTTTGAATTATCTGCTGTTTCACAAGATTTGATTCATCTGCAAAATATTGCCCATATTCTGAACATGCAAATTGATTTTTATCATCCCTTTTGTGACTTTTATTTTTCTTATTAGCCTGTAATGAATCAGTAGGTGGGACCTGTATCAAATGATCAGATGATAGATCTTTGCCGTGAAAAGATGATGGTATATCTGGAGTAATGATATGTTCTTCAATTGTCTCCTGTTTGATCTCGAGGTCATCTGATTTAAAAAGTGAAGATGTCAGTTGTCCCTCTGATCTACTGTCACAGTCATCTGCCAAGAATAAAACCAATTATTACTTCTGAATAAAATATCCATTAAAATTATATATTTAAAAATGTCTGTATAAAATGTCCATAGTAGATAAATTAATTATAGTACAGAATTTATCATTTCTAACAAAAAAAACAGATCAACGTCTAACAGAAAACCCACAGAGTCCAACCCATTAGAGCATGATATTCATCCCTTTGTTCACCCGGCTTCCAAAATACTGGAATAATAAGCCCCCAAAAATGTTATGTAGTGTAATAATATACCAATGAAAACTTCTCATCCAGAAAAAAAAGGCCCCACATCATCTGTCAATGGAAAAGTTGAGTTTCTGCATTAAAAGTAGGTCATTGGCTTTTGAAAGGCAAATTGGCTTTCATAAACCAATCCAGCAAAATCTCTCTCCCAAAGTCAAATGTCTCCCCCTTTCTGAGCTTTGCAGTTAGTGTTCCCATGTTTGGCATTGATGTGTTGAGAGTAACTCAGTTACTTTATGGTGCGTGCGTCACAATGTGACTGTAAAAATAGCAAGGGACAGGAGGCTCCTATACTCTCCCTCATTCTAGGAGACCATGGGCTATCCCTAATCTCTGGATTACCCCTGATAATGGAGATCCAAAGTCCCAGGCCTTACTATTCTCCTGAGTAGAACTAAATGTTGTGATGGCAAAAGAGATAAAAACAGACAGGGAAAACAAAAAACTCAGCACACTTCACACTCACAGAAGCAAACTTTAAAAGGGAACCTGTCAGGTCATAAAAGCTTTATAACCGACAAGCAGGAGCATATGTGAGCTAGTAACCCCTTCCTATCCATCCCTATGTTGTAATAATGTGCAATATGGAAGTAATAAAATAACGTTTTATTACTTACATATTCCCTATGTAAATGAGCAGGTATCTATCCCCATGGGCATTGCATCGCCCTGTGGGCGTTTGAATGCTTTCCATAGTATCACGCCCCTGTGGGCGTGATACCATGGATTTACATGAGCGACATCACCGTCAACTCCTTCAGAATCTCGCGCGTGCGCACTTACCATTCTCGACGCCTTCTCATCCTGGTCTTTGCTTGCCGGGTTCAGACGCGCACTGCGCATGACCGGAACCGATGGAGTCTTTTGAGCATGTGCAGTGCGCGTCTGAAGCCGACAAGCAAACACCAAGATGAGGCGAGAATGGTAAGCGCGCACGTGCGGGATTCTGAAGGAGCAGACATGACGTCACTAATGTAAATCCATGGTATCACGCTCACAGGGGCGTGATACCATGGAAAGCATGCAAACGCCCACAGGGCGATGCGACGCCCATGGGGCTAGAGACCTCCTCCTTTACATAGGGAATATGTAAGTAATAAAAGGTTATTTTATTACACATTTTTACAAACACAGGGATGGTTAGGAAGGGGTTACTAGCTCACACATGCTCCTGCTTGTAGGTTAGAATGCTTTTTTGACCTGACAGGTTCCTTTTAAGAAACTAAGATGAAAAGCAAGAGAAGGCCGCAGCAAAAAGAGAACAAGGTTTAACACAGTAGCCACTCACAACAAAGAAGTACTACAACCACCAGTAAGTCTGGTGCTTAAACCCCTTCATGACGCTCAGTACATATACAGTACAGATCAAAAGTTTGGACACACCTTCTCATTCAAAGAGTTTTCTTTGTTTTCATGACTATGAATTAACACATGTGGAATGAAAAACTTTACAAGTGTGAAACAACTGAAAATATGTCTTATATTCTAGGTTCTTCAAAGTAGCCACCTTTTGCTTTGATTACTGCTTTGCACACTCTTGGCATTCTCTTGATGAGCTTCAAGAAGTAGTCACCGGAAATGGTCTTTCAACAGTCTTGAAGAAGTTCCCAGAGATACTTAGCACTTGTTGGCCCTTTTGCCTTCACTCTGCGGTCCAGCTCACCCCAAACCATCTCAATTGGGTTCAGGTCTGGTGACTGTGGAGGCCAGGTCATCTGGCATAGCACCCTGTCACTCTCCTTCTTAGTCAAATAGACCTTACACAGCCTGGAGGTGTGTTTGGGGTCATTAACCTGTTGAAAAATAAATGATGGTCCAACTAAATGCAAACCGGATGGAAAAGCATGCCGCTGCAAGATGCTGTGGTAGCCATGCTGTTTCAGTATGCCTTCAATTTTGAATAAATCCCCAACAGTGTCACCAGCAAAGCACCCTCACACCACCACACCTCCTCCTCCTCCATGCTTCACGATGGGAACCAGGCATGTAGAGTACATCCGTTCACCTTTTCTGCGTTGCACAAAGACACAGTGGTTGTTTCCAAAGATCTCAAATTTGGACTCATCAGACCAAAGCACAGATTTCCACTGGTCTAATGTCTATACCTTGTGTTCTTTAGCCCAAACAAGTCTCTTCTGCTTGTTGCCGGTCCTTAGCAATGGTTTCCTAGCAACTATTTTACTATGAAGGCCTGCTGCACAAAGTCTCCTCTTAACAGTTGTTCTAAAGATGTGTCTGCTGCTAGAACTATGTGCAGCATTGACCTGGTATCTAATCTGAGCTGCTGTTAACCTGCGATTTCTGAGGCTGGTGACTCTAATAAACTTTTCCTCCACAGCAAAGGTGACTCTTAGGGGCACTTTGCACACTGCGACATCGCAGGTGCGATGTCGGTGGGGTCAAATTGAAAGTGACGCACATCCGGCATCGCATGCGACATCGCAGTGTGTAAAGCCTGGATGATACGATTAACGAGCGCAAAAGCGTCGTAATTGTATCATCGGTACAGCGTCGGCGTAATCCATAATTACGCTGACGCAATCGTCCGATGTTGTTTCTCACTCCTGCGGCAGCACACATCGCTGTGTGTGAAGTCGCAGGAGCGAGGAACATCTCCTACCGGCCTCACTGCGGCTTCCGTAGGATATGCGGAAGGAAGGAGGTGGGCAGGATGTTTACATCCTGCTCATCTCCGCCCCTCCGCTCCGATTGGCCGCCTGCCGTGTGACGTCGCAGTGACGCCGCACGACCCGCCCCCTTAACAAGGAGGCGGGTCGCCGGCCACAGGGACGTCGCACGGCAGGTGAGTGTGTGTGTGAAGCTGGCGTAGCGATAACTTTCGCTATGCCAGCTATCACCACATATCGCTGCTGCGACGGGGGCGGGGACTATCGCACTCGGCATCGCAGCATCGGCCTGCGATGTCGTAGTGTGCAAAGCCCGCCTTAGTCTTCTTTTCCTGGGGCGGTCCTCATGTGAACCAGTTTCTTTGTAGCATTTGATGGTTTTTGCCACTTGCACTTGGGGACACTTTCAAAGTTTTCCCAATTTTTCGGACTGACTGACCTTCATTTCTTAAAGTAATGATGGCCACTTGTTTTTCTTTACTTAGAATTTGTATTATGGCAAGAAAAAAGCAGCTAACATTCTATTCAGTAGGACTATCATGACTATATGACGTCTATTTAGTAATTGTAGTTTCAATATTGTACTGAAAAATTCTTGTGGTATTTATATTACAGAATGGCGCCTTCCTCTATTTTTCCTCCTCCTCTTCTTCTTTCAGTGATAATGAACCACCATGCAGACGCCCCAAGACACCTAATGAGCCAGTGCTCAACTTAGTGATCCCCTATGGACCTCATCCCCCGAAGATTATGAGCCCCAGATGCTGATTTTGTGGCCCAATCAGGAATCCAAGTCAACACTGCCAGCCTCACAGAAATTGACTTTTTCAAAGTATTTTTCTCTGAGAATTTTGTAAATCTCATGGTGGATGAGACACCTTTATACAAAGAACAATTTTTGGCCCAAAACTCCATTTCATTATTTGCTATCTGGAATCCAATAGACGCAGCAGAAATTATGAAGTTTTGGGGTCTTGTTCTTCACATGGGGATATTGAAGAAACCAGAAGTTCTGCAATATTGGAGTTTTGATGTTTTAAATAACACTTCAGGTTTTCACATAGCTATGACCCAGAGATGCTTTGAGGTCTTTTACAAATGTTTGTATTTCAAGGATAATGCACAGTTTCCACCTAGAGATGACCGCAACTATGACCAACTTTTCAAAATCCGGCTGCTTATTCAGCAACAAATTTGGGGAAGTGCACATTCCCCAAAGGGACATCTGCATGGATGAGATGAGTGCCTAGTACATTTCAAGGGGAGGTTGAAATGCCAGCAATACCTGCCCAGTAAGAGGGCAAAGTACAAAATTAAGCTGTACAAGCTACGTGAGAGTACATCAGGGTACAGCCAAAAAAATTAAAATTTTTGAAGGGAGGGATATGCAAATTGAACCCCTTGAATGCCCCCTGTCCTTAGAGTGAGTGGGAAAATTGTATGGAATTTGGTGTACCCATTGCTGGATCAAGGTTACCACCTCTTCATGAATAATTTGAACACCTGCATCCCACCCTTAACCCCTTCATGACCATGGACGGAAAGATCTGTCATGGTGCCCTGGGCCTAAAAAACCAAGGACGGATCTTTCCGTCATGGAGAAATCGCGGCACAGGAGCCCCCGGTGACTGCGATCGGTTAACACAAACCGCAGATTCGGGGAGGAGGGGACCTGTACCTGACCTCAGGAGGGGTGGTGCCTCCTCCCCGGACCTACGGAGGCTGTGATTGGCTGACGAACGCCGCTCAACCAGTCACAGCCACTGTAATGTTCCAGCCATTTAAAGTGACTGAAACATTGAAATCCAGCCCTGACCAGTGCAGCTGTAGCACTGGCCATTGGCTGGAGCTGGGTGACCTCACTGGATCACCCTCCCCCAGCTCCAGTAGCTCTGATTGGAGAGATCGGCCTTGTGACCGATCTCTCCAATCACTATGGACCTGTTGCCGGTGACCGCCCCCATCAGCTTCACTTGTCGGTCCCTGCAGCACGCCAGCGCAGTGAGTGTATACAGTGCAATGGCAGGGCGACAAGCTCAGGTCCCATGCTGTTATGTGACCGGAGCATGGGACCCGGAAGTTGCCGCGCTGCCATTGCACTGTATGAAACCGGCGAAAAGCCTCCCGATCCGCCGCCGCCGCCCTCCACTGCCACAGTGCCACTGCTCCCCCCGATCTTCTGCCCGCCCCCTCACCTCCGTGATGTGCTGCCAGCCCCCTCTTCTCCGTTATGTGCTGCCCGGCCCCTCCCCCTCG
Organism: Anomaloglossus baeobatrachus; assembly: GCF_048569485.1. Taxonomy (NCBI): domain Eukaryota; kingdom Metazoa; phylum Chordata; class Amphibia; order Anura; family Aromobatidae; genus Anomaloglossus; species Anomaloglossus baeobatrachus. The sequence goes on from NC_134357.1 coordinate 558,626,328, forward strand.
TGATCAGCTGCCCGCCCCCTCTCCTCCGTTATATGCTGCGCGCTCCCTCTCCTCCGTTATGTGCTGCCCGGCCCCTCCCCCTCGTGATCGGCTGCCCGCCCTCTTTCCTCCGTTATGTGCTGCTCGTTCCCTCCCCTCCGTGATGTGCTGCCCGCTCCCCCCCACTTCTCACCCCCGTGATCGGCTACCCGCCCCCTCCCCTGTCACCCCCGTGATGTGTGCTCCCTCCCCTGTCACCCCCGTGATCTATGCTCCCTCCCCTGTCACCCCCGTGATCTGTGCTCCCTCCCCTGTCACCCCCGTCATGTGCGCTCCCTGACCTGTCACCCCCGTGATGTGCGCTCCCTCACCTGTCACCCCTGTGATGTGCACTCCCTCACCTGTCACCCCCGTGATGTGCGCTCCCTCCCGTCACCCCCATGATGTGTGCTCCCTCCCCTGTAACCCCCGTGATCTGTGCTCCCTCACCTGTCACCCCCGTGATCTGCTGTCCGCTCTCCTTCCACCTCTCACCCCCGTGATCTGTGCTGCGCTCCCTCTCCCACCTCTTACCCTCCCCGATCTGCTGCCTCCTTCATCTCCTGTGATCCTGCTGCCTAGATCCATCCTGTAGGGTAACTATCCCCAATCTCACCTCCCACTCCCCTTCCCCTTCCCCCCATCCTCTGCCGCTCCTGCATCCACTGCGCCCTCTTCCATCCGTCCCCACCCTATCCCAGCCGCCGCCGTCTCACATTCACAGATGCTCCCTTTATATGCCGCTGCCCCTCCATCTGCTGCCGCCCCCATCTGCTGCTCCCCCCCCCATCTGCCGCTGTTTTGATCCATCCTGTAAGTATTGTTCGTGGCTCTTTTCTAACTATCCCCAATCGCATCTCCCACTCCCACTCCCCCCCTTCCTCCCCCACCTGCTTGCCGCTGATCAGCTACGTGATTGGCTGATCAGGTACGTAATTGTTGCTCTAGTTTTTGCTTTTTTTTGTACACTCCAAATAAAAAAACAAAACAAAACAAAACTTGAACAATTAGGTACCTGATCAGCAATCGTCCTGCAGTCATACTCGACTTTGGACAGGACTTCTTTTTTCCATCCCACCTAGTCCCCCCCCTTTTTTTACCCTTGTGAAAAAAAGCTACCTGGTTGAAGTAACAATTTTGTGGTAAAATCAATTTTTTTATTTTCACGGCTCAACAGTAGTTTCTTAAGACATATGGGGTATTAGCGTACTCAGGAATAATTGCACAACAAATTGTATATTGCAATTTTTCCTGTTACCCTTGTGAAAATAAAAAATCTGGGGCTAAACAACATTTTTGTGGTAAGATTTTCATTTTCACGACTCAATGGTATAATATTCTGTGACGCACCTAGGGGTTCAAGGTGCTCAAAAACTAGCTAGATAAATTCCTTGAGCGATCTAGTTTCCAAACAGGGGTCACTTGCAGGAGGTTTCTACTGTTTAGGCACATTAGGGCGGGGCTCTCTAAACGTAAAATAGCATGCGCTAATGATTCCAACCAGTTTTCCAAAAGTCAAATGGCGCTCTTTCCTTTCCGAGCCCTGCCATGCACCCAATCATTAGTTTTCAACCACATATGGGGTATCGGCGTACTCAGGAGAAATTGCAAAACAAATTGTATGGTGCATTTTCTCTTGTTACCCTTGTGAAAATACAAAATTTGGGATTAAAACAACATTTTTGTGGGAAAGTTATGATTTTTTCATTTTCTGGGCTCAACGTTGGAAAATTATGTGACGAACCTGGGGGTTCAAGGTGCTCACCACACATCTGGATAAATTCCTTGAGGGGTTTAGTTTCCATAATGGGATCACTTCTGGGCATTTTCCACTGTTTAGGCATATCAGGAACTCTGAAAATGCAACACTGCATGTGCTTTTGATTCCAGACAATTTTGAGCTCCAAAAAGGCAAATGGTGCTACTTCCATTCTGAGCCCGGCTGTGTGACCTAACAGTAGTTTCCCACAACATTTAGGGTATTGGCGTATTCCGTAGAAATTTAGCAATAAATTGTATGGTGCATTTTCTTTTGTTATCCTTGTTCAAATGCAAAATTTGGGGTTAAAGTAACATTTTTGTGGCAAAAAGTAAAATGCTAATATCTTCCTTCCACATTGCTTTAGTTCATGTGAAGCACCTAAAGGGGTAATAAACTTCTTGTATGTGATTTTGAGCGGTTTGAGGGGTGAAGTTTTTAGAATGGTGTCACTTTAAGGTATTTTCTGTCACATAGGCATCTCAAAGTCACTTCAAATGTGATATGAAAACCCCAAAATCACACAAAGGCTCAGATCTGTGGGGTAGCCGGCGCGGCTCAGCGGCGGCCGGTGTGGATCTGTGGGGCAGCTGGCGCGGCTCTGTGGCGTGGCCGGTGTGGATCTGTGGGGCGGCCGGCACGGCTCTGTGGCGCGGTAGGTGTGGATCTGTGGGGCGGTCGGCGCGGCTCTGTGGCACGGCCGGTGTGGATCTGTGGGGCGGCCGGCGCGGTCAGTGTGGATCTGTGGGGCGGCCGGCGCGGCTCTGTGGCGCGGCCGGTGTGGATCTGTGAGGCGGCCGGCGCGGCTCTGTGGCGTGGCCGGTGTGGATCTGTGGGGCGGCCCGGCGAGGTTCTGAATGGCCGCTTGGTGCTGCCCGGAAAGGCTCTGTGCGGTAGCCTGCGCTGCTGTGTGCTGGTGCTCAAGATATCAGTGGTAAGTTCTTCAAATAATGGCGCCCATAGTTGGCGCATGCGCAGATTGAGCTCTCGCTCAAGCTCCCATCTGCGCAAGCGCCGACTGCGGACGCCATTTCCTTGAAGCCCGGACCTCAGACATCTTCAGAATGGTCAGTGCCCGCAGCGAGCACTAGCACACAGCAGCGCCGGCCGCCCCAGCACACAGAACAACAGCACACAGCAGTGCCGGCCACCCCAGCACAGCTCCGCAGTGAGCATCTGGGCCCCCCTCTGCACTGCCCGTAGCATGGACCTGCTCCACCACCGTCGCTGGCTCCTGTGACCACTGCTCCACCACTGCTGCCCCCTACCGGTAAGACACCGGATTATAAAACGGACCCCAGATTTTTAATTTTTTTTACTTTTTTTAGCTCTAAATTTGGGGTGCGTCTTATAATCCGGTGCGTCTAATAAAACGAAAAATACGGTATATTATATAGAATCATTACAAACAGAGTGATCTATTTCAAGTACTTATTTCTGTTAATGTTGATGATTGTGGCTTGCAGCCAATGAAAACCCAAAATTCATTATCTGAAAAAAATTAGAATAATTACCACAAAACACCTGCAAAGGCTTTCTAAGCGTTTACAATGGTCCCTTAGTCTGGTTCAGTAGGCTACAGACTCATGGGAAAGACTGTTGATTTGACAAAAATGTCCAGAAGGCAGTCATTGACACACTCCACAAGGAGGGTAAGCCACAAAAGGTCATTGCTAAAGAAGCTGGCTGTTCAAAGAGTCCTGTATCCAAGAATATTAATGAAAGGTTGAATGGAAGGAAAAAGTGTGGTGGAAAAGGTGCACAAGCAACCAGGATAACCGCAGCTTTGATACGATTCTTAAGAAAAAGGCCATTCAAAAATTTGGGGGAGATTCACAAGGAGTGGACTGCTGCTGGAGTCAGTGCTTCAAGAGCCACCACACACACAGACGTATAAAGGACATGGGCTACAGCTGTTACATTCCTTGTGTCAAGCCACTCATGACCAATAGACAACTCCAGAAGCTTCTTACCTGGGCCAAGGAGAAAAAGAACTGGACTGTTGGTCAGTGGTCCAAGGTGATGTTTTCACATGAAAGTAAATTTTGCAATTCATTTGGAAATCGCGGTCCCAGAGTCTGGAGGAAGAGTGGAGAGGCCACAATCCAAGCTGCTTGAGGTCTAGTGTGAAGTTTCCACAATCAGTGATGGTCTGGGGAGCCATGTCATCTGCTGGTGTAGCTCCACTGTGTTTTATCAAGACCAAAGTCAGCACAGCCATCTACCAGGAAATTTTAGAGCACTTTATGCTTATGCCGACAAGCTTTTTGATTTTCCAGCAGGACTCAACACCTGTCCACACTGGCAGAAGTACAAATACCTGGTTTAATAACCACAGTATAACTGTGCTTGATTGGCCAGCAAACTCGCCTGACCTAAACCCCATATAGAATCTATGGGGTATTGTCAAGAGGGTAATACAGCAATCCCAATTGATAGGTATAGTTAAGAGCATTAAAATAAATCCTTTATTAATTTTTCTAAAAGAGGAATCCACTCCCTCAAAAAAATTCTCAATTCACAAAGCCTTCACCATGTGTAATCCGTGCGTGCCCGTTTCATGCCGCTTTTAGAATATCATGGTGGAAGCCACTAGTTCAAAAACAACTGAATAAACCAACATAATAAACAAACACAATATGTTTATGCCAGATATGGATTTTTGGTCCAATTTGATAGAAAAAACGAAGGCATAAAAACTAAATAAACCTAACAAAAATTCACCATGTTCTTATAATGGTGCTGACAACGGTCAGATATCGCATTATTGGTACATGTTAGGCATATAGCCAAATTGATTCAAAGACAGTGAACACACTAATTCAAAAAACTAAATAAACCAACAACAAAAAAAAAACAAACACAATATGTTTATGCCAGATATGGATTTTTGGTCCAATTTTGATAGAATAAACTAAGGCATAAAAACTAAATATACCCAACAAAGATTCATCATGTTCTTATAAATGGTACTGACAATGGTCAGATATCACTATTAGATAAGCATGTTAGGCATATAGCCGAATTGGTTCAAAAACAAAAAAACATACCAACGTAATAAACAAACACAAATTAATTATGCCAGAGTACGGACATTGGTCCGACTTATTAGAAAAACTAAGGCATAAAAAACTAAATATACCTAACAGAAAATTGCATCACTTGTTATATGATACTGACAGCGGTCAGATACCACACTTATGAACGAAATGTTAGGCATATAGCAGGAATGGTCTCACCAAATCCTTCCACAGATAGGGGGCAGGCAGTCTCTCCTTTTGGATTCCTGGGTTCAGTATGCTGGTCCGGCATTCACTCTCCCTGTCCAATCAGGAGGTCATAAAACAACAAATTACCTGCCACCCCAAACTCCCGTCCTAACAAGGACGGTCCACATCTAATGCAAGGTTGGACCCCTAGGCTGACCCTGTTACCGTCCCGACGCGTTTCGCGTGTCCTTTGACATCTGTGATATGTGAGGGCTGGCAGTGAGGACCTGGTGTATCTCTAATATGTCCCCTGAGGAGTCAATGTGGACGAAATGCGTCGGGACGGTAACAGGGTCAGCCTAGGGGTCCAACCTTGCATTAGATGTGGACCGTCCTTGTTAGGACGGGAGTTTGGGGTGGCAGGTAATTTGTTGTTTTATGACCTCCTGATTGGACAGGGAGAGTGAATGCCGGACCAGCATACTGAACCCAGGAATCCAAAAGGAGAGACTGCCTGCCCCCTATCTGTGGAAGGATTTGGTGAGACCATTCCTGCTATATGCCTAACATTTCGTTCATAAGTGTGGTATCTGACCGCTGTCAGTATCATATAACAAGTGATGCAATTTTCTGTTAGGTATATTTAGTTTTTTATGCCTTAGTTTTTCTAATAAGTCGGACCAATGTCCGTACTCTGGCATAATTAATTTGTGTTTGTTTATTACGTTGGTATGTTTTTTTGTTTTTGAACCAATTCGGCTATATGCCTAACATGCTTATCTAATAGTGATATCTGACCATTGTCAGTACCATTTATAAGAACATGATGAATCTTTGTTGGGTATATTTAGTTTTTATGCCTTAGTTTATTCTATCAAAATTGGACCAAAAATCCATATCTGGCATAAACATATTGTGTTTGTTTTTTTTTGTTGGTTTATTTAGTTTTTTGAATTAGTGTGTTCACTGTCTTTGAATCAATTTGGCTATATGCCTAACATGTACCAATAATGCGATATCTGACCGTTGTCAGCACCATTATAAGAACATGGTGAATTTTTGTTAGGTTTATTTAGTTTTTATGCCTTCGTTTTTTCTATCAAATTGGACCAAAAATCCATATCTGGCATAAACATATTGTGTTTGTTTATTATGTTGGTTTATTCAGTTGTTTTTGAACTAGTGGCTTCCACCATGATATTCTAAAAGCGGCATGAAACGGGCACGCACGGATTACACATGGTGAAGGCTTTGTGAATTGAGAATTTTTTTGAGGTATTGTCAAGAGGAAAATGAGAGACACCAGACCCAACAATGCAGACGAGCTGAAGGCTGCTATCAAAGCAACCTGGGCTTCCATAACACCTCAGCAGTGCCACAGGCTGATCGCCTCCATGCCATATCACATTGATGCAGTAATTCATGCAAAAGGAGCCCGACCAAGTATTGAGGATTTACTGTACAGACTTTTCAGTAGGCGAATATTTCTGAGTTTCATATAATTTTTTCACTTGGTCTTATATAATATTCTAAATTTTCTGAGATGACTTTTGGGTTTTCATTGGCTGTAAGCCAAAATCATCAACATTAATAGAAATAAACACTTGAAATCGCTCATTCTGTTTGCTTCTAATGACTCTCTATAATATATGCGTTTCCCTTTTTGTATTGAATTATTAAAATAAATTACATTTTTGATGATATTCTAATTTATTGAGATGGACTTGTACAAATGTATAAGAATCACTAGGGTATGTTGAAGCATTCCAGAGTTATTACAACATAAAGTGACACTGGTCAGAATTGAAAAAAATTGGTCTGGTCGTGAAGCTGAAAACTGGCTGGGTGTGAAGGAATTCTAAGGAGTTATGGATGTCCTTTTTATACACCCAGTCAATTAGCAGAAGATACTCATCGCAATTGTTGGTTGAGGCTAAATGAAGGACAGTAATACCCTCTCTATCAGAGGAGGATTTGAATGAGGTATTGACCTCCCCACAATATGTTTCTTTCACGCTAGGTATGGGGGAATACCAGGCGAACGGCGAAAAATTGGGTGGTGAAGAGTGAAACCCTGTGTCTAGGGCAGGGGGAAGATGGTGACTCCTAGTAAAACCTGCTGCTGGCCCCTGGCGTCACTAGATAGGGTCAGCCAGGGCCTAGGTATCCTGATTGATGTATAGGTGCGGAACCTAAGATAATAATAATCTTTATTTCTATAGCGCAAAATAATTCAGCAGCGCTTTACAATTCAGATTAGAATTCACAATCATGTGACTGTAAAGGGTGGAGCTCAGCAGAGAATTTCTGGTAAAGGAGCGGTGTATAATCAATTAAACGCCAGGGGGCATGACAAAGTTAAAAAAATAATCTTGCTTGAACGTGAGTGACATGACTCATTCCCAGCAAAAGGTTCGCCGTCATGACAAACACAAGGTATGTACTGCATTCATCTAAGCATATAAACTCTTTGCTTTTAAGGGAAATACATTAATATTATTTTTTTAACCATGTGAGTGATGTACATTTAAAACACATTGAGGGCAGTTTAATATTTCAAAATGGCATAACAGGTTTCCTTTAAGATATTAGACCCATGGTATGTTAAGGGAAGGGTTAAATTTGCCAGACAGTGTAAATGAGCAATGAGAAATGCTGTTTCTTATTTTGTTCTAATATGTAACCTAGTTAGGTTGTATAATCTTCAATAAAATGAGTTTAAAGAAAAAATAAAAATTAAACAAAAAAAAGACAAATAATTGGTGTCGATGTGTTCAGAAAAAAAATCTGATCTATTAAAATATAAATTAAATTAAACCGATTGGTAAACTAAGTAATGAGAAAAAATTGAAACGTCAGAATTAAAACAAGCCCTAATATAATTACATAGATGGTAACATGACAATGAAAAAATTCTATGGCTCTTGAATGGGGGGTGGAAGATGGGGGGATGAAATCACTGGCGTTCACAGGAGATCAGCATAGCTGCTGTAGAGTGGTGCTAAACAGCAGAAGAGATCGGAGTACATTAAGCCTGCTTTACACCTTACGATCCAGCATACGATATCGTATGTGATCGTAACCGCCCCCATCGTATGTGCGGCACGTTCAATTTGTTGAATGTGCCGCACAAACGATTAACTCCCGTCACACGTACTTACCCGTCCATACGACCTCGCTGTGGGCGGCGAACGTCCACTTCCTGGAGTGGAGGGACGATCGGCATCACAGCGACGTCACGCATCAGCCGGCCAATAGAAGCGGAAGGGCAGAGCTGAGCGGGACGTAAACATCCCGCCCACCTCCTTCCTTCCGCATTGCTGGCCGGGAGCCGCAGGAAGCAGGTAATATCTGTTCATCGTTCCCGGGGTGTCACACACTGCGATGTGTGCTACCCCGGGTACGATGAACAATCTGACGTTCAATTCTAGAGAAATGAACGATGTGCGTGCGATGAACGTTTTACTGATCAATCGCAATCGCACGTAGCTGTCACACACTGCAATGTACCTTACGATGCCGGATGTGCGTCGCTTACGACGTGACCCCGCCGACACATTGTAAGATACATTGCAGCGTGTAAAGCAGGCTTCAGCTTTAAGTCCCCTAAGGGGACTAGTAAACACAAGAAAAAATGTAATTTTTTTTTAAAAATATGAAAAAAAAATAAAAAAACAAAAAACACAAAAGTTCAAATCACCCCCTTTTGCCCCACTGAAAATAAAACAATAAAAAAAACTCAAAACATATCCGGCTTCAGAAATGCCTGATCTATCAAAATATTAAATACATTAATCTGAACAGTAAAAGGCGTAATCAAGTCACAAAAATTTAGTTTTTTTTGTTGGTGAAATATTGCAATAAAATGCAATAACACGTGATCAAAACATCGTATTTACCGCAAAATGGTATAATTAAAAATGTCAAAAATAAGCCTTTACACAGCCCCATATCCCCAAAAATGAAAACGTTAGGGGTCTTGGAAAATGGCGACAAAAGTGAGGCTCTTTTTCTTGACAAATTTCTACATTATTTTCACCACTTAAATAAAAGTAAAACTTTACATATTTGGTATGTACGAACTCGTACCGACCTGGGGAATTATGCTACCAGGTCAGTTTTACCATCTAGTTAACATGGTAAATTAAAAACACGAAAAAACATTGTGGAACTGCACTTTTTTTGCAATTTTACCGCACTTGGATTTTTTTTCCAGTTTTCCAGTATAATATGGAGCAGAATGAATAGTGTAAAGTACAAGTCATCCTGCAAAAATCAAGCCCTCCTATGGCTATAGTGATGGAAAAATGAAAAAGTTACGGCTATTGGAAGAAAGGGAGGAAAAAACTAAAAAGTTGAAATCATTTTTGGCCCATTTGATTGCCAGTTCTAAAGGTGCTGTCTGACCGTGAAATCCATTTTTTTAGCTAAATCTGTGCTTTTATCTTTGTTCTTTCTATCTTCCCGAATTTCACTTCATTTCCACCATTCACTTTATTTACATGCTGCTCTTCCTGGTTCAGAAGCTTCCTGTGCTTTTTTTTTTCTAACCTCACTGGCAGTGCATTACTTATTGTTTTCTTTGAAACATTGGTACCTGCTGATTTCAGGTCTTTCTGTAGCTCTCCACAGATGGTGCTTGGATCTTAGACAACGTTTCTGCTAATTCTTTATACTCCTTTGTCTGAAATATTGCAGGGAGAACCTGGTTGTGGCCGCTTTATGGTGAAGTAATGTTTTTACACTTCTGTATTATGGCCCCAACAATGCTCATCCATATGTTTTGCAACAATATGATTTGCAAAGGTCTTGAGACAGCTCACTGGCTTTACTCACCATGAGATGTTTCTTGTGTGGCACCTTGGTAATGAGACACCTAGTTATAGACCATCAATTGAACCAACTGATATTATTTTTCATTAAGTATCAGGACTGTTTTCTAATTACTGGTAGATTTCAGCTGGTGTCATAACTTTCCATGGCTTTTTGTACCTCTCTTCCTGTATACAATAATTTTTCCCTGTGTCATTTCTCATTATTATACATAACTTAAAGGAGTTGTCCGACATTAGCTTACCAAAAAATTTTGAGTTTATCTGTGCTCTATTGTCATATAAATCACCCCTACATTGTTATTTTTTGTTTTCTATCTTTTGTTCCTCTTGAATTATCCCTTTATTCTCTGCAGCTCTTTGTTTACATTCAGCACAAGCAAACTGACCACTTCCTGTGCAAAACCTCAGTCAGAGCTGGCACCGCCCGGCCTCAGTGTCCAGCCTCGCCCCCTGCCCGCCCTCACTGTCCAGCCTTGCCCCCTGCCTGCCCTCTGCCCGCCCCCTGCACACACATTCCCTGTCAGCATTCTGCCCAGCACCTGACCTGTTATCACTCTAGCAATGGAAATAACAGCCCCCCATCGGGCTCTGCACCACACACACACACACACACACACACACACACACACACACACACACGCACTGAACTCTGCACCCCACATCACATCAGGCTCTGCAACCCTCCCCCCACCCACACACACACAAACACACACACACACACAGCGCTCTGTACCGACCCCCCCCCCTCACCATCGTTCTGTACCGACCCATACCCCTATAGGGAAAACATGTGGGCTACATTCACATGACCATTCCGTTTTTGCGGTCCGCAAAAAATGGTCCATTTTTTCACGGATGCATCCGTGTGTCATCCGTGTGCCTTCCGTTTTTTTTGCGGACCGAAAACTGAAGCAGCAAGAAAGATAAATAGATGAGTAGATATAGAGATGAATAGATAGATATAGAGACAGAGATAGAGGGATGAATGAATGAATGAATAGAGGGATAGATAGACAGATAGATAATGGATAGATGAATATATAGATGAGAAAGACATATAATGTCCCACCCCCCTGCATATTCTAAGCTGGCACCCTTTAGTGACTTTCATGTGGCACTAAAGGGTGCTTAGCCTTGTATTTAGCCAAAAAAATAAATAATTAAAAAAAAACCGACATGGGGTCCCCCCTATGTTTTGTAGCCAGCTAGGGTAAAGCAGACGGCTGCAGCCTGCAGACCATAGCTGGCAGCTTTACCTTGGCTGATAATCCAAAACAGAGGGCACCCCACGCTATTTTAAATTAAATAAATAATTTAAAACAAAAAACATGGGGTCCCCCCCAAATTGGATCACCAGCCGAGGTAAAGCAGACAGCTGGGGTCTGGTAATCTCAGACTAGGGAGGTCCACTGTTATTGGACACTCCCCAGCCTAAAAATAGCAGGCTGCAGCCGCCCCAGAAGTGGCGCATCCATTAGATGTGCCAATGCTGGCGCTTTTCCCCAACTCATCCCATTGCCCTGGTGCGGTGGCAAACGGGGTAATATATGGGGTTGATGCCAGATGTGTAATGTCACCTGGCATCAAGCCTTGGGGTTAGTGATGTCACGCGTCTATCAGATACCTGACACCACCAACCCAGTCACTAATAACAAAAAAATAGACAACAAAAAAAGTCTATTTGAAAAAACACTCCCCACATTCCCTCTCTCACCAATTTATTGAAAAGAACAATCAAATCCGGGTCCGGCGTAATCCAATAAGGGGGGACACATGACTATCCATACCATAGACAATGTCCCCCCAGTCAATGAAGAACAGAATGTTCCCCATTGGCTGGGAGAGCAATGCAGTGACCTGAGCTAACATCAATAGGTCAGCCCAGGTCACTGCAGGGGATGACGAGCGCTGCCAGGAGGTTAGATGAGATCATTACCTGATGTGACGATCTCCTGCAGTCCTGCCATCAGCGCTGTCACTGCCTTCTATGCCCGCCGCGTTCTCAGCAGTATCGCCCGTGACGCACCGCTAGTGACGTGAGAACGAAGCGGGCATAGGCGGCAGTGACAGCGGTGACAGGAATGAAGAGGAGATAGTCACCGCAGGTAATGATGTCGTCTAACCTCCTGGCAGCAGCGTTCGTCAGCCCCGCGGCAGCCAGCACTGCAGGGTGAGAATCTGCATGCGGGCAGACACACACTGCAATGAAGGCAGCCGCGGGGCTGGAGCGGGACACAGACTGCACGGGCACTCCTACTATCCTGAGCAGGGGGCCCGGTGCTGGCGGTGACACCATGGGTGGGGAGAGTACGGGGTGCGGGGGATGTGTGGGAGGGTGCAGGGAAGGGGGGGCGGGGACTCCACGCACTGTACAGCCCATCGGGGCGGCAACAAACTGTTCCAGATTTGCATGTCAACATGGTCCTGCCCATGTTGACATGAAATGACCGGAAGCAGCAAAATCGCGGCAGGAGCAGTCACATGACCACTCTGAGCCGGGGGAGAGGGGCTGACAGCAGAGCAGGTAAGTGCTCACTATCTACTTACCTGCCCCAATGTAGCCCAATAGGGTAATAATAAAAAAAGTCAAAATAAGCCGGATAACCCCTTTAATTTATGGACATCTATGGTTTGTTTGCCTATGTGGAGTGAGTGGGTTGTTACTGACCTCTGGTGAGAAATTCATGTCAATAGCACCTTATATTTACTTTGAAAACTGGTGAAGTATACATTACTTAATTTCACCCACTGTATGTGTATACCGTATTTTTCGGACCATGAGATGCACCCTGGTTTTAGAGGAGGAAAATAAAATTTTAAGCAAAAAATGTGGTCATGACACACGTATGGGTCGAGTATCTCCTACTGACACTGTTATGGGGGTAATGTCCCCAAATTCTCTACTAAGGTACCCCTCCCTGGTAATGATCCTCCTGCCTTGTAGATGATCCCCATCCTTGTATATATGTACCCCATCCTGGCATGTATTCCCATCCTGCTATATACCACCATCATGGTATATATTCCCTATAGTAGGATGGGAATATATACCATCGTGCTACATAACGCCATCCTGGTATAAGCCCTTATCCTGCTATATACCTCCATCCATCCTGCTAGATACCCCTATCCATCCTGCTATATACCCCCATCCATGCTAGTATGTGGCCACATCCTGTTATATGGCTTGTATCCTGTGGCACACAAGAAAAATAAACGTTTATGCTCCCCTTTCCTTGCTCCATGCAGCATCGCTCCTCCTCCTGTCAGTGCCGGCAGCAGCACCGCTGGAGTGTGAATCCAGCACCGTTGTCTGCAGCATTGCTTGTCCTCCTGTCTGCCTGTCAGCTGACCTGTGTGGAGACAAGCGGTGCGCATAGGGATGACGTCATCGCTGTGCTCACCGCTCTCTACGCAGATCAGCTGGCCGGCAGACAGGAGGAGATTGCGATGCTGCAGGGATCGTGGTCGGTGAGTATACTTATTCACTGCACCCCGCGCTGATGATGATGCACGGGGTGCAGTTACTATAGCCGCACATGATCACACCAGGCTGTAGTTGCCAGGGGTGATCACGTGGGCCGGCTGTTAATTATGCGCACACACCCCGCCAATCATCCTGCCCACCTGTCAACGCCGGCTTCAGCGCTGAGGGATGATGGGCGGGAGGATGAGCGTGCATATGAAATGAGCGGGCCCATGTGGTCACGGCAGGCGCTGCTACAGCCTGCTCATGCCACCGATGACCTGCTCCACCGCAGCACCCTCATTCCCAGCAGCCATATTCAGACTATAAGACGCACCCTCCACTTTCCCCCAACATTTCGGGGGGGGGGAAAGTGCATCTTATAGTCCGAAAAATACGGTATGTACATGTTTGAAATTTTGTGTATAGATACTGTATATCTATAGATATATCTTTACACTTATAAATCTGGCCAGAGTACACCTCTGATAATGCAGTGACAGCCGGTAATTGAGTAATAGTGGTTTCTACTCACCTGGGTAGTCATATGTAGGAATTTCCACTTTAAACCACTCATCATCCCCCATATATGTATCTGTAGTATTACTATCAATCAAATCTTCCCCCTGAAAGAAATATTGTAAAAGTCACAGAAAGATGGAGATGTCACATCTATGATCAGCTCTAATCCTGCCATCTCCACCGCTCTCATTACACAAGTATAAAACATATAATACTGGAGGATAACACAAGACTGAGCACAAGACCTTCACAGCAGTCTACACATCATAGGGAGATTTCATGGCACCTTCTCTCCATCTACCTGATGATCCTGAGGAACATCGGGATCTTCTTGTTTACAGTCCTGTGGGAGAAGAGGACGGGGACATCTCTCTGGTGTTGTCCTCTTACTGGATAGAACTGGAGGAGACACATACAGGGACTGAATTCATTCCTTACATACAGATAATTATAGGCCGTGTGTATTTAGTCCTGTCTATTACCTGGTGATGTGAAGGGCTGAGGAACCTCGATCTTGACATCCTTGTACAGGTCTTTGTGTTCTTCAAAATACTCCCACTCCTCCATGGAGAAATAGACGGAGACGTCCTGACACCTTATAGGAACCTGACACATACAATGATACAGTCATCCCCCGAACCCTTCCTAGCGTTACTGTAGAATGTCCCAGCAGGCAATGCAATTCTATGGATTCATGAAAATAATAAGAGAGTATTCAGATGCAATCTGTGTGCTGTAAAGTTTCAGCCACTCCAACTAACACTGAAGGTAAAATTTGACAAACTTCCCGAACTGTGATGACAGTCTGATCAAAAACACTGATAAAACCAGGATAGCTTTTTTGGCGTACATCTTTATGACCTCTTATTGTACATTTAAGGCAGGGGTCACGGTAATGTATGGCATCCAAAGGGAGAGAATCCGATGCGATAAGCTAGTGACACTCGGCTCAATCTCTGCTGTGAGCTAGGGCCGAGTGTCGTCTACTGTGCTCCAATTTTCTCACATATGAGAACCAGAGCACAGGTGAGCAAAAATGGACAGATTAATCTCTTCATCTGCTCCATTGTCTGTCTATGCGTATATCCGGAATGACATTCGATGTTTCACACGCACCCATAGACTTGTATGATGCCTAAAGCCTGCTTTACACCTTGCAATTAAGCATACGATATCGTATGCGATGTGACACGCCCCCATCGTATGTGCGGCACGTTCAATTTGTTGAATGTGTCGCACAAACGAATAACCCCCAGTCACACATGCTTATCCTTCCATACGATCTCGCTGTGGGCGGCGAACATCCACTTCATGGAGTGGGAGAGACGTTCGGCGTCACAGCGACGTCACGCGGCAGCCGGCCAATAGAAGCGGAGGGGCGGAGATGAGCAAGACGTAAACATCCCGCCCACCTTCTTCCTTCCGCATTGCCGGCGGGAGCAGCAGGACGTAGGTAAGATCTGTTCATCGTTCCTGGGGTGTCACACACTGCGATGTGTGCTACCCCGGGTATGATGAACAACCTGACGTTCAATTTTTAGGAAATGAACGACGTGCGTGCGATGAACGTTTGACCGTTCAATCGCAATCGCACGTAGCTGTTACATGCTACAATGTAACTTACGATGCCGAATGTGCGTCACTTACAAGGTGACCCCGCCGACACATCGTAAGATATATTGTAGCGTGTAAAGCAGCCTTAACAGAGCATTCTGTGATTATTTTTCCTCATGCTGATTAGCGGGACATACTAAAAAGAATGATGAAAAGGAATAACTAAAAAGAATGAGGGTAATAACTTATTAGGTGTATATTATGTAGATGTATAAAAGGTTTCTTGGGCAAGTTAGACATGGAATGAACATGAAATATCTGTAGATAATAGGAAAATGAACGCATATGGCATATAACCAGGTGTATATTATGTTACCTGAGCATTATAGGTGTGGAATGATCATGAAATATCTGTAGATAATAGGAGAATGAATGCATATGGCATATAACCAGGTGTATATTATGTTACCTGAGCATTATAGGTGTGGAATGATCGTGAAATATCTGTAGATAATAGGAAAATGAACGCATATGCCATATAACCAGGTGTATATTATGTTACCTGAGCATTATAGGTGTGGAATGATCATGAAATATCTGTAGATAATAGGAGAATGAATGCATATGGCATATAACCAGGTGTATATTATGTTACCTGAGCATTATAGGTGTGGAATGATCATGAAATATCTGTAGATAATAGGAGAATGAACACTTATGGCATATAACCAGGTGTATATTATGTTACCTGAGCATTATAGGTGTGGAATGATTATGAAATATCTGTAGATAATAGGAGAATGAATGCATATGGCATATAACCAGGTGTATATTATGTTACCTGAACATTATAGGTGTAGAATGATCATGAAATATCTGTAGATAATAGGAGAATGAGCGCATATGCCATATAACCAGGTGTATATTATGTTACCTGAGCATTATAGGTGTGGAATGATTATGAAATATCTGTAGATAATAGGAGAATGAATGCATATGGCATATAACCAGGTGTATATTATGTTACCTGAGCATTATAGGTGTGGAATGATCATGAAATATCTGTAGATAATAGGAGAATGAACACATATGGCATATAACCAGGTGTATATTATGTTACCTGAGCATTATAGGTGTGGAATGATTATGAAATATCTGTAGATAATAGGAGAATGAACACATATGCCATATAACCAGGTGTATATTATGTTACCTGAGCATTATAGGTGTGGAATGATCATGAAATACCGATAGATAATAGAATGAATGCATATGGCATATAACCAGGTGTATATTATGTTACCTGAGCATTATAGGTGTGGAATGATCATAACATATCTGTAGATAATAGGAGAATGAACACATATGGCATATAACCAGGTATATATTATGTTACCTGAGCATTATAGGTATGGAATGATTATGAAATATCTGTAGATAATAGGAGAATGAGCGCATATGGCATATAACCAGGTGTATATTATGTTACCTGAGCATTATAGGTGTGGAATGATCATGAAATATCTGTAGATAATAGGAGAATGAAGGCATATGGCATATAACCAATGTGTATATTACGTTACCTGAGCATTATAGGTGTGGAATGATCATGAAATATCTGTAGATAATAGGAGAATGAGCGCATATGCCATATAACCAGGTGTATATTATGTTACCTGAGCATTATAGGTGTGGAATGATAATGAAATATCTGTAGATAATAGGAGAATGAACGCATATGGCATATAACCAGGGGTATATTATGTTACCTGAGCATTATAGGTGTGGAATGATCAGGAAATATCTGTACATAATAGGAGAATGAACGCATATGGCATATAACCAGGTGTATATTATGTTACCTGAGCATTATAGGTGTGGAATGATCATGAAATATCTGTAGATAATAGGAGAATGAATGCATATGGCATATAACAGGGGTATATTATGTTACCTGAGCATTATAGGTGTGGAATGATCAGGAAATATCTGTAGATAATAGGAGAATGAATGCATATGGCATATAACCAGGTGTATATTATGTTACCTGAGCATTATAGGTGTGGAATGATAATGAAATATCTGTAGATAATAGGAGAATGAACGCATATGGCATATAACCAGGGGTATATTATGTTACCTGAGCATTATAGGTGTGGAATGATCATGAAATACCTATAGATAATAGGAGAATGAATGCATATGCCATATAACCAGGTGTATATTATGTTACCTGAGCATTATAGGTGTGGAATGATAATGAAATATCTGTAGATAATAGGAGAATGAACGCATATGGCATATAACCAGGGGTATATTATGTTACCTGAGCATTATAGGTGTGGAATGATCATGAAATACCTATAGATAATAGGAGAATGAGCGCATATGCCATATAACCAGGTGTATATTATGTTACCTGAGCATTATAGGTGTGGAATGATCATGAAATATCTGTAGATAATAGGAGAATGAATGCATATGGCATATAACCAGGTGTATATTATGTTACCTGAGCATTATAGGTGTGGAATGATTATGAAATATCTGTAGATAATAGGAGAATGAATGCATATGGCATATAACCAGGTGTATATTATGTTACCTGAGCATTATAGGTGAGGAATGATCATGAAATATCTGTAGATAATAGGAGAATGAATGCATATGGCATATAACCAGGTGTATATTATGTTACCTGAGCATTATAGGTGTGGAATGATCATGAAATATCTGTAGATAATAGGAGAATGAATGCATATGGCATATAACCAGGTGTATATTATGTTACCTGAGCATTATAGGTGTGAAATGATCATGAAATATCTGTAGATAATAGGAGAATGAATGCATATGCCATATAACCAGGTGTATATTATGTTACCTGAGCATTATAGGTGTGGAATGATTATGAAATATCTGTAGATAATAGGAGAATGAGCGCATATGGCATATAACCAGGTGTATATTATGTTACCTGAGCATTATAGGTGTGGAATGATCATGAAATACCTATAGATAATAGAATGAATGCATATGGCATATAACCAGGGGTATATTATGTTACCTGAGCATTATAGGTGTGGAATGATCATGAAATATCTGTAGATAATAGGAGAATGAACACATATGGCATATAACCAGGGGTATATTATGTTACCTGAGCATTATAGGTGTGGAATGATCATGAAATACCTATAGATAATAGAATGAATGCATATGGCATATAACCAGGGGTATATTATGTTACCTGAGCATTATAGGTGTGGAATGATCATGAAATATCTGTAGATAATAGGAGAATGAATGCATATGGCATATAACCAGGTGTATGTTATGTTACCTGAGCATTATAGGTGTGGAATGATCATGAAATATCTGTAGATAATAGGAGAATGAAGACATATGGCATATAACCAGGTGTATATTATGTTACCTGAGCATTATAGGTGTGGAATGATTATGAAATATCTGTAGATAATAGGAGAATGAGCGCATATGGCATATAACCAGGTGTATATTATGTTACCTGAGCATTATAGGTGTGGAATGATCATGAAATATCTGTAGATAATAGGAGAATGAATGCATATGGCATATAACCAGGTGTATATTATGTTACCTGAGCATTATAGGTGTGGAATGATTATGAAATATCTGTAGATAATAGGAGAATGAGCGCATATGCCATATAACCAGGTGTATATTATGTTACCTGAGCATTATAGGTGTGGAATGATTATGAAATATCTGTAGATAATAGGAGAATGAGCGCATATCCCATATAACCAGGTGTATATTATGTTACCTGAGCATTATAGGTGTGGAATGATTATGAAATATCTGTAGATAATTGGAAAATGAACACATATGGCATATAACCAGGTGTATATTATGTTACCTGAGCATTATAGGTGTGGATTGATCATGAAATATCTGTAGATAATAGGAGAATGAGCGCATATGCCATATAACCAGGTGTATATTATGTTACCTGAGCATTATAGGTGTGGAATGATCATGAAATACCTATAGATAATAGAATGAATGCATATGGCATATAACCAGGTGTGTATTATGTTACCTGAGCATTATAGGTGTGGAATGATTATGAAATATCTGTAGATAATAGGAGAATGAATGCATATGGCATATAACCAGGTGTATATTATGTTACCTGAGCATTATAGGTGTGGAATGATTATGAAATATCTGTAGATAATAGGAGAATGAATGCATATGGCATATAACCAGGTGTATATTATGTTACCTGAGCATTATAGGTGTGGAATGATCATGAAATACCTATAGATAATAGGAGAATGAATGCATATGGCATATAACCAGGTGTATATTATGTTACCTGAGCATTATAGGTGTGGAATGATCATGAAATATCTGTAGATAATAGGAGAATGATCATTCCACACCTATAATGCTCAGTTAACATAATATACACCTGGTTATATGCCATATGCATTCATTCTCCTATTATCTATAGGTATTTCATGATCATTCCACACCTATAATGCTCAGGTAACATAATATACACCTGGTTATATGCCATATGCATTCATTCTCCTATTATCTACAGATATTTCATAATCATTCCACACCTATAATGCTCAGGTAACATAATATACACCTGGTTATATGCCATATGCATTCATTTTCGTATTATCTACAGATATTTCATAATCATTCCACACCTATAATGCTCAGGTAACATAATATACACCTGGTTATATGCCATATGTGTTCATTCTCCTATTATCTATAGGTATTTCATGATCATTCCACACCTATAATGCTCAGGTAACATAATATACACCTGGTTATATGCCATATGCATTCATTCTCCTATTATCTACAGATATTTCATGATCATTCCACACCTATAATGCTCAGGTAACATAATATACACCTGGTTATATGCCATATGCATTCATTCTCCTATTATCTACAGATATTTCATGATCATTCCACACCTATAATGCTCAGGTAACATAATATACACCTGGTTATATGCCATATGCATTCATTCTCCTATTATCTACAGATATTTCATGATCATTCCACACCTATAATGCTCAGGTAATGTAATATACACCTGGTTATATGCCATATGCAATCATTCTCCTATTATCTACAGATATTTCATACTCATTCCACACCTATAATGCTCAGGTAACATAATATACACCTGGTTATATGCCATATGCATTCATTCTCCTATTATCTACAGATATTTCATAATCATTCCACACCTATAATGCTCAGGTAACATAATATACACCTGGTTATATGCCATATGCGCTCATTCTCCTATTATCTACAGATATTTCATGATCATTCCACACCTATAATGCTCAGGTAACATAATATACACCTGGTTATATGCCATATGCCTTCATTCTCCTATTATCTACAGATATTTCATGGTC
Source organism: Anomaloglossus baeobatrachus (assembly GCF_048569485.1). NCBI lineage: Eukaryota > Metazoa > Chordata > Amphibia > Anura > Aromobatidae > Anomaloglossus > Anomaloglossus baeobatrachus. The sequence continues at coordinate 558,647,135 of NC_134357.1, forward strand.
ATTCCACACCTATAATGCTCAGGTAACATAATATACACCTGGTTATATGCCATATGCATTCATTCTCCTATTATCTTTAGGTATTTCATGATCATTCCACACCTATAATGCTCAGGTAACATAATATACACCTGGTTATATGCCATATGCATTCATTCTCCTATTATCTACAGATATTTCATGTTCATTCCACACCTATAATGCTCAGGTAACATAATATACACCTGGTTATATGCCATATGCATTCATTCTCCTATTATCTTTAGGTATTTCATGATCATTCCACACCTATAATGCTCAGGTAACATAATATACACCTGGTTATATGCCATATGCGTTCATTCTCCTATTATCTACAGATATTTCATGATCATTCCACACCTATAATGCTCAGGTAACATAATATACACCTGGTTATATGCCATATGCCTTCATTCTCCTATTATCTACAGATATTTCATAATCATTCCACACCTATAATGCTCAGGTAACATAATATACACCTGGTTATATGCCATATGCATTCATTCTCCTATTATCTACAGATATTTCATAATCATTCCACACCTATAATGCTCAGGTAACGTAATATACACCTGGTTATATGCCATATGCATTCATTCTCCTATTATCTACAGATATTTCATAATCATTCCACACCTATAATGCTCAGGTAACATAATATACACCTGGTTATATGGCATATGCATTCATTCTCCTATTATCTACAGATATTTCATAATCATTCCACACCTATAATGCTCAGGTAACATAATATACACCTGGTTATATGCTATATGTGTTCATTCTCCTATTATCTACAGATATTTCATAATCATTCCACACCTATAATGCTCAGGTAACGTAATATACACCTGGTTATATGCCATATGCATTCATTCTCCTATTATCTACAGATATTTCATAATCATTCCACACCTATAATGCTCAGGTAACATAATATACACCTGGTTATATGCTATATGTGTTCATTCTCCTATTATCTACAGATATTTCATGTTCATTCCACACCTATAATGCTCAGGTAACATAATATACACCTGGTTATATGCCATATGCATTCATTCTCCTATTATCTACAGATATTTCATGATCATTCCACACCTATAATGCTCAGGTAACATAATATACACCTGGCTATATGCCATATGCGTTCATTCTCCTATTATCTACAGATATTCATACCTCCCAACCGTCCCGGATACAGCGGGACAGTCCCTCTTCTGAGCCTTTGATCCCGGGTCCCGCCCGTGAGGCTGTTTATCCCGGGCTCCACCCACCCACTGTAGCCCCGCCTCGCTGTTTCTCCCTTCTATTCATTACAGAGCCGACCGCGCACCTACTCCTGTGACTGCTGCTGAGGTATGAATCACCCCCTGCAGCAGAGCGACCCCTCCCTGCAGCAGAGCGATCCCCCCTCCCCCAGAGCCGACCCCCCCAGTCCTGGAGCCTGCGTTTGTCTGCAGCTGTTCTCTCTGATTCCCCGTGTGCGGCTTCTCACTGCTGCAGACACGCGGGGAGTCAGGACGCTGAGGAGACCGTGCAATCAGCACTTCTCTCTCCTGCAGATAGCAGTGACAATAACCTATGCAGAGTGACATCTGCAGGCTTCTATTACCGATCAGTGGTCTCCTGCCTGTGGAGCAGAGCTGCTGGGTCCTAGCTTCCCAACAGGTTCAGCTCTGCTTTATCCTGGCTCCTCTACCAGTTAAAGGGAACCTGTCAGCAGAAATTTCACAATAAAAGTAAAAGATTCCCCTCTGCAGCTCCTGGGCTGCTTCTAGAAAGGTTCCTGTTGCTATTGTGCCCCCTTTGAGACCTACAAAAATACTTTATGAAGTCTTACCTTTTTGTATGCAAATGTGTTTTTATGGTCACGGGGGCGGGCTGTCTGGCGTCCGTTATTCCCCCTCCTGCCGCTTTACGCAGTCCCCCATTACTCATTTACATACACAAGGACGCCTTCCTCATGTAACTGTCCTCCCGAAGTTTTGCGCATGTGAACGCTTTTTCAGGTGATTGCGCAGGCACGAGATTATGGGCGGCGCTGTGATTGTCATCAGCAGCGTTAACCAAGTACCCGCCCATAATCTCGTGCCCGCACTTTTCCCTCTGACTCCACCGTTATGCGCAAGTGCTGGCCATATGAACCATGTTACCTATTACCGCTTGCACGAGATTATGGGCGGGTACTTGGATGACTTTGCTGATGACAATCACAGCGCCGCCCATAATCTCGCGCCCACGGTAATAGGTAACATGGTTCATATGGACAGTGCTTGCGCATAACGGTGGAGGCAGAGTGAGAAGCGCGGGCACGAGATTATGGGCGGGTACTTGGATGACGCTGCTGATGACAATCACAGCGCCGCCCATAATCTCGCGCCCATGGTAATAGGTAACGTGGTTCATATGGCCAGTGCTTGCGCATAACGGTGGAGGCAGAGTGAGAAGCGCGGGCACGAGATTATGGGCAGGTACTTGGATGACGCTGCTGATGACAATCACAGCGCCGCCCATAATCTCGCGCCCATGGTAATAGGTAACGTGGTTCATATGGCCAGTGCTTGCGCATAACGGTGGAGGCAGAGTGAGAAGCGCGGGCACGAGATTATGGGCAGGTACTTGGATGACGCTGCTGATGACAATCACAGCGCCGCCCATAATCTCGCGCCTGCGCAATCACCTCAAAAGCGTTCACACTTTGCACAGTGCTCAGTCCCGCGAGAGTGGCACTGGGCATGCACAAAACTTCAGGAGGACAGTTACATGAGGAAGGCGTCCTCATGTATGGAAATGAGCAATGGGGGACGGCGTACAACGGCAGGAGGGGGAATAACGGACGCCAGGCAGCCCGCCCCCGTGACCATAAAAACAGATTTGCATACAAAAAGGTAAGACTTCATAAAGTATTATTTTAAGTCTCAAAGGGGGCACAATAACAACAGGAACCTTTCCAGAATTCATCCCAGGAGCTGCAGAGGGGAATCTTTTATTTTTTTTGCTAAATTTCTGGTGACAGTTTCCCTTTAAAGGGAACCTATCAGGTGCAATCTGCACTCAGAGCCAGGAGCAGTTCTGGGTATATATTGCTAATCCCTGCCTAACTGTCCCTGTATACACTAGCATAGATAAAGGCATCTATAGAAAAAGTATTTTTAAAGAGCTTATATCTTATGCTAATTAGCGCGGGGACTAGTCCCAAGGGCGTTACTTCACTTGGCTAGTCGGCTCACATAGCGTGTTAGTACTCACACAGGGGCGTAATAACATGCTAACATGCTATGCGAGCCGACTAGCCAAGTGAAGTAACGCCCTTGTGACTAGTCCCCGCGCTCATTAGCATAAGATATAAGATCTTTAAAAATATTTGTTCTTGATCTCTTTATCTATGCTAGTGTATACAGGGACGGTTAGGCAGGGATTAGCAATATGTACCCAGAACTGCTCCTGGCTCTGAGTGCAGATTGCACCTGACAGGTTCACTTTAAAGGGAACCTGTCACCAGATTTGGGGCCTATAAGCTGCGGCCACCACCAGCGGGATCTTATGTACACATTCTAACATGCTGCATACCTCCCAACCGTCCCGGATACAGCGGGACTTTCACGCTTTACGTTGTTTGTCCCGTTGCCACGGGCGGGACGGCCGGCTCCCGGGCTCCGCCCACCCACTCTCTCTCCGCCTCCCTGCTTTTCCCTCCTACCATCCTAGTAGACGTGGCATAGAGAGGAGCGCTGCCTGTGCTGCTGCTGGTACAGTAAACTAATCTCCCCAGCGCTGATTTCCCTCCCTCCCCCCTCACCCCTGGCCGGAGCCTGTCTGTGCGGTCGGCTGGCCGCCTGTCTGTGCGGTCGGCCCGCCACCTGTCTGTGCGGGCGCCCCCCTGCCGCCTGTCTGTGCGGGCGCCCCCCGCCGCCTGTCTGTGCGGGCGGCCCGCCGCCTCATTCTGCGGGCGGCCGGCCGCCTCTCTCTGCGGGCGGCTGGCCGCCTCTCTGTGCGGGCGGCCCGCCGCCTGTCTGTGAAGGCGGCCGGCCGCCTGTCTGTGAAGGCGACCGGCCGCCTCACTGTGGCTGCCTGCGTGTCCGTGCTGGAGGCCCGCCGGCTGCCTGCGTGTCCGTGCTGGAGGCCCGCCGGCTGCCTGCGTGTCCGTGCTGGAGGCCCGCCGGCTGCCTGCGTGTCCGTGCTGGAGGCCCGCCGGCTGCCTGCGTGTCCGTGCTGGAGGCCCGCCGGCTGCCTGCGTGTCCGTGCTGGAGGCCCGCCGGCTGCCTGCGTGTCCGTGCTGGAGGCCCGCCGGCTGCCTGCGTGTCCGTGCTGGAGGCCCGCCGGCTGCCTGCGTGTCCGTGCTGGAGGCCCGCCGGCTGCCTGCGTGTCCGTGCTGGAGGCCCGCCGGCTGCCTGCGTGTCCGTGCTGGAGGCCCGCCGGCTGCCTGCGTGTCCGTGCTGGAGGCCCGCCGGCTGCCTGCGTGTTTGTGCTGAATGGGTGTGGATGGGGAGTGGATATGGGCGTGACTGTGAAATGGGTGTGGTTAGGGGGGCGTGGCCTAAAAATTTGCCGCGGCGCCGCAAACTTTGTCCCTCTTTTCCTTCTTTAAAAGTTGGGAGGTATGGATATTTCATGTTCATTCCATGTCTAACTTGCCTAAGAAACCTTTTATACATCTATATAATATACACCTAATAAGTTATTATCTTCATTCTTTTTATTTATTCCTTTTCATCATTCTTTTTAGTATGTCCCCTGATTAGCGATGTGGAAAATTGCAGATCTGACCGGCATCATTGATTCACATTGGTCCGAGTGTAATGCGAGATTTATACACTCATGTGAGCGAGCCCCAATATGCATAAATAATAGCCGATATGCTGCCTGTCTTATATGCCCCCAAAATATGTTAATAGAAATCAATCGGTTGCATTATATGGACCCCAAAATGCCGAGAAAACACAACTCAACCTGTGGTTAAAAAAAACTGAAATAGCTATATGGGAGGGAAAGAAAACAGATCACAGCTATAGAAATGAGGAAGGCAGAAGTCAAAATAGTCTGTGCCAAAGGGGTTAATGTGTCCTGCGCCCAGTAATAGGGAATCTTCACATACCTTCACCTGCAGAGCCGCACACTAGATATATTGTCTCTTCTAAAATGGAGCTGATTCTGTCAAGACATGATGTCACAGGAAGGGGAGGGGGAGAGGCGTCCTCCAGAGCAGACTGAGCTGACATCAACAGTTATATGCTGAGGCTGCTGGAGATGAGATGAGGCTGCAGACATTACATTGAGAGGACTGAGGGGCTGCGGACATTACACTGAGAGGACTGAGGGGCTGCGGACATTACACTGAGAGGACTGAGGGGCTGCGGACATTACACTGAGAGGACTGAGGGGCTGCGGACATTACATTGAGAGGACTGAGGGGCTGCGGACATTACACTGAGAGGACTGAGGGGCTGCGGACATTACACTGAGAGGACTGAGGGGCTGCGGACATTACACTGAGAAGACTGAGGGGCTGCGGACATTACACTGAGAGGACTGAGGGGATGCTGACATTACACTGAGAGGACTGAGGGGCTGCGGACATTACACTGAGAGGACTGAGGGGCTGCGGAGATTACACTGAGAGGACTGAGGGGCTGCGGAGATTATACTGAGAGGACTGAGGGGCTGCGGACATTACACTGAGAGGACTGAGGGGCTGCGGACGTTACACTGAGAGGACTGAGGGGCTGCGGACATTACACTGAGAGGACTGAGGGGCTGCGGACATTACACTGAGAGGACTGAGGGGCTGCGGACATTACACTGAGAGGACTGAGGGGCTGCGGACATTACATTGAGAGGACTGAGGGGCTGCGGACATTACACTGAGAGGACTGAGGGGCTGCGGACATTACACTGAGAGGACTGAGGGGCTGCGGACATTACACTGAGAGGACTGAGGGGCTGCGGACATTACACTGAGAGGACTGAGGGGCTGCGGAGATTATACTGAGAGGACTGAGGGGCTGCGGACATTACACTGAGAGGACTGAGGGGCTGCGGACGTTACACTGAGAGGACTGAGGGGCTGCAGACATTACACTGAAAGGACTGAGGGGCTGCGGACATTACACTGAGAGGACTGAGGGGCTGCGGACATTACACTGAGAGGACTGAGGGGCTGCGGACATTACATTGAGAGGACTGAGGGGCTGCGGACATTACACTGAGAGGACTGAGGGGCTGCGGACATTACACTGAGAGGACTGAGGGGCTGCGGACATTACACTGAGAGGACTGAGGGGCTGCGGACATTACACTGAGAGGACTGAGGGGCTGCGGACATTACATTGAGAGGACTGAGGGGCTGCGGACATTACACTGAGAGGACTGAGGGGCTGCGGACATTACACTGAGAGGACTGAGGGGCTGCGGACATTACATTGAGAGGACTGAGGGGCTGCGGACATTACATTGAGAGGACTGAGGGGCTGCGGACATTACACTGAGAGGACTGAGGGGCTGCGGACATTACACTGAGAGGACTGAGGGGATGCGGACGTTACACTGAGAGGACTGAGGGGCTGCGGACATTACACTGAGAGGACTGAGGGGCTGCGGACATTACATTGAGAGGACTGAGGGGCTGCGGACATTACATTGAGAGGACTGAGGGGCTGCGGACATTACACTGAGAGGACTGAGGGGCTGCGGACATTACACTGAGAGGACTGAGGGGCTGCGGACATTACACTGAGAGGACTGAGGGGCTGCGGACATTACACTGAGAGGACTGAGGGGCTGCGGACATTACATTGAGAGGACTGAGGGGCTGCGGACATTACATTGAGAGGACTGAGGGGCTGCGGACATTACACTGAGAGGACTGAGGGGCTGCGGACATTACACTGAGAGGACTGAGGGGCTGCGGACATTACACTGAGAGGACTGAGGGGCTGCGGAGATTACACTGAGAGGACTGAGGGGCTGCGGAGATTATACTGAGAGGACTGAGGGGCTGCGGACATTACACTGAGAGGACTGAGGGGCTGCGGACGTTACACTGAGAGGACTGAGGGGCTGCGGACGTTACACTGAGAGGACTGAGGGGCTGCGGACGTTACACTGAGAGGACTGAGGGGCTGCGGACGTTACACTGAGAGGACTGAGGGGCTGCGGACGTTACACTGAGAGTACTGAGGGGCTGCGGACGTTACACTGAGAGGACTGAGGGGCTGCGGACGTTACAGTGAGAGGACTGAGGGGCTGCAGACATTGCACTGAGAGGACTGAGGGGCTACAGACATTGCACTGAGAGGACTGAGGGGCTGCAGACATTGCACTGAGAGGACTGAGGGGCTGCGGACATTAGACTGAAAGGACCGAGGGGCTGCGGACGTTACACTGGGAGGACTGAGGGGCTGCGGACGTTACACTGAGAGGACTGAGGGGCTACGGACGTTACACTGAGAGGACTGGGGGTTGCGGACATTACACTGAGAAGACTGAGGGGCTGCGGACGTTACACTGAGAGGACTGGGGGTTGCGGACATTACACTGAGAAGACTGAGGGGCTGAGAAAAAGGCAACTTCAAACTGCTTTGTTGTCTTCTTATAGCTTTTCCTGCTTTGTGGGCCTCCAACATTTTCATTTTCAGAGTGCTAGACAGCTGCTTAGAAAAAGACATGGTTGCTTTTTTTGGCACAAGTTTAGAGGTGGCTGGATTTTTATAAAGCTGTGATATTTGCATCACCTGGCCTTTCCAAAATATGATAGGGAACAAGTCATAACCCTAAAAGGATAATTAAGGTCTGAAATCTTGGTCCACGTTATTTCAGCACACAAATCTCCAAGGATGTCCAAACTTTTGCATCAGCTCATTTTCCTTTATGTAATTTTTAAAATGTAAAAGATGCAAAAATTTTTTTGCCTAAAATATGCAGAAAATGTGTCATCTATAACGTTATGCCTTTTAGAGATCATCTTCAACTACCTTAACTGTTCACAATCACTGTAATTTTGACCAGGGTTTCCCAATGTTTTGCATGCCACTGTATATTGGGGGTTGGACAGGAAAAGGGTGATTTTATATGCATGGGGTTGCATGGGGAAAGTGGTGATTTTGTATGTGGGGGGGCCATGCAGGAAAAGCGGTGATGTTAATTGCATAGGTACCATGGGAAAGAGGGTGATGTGATGTGCATGGGGCTGCACGCCAGGAAGGGTGAGGATTACTGGCATGGGGCTGTATGAGAAAATGGTTTATGCTACATGCGTGGGTCTGTGTGTAGGGAACGGTGAAGGTGAAGTTATGTGTGCGTGACTGCATGCTAGGGAGGGTTAGGAATACTTGCATGGGGCTGCGTGAGAAAGGGCTTGATGTTACATTCGTGGGTGTCACACCTAGCGTGACCTACTGGGAGAGTGACTTGGCGGTGGGGGCCCTGCACTTACTCTCAAGCTAAGGGGGTGCTTGAATCGGGCTTTACACGCAACATCGCTAACGAGAAGTCGTTGGAGTCATGGAATTCGTGACGCACATCCGGCCTCGTTAGCGACGTCGTTGCGTGTGAAAAGCAGGAACGACTGTTAACGATCAAAAATACTCACCATATCGTTGATCGTTGACCAGTCGTTCCTATCCCGATTATCGTTGCTGTTGCAGGACGCAGGTTGTTCGTCGTTCCTGTGGCAGCACACATCGCTATGTATGACACCGCAGGAACAAGGAACATCACCGTACCTGCCGCCGCCCGCAATGAGGAAGGAAGGAGGTCGTAATTTGTCGGTTGTGAACAATCCGACACAAAGATCCGGCTCCCTGCAGTGACCGACAGGAGCCGGATCACCAGAGTGAGCCACTGAAATCACTAAACGGCTCTTTTCGCCGCTGGAGCCCCGCCCACCCGCGTCTGGGCTCCGCCTACTCAACAATCTAATTGGTCACTTGTAATTGGGCGGGGTTTAGCTGCGGGTGGGTGGGGTTTTATCGGCGTTACTATAATCTTAAATATGTGTTCACCTGGGGTGAACATATTTAACAAGGAGCCGAGAATGATCTGAAAGATCCGATTCTTTTTGGTGAGTAGAGCCATAGGAACCGGATCACCAAAAAGAGCCGGACTGCCCATCACTAGAAGGAGGTGGGCGTGATGTTCGGCCCGCTCTTCTCCGCCCCTCCACTTCTATTGGGTGGCCGCTTAGTGACGCCGGTGTGACGCCAAAGGAAACGCTCCCTTAGAAAGGAGGCGGTTCGCTGGCCACAGCGACGTCGCTAGGCAGGTAAGTATGTGTGACGGGTGTAAGCGATGTTGTGTGCCACAGGCAGCGATTTGCCCATGACGCACAACCGACGGGGTAGGGTGCTTTCACCAGCGACATCGTTAGCGATGTCGCTGTGTGAAAAGCGCGCTTTAGGCTTACCCTCAACCCAGAATTACACTTGAAGGTAGCGAAATTTGAGCCCCCAGCCTCTCTCTATCGCCTATCTGGCCCTGATGACAATGTTCCCTCTGCACCCACCATGCAAGGGGACTGACCAGGATGGAGAACTGCCCAAACCCTAACCAACAAAAATAACCGACGGGATAAGAACAAACACTTAGACAACCCTTAACAAACAGCTGGGGAAACACACAGGGGTGAACAGGAACCAACAAAGGAAAGGGGAAAGTTACAACACCAGGGATAATTTTCACACAACAAAACATCAGAAAACTGCAGCAGTTAAAGAATTCATAAGTCCACCTCCAGGCCAGGCTCCAGAGTGACCCTGAATAACCAAGGGATAATGAAGTTAATGTTCGTGACGCCACCTGCGGTAGTGCGGCAAGGTAATAGGTGCCGCCGCTACTGCTTATGAGGGACTGGGGCTGATGGAATCAGCAGCAAGTATGTTAACCCACTCCGCAGGTAGGGTAAACCCCAGTGTCCTCTAGGTGCTGGAAGAGGGGGATTGTGCAGGCACAGTCTCTGAGACCTCGTGGTGTGGGATGAGGTACACAGTGCAGGAAACAGGGACACACACTGCTGGTTATCGTGGTGCTGAATGAGGTGCAGGCTGGAAGGAATCCACACAGGCAAAGTCTGAGTGAAACAGGGAGTCTTTATTGATTATTTTTCCTCACAGGTTACACTCCCCTCGTGCTGGGGACAGATTCCTGTTTCCCTTTGTCCCGGGTCTGTCTGTGTAGCCTGGCTATGGCCCCCGCCGTGCACTTCTCTTGCACAGCTCTGTCAGAGTCCCTTGCAGACCCCGCAGCCAGCTTCCTCTCCCCTGGGCACTGTGCGATAGATCCTCAGGCCTCGCACCCAGACCTGACACTCAGCCGGGTGTCCTCCTCCCTCCTCTTCAGTCCATCTCTGTCTCTGTGTCTGGACTCATCTGGTTTTCTCCACCCTCTAACTTCTCACTCCAACTCCTCCCATTTCCTCTAGGGACCTCACTAAAGGAGGGTTGGATTTACACCTCCTAGGCAACGTCCACTTCCTGGGCAGGCTTTACAGCATAGGACAGTGAACCCTCTGATACTGCCTTCTTGTGGTCCAGGGTGGTGGTGTGTGAGTGTTTTAGGTGTGTGCGGGTTTAGCCAGAGCTAGGACTCAAGGAACCAGGTTGCAGATTTTAGTAGCATGACCGCAGGGGCGCTAATCATAACATGATGCGGAAAACCGGCTCATGGTCCATACACTCAGGCCAGGCCCAAGGCGAGGGAAGGGTAATCAAAGTGTCGCAGTTGGTGTAGTCGGCACGGAGGAAATAACCGAGGGAAACATTATGCCCTGGTCACCTTCCTCAAAGCGACCAGGGAACCACAGCTTCATAGGAGGGGGACTTGTTTGGGGCCAGCTGGACAAACCCCTATAAAATGGCCCACATGCCTACAATAAAAATAGGCCCCCTTCCTATGCAAACAGATGATCTCTGTACCCGAGAGGAGAGTCCACCTACTTGCATAGGCTTATCCTCCTCAACAAGTGGGACCTCAGGAAAGGTCATAGGGCAACTGGTCTTTTTGTATCTCTCTCTGAGGCATCTATCCACTCTGATAGCCAAGGATATGGTGGCCTCCAGTGATGGAGCTGCGGGTGGAGTACTGGAGCAAGGAGTCTCTAAGCAGAGTAGAAAATCCCGGGATGAACTGACTCCAAAGAGCCGGATTGTGCCATAGGGTGTCTGTGGCCACTTCTGAAACTCTGAACAGTACTTTTCTGCCGGACGAGCCCCCTGCTGGAGGTTGCGGAGCTGGGATCCGCCAGGGAGACGTCATCAGGCTCACCATAGACCAGGGCCAGAGCTGCAAAAAACGACTCTACCGACCGCATAACCTGAGAAGGTAGAGAGAAGGCCCAGGACTGGGGCTCTCCCCGCAACAAGGAGACCATGAACCCCACTTACTGGACCTCAGTCCCTTAGGAATGTGGACAGAGCCTGAAATATAGATGGCAGGCTCCCTCAAACACTCTGAACTTATCCCACCCCCTGAAAACCTGTCAGGGAGGGCCACCTTAGGTTCAGGAGGAGATAGGGCTGCCACCAACATGCCCACAACCTGCTGCAGCACTATTCTGAGCGCAGGCCCTTAAACTCATCCGAGAGAATCTGCATGAGATGGGCAAGAGCTACAGCCTGTGTCATAATGGCACCCAGAAAAAAAGGTGAGGCCGGTTATTATATCAGGTCTAGCGTGACAAACTGGGAGAGTGACTAGACAGGGGCGGGCCTTGTGCTTACCCTTAAGCTAAGGGGGTGCCCTAAGCTGACCTTCAATCCAGAATTACCCTTGAAGGTAGTGATATCTGGGCCCCCAGCCTCTCCCTGTCTCCTGTCCTGGCCCTGATGAAAATGTCCCCTCCACACCCACCACCCAAGGGGACTGACCAGGACGGGAACCCCCACCAACAAAAACAACCAACATGGGGTAACAATAACACTCAGACACCCCTTAACAAACAGCTGGGGAAACACATGGGAGTGAACAGGAACCGAGAAAGAAAAGGGGAAAGTTGCAACACCAGGCATAACTTTCACATAACAAAACATCAGACAACTGCAGCATCTTAAGGAATGTGTCCGTCCACCTTTGGGCCAGGCTGTTATATGCATGGGTCTATGTGGGAAGGGGGGTGATGTTTCTCACGTTGGCCTGTGCGCTATGAAGGGAGGTGGATAGTTAAGGGGACAATGGTCTACCTGCTGAGGAGTTGTGTGGGTAACGGGTGATGTCACTTGCGTAGGGCTGCATATTCGGGAGGCTGCGTGGGCAAGGGGATTGCTGGAGAGGCTGCATGGGAAAGAGTTGCTGTCACTCACTGGAGGTTGGGAGGCTGTATGGGGAAAGTACTGATGTTGCTCGCATGGGACTGCATAGGAAGAAGGGGGTGATGTTACTCACATGGGGCAACATACTGGGGAGGGTGCATAGGGAAGGAGGTGATGTTGCGTGATTGATGTAATGTGCATGGGGGGTGTGGGAAAGGGGGTAATGTTACTCGCATTGGCTGCGTGCTAGGAGGGGGTCTTGGTAAGGGGAAAAAGGTCTGCCTGCTGGGGAGCTTGGATAGAGGTTGACGTTACTCCTGTGGGGCTGCATGGAGAAGGGGGTGATGTTTCATGTGTGGGGCCGCTTGCTGAGGAGTTGCATGGAAAAAGAGGGATGATTTTATGCTTGAGCGGCTGCGTGGGGAAGGGGTGATGTTGGGGGATCTGACGGGAGTGATTGATTTAATATTACTACCTAAAGGGGCTGAGAGGTGAGGAGCGAGTCGTGTTTTGTACATAAAGTTGTTTTTCTCATGAATTACACTGGGGGATACAGGAGTTAATGTTTAGGCCTGCCACTCGAAACTGCATAAAAAAAATTGTGGGCTATATCCTCTCATTAGGCACTATGCAGATCAATATTAGCTAAGTGTCCATAGGAGTCAGGCACAACTTTTGTCTAGCTTTCAGAATGAAATATGTTCCTTTTTTTAATTCTAGGTATTGTGGATTTCTTCCATCTTTTTTCCCCATCCTGTGCCCTCCCTCTCAGTGTACCTCCCTGCAGATGTTCTTTCATCACTCATTATCTCTCCATCAAGTGGAGCGCTGGTGACCCCACAATCCATGTCAGGCCACTGAAGGGGTGACACTGCGGGCGTCTGATGATGTTAGATGAATATAATTACTCCAAATCACACCCCTTCTCCATTTGCATTGGCTTGCTGGGGCCTGTCCAATTTATTTCTATATCTTTTTTTGCAAATCCCCTTTCTGTACAGTGTTTCTCTATGTATCCCGCCTTCTGTGGTGACTTAGCTTTCCATGTGGCCCATTCAGCCTGATTATTGTAGAGGTAACGTTGGACAAAACATTACTTTACAGATTTTTGGAGGGTGACATAAGCTGCTTTTTGCGGATGGTATCAAACCTCCAAACCGTCCCAGTTTCTGCGGGACTGCCCCGATTTTTCAGGTCTGTCCCGCAGTCCTGCGGCTGCATAGCTGTTGTCCCGGCTCCTCCCCTCAGTGCAGTGAATAAATTAAATTCTCATCGGCTCTGGATTATCAGGGCGGCCAGGACTCGAACCCGTGAACAGTGAAGCTCATTGTTCCATAGGCAGCACCTCTACCACTGAGCCACTGCCTGTATTGAAAAGCATAGGATGTTTTGGTTATCTTGACCTCTATATTGCAGTTGAGAAACCAGAAGCAGATTATCCAGCTGCAAAGATGGATGGAGGGATGGATGGATGAATGGCGGGATGGATGGATGCATGAATGGAGGGATGGAACAATGGAGGGATGGATGGAGGGATGGATGAATGGAGGGATTGATGGAGGGATGGATGGATGGAGGGAGGGAGGATGGATGGAGAGATGGATGGATGGAGGGATGGATGGAAGGATGAATGGAGGGATGGAGGGAGGGATGAATGGATGGAGGGATGGATGAATGGAGGGAGGGATGGATGGATGAATGGAGGGAGGGATGGATGGATGAATGGAGGGAGGGATGGATGAATGGAGGGAGGGATGGATGAATGGAGGGAGGGATGGAGGGAGGGATGGATGGATGAATGGAGGGAGGGATGGATGGATGAATGGAGGGATGGATGGATGGATGGATGGATGAAGAGAGGGAGGGAGGGATGAATGGATGGAGGGATGGATGAATGGAGGGATGGATGGAGGGAGGAATGAATGAATGGAGGGAGGGATGGAGGGAGGGATGGAGGGAGGGATGGAGGGAGGGATGGAGGGAGGGATGGAGGGATGTATGGAGGGATGGAACAATGGAGGAATGGATGGAGGGATGGATGAATGGAGGGATGGATGGAGGGAGGGAGGATGGATGGAGAGATGGATGGAGGGAGGGAGGATGGATGGAGAGATGGATGGATGGAAGGATGAATGGAGGGATGGATGGATGGAGGGAGTGATGGATGGATGAATGGAGGGAGGGATGGATGGATGAATGGAGGGAGGGATGGATGGATGAATGGAGGGAGGGATGGATGGATGAATGGAGGGAGGGATGGATGAATGGAGGGAGGGATGGAGGGAGGGATGGATGGATGAATGGAGGGAGGGAGGGAGGGAGGGAGGGATGGATGAATGGAGGGAGGGATGGATGGATGGATGGATGAAGAGAGGGAGGGAGGGATGAATGGATGGAGGGATGGATGGATGGAGGGAGGAATGAATGAATGGAGGGTTGCATGGAGGGATGGATGCAGGGAGGGATGCAGGGAGGGATGGAGGGATGGATGGAGGGATGGATGGATAGATATATGATAGATAGATAGATAGATAGACATATAGATAGATGGATAGATAAATGATAAATATACAATAGCTAGAGGGATAGATAGATACTGCGTCTCTTTGTAGGTGAAGGAAAGAGTCAGATTCATTTGTTCCCATAAAATTACTATAAAGAAATGAGGAAAAAAAATACAAATACTATTTATTTTTTTTTTATGTTCACCACCTTGGATTCAAACCAGCAATTTTCAAACATGTGTCCAGCAGCCTCCTAGCTTTTCTACCTGATCTAAGCTGTTGAGCCACTAGAAATGACAATGTCAGAGGGAGGATTTTACATATATGGAACTACAATACAGCCTCTCATACAGGACATAGAGCTCCATTGTCCAGAGCAGTGTCTCTGTGTCCTGTGTTCTAGAGGGAGAAGAAAAGAGATTTTTTTTCTTCTAATAAAATTACTAAAAATAATAAAAAAAATAGAATAATGTAATTTTATTACATTTTTTTAATAAAATAATAAACATCACAAATCAGCAAATAATATGGACATATTTGGTGTCCCTGTAATCGTAACGACCCGAACAACACAGCAATCAGATTATTGATGGGGATCGGTAAATGGCGTAAAAAAAAAGGCGCAATTTATTATTTTTCTTTTTTAAAACCCATAAAAAATGTAATAAAAATGTATTGCTGAGGCCGTGTTCACACGCAGCGTAAATGCTGCTTTTTTTTCTGCCGCTGTCCGCACCACGAGCGCAATAACAATCTTCTCTGATTATTGCGTGTTTGCGGTATTTTTTATGCATTGTCCCCTTATTTGATACATGTTTGGTGCAGATGTAAATCCTGAAGATTCTAAAGAAAAAAACCACCAAATCCGCACAGTTCAGCGGCGTCTTTCCACGCACCAGGAGCGGAGATTTCATGACGTCTCATCCACTTTGCTTGGACATTTAGTCCGTGTTCACATGCAGTGTAAATGCTGCATTTTGTTCTGCTGTTCTTTGCACATTTATTCTGCTGTGTTTAATTGTACAAGTAAAGTGGATGTGATTCCATGAGAAGACGCTGCTGAACTCTGCGGTTTTGGTGCTTTTTTTTCTCTAGAAGTTTCTATGTGAAGCTTAAAAAACACAGGAAAAAGCTTCTCTGTACAATAAAAACGCAGATTCACATCTGAACCAAAAACGCATTAAATAATGGAGAAAAGGTATAAAAAATGCAGCAAAAATGGAAAAACCAGAGAAGATTGTTATTGTGTAGTTTGGTGCAGACAGCGGCAGAAACAAAAAGAAACAGAATTTATGCAACGTGTGAACACGGCTTTATAGGCACAAATAAGCAACATGTCATATAGTGACACATATAAATATAAGAAAATTCTGGCTGCTATAACTATCAATAAACAGTCCGGGGCATTTGCTGAATAACCCTTACTGACAAATGGGTGTGGATAGGGGTGTGGCTAAGGGCGTGGTAAAAAAATGTTCAGGTCTCCGCCCACATGCAAACAACCATAAATGGATCACTTCCTGGGGCGGGTTCCCCCCCTGATTTTTTTTGGGTGCGGGGTGCACACTACATCCAATCACAGTGTTGTCAAACACAGCAAGCAGCTTGCACTGGGCACCCGAACTCCAAATCCGAACTCTGGTTTTTGTGTAAAACCTGTGTTTGGAACGAACCGAACCTCAGGTTCGCTCATCTCTACACCCTATCCCTAGAAATCATTTGGTCAACAGCTATCTCAACTGACTATCACATATACAAAAAGCTTGTCCACACGTTTTTGTGTTCTTTATTCACAGATATCAGGTTCATCTTGCGGTGGCTTACCATCAGCAAGAACAAAAAAATTAACCATTCGAATTAAAACACACTAGATCCATCCCTTGATATAAATTATTGAGGGAGAGACAAGAAGTCCCCATATGCATCAGATTGTTGGCTGATTCTGCCGAGTTTAGCCTTATGTGTATGGTGTAATCTGTATGGGGGCTCGGTAAAATGCATATCGATCTGATCTCAGAAAGCAATGCATGGATTGGCCAAAGTTCTCCCAACCTGAGCATGACAGCCTCATAGAGATATATGAAGCCATCATGCACCGCTTAGGAGAGCTGCGGCCAGTCTTGAGACCAGAGCAATGAGGACAGACCAGAGCAATGAGGACAGACCAGAGCAATGAGGACAGACCAGAGCAATGAGGACAGACCAGAGCAATGAGGACAGACGTCTGAATGAGCCCTAATAAACAGAAATTATGAACATCAGTGCAGCAACTCTGATATAGTCATCTGTGTAGTGAGACATCTAGAATTGAGTTGCTGCAGGGAGTTTCATTATTTCTGGGCAGACAGTTACTCAAGATTACAGTCCCGATTCATAGACTGGTGTTTTCCATACCAGTCTTAATGAAGGGTTAGCAGGAGAAAGTTGGGCCACTTTGTGCATTTTTGGAATTAGTAAAATTAGGTTTTTTTTGCTTTTATTGCTTTTCGTAATATAAAAAAATTACACAGCACTGATTGTTCAGTTTTAATAGAATTTGACTTTCCCAATTGTACAAAAGTCTCGTCCAGCGCCAGCATATTGAAGAGCGGGCAGAGCATTGGAGGGACAGACGTGACCGACAGAGTCATAATTTACATCACAAATTGGCATAAATTATGATAGAAACATCCTCCAGTAACACTGGACATTTCTATAATAATTTACATTGTTTCTCTGATGTAAATTATAATGACTGTCGGCTGTGCTTGTTTATGCCTCTCCCAGCAAAGCTCTGCTGACTCTTCAAAATGTCGGGACTGGTGGACTTACTAAAAATCATTAATCAGAAAAAAACAACAACAGAATTTGTTGGCACTATAGAAATAAAAAAATAATATATTAATGTACAGCTTTTGAAAATCTCCATTAAATCCGAAAAAGCATTAAAAAGACACAATCATTACATTTATAAATCTAGTGTGTGTGTGTATATCTTCATTTCTATACAAGAAAAAAGCCTCCTGTATTCCTGGGCACCGTTTATCCCCCAGTCTCCATCTCCTCCTCCCCAGAGACCAGCAACAGCAGACCTGCTGGAAAAGGGCTTCAGGAGCAACTGGGCCCAGTAATGGGGAATCTCCACATGGTAGCTGCTTGCAGGCGCTGGCTGGCAGATTTTAGCCAGGGGGCAATCATGAGGCAGTGGCCCTCAAGTTGCGGTGGCACACCTTTGGCCTGTTTATCTCTGGCCACTGCATTAAAGAAGAAGTAACAAGCTTTATGAACAGACTGGTACATATATATGGGAACAGAACCGTGATTACTGCGTACATAGATACTGCAACAGAATCAAGATGACTACATACTGTAGATACGGGAACTGCAATGAGCTTACTACAAAGATATGGAAGCAGAACCGAGCTTACTAAAGAATTATGAGATCAGAACCAAGCTTACTACAGAGATATGGAAACAGAATAGAGCTTACTACAGAGATACGAGATCAGAACCGAGCTTACTACAGAGATACGAGATCAGAACCGAGCTTACTACATAGATAAGGGAGCAGAACAAAGCTTACTACAGAGATAAGGGTGCAGAACAGAGCTTACTACAGAGATAAGGGTGCAGAACAGTGCTTACTACAGAGATAATGGAAGCAGAACCAAGCTTGCTACAGAGATAAGGGAGCAGAATAGAGCTTACTATAGAAGATATGGAAGCAGAACTGAGCTTACTACAGAGATACCGGAGCAGAACAGAGCTTACTAAACAAATAAGCGTGCAGAACAGAGCCTACTACAGAGAAAAAGGGAGCAGAACAGAGCTTACTACAGAGAAAAAGGGAGCAGAACAGAGCTTACTACAGAGAAAAGGGTGCAAAACAGTGCTTACTACAGAGATATAGGAGCAGAACAGAGCTTACTACAGAGATATGGGAGCAGAACAGAGCTTACTACAGAGAAACAAGAGCAGCACCCAGCTTACTATAGAGATATGGAAGCAAAACCGAGCTTACACTTCCGGCTCCTGCGCTGATCATGTAGGACACAGGACGCCTGAGCTCTGTCATTCCCTGCAGCTCTGACATATATACCGGACAACCCACCAGCCTCCCCCGCTCCATTCCACCGGTGAGTGAAGTTGCTACATGCAGGGAAGTTCATGGGGAGCCGTGGAGATAATCACTTGAAACAGCGCGGAGAACTTCGCTCTCCCCCTCCCTCTCAAGATCTGGCAGCGTGATAAAGATGGCGCCGGAGCCTTCCCTGCACTAAAATCAGATCTGTACACAGAGAGCAGGACGCAGCTGACGGCTTACCTTGCACAGATCACTCACTCCCCCAGCACTAAACAGTTAACCGGCAGCAGAATAATAAATCTCCTGGAGTCCTGATAAGATATCAGCAGCAAACAACGCTACTGACAAGTTCTGCAAAGAGCAGAGTTAAAGCCGGGAATCCCTGGGCCCTTCCCCCATCTTGTCCAGACCTGTGCATAAGCAGGTGCTGAATCTCTAGGCATACAGAATCAATGCAAAGCTCTGGAGAAAGTGAAAGAAGCTGAAGGAGGGAAGTTTAAACATACATCCCTGCAAAGTTACAGGACAGTGAGAATTCATATAACTCTGGCAGGGGGGAGAAAGGGGTGAAAGTGAGAATAAACAAAAGGGGGAGCAGAATCAAGATTTGTCTGACAACCCACACTAAATCAGTGTCAAAACTTACGTCCCTTCACTCACTATTTGATGGAAAGATACCTGCTGCGCAGCAGCTCCAAAACACAAAATCCTCATACATCCAGCGTACAGTGTGAAAAAAAGATTGTGACTGCCCATACAGAATTAAGTGTCCCTCGGTCACCTGAAAATACTCATCAGATGGAGATGGAGGATTCCCAGGGGACCCCGGATGTATTCAAAACAATGGAGGGTATGGATTATAAGCGTCTGGCTGATGAAGTCGCCAATCGTTTGCTACCTGACATCTCCGCTACAATTAAAGCATCAATAGCAACAGCTCTCAGTGCCATACAGAACCAACTTGATGAGACGGTGGAACAGGTTGCGGCTATGGAAACCAGAATGTCGACGCTAGAGGAGGACTTCGGCTCTGACCACACTACAGTCATGCGTCTGGCCAGGGAGAATCTGATCCTGAGGGACCGTGTGGACGATCTGGAGAACCGCTCCAGAAGAAGCAATTTGCGCATTGTCGGCCTGCCTGAAACATACCCAGTTGGTGAGCTACGTACATTGTGTGAATCCACTATTCCTACAACCCTGGGAGTAGCAGGAAGGAGAAAAGTGGAAAGGGTGCACCGCATTGGTCCGCCAAGGAGAGGTGATGAGAGTGAAAATAACAGACGCCCAAGACAAGTCATAATGAAATACTTGGACTTCTCCGATAAACAGGAAATATTACAGGCATACAGGAAATTGAAACATCCCTTGGAGGTGAAAGGCTCGCGCATCTTACTCTTCGAGGATTTTTCTGCGGAGGTCGCACAGCAGCGGAGGGCATTCTCATACATATGCTCTGCCTTATTTAAGAGAAATATACGCTTCCAGTTAAAGTACCCGGCAACGTTGATTATCAGACATCAGGATGGATCCTACAATTCTTTCTCAAGTCCAAAGGAGGCAGAGGCCTTTATTGAGCGGATCAGCAGTCCTCGTGACCTCAGGAATTCTCCAGTACAAGGGCGCAACGACTCACCGAACCAGAGAGTGACCAAAGGGAGCTCTGTGAAGCTCGCTACAGCTTCCCCGAAGGACCGGAGACAGCAAAACAAGGAACTTAAGGGAACCTAAGACAAATAGACAAATGTCGGATGTGTAAAGTTCAAGGTGGGACACCTGTTTTTGATTTAGGTTGGAGAAGCCGCAGTGGAAAAAGTTTAAGAAATCTGAGGCGGAGGAAAGGAAAGAGAACTTTTTTTTTTTTTTTTTTTTTTCCTTCTCTCTTTCTTTGTAGGTGGGACAGTCCTTTATATTGGTTAAATGCTATACAAGTATAAGGTTGACTGAGCTTGGAAAGTGATCAGAAAAAAGTGAAGTCTGAGTATTTTGGTATAGTTGGGGGGGGAGGGGAGGGAGATGTTTGAAATGTTTGGGGATTTTGGATTCAAGTGAAGTAGCAAAGATTTTACACAGAGTTATTATTATTACTACTACTCTCATTATTGCAAGTGAGCACTATGTTCAATTGTCTAATTGGTTGAATTTTTTTTTGGCAAGGGAGGGCAGCAAAAACATGGTAAACGAAAGTCAGGATTTCCATTTATTACATGTGCTTTATGAGAATAGTCACCTGGAATGTTAAGGGGTTACGTTCCCCCCAAAAAAGAATTAAGATATTACGCCACCTTAATCGCCTCAAACCGGACATTGCACTCCTTCAGGAAACTCATCTGGAAGGTTCAGACATGCAGAGGATGGGGAAATTGTGGGTTGGAGGAGTCTATGGGTCATCTTCAGTTAAAAGGAAAGCAGGGGTTATTACATTAGTCAGTAGGAGATTACAACATCAAGTCCTGGAAACATATGCGGACACGGAAGGTAGGGTTCAGATGGTCTCAGTGGAGATACCTGGAGGAATTTATAAAATCTTTAATATTTATGCCCCGAACGAAAACAACAAATCATTCTTTCAACGACTTGAGGCCAAAATTTTAGAACATGCCCATTTTAATCTAATAATTGGGGGGGATTTCAACTCGGTGGTATCTGTGCTAGAGGACAGGAAAAATGCTAAAGGCCCCCCAAATGTACCGCGTGGCCATGATAAAGTTATGCGTCCTCTGTTAAATGCCACGGCCTTATGGGATGCGTGGAGACTATTGCACCCTCAGGATAGGGAATTTACGCACTATTCACATGCTAATAGCTCCTGGTCTCGCATTGACTACTTCCTTATTTCAGGGAACCTGGTACGTGCGCTCCACTCAGCTACTATCCAGGATTTGGTGATTTCTGACCATGCCCCGGTGGTGCTAGACCTAGCAAACATTTATCCCAGAGGAACGGACTATCTGTGGAGATATCCTTCCTTCCTTAAAGATAACGAAGATTTTTCCTTGAAATTAAAGGAATGGTGGACGGAATTTATGGTACATAATGATCAACATAAAGACACACCTATGTTATTATGGGACACGGCGAAGGCAGTATTACGGGGCAGAACGATAGCACATGTTTCCTATTTGAAGAAAAAGGCGCATCTTAAATTTACTGAAACCTCCCATAAATTGAGGGAAGCATATACTTCTTTTCAAAAGCATCCTGATAGGGACCATAGAGATAGATGGGTAATAGCCCAAAGAGCTTTTAATGGGTGGGCGGAAAAACGGGAACAAATGGCTAGGTCAATGCAAGAAGCTACATTACATCGCTTTGGAAATAAAGCAGGGAAAATACTGGCCAACTTAGCGAAAAATAGGATTATAACTCAGGGACCCATGCAAATAAAAAATCAAAAGGGGGAGATACACAAAAACCCTAAGACAATAATTGAGACTTTAGGCACGTATTATAGAAACCTTTATTCGTCGGAAAAGCGAGACAAATTTCCCGATAATAATCTTTTATCTAAAGTGACACTACCTCGACTCACAGAAGAGCATCGCACTTTTCTGAATGCCAAAATTACGGGGGAAGAAGTATTGGGGACAATCAACTCCATGCATAATTATAAAGCCCCTGGCCCTGACGGATTTACGGGAGAATTCTATAAAACAGTAAAGGAAGAGATCTTACCTACATTACTAGAGCTGTATAATAGCATACTAGACGGTAATGCGTCTTTCCAAAATAATAACCGGGCATATATAAAATTGATCCCTAAACAGGGGAAGGACCCGAAGGATCCGGGTTCGTATAGGCCCATATCACTTATCAACCTAGATATGAAGATAATGTCAAAGATTATGGCAAATCGTCTAGCTATAATTCTTCCCCAACTGATTTCCCCAGCACAGGCCGGTTTCATTCAGAAAAGATCAGGGACACTAAATATTAGAAAAGTTCTTCTTGTCCTGGATAGGGTTAACCTTCAGCCTCTGAAAGGAGAATCTACCGCTTTGCTTACAATAGATGCCGAGAAAGCCTTTGACAATATTGAGTGGTCATGGCTTTATAGAGTTCTAGATGAAATGCGTTTTTCGGGGTCATTTTATACCTACATTAGAGAAATTTACACAAATCCGAAGGCTCAAGTTTACATTCCAGGATATCTGTCAGCCCCTTTTCCGTTACTGAAAGGAACCAGACAGGGTTGCCCCCTTTCCCCATTACTTTTTAATCTGGCTCTGGAACCATTGGTACGATTGTTATCTACACATAGCACCTTCCAGGGTATTTCTGTAAATAATAGACAAATTCAGTCAGCTTTTTTTGCGGATGACATTTTGCTTTTCCTTTCGAATCCAGCTCAGCAGGTCCCCGAGATTTTACAAATTTTGCGAGAGTTTGGAGCGTACTCAGGCTTCAAGATTAATGCGTCAAAATGCGAGCTCCTATACCTGGGAGGGACAAATGTTCAAACACGGGAGCAGAACCCTTTTGAAGGAATTACAGTGGCTAAGTCATATATCACATACTTGGGAGTTAAAATAGGTAAGGTTCCGGCAACCCTTTATAGTCTAAACTATCCACCCCTTCTGAGCCAAATAGAGCAAGATCTTAAAAGATGGCACGACCTTCCATTGAACCTAATCGGTAGAGTCCACCTAATTAAGATGATGTCGATATCAAAATTAATGTATCATCTTCAAACACTTCCCCTGCTTCTCAAGCATAAAGATATTGTCCAGCTAAATAGAGCTTTTTCACACTTCATTTGGAGGGGGAAACGCCCTCGTATAGGGCTTAAGAAGCTGATGGCATCTAAGGTTCATGGAGGTCTGAGTTTGCCGAACATTCGGGGTTACAATATAGCCTGTTTGACTAGATATATATTGGATTGGATTAAAGGCTCTAGGCATTATTCAGCGTTAGAGCTTGAGAGAGACTATGCACAGCCTTGGGATCTGGTGGCATTGCTTCATACTAGGCAGGCTAATCTCCCAGTGAAAGTCAAGCACTCTTCCTTATTTAAAGACACGATTGCAGCGTGGAAGGCGTTGAGGAAAAATTACAAACTTCCCCATAAAAAATCCAAATACTTGCCTATATGGGGGAATCCAGAGTTTGTGCAGGGGACAAGCAATAAGCTGTTTGAAGAGTGGAAGGTGAGGGGTATAAGGACTGTTGCTCATCTCCTGCACACCTCAGAGCCTAGATGGTTGAGTAGAGACGAAATTATAGCGCAGTATGGCCTGTGGCCTAACCAAGTAATCCAATATGACCAAGTGAGATATAGTATTATGACTCAGTTGCATGATGTGACCCAGGAGGTAGTATTTAACTCTTTTGATTGTCTGGTAAAGAACTCAATAACTTCATCATCTATCTCTTTTCTTTATGGAGCCGTACGTGATCTACTAATAGGACAGCACCCGGAAGGTTTATTTAAATCTTGGGAAAAACAATTTGAGGACCCGTCTATGGGGGTAAAAATTAGGGGAGGGTGGAATGCTCTTCGTAAATCAATTTTAAATGAGAATTGGCGAGAAACCCAATTTAGAATTATGCACAAGGCAATTTATGGTTTCAATCTCCCTCCATCAGCAACAAAGCCAGACAGGCTTACGTATTGCCCTAAGTGTAAGAGTAGTGGAACTGATCTCCTTCACGGGTTGTGGTCCTGCCCCCATTTGAGTCCATTATGGTCACAGATCAAAAGTTGTATACAAAAGGTGTGGGGTCTTGAAGTTCGGCTCTCACCTGGGTTCGCTATTTTTCACCATTGGGAGGAGGGGAACGATACCAAAGGGAAGATGACTAACCCACCCAGACTTATACATGTGATACTTCTGGCAGCCAAGAGAGCGATACTAAAAAATTGGTTGGAGTCTAGGGTCCCCGCGATTGAAGAGATCTTGGGTCAGCTCATGCATCTTCTTGAAATAGAAGGATTGGATGCAGAGAGAAGGGCGGATAGAATACGACAGCACTTTACCAAATGGAAGAAATTCATACTGGCCTATTGTACTCGGGAGGAGATAGTCAGGATTATGTCACCTTTCAAAGACACAGTCTGGTATCATACTGAAAAATTGAAGGGTACATTGGATGGCTTGGAGGTGGGGGAGGAAAGGCTGAAAGCTGACTAAAAGGAGAGGGGGAAATAACCGATTTGAGTGGGACTTCTTTATTGTATGTCATTACCATGTTCACAAGGGTTCAATGGGGGGAATGATAAGAATGATGGGTTAAGGGGTCGCTGCTTTCCTTTGCTTTATCTTGCCATGTTACGGTTATTGATTTTAAAAATTGGTATGGAATTTGGGATGATCAAACATGACAATGTAATGTTGAATTTGCAATGCTGAATTCGCTTATGCCAGTGTTATGTTATTGAAAAATTTGAATAAAAATATAGTTAAAAAAAAAACAAAAACCGAGCTTACTACAGAGACAAGGGTGCACAACAAAGCTTACTGCAGAGTTAAGGCCCAGTCACACTAAACAACTTACCAGCAATCCCAACAACGATACAATCTGATAGGGATCGCTGGTAAGTTGCTAGGAGGTCGCTGGTGAGATGTCACACTAAGCGACGCTCCAGCGATCCCACCAGCAACCTTACCTGGCAGGGATCGCTGGAGCGTCGCTACACGTGGAAGCATGCTGCGCTTGGTAACTAAGGTAAATATCGGGTAACCAACACGATATTTACCTTGGTTACCAGCGCACACCGCTTAGCGCTGGCTCCCTGCACACCTAGCCACAGTACACATCGGGTTAATTACCTGATGTGTACTCTGCTACGTGTGCAGGCAGCAGGAGACGGCTTCTGCGGACACTGGTAACCACAGTAAACATCGGGTAACCAAGAAGCCCTTACCTTGGTTACCCGATATTTACCTTCGTTACCAGTGTCCGCCGCTCTTACACTGCCAGTGCCGGCTCACTGTTCCCTGCACTCCTAGCCACAGTACACATCGGGTTAATTACCCGATGTGTACTGTGGCTACGTGTGCAGAGAGCAGGGAGCCGGCACTGACAGTGTGAGAGCGGCGGACGCTGGTAACGAAGGTAAATATCGGGTAACCAAGGTAAGGGCTTCTTGGTTACCTGATGTTTACCGTGGTTACCAGCATCTGCAGAAGCTGGCTCCTGCTGCCTGCACATTTAGTTGTTGCTCTGTCGTTGTCACACACAGCGATGTGTGCTTCACAGTGGGAGAGCAACAACTAAAAAATGGCCCAGGACATTCAGCAACAACCAACGACCTCACAGCAGGGGCCAGGTTGTTGCTGGATGTCACACACAGCAACATCGCTAGCAACATCGCTGCTACGTCACAAAAGTTGTTCCTTAGCAGCGATGTTGCTAGCGATGTTGCTTAGTGTGACGTGGCCTTTACAGGAGCACAACCAATCTTACTACAGAGATAAGGGTGCAAAACTGAGCTTACTACAGAGAAATGGGTGTAGAACAAAGCTTAGTACAGAGATATTGGAGCACAACCGATCTTACTACAGAAATAAGGGAGCACAACCAATCTTGATACAAGATCAGAACTGAGCTTACTGCAGAGATATGGGAACAGAACCAAGGTTACTACAGAGATACGGGAACAGAACTGAGCTTACTACATAGATTCAGGAACAGAACTGAGCTTACTGTATCCATACAGTAACAAAATCGTATTTACTAAGTCTACTACATAGAAACAGCAACAGAACCAAGCCTGCTACATAGATATGGGAACAGAACAAGCTTACTGCATACACATAGTACCAGGACTAAGTCTACTGCTTAAATATGGTACCATAACTGAGCTTACTACTGTATATAGATATGGGAGCAAATCCACGCTTACCACATAGATACGGTATCATAAACCAGCTAACATATAGAACAATTAGAAAGCTTCTCCTATATTTTCAATGTTAAACACGTACAGCACACAGATGGCACACAGACTGTACACTGATGCTATCCGTGTGCTGTATGTGTATTTCACGGTCCCATAGACTTCTATTGGCCCTTGTCATCTGTACTGCTGGAAAAAAAACAAATGTCTCCATATGGATCACATGGACATGTGAGCAGCACCATAGGTTATAATGGGTTCATGTGGTAACAGTGAAAAAAACGGATACAACATATGTACCAGAAACACGGACATGTGAAGGAGGCCTTAAGGTGACGTAGCTACGTCACAGTGCAGGGGTTAATTTCACTTTTCTTTTCATAAATATGGAAAAACAAATGAAATTCCCTAACAAATATGTGACCGAGCCCTTAGCGCTGCGCACCCACCATCAGTGTCAGCAGCGTTTTTCACGCAGAGTGTTTTCACTGTGTTGTACAGTACAAACACATTGGATGGATTTATAGTAATCTCCGCCCCCCTGTGTTTCTGTTAGACACTCCATAAACTGACCTGTTGCGCGAGTTTCCGAGCTGCAGCTTGTGAATTTATTGTAACAGAGATGACAGTGCTCTGAGCGGGAGAACACAATGAAAATCCACTGTGTCAGTCACCTTGATTGTGTACACAGATAGCGCGATCTCCCGCCCAGGAGACTATCGTTTCTGCCAGGAAAAGTACGCTGTCTAAACTATGAAGAAATGTTTTACACATATAGCACAATACTCTATAAGGCTACGTGCGCATAGTCCAGACATACTGCATTCTGGACACAGCGTGTCCTCTCCTGCAGGGCCGTGAGTGCTTACCGCAGAAGACCCCAGCTGCCTGAGCCCACGATCAGGGTTCGGGCCGCTGCGGTCTCTCTGTTTTTCCTGCAGAGAACACTCGTGGCTCTGCAGCAATAAAGTGACATGCTGCAGTTCACAGAACCACACCGCAGGTCAGTTTTCCCTGCGGGCCGTACACGTACAGTGGACATGGGATTTCTATAAATCTACCCACTGTGCTTGTACTGTACAATGCAGCATTTAGGACATGGCAAATCTGTGTCCAAAACGCTGTGAACACTGATCGTGGGCGCGCAGAGTTACATACACGCATCTTACACACATACATACAACCCCAGAAACACAGACATGTAAACATACAGTACAGAGATGTGTACACATATAGAGACATGTACACCCACACGGCATAGCCGAGCACAGTGTACAGATATTTGTACACACATATACACAGGCCTGTACACCCACACGGCATAGACGTGCACACACAGACATGTACACAGACACCTGCATAGATAGTCACATAGACGCATACACATATTTGAAGACATTCACAAACATTTAAACATTACATACACACATAGACACACACAATCCTATACACACAGACACATACATACTAGGGGACTTTTACTTTTGATGATTGGGTGACACTTCTCGTCTCCCGTGCAGCCCATATACTTGTTTGATGATAAATCCCAGTGGACTAAAGAACCTATGCTGACGTCATACCCATGTGATCAGAAGGGGCGGGGCCTCAGCCAACATAGCTGATACCAGGAACAAACTCCACGTAGTCCAGGAGTTGATTATAATAGAAGCGGGGGTCTGAAGGTAAGAGCTCCACATGGGGGGTAAAGGGGGGTGGCGGCGAAGCTCCCCCTTGCATGATTATAGTGGACAAGAGGAAATCACCACACCCACCAACCAAGCCGGCCACACCCACCAACCTGTCAGGAGCCCGTACATTCTAGACTCAACCCTGCCCCTGGCTGCTAGAATGTACGGGTTTGTTCTAGGTTTGACGTCATTTCTGTCACGCGATAGGGGCGTGTTCAAAATGCAGCCGGATATTTCCAGATGGAATAAACATTATTTTTTAAGTCCATGTGGACATGGAGTTGTTTATAATAGAAAAGGGGAGCCTGGGGTAAGAGCTCCAGATTGGAGGGTGCGTGGGGGTTATGAAGCATCATAGTGCACGGGAGCAAACATAACCACACCCACCAATCAAGCCAGTCGCGTCCAAAGGGCCTACTAGCCACTGGGATTTAGGGTAGCTTCTAAATCCCAGTGGCCAGAGGGACCTCTGCTGACATCAAGCCCATGTGACCAGAAAGGGTAGGAGCCTCCACTGACATTGCTCATACCAAGAAGATAGATTATTCTTCTAAGTCCACGTCGGCATAGAGTTGATTATAATAGAAGCGGGGGCCTAGGGGTAAGACCCCAATATCATACCTCCCAACCGTCCCGGATACAGCGGGACAGCCCCGATTTTATAGTCCAGTCCCGTTCTCACGCCCAGGAGCTCCGTAATCCCGCAGTGTAGTGAGAGGCAGCTGCCACGCCCCCACACTCTGCCAACCACGCCCCCTCCGGATGCAGGCCACACTCTCTGGATGCCTTCCATGGCATCTATGCTGATGGCCACGCCCCTTTGCTGTCGTCCACACCCCCTCTGAATGCTGGACACATACACTCCTCGGGATGTCTTCCTTGTCCCCTCCTGCTGCTCGCTCTATGCTGGCCACGCCCCCTTTGCCTGCCTCTTCTGCCCAGGATTCTCTCATGTCACCGGCTCTCCACAGCGGCTGCTTCGTTTGTTCTGCAACTGAGGTAAGAGCAGCAGCAGGGAGAGGGCAGAGTGAGTGCAGGAGGACAGTGCAGAGTGAGTGCAGGAGGATAGTGCAGAGTGAGTGCAGGAGGATAGTGCAGAGTGAGTGCAGGAGGACAGTGCAGAGTGAGTGCAGGAGGACAGTGCAGAGTGAGTGCAGTAGGACAGTGCAGAGTGAGTGCAGGAGGATAGTGCAGAGTGAGTGCAGGAGGATAGTGTAGAGTGAGTGCAGGAGGATAGTGCAGAGTGAGTGCAGAGTGAGTGCAGGAGGATAGTGCAGAGTGAGTGCAGGAGGACAGTGCAGAGTGAGTGCAGAGTGAGTGCAGGAGGACAGTGCAGAGTGAGTGCAGGAGGACAGTGCAGAGTGAGTGCAGGAGGACAGTGCAGAGTGAGTGCAGGAGGACAGTGCAGAGTGAGTGCAGGAGGACAGTGCAGAGTGAGTGCAGGAGGATAGTGCAGAAGGACAGTGCAGAGTGAGTGCAGGAGGATAGTGCAGAGTGAGTGCAGGAGGATAGTGCAGAGTGAGTGCAGGAGGACAGTGCAGAAGGACAGTGCAGAGTGAGTGCAGGAGGATAGTGCAGAGTGAGTGCAGGAGGACAGTGCATTGTGAGTGCAGGAGGACAGTGCAGAGTGAGTGCAGGAGGACAGTGCAGGGGGATAGTGCAGAGTGAGTGCAGGAGGACAGTGCAGAGTGAGTGCAGGAGGACAGTGCAGAGTGAGTGCAGGAGGACAGTGCAGAGTGAGTGCGGGAGGAAAGTGCAGAGTGAGTGCGGGAGGACAGTGCAGAGTGAGTGCGGGAGGACAGTGCAGAGTGAGTGCGGGAGGACAGTGCAGAGTGAGTGCGGGAGAACAGTGCAGAGTGAGTGCGGGAGGACAGTGCAGAGTGAGTGCGGGAGGACAGTGCAGAGTGAGTGCGGGAGGATAGTGCAGAGTGAGTGCGGGAGGATAGTGCAGAGTGAGTGCGGGAGGATAGTGCAGAGTGAGTGCGGGAAGATAGTGCAGAGTGAGTGTGGGAGGACAGTGCAGAGTGAGTGCAGGAGGATAGTGCAGAGTGAGTGCAGGAGGACAGTGCAGAGTGAGTGCGGGAGGAAAGTGCAGAGTGAGTGCGGGAGAACAGTGCAGAGTGAGTGCGGGAGGACAGTGCAGAGTGAGTGCGGGAGGACAGTGCAGAGTGAGTGCGGGAGGACAGTGCAGAGTGAGTGCGGGAGGACAGTGCAGAGTGAGTGCGGGAGGATAGTGCAGAGTGAGTGCGGGAGGATAGTGCAGAGTGAGTGCGGGAGGATAGTGCAGAGTGAGTGCGGGAGGATAGTGCAGAGTGAGTGCGGGAAGATAGTGCAGAGTGAGTGCGGGAGGATAGTGCAGAGTGAGTGTGGGAGGATAGTGCAGAGTGAGTGCGGGAGGATAGTGCAGAGTGAGTGCGGGAGGATAGTGCAGAGTGAGTGCAGGAGGACAGTGCAGAGTGAGTGCAGGAGGATAGTGCAGAGTGAGTGCAGAAGGATAGTGCAGAGTGAGTGCAGGAGGATAGTGCAGAGTGAGTGCAGGAGGGGGGAGCAGTGTGCCTGCAGGAGGACAGTGCAGAGTGAGTGCAGGAGGGGGAGCAGTGTGCCTGCAGGAGTACAGTGTAGAGTGAGTGCAGAAGGGGGGAGCAGGGAGAGTACAGCACTTGTCTTCTCAGGTCCCCCTGTAACTGCAATAGAAAAAGCAGAAACAGGGGACTCAGAGAAAGCAGCCAGAGGAGCCCTCAGTGCCCCCCCCAGTGCTGCCATCCTGTGCCCTCAGTGCCCCCCAGTGCTGCCAGCCTGTGCGCTCAGCACCCTCCCCCCCAGTACTGCCAGCCTGTGCCCTCAGCGCCCCGCCGCAGTGCTGCCAGCCTGTGCCCTCAGCGCCCTCCCCGCAGTGCTGCCAGCTTATGCCCTCAGCACCCTCCAGTGCTGCCAGCTTGGGCCCTGAGCGTCTTCCAGCCTGTGCCCTAAGCATCCCTAGGGCCAGTATGTATGCCCCACAGGCCACCACTGTCAGTATGTAGGCTCCACAGGCCCTAGTAATGTGTATGCCCCCCACTGACCCCAGTAATGTTTTTGACCCTAGTAATGTGTATGCCCCCCCCCACGGACCCAAGTAATGTGTATGCCCCCCCCCCCACTGACTCCAGTAATGTGTATGCCACCCGAGTAACATGGATGCCCCCAGTGATGTCTATGCACCCCCAGTAATATGTATACCCCCTGGTGACCCCAGTAACATATATGTCCACCCAGTGCTGTCTATGCCCCCTGTGCTGTATTTGCCCCTAGCCATCACGCAGTGCGGCCTGCACAGCCACATACCCTGGAGGAGCTGGACAAAGACAAGCGGGGGAGGTGAGTAAGGCTGCTGCCGACTTCCCCATATTAATACCTCTAATGTGTCTGTGTGTATGATGTGTGTATGACTGTGTGTAGATTTACGTCTGTTTATGTGAATTTTGTGAATTTTTCTTCAAATATATATGTGTTCTAGCTGTACTATCGTCGGTCGGTCTCTCTCTCTCTGTCGGTCGGTCTCCCCCCCTCTCTCATACTCACAGCTCACTGGCGTCTCGCTGCACAGCGTTCACACTGCTCCGGCGGCTTTTCCTCTTATGAAAATGCCGGCCGCTCATTATTCCATCTCATATTCCCTGCTTTGCCCGCCCACCAGCACCTATGATTGGTTACAGTCAGACACGCCCCCACGCTGAGTGACAGCTGTCTCACTGCAACCAATTACAGCCGCCGGTGGGCAGGTCTATATTGTGGAGTAAAATAAATAATTAAAAAAAACGACGTGCGGTCCCCCCCCCCAATTTTGATACCAGCCAGGGTAAAGCCACACAGCTGAAGGCTGGAATTCTCAGGATGGGGAGCTCCACGTTATGGGGAGCCCCCCCAGCCTAACTATCAGCCAACAGCTGCGCAGAATTGCTGAATCCATTAGATGTGCCAGTCCCGGGACTCTACCCGGCTCATCCCGAATTGACCTGGTGCGATGGCAATCGGGGTAATAAGGAGTTAATGGCAGCCCATAGCTGCCACTAAGTCCTAGGTTAATCATGGCAGGCGTCTCCCTGAGATACCTTCCATGATTAACCTGTAAGTTAAAGAAAATAAACACACACATCCAAAAAATCCTTTATTTGGAATAAAAGAAAAAAAAAACCCACTCTCTTTCACCATTTTATTAATCCCCAAATACCCCTCCAGGTCCGACGTAATCCAGATGAGGTTCCGCGACGCATCCAGCTCTGCTACATGAAGCTGACAGGAGCGGTCACAGACCAGACCGCTCTCTATCAGCTCCACGCAGCAACTCTAGTGAGCCGCACGATCAGCGATGACGTCACTCAGGTTACCCGCGGCCACCGCTGGATCCTCCAACTGTTACAGCAAGTTGCCCGAGTGACTGAAGTGAGCAGCGCGATCAGCGATGACATCACAGGTGAGTTGCGGTCTCAGATGGAGGACTCCAGCTGGCCGCGGGTAACTTGAGTGATGGCACCGCTGATCGCACTGCTCACTTCAGTCACTCAGGGGATTTGCGGTCACCGGTGAGTCCTTCACCGGTTGACCGCTAACCAGGACGCAACAGACAGAGCCGCGGGGTGACAATGAAGTCGGGTGAAGTTCATCCGAGTTCATTCTCATCGCGCGACTGTCTGTGTCTGCTGTCCGCGGGCATGTAGCAGAGCTGAATTGACGGGGGAACGCACTGCCAAAAATGCATGCAAAACACATGCGTTTTGGATGCATTTTTTTTTTTACAAACACAGTGTTTACATTTGTCCAGTCTGCCAGAGGGTGCGTTCTTTTCCGCACTGCGCACATACCAAGCTGAGGTCACACTGGCATATCACATGTGATGCGATATGCTAATGACCCTCGGCTCCTGCTGTGCTATGAGCGTGAGCCATTACACTGTGATCTGATCCTGCTATCGGATCACAGCTGAGGAGGAGAGGGAGGGATTAAGGATGTCAGGCGTTCAGTTGGGATGAGCCCTGGGCCTTGCTGTCTTTTTAAAGGCGACTGGATCAGCGGACGAGAGCACCCACTGACCCCTGTATCTCTACGATTGGAACAATCAGAACAGTAAGTCGCCCGTATTCACTAATTCCTCCCATTAACCAAAAGCACAGTATTACAGATATTTTATCTAATAGAGCGGATCTGTCATGAAGTCTGCAGTTTTGTACATGGGGCAGATTTAGGGGAAAGATCTGCTTTAAAACAGAATTTTGTGGTCTAAAATATTCTAGTTTAAATGTAACACGGCCAAGATTGCATTTATATTTTAATTTACTACTTAGAAATAAATCTCTGTATATTTTTTTAATTATTGTTTCTAAAACAATGATTGTCATTGCTGACTGGGCGTGGTTAGAGGTGTGGCCATGGGCGTGGCCTAAAAATTTGCCGCGGCGCGCTCTGCGCGCTGCATACTTTGTCCCTCTTTCCATTCTTTCAAAGTTGGGAGGTATGCCAATATGGTGGGAGGCAGGGGGGGCGAAGTGGATGGAAGGAAACATCGCCACGCCCACTAAGGAAGCCGTCACGCCCACAGGTCCTTCTACCCACTGGGATTTAGCCACAACCTGGGATCTATCCACAACCCTAGATATATGGCTGCTCTGTGCTTCCAGGACCTGTGATGATGTCACATGGAGGGGAGGAGTCAGGGTCACATGGTCAGCTCCTCAGTGTATGCAGGGCTCTGCTGTGCTGGGTGTCATGGGGCTGTATGAGGGGAAGGTTATGTGTGAGGTCAGGAGGGGTTTACAGTGTGGATGTAGCAAAGCAGTGTGTGTACGAGGTGTACGGAGCGTAGCCGTGTGTGTACGAGGTGTAGGGAGCAGAGTCGAGTGTGTACGAGGTGAATGGAGCGGAGCCGTGTGTGTACGAGGTGTACGGAGCGTAGCCGTGTGTGTACGAGGTGTACGGAGCGGAGCCGTGTGTGTACGAGGTGTGCGGAGCGGAGCCGAGTGTGTACGAGGTGTATGGAGCGGAGCCGTGTGTGTACGAGGTGTGCGGAGCGGAGCCGTGTGTGTACGAGGTGTGCGGAGCGGAGCCGTGTGTGTACGATGTGTGCGGAGCGGAGCCGTGCGTGTACGATGTGTACGGAGCGGAGCCGTGCGTGTACGATGTGTACGGAGCGGAGCCGTGCGTGTACGATGTGTACGGAGCGGAGCCGTGCGTGTACGAGGTGTACGGAGCGGAGCCGTGCGTGTACGAGGTGTACGGAGCGTAGCCGTGCGTGTACGAGGTGTACGGAGCGTAGCCGTGCGTGTACGAGGTGTACGGAGCGTAGCCGTGCGTGTACGAGGTGTACGGAGCAGAGCCGTGCGTGTACGAGGTGTACGGAGCGTAGCCGTGCGTGTACGAGGTGTACGGAGCGTAGCCGTGCGTGTACGAGGTGTACGGAGCGTAGCCGTGCGTGTACGAGGTGTACGGAGCGTAGCCGTGCGTGTACGAGGTGTACGGAGCGTAGCCGTGCGTGTACGAGGTGTACGGAGCGTAGCCGTGCGTGTACGAGGTGTACGGAGCGTAGCCGTGCGTGTACGATGTGTACGGAGCGTAGCCGTGCGTGTACGATGTGTACGGAGCGTAGCCGTGCGTGTACGATGTGTACGGAGCGTAGCCGTGCGTGTACGATGTGTACGGAGCGTAGCCGTGCGTGTACGATGTGTACGGAGCGTAGCCGTGCGTGTACGATGTGTACGGAGCGTAGCCGTGCGTGTACGATGTGTACGGAGCGTAGCCGTGCGTGTACGATGTGTACGGAGCGGAGCCGTGCGTGTACGATGTGTACGGAGCGGAGCCGTGCGTGTACGAGGTGTACGGAGCAGAGCCGAGCGTGTACGACGTGTACGGAGCGTAGCCGTGCGTGTACGAGGTGTACGGAGCGGAGCCGTGCGTGTACGAGGTGTACGGAGCGGAGCCGTGTGTGTGCAATGTTATTGGAGCGGAGCCGTGTGTGTACGATGTGTACGACATGTACGGAGTGGAGCCACGTATCTACAACGTGTACAGAATTAAGCTGCGTGTGCACAACGTGTACAAAACGGAGATGCATATGTATGACGCGCAGCTGTGTGTGTATGACGTGTACGAAGCGGAGCCACGTGTGGATGGAGCGAAGCTGCATGTGGACGACATGTACAAAGTGGAGCCGCATGTGTACAGCGTGTGCAGAGAAAAGCCGCTGCGTATGAAGTGTATGGAGCGGAGCAGCATGTATACAATGTGTGCTAAATGGAGCCATGTGTGTACAAGTCTGGGGCAGAAAAATTTGTGTCAAAACTCAAAGATTACATAGAGGCTGAAGGATTCATCCCTCACCAAGTCTTCAACTGTGATGAAACCGGCCTCTTTTGGGAACAAAATGCCAAAAAGGCCATTCATTACACAGGAGGAAAAAGCACTGCCAGGGCATAAGCCTATATTAGACCCGCAACACACATCCGTTTTTTTTGTACGTGTGCGGTACGTATTTGCATGTACCGGAGACACGGAGACCCATGTTATTCAATGGTAGATGGCACACACACGTAAAATCACACGGAACGTGTGTCCGTGTGGTAAATACGTGTGTGCGCTTTTCTACACGGACGACATGTCCATTTTTGGCCGGCAGCACGCAGGCACAGACCCGCTTTAGTCTATGGGTCCGTGCCTGCACGGACCGCACACGGAGTATGTCCGTGTTCAGCACGTATCGTCCGTGTCCGTTTTTCATCACGAAATCTGAAACACTTGTTACCAATCTATCAGGTCAATTGATGGCCATTAATTCTGGCGCCAAACATACATTTCCTGTCTCTTTTGCACGCCAGACAGCAGCTGGGCACCTGTCCTCTCACTGCAGGGGAACTTTGTGCACAGAGAACACCACAGGTACTGAGCATGGCGCCCAGAATCGATACAGAGAGGCTGATTGGAGAAGTAGAGAGGCATCCAGAGCTGTGGGACACACGTGTTGATGGCTACCATGAAAGGTTAATGGTGGAACGAGCATGGATGGCTGTGGCAGAGATAGTCTACCCTAGGAATGGATGGTCTCAAAGTACCCCTGGAAGGAAAAATAGATATGGTGAGTATAGATATTTGCATTGCTTCTGTCTTTACCTACATGTGCACATTCTAGGCAGAGTATATCCATATTTGTATAGTTTGTTTGGCATCTATTAATGGGCCTGACTCATTTTGCGCTACACTGGAGACTCACAAACAGGAGAGTGTAGTTTTTTGGCCTTTTGAACTATTCATTGCAGTTTTCTAGTA
This sequence comes from Anomaloglossus baeobatrachus, assembly GCF_048569485.1. Taxonomy (NCBI): domain Eukaryota; kingdom Metazoa; phylum Chordata; class Amphibia; order Anura; family Aromobatidae; genus Anomaloglossus; species Anomaloglossus baeobatrachus. Next base: position 558,683,788 of record NC_134357.1, read on the forward strand.
ATGTCAGCATGTGTATATGTGGCCTGCAAAGCATTTTATGCATGTACAAAAGGCATTTCAGGGTGGGGAAGCCACTATTAAACATGTTTGAAATATATTTTTGTTTTCAATTTTGTGCTATTTCTACTGTAAATGTGCTGTGAAATGTCTATACATTTTGAGTTGTATTTTCATGTTTGGTTTATTATGCATGTCCCTTGGTGTCACCATGTCTGGAATGGTAACAGTAATGTGTAGTGTATAATGGAAAATCTTTGAGGAACATATGGCACTTCATGGGTTTATAGACATTTTGTTTCTCATGGCTTACTGAAGGTTTTTTTATTTTATTTTTTGTAAGTAAAAAAGGAGATAAATTATACAGTGGTTTAATCTTTTTACTGGAGATCTTGTTTACTTTGTCATGCTTATTGTGTTATTATGTCACTATATGAGTGTCAGGGGTTGTTGTTTTCATACACATGGATGTGTGTTCCAATTTATTTAAATTGCTGCAATACAAGAATAATGTTTTATTTTTTTATTCTTCAATTGTTATAATTTGTGACCTTATTATACAATTTTTTTGTTTTTAAACAGTGGATCTTGTTAAACAGCGCTGGCGCTCAGCACGTGACCAGTTCAGAAGAGAATATAACCCAGTGGCCACCACAGCTGCCGCAGCCAAAAAGAAAAAATATGTCCATTATGAAAGACTCAGCTTCCTCATGCCCATTATGGAAGTACCAAAGTAAGTTTAAACCATTACATCACATGGCGGTTTTTTTTTAAATGCACACATTAATTGTTTTATTTTTTTCTTTCTTCAAAGTACAGAGGATAATCTAGAAGATAGTGAGGAAGCCCAGTCAGCAGTATTAACAGCGACCTCTGCTTCCGAGATGGAGCCTACCTCATATCAACCACCAACAATCCCCAACACCAGCCAGCCAGACGCAGAAGAAATGTCCTCTGATTTGGGTTTGGGAACAAGTCAATCCACTAATGTAATTGCAGGCCAGTCTACAGAGCAACAAAGTGGCCCTTCACCAGTTCTTGCAGAGAGTAGTCCACAGCAACATGCAGGCACACAGCCAAGAATAACAACTAATACCATGCGCACAGTAGCCCAATCTATCCGTGGTCGCAGACATAGGCGTTATGAAGATTTACGTTCCCTGCCAGATATCATTGATACCAGAATTATACACATGATGAATTCACTGATACCAGAGAGTGATGGAGAGAGATTTTGCTGCTCCCTTTCTCCCTCTCTTGCATTGGTTCATGCTGATAGGCAGGACAGATTGAAGGCGTCCTTAATAACACTAATATCTGTTACCCAACGTGAGCCAGAACCCATATATTGTTTTGAAGTGATAGAGCAATGGAGAGCCAATCCACATGGTCCACACACAAACACAACCCAACAAACTGTGGAAACCCAAACTGATGAACATTACTCTAATTTTCAACTAAATCCTGTAGTGCAACAAACACATATACAGTGTCCATCTTCTTCTATGGGAAGTGATGTACAAATTAGGCCAACAATTGTCCCACACCAAACAGGTACATTAATGACACAAAGGCCATCTCAACGGCCATCATTTGTCCCACAAGTACCCCAACAGACACCAATGCAAACCTCTTTTAACTATCCTAGTATTGTTAGTAATGTTCATAGACTACCTCAAATGTTTCAACAACCAACATCCTACCATGTTCCTAATAATCCACAACAACAGTACTTTCCACATCAGACTTACCCAACTAACTTCACATACACACATACTCAGCCTCTTCCAACACATCAATATGTACCACCTACACTTGGTCTTCCATCTGCTCAAACAACTGCATCATTATTTGTTCCAAGTACAACAACTGTTACTAGTGGAAACACTGATCAGTCACTCACTACAACATCTACTGTTGTGCAGCAAACATATTCTTTAGGTGTCAATGCAATGGAGCCTACACAGGAAAGCATCACTAGCCTAGAGGATTTAGTTGAATCATAATGTGATATTGTATGTATTATTTTACATTTTGGTATGTTTTCTAGGGTATTGCTGGTCGGAAAACATTTCAAAATGTAACACATTACTTACTCTATATGCATGGGGTCATATTTGTGTTTTCCTTTCCAAAGATTCAATAGAAATTACTCTATCACTTCAAAAACATTACCTGCCTGTTAGAATGTTGCCTTGCTCTGGACATGTTGTTTGGACCATCCATTAGAAAAAACTGGGTTTAGGGAAAAAATGCACGCACATAAACTACTACACTAACATTCAGACACCTTTATTATTAAAAATCCAGCCACTATGCAGTATCTGCATATGGTCTGGTCCCATACTTGTATTCCAATAGTGTCAAACAAATTATGTTTGCGTGACATTATTGCATAATAAAGTATGGTGTTTTGTATGGGCTTATGTCCCTGACAAAATTCTGTAAAAAAAATAATAGAATACAGGGTGTTTTGCAAAAGATAACAGACATACATAGCTTCAATAAAAAATCTGGACTAATTTTTTCAAAACCAATTTGCCATATTTTTATTAGTCATGTACATTCAGTAGTACTGTTACTTGCAAAACAAAAATTCCTGATTTTATAGCAATAAAGTTAAATCACAATAGCTTATTGGGACCACAAACACAACCAACCAACAAAAAAACCCACAAATTATACCTATGTATGGTCATTTTCTCTTTTGTATTACATATGTGTTTGTGATTATGTAACCAAGTGATAAAAAAAACTATAACAATGTCAAATTTATACATGACTGGCGATTTAAACTAAAATAATCTTTAAACTGATTCCTCACTTGTAGACCAAAAGTGGACACATTGGTTCTAACACTACCATTCTCTACAAATGGTGCATTTAAAGCTGGCAACTCCTCAATGTCTTCGTCATTGCTTTCATGTAATCTACAGTAATTATGTAACACTACTGTAGCTTTAATGACCGCCTTGACGGTGGTTCGTTGGAGTTGGATGGTGGTTTGATAAATGCGCCATCTTGAGGCCAAAATGCCAAAGGCACGTTCAACATAGCAACGTCCTCTGGCCAATTTGCTATTAAATAGGGCTTTTGATCTGTCCAGCCCCCTTCTGGGATATGGACGCATCAAATGCCTAGACAATGCAAACCCCTGATCTGCAACCATGACAAAAGGAACAATAGGGCCATTATTACCAGGCAATGGTCTTGGTGCAGGCAAACTTAAACTATCAGACATTAATCGGCTTGCTAAACGTGAGCTTCTGAAAATGCGTGCATCTGAGGCACTGCCATAGGCCCCAATATCAGCAAATAAAAAGCAGTAGTTTGTATCTACCATGGCCAAAAGAACTACAGAAAAAAACTTATAATTAAAATATCTTGATGCAGAGTGAGGTGGTTTCTTCACTCTAATGTGCTTTCCGTCAATGGCGCCAATACAATGACGGAAAGCTGTTTTCTCCAAAAATTCTTCTGAAATGTGCATCCATTCCTGTGTTGAAGGCAGCTGCATGACATGATGCCTAAGGGTCTCCCATAGCACAGTGCAGGTATGCAGGATAATCTTGCCAATTGTAGACCTTCCCAATAAGAATTCGAAATGTAGACTGCTGATGGATTGCCCAGTTGCAAGGTAACTGAAATAGAAAAAAACATGACATTACTTTGACTATTCATGAAAGTTGTTTTTCAAAACAAATATTTGTGTCATCCAATGACTGGCGAGATACTGTGTATGACTATTATTTTATTGCTTTTGTTGGAAAAACATATGTGTTGATATTTACTTTCCATATTGGAAAAATAATTACTTTTCTGTATAATAAACAAGATTGTTTGATTTATGACTCTTGTTTCTTTAATTTTGGTAGAGATAGAATGGTAGCTGTGAGCACTCAGATCATATTTTAAGATTACAATGAGGTTATCTGATCTATATAAATTTTCTGCAAAACAAATACCTAAATTTAAAATTACATAATTTCTACAAAATGATGCCTTTGAGATTTAACACGTATTTCAAAATAACAGATAAAGCATGAGTATACATGACAACACCTACCGTAAAGTCACCAACAGTCGTTCCTCAGGGGAGATGCTGAGGCGCATACAGGTGTCCTGGTGCTTCAAACAATGGTACACAAGGCCAAGGATGTTGTCAAATGAATTCATGGTGAGATGGCAGTAGGCTTGGAATTTTGGTGGAAATTTCCGCATTTCGCCATAGAGAATATTAAAATGCCCATGTGTTTTCCTGAGCTTCACAAGGGGGTGAATCCACATCCTTCTCTCCAGTGGTGGCTCTTCTTCAATCATATGTCGCCTAACCCCAAATCTCCTAGATATCAACCAGAGCAAATACATGGTTGCTTCATTGGAGAGACACATTTTGGAGTGTGTATAATGTGAGAATGAGCTCAGAAGCCATGTTTTAAAGGTTTTTTAAGCAAACTAACCAAATTGGGTAGTTAATTGACCAATTTAACACACCAGGAGCACATTATGATGGGCTAACAAGGTTATTTGTGTGAAAATACGGATCTGAAAAAACGGACGGCACACGGACAGCACACGTACGTATTTTATGTCAATATGGACATTCCACACGCACACACGGCTCGCATACGCCATCACACGGATGCCATACGTACCGGAGAAACGCCCCTAAAAAACGGAACACGGACCCGAAAAACGGACTGTAAGACACGTACATTTTTTTTGCAGAAGTGTGTTTTAGGCCTAAGATAGGATAAAGCCCCCGTCACATTTAGCGACTTACCAGCGATCCCGAAAATGATGCGACCTGATAAGGATCGCTGGGAGGTCGCTGGTGAGATGTCACACAGTCCGACCTTACCAACGACTCAGTAACGATACAGGTCGCAGTAGCGACCTGTATAACAATCTCTGCTGTCATTGGGATCCTGTCACACAGTGTCAAACATAGCGATGCATCCTGCCCAGCAGGACATCGCCTTTGAAGAAAATGGTCCAGGACATTCAGCAACGACCGGCGACCTCACAGCAGGGGCCAGGTCGTTGCTGGATGTCACACATAACGAGAAAACCGTGACTCAACAGCGATGTCGCTTGCGATGTCGCTTAGTGAGACGTGGCTTTAACTTTTGTTTTGTGCTAATGCTAGAAGTGGTGATTGCAAACTGAAGCCATTAAGGTATGTGCACACGTTGCTTTTTTTTCCGCGCGGAAAAAAACGCACCCTCTGGCAGAGGGGAGAATTGTAAACAATGCTTTTTGAGAAACAACGCATCGAAAACGCATGCGTTTTTCATGCGTTTTTCATGCGTTTTTTTAGGTGCGTTTTTTAGACTAGTCAGTGTTAATAAAGTTGGTTGAACACAGACCTTTGGGAAAAAAAACCTGTGATGTCATTTCCTTCTTCTCCACATTCTCTACATTCTCCATTGTGGAAAGAGAGTGATCTTGGCTGTTATAAAAAATGCCACAAACCACAGGACAGATACGTCTACGCAGGGCCCAACGAAGTCGGCTGCTTATTCTACTGTTATTACTTTGTCGTCGTAGACGCCAGGTAATTTTTTGCCCAAAATTGTATAACGTTTCTGTTTTCTTTATTGTTCTCTATTAACCAATACGATATGTTGCAGGCAATGACCAAAAGGATGTGGGTGCATCCTCTCGTTATGGCACGTGAGGAGAAAGGCCATTTCACCTTACTTTACAGCGATTTAAGGCGGTGAGCAAAACCTAGTCTTTTTATTTTGCTACATATGTATATCTTTATGTAATACCATATTTCTATATGGGTCTCTATAGGTTATTTTCCTTTTTTTGTTGACATATACTATCTGGATCTAAGGGCCTGTGCGCACTTAACGGTTTTTGCCGCGGATTTCCTGCGGTTTTGCTGCATGTTTCGCTGCATGTTATGTTCATAACATCTCTGCAGTGAATCACCAGCAAAACCTATGTGAAAAAAAAAATGCTGTGCGCCCTATGCAGAATTTGATAGCTGCATGTTTTGCAACGGGATTCCCGCTACTAAAACAATTGCATGTCACTTCTTTTACGCATGTCGCTGTGTGATTTCACTCCATTGACTGCAATGTAATCGTGAAATCCCGCAGGGAATAATGCAGGCAGCAAATTCTGTTCAGTTCATTGCATTTTCATGCGTAATTCACTACGGTATTTCGCGGTTTACCTGCGGTAATGTACATTGCTGCCCTACGATTTGCAGGGAAGTGATGTTATTATGACAGGAAGAGGAAGCGGAGCAGGGAGTAAACACACAGATCACAGACCCAGGCATAGAACACACACACACCATTCACAAACAGACATATAGAATACACATACAAATCAAACGGACAAATTTAATAAAAAAAAAAAAACGTGTGCTCCGCCTTTTTTTACCGTACAACCAGGTAAACACACAGCGGTGGCCCGGTATTCTCAGGCTGTGGAGGGCGGGGGGCAAGGTTAATGCCCCCCCTCCTCCTGCAGCCAAGAATATCAGCCGCAGCTGCCCCGGGACTGTCGCATCCATTATGCAGCAGTACCGGAGTGTCCCCGGCTCTTCCTGTTGCCGTGATGCAGTGGCAATCAGGGTAATATAAGTAGTTAATGGCTGCGCATCGCCGCAACCAAGTCCAGGCTTGAACATGGCAGCGTCTATGTGACAGCTGACATGATCAACCCGAAAGTAAAGTGAATAAACACACACACCGAAAAATACTTTATTTTAAATAACACACAAAAAAGTGTTTGTTTGAGCTCTGTAATCTCTGCTTCTGGTTGTTACTGCCCAGGTTTTTTTTCTAATTATTATTATTTTATTTTTTTTAAAAAAGCTATCCAGACAAATTCATTTCTTTTTGTCGGCTACCCATCCACGCTTTTGATCGGCTACTATCAATGGTCAAAACTGAGCTAACATATAAGGACAGTGTGATGCGACAATCTATCTCTGCTGAGGAAAGGCTGCTCATCACCTTGCGGTAAGTTGTAATGTACTATATACAAAACACTGTTTTTTGTTGATTGTGTGTCTGCTACAGGAATCTGCACCCTTGCATGTTTATTCTCGACATTTTGGCCACACTCATGTGACACAGGGAATGACGTAGACTATGCTTTGATTGTAAAAATGTTAACGTCGCACTTAAATTAATTTCACAAAAAACCTGGCTCCATTAAAGTCAATATAGCTGTTACACAATGCAGCCTGCACTTGAGGAGAATGCGCAGCCACCACCTTTTGTATGTAATGTTTTCTTGTCACAACACAGCCAGCAATAAAAGACACAAAGAAATACACACAGAGATAGAAAGAGAGAGGGAGACATCGAAATAGTGGGAGTGAAAACAAAAGAAATGTCACGTTCAACACAGTGTAGTGAACCTACTTGACATGTCTAAACAAAATGGGTGAATTCAATTGCAAAGTATGTAATTTTTGAAAAATGTGAAAAACTGGTTTTAATTTCATTTTCTTTTCTTTTCCAGATTTCTGGCCACTGGAGAGAGTTTTGCATCCCTGCATCTTCAATTTCGGGTTGGTAAATCTACCATTTCCAAAATTGTGAGGTGCACATGCAACGTGATCTGGCAGAAGTTGCAGCCCATAGTGATGCCTTCCCCAACCGAGGAAACTTGGCTACAGGTTGCGGCAGGCTTTCAGACTGTGGCCAACTTCCCCAACTGCATAGGTGCAGTTGATGGCAAACATGTTAGGGTTCAGAAGCCACCGCGATCAGGATCACATTTTTTTAATTACAAAAAATATTTTTCTGTGGTCCTCATGGCGGTGGCTGATGCCCATTACAACTTTGTGGCCATTGATGTTGGTGCTTATGGCAGTACGGGAGATTCTCGGGTGTTGAGAACATCACAGATTGGACTGCAAATTCTTCGAGATTGCGGAACACTCCCAGCCCCTCAACCTTTGCCGGGCTCCACAGATCCAGTCCCCTTTGTGATGGTATCGGATGAGGCCTTCCCTTTACTAACAAACCTGCTGCGCCCATACCCACGGAGAGGACTGGATGACCGGCGGAGGATTTTTAACTATCGGCTGAGTCGTGCACGTAGATATGTGGAGTGCACCTTTGGAATCATGAGTAGTCAGTGGAGGATCTTTCACACAGCCATCCAGTTACAACCAAGCACGGTTGATGCTGTCATAAAAGCGTGCTGTGTGCTCCACAATTTTGGTCGTCAGTACACCAGTGATGTATTTGAAGAAGCACAGGCACGAAGCTTTATGCCAGTATTAACCGTTTCTGGTCGGCCAAGTAACTCTGGTGTCTCTGTGCGAGATACCTTCACTGACTACTTTATGAGTCCGGAAGGTGCCGTGCACTGGCAATACTCCAGTGTCGGTGTTGTGCAGCCTGATCAGCAGAGAAGACAGGAACCCGCTTGAAAGACAAGATGTTACAAGTTTTTTTCACCAGTCATTAGCATGCTACACTGTGGTCTGACATGTTTGTGTTTTTTGAATTAAAAATGTGTTTTTAAAGAATGTTGTTTTTATATTTAAAACCTTGAATGTTTTCAAAACCTTGCATTTAAATAACACACAGACAGCAAATAGTGTATAACAATATATTTATTAAACTTTTTATTACTAAACAAATAAGTTTGTTATTTAATGAAATAATTAATTTAAAGATTAAAAAAATCTCGAGAGAAATACCCGCCCATGGCTTCCGAGCCTTGGGATGGCCCTGAAATCGGGTGGTCAGTAGGGTCAACTGTTGATTGGCTGACATGTTGCAAATATGTGTTGCTAGGTCTCACATGTGAAGCAGGATACTGTTGGAAGGGTGTGGTACAGGTAGCATGTGTGACAGCTGATCGTTGCGGGATAGTGACATTTTGTGGTGGCTGTCGTTTCAAGGTAAACATTTTTTCGACACCACACACTAATTCACCCGCAGTGGGGAACGGCCCTTCTTCCTCAAACCCAGCAAGCAAGCCACAAAAGGCCGTCATACAGGCCGATTGTTGTTCAGTTGCCTCAAACGCTTGGCCATGCTTGAAGCAAAAGTATCAAACTCATCCTCCGTGGATGTGTTTTTAAGGAATTCCAATGTTTGGGTGGTCAGGGGGTCATTTGGTTTGGTACTAGCCAGTGTTGTGGGGTTTTTTCTTTTTTTGGCTCTCTGGATCTCATGACCACCAGTGCCAGAAATGGGCGCAACTGTAGAAGACCCACTTGTGGTGGGACAGAGAGGGTCTACAATTATTGGCGGCGGCACCACCAATTCTTCTGAGGCATGGCTTGACTGGTCTTCATTGTTGATGGTGCTCTCAAGCGCAGGCTCCTCTGGCTCACCAATATTTCCTTCTGTCCTGTGAATACATAACAAAATGGATGTAATCATGAATTTACCAACTTTTTTTTTTTTTTTTTTTTTTTTTTTAAACTTACTGGCGTAACACTCTTCCGCTGCACAAGAACTGCAACTCCTCCTGGTATGCAATATGTGTTTTGGAAGGCGAGGCACCACTTTTGTTGCATTCGGAGAGACACTTGAAGAAGCGGTCCTTCACCGATCTCCATCTTTTGCGGATGTCACTTTCTTTAAAAAAAAAATAAAATAAAAATATATATATAAATACATACAACACATTTGTTACAAATATAGTTTCCCATGGTAGGAAGCATCATTGCACATTACCAATGTTATTCTGAAGATTGGCATCGGCCTCATGCCAACGTGGGTACAGCTCCCGGCAGACCGTAATCCAGCTATTTTCCCTCAGCTGCTTCTTGCTGTAGTCTGGTGAAGCCATATCCCATAAGCATGGCATAGACTCCACCTAATAAACAGAAAATAGTGACTGACATGAAATCATAACATCCATGTGCTTGAAAATAAAAAAAAAAGAAGGGGATACTATTATAAAAAGGATGGATAAATAGAAAAGCATAGAAGGATGGATGGATAAACAGAAAGAAAAGCATAGAAGGATGGATGGATAAACAGAAAGAAAAGCATAGAAGGATGGATGGATAAACTGAAAGAAAAGAACAGCCTAGAAGGATTGATAAATAGAGAGATGGAAATAAAAGATAGATAAGAACTGAGAGGCAACAACAAAATGTGGACCCCACAGGTTGTTTTCCAATTTCTTGTGAGCGCAGGGATACCCCACATGTGGCCAAAAAACTGTTTGGATAAATGGGAGGGCTTGGAATGGAAGGAGCACCATTTTAATTTTGGAAAAGTTGAAATAAACTTTGCGCACCATGTCACATTAGCAGGGCCTCTTGGGTACCTATACGTCAGAAAACCCCCACAAGTGACCCCATTTTGGAATCAGCACCCCTCAAGGATTTTATTCAGTATATTAAGCATTTTGAATCCACAGCTACTTCCCCCAAAATGTAGCTGTAGCAACAATATTCTCACTGTTGGGCTATGTGGCCATGATCCAGCGACACGGCGTCTAGTACCCAGTGTCAGCCTTCATGCAGAGATGTGAGTGTTGCCAACGGGAGAACGCAGCTGGCCATGCCCACGATTTGGGTTCAGGCTGCTGTGGACTTTAGCTCTATTCTACCTGCAGAGAACACTCATCTACGCAGCATAAATTGACATGCTGAGGGCTCAGGAAGCTGCGCCACCGGTCAGTTTATGCTGCGGAGAAAAGAAGCACAGTGGGCATGAGAGTTCTAAAACTCCTTCCACTGTGCTTCTACTGCACAACGCAGCGTCATGGACGCAGGGAAAACACTCTGCGCCCAAAACGCTGCAAACCCCGATTGTGGGCATCCAGCCTAAAAAGCGTCAATGGAGGTCAAATATATATACAACGTCCCACCCCCCCCCCTGCATATTCTACGCTGGCACCTTTAGTACCTTTCATGTGGCACTAAAGGGTGCCTAACCTAGTTTTTATCACATAAACAAAAAAAAAATGGCGTGGGGTCCCCCCTATTTTTGATAGCCAGTCAGGGTAAAGCAGACAGCTGTAGCCTGCAAACCACAGCTGGCAGCTTCATCTTGTCTGGTGATCAATTTGGAGGGCTCCCCAGGTTTTTTTTTTTATTTATAAATAAAAATAATAAAAAAAAAAAATAACGTGGGGTCCCCCCAAATTAGATCACCAGCCAAGGTGAAGCTGACAGCTGAGGTCTGGTATTCTCAGGGTGGGAAGAGCCATGGTTATTGGACTCTTCCCAGCCTAAAAATAGCAGGCCACAGCTGCCCCAGAAGTGGCGCATCCATTAGATGCGCCAATCCTGGCGCTTCGCCCCAACTCATCCCGCGCCCTGGTGCGTTGGCTAACGGGGTAATAAATGGGGTTGATACCAGATGTGTAATGTCACCTGGCATCAAGCCCAGCAATTAGTGATGTCACGGCGTCTATCAGACACCCGACATAACTAATTGACAGTAAACAAAAGCAAAAAAAGACAACAAAAAATTTTTTATTAGAAAAAACACTCCCCAAATCATTCCCTTGTTCTCCAATTTAATCAAAAAAATGGGTCCGCAGAAATCCATTTGGATGTCCCACGTCGCCTCTGGACCTTCTAGAATATGGGGGCACGTTCAGGGAACGTATCCCCCATTTTCTAGGAGGGCAGACCCTCCATTTGAGGAGAGTGGGTGCAAAAATCTGCACCCACTCTCCCCGGGTCACAGCTGCAGACTGCCGAGCAGCAGCACAGCTCACACTGAACACAGTGCTGGCTGTCAGCTGCTCTGCTCATGTGACCGGCCGGCGTCTGCTATGAAGGAGGAGGGGGAGGCCGCGGGGGATCAGCGCTGCAACCGGACAGGTATGTATGACACCGGGGGGAATTGGGGTGACCGGGCAGGGCCTGGGTGCATTTTTCTGTCGCATGTCTCTCAAGGCACATGCGACAGAAAACATAGGAGTATGGCGGCCGGTGCGCTACTGTGCGCGCGGCCATGTTGGACTTTCGGGAGGGGGTTGGGGGTCGTAGGTGAGGGGGTTGCGGGACACCGGGGGACCGGAGGAAACCGGGGAGGAGATTTATCTCCCATCTGGCATGTTTGATCATGCCAGATGGGAGATAAATCATTTTTTTTACCGGCGCTGTCATTGATCATCCGTATACGGTGTATACTGGAGATCTGGTGAGCGGGGACCGGGAATCATAATCTCCAGGGTCTCAGCTACCCCCGGTAGCTGAAATCCCGGTGATTTTCTAAATCTTGGGGGCGCTCTACCATTTTTCCCGACCGCCGTAAAAAAGCGGCGGATCGGAAAAAGTACCTTACCGCCGTTCAAAGGCAGATCGGCGGTAGTTAAGGGGTTAAAAGAAAACAAAAAACACTATATACTCACCAGACTAATGAGCTTAGGGACATCCATCTTCTTTCTGTTGTACCACGCCATGGCCCACAGATTACTCAGGAATGGCGATTCCTCGGGAGTCGGGACAACAGCTAACCGGCTTTCCAGGACTTTTGCCAGGAAGTGAGGTCAACAGGAAGCCTCTTGACCTCACTTCCAGGTAAATGCCTGCGTTCTGGTGTGCCGACAAAGGCCGCGGACCGCAACAAAAAAGCAGGTCCATGCGTTGTAGCTGCGTTCTGACCCCGCATCATTGATTTCAATGGGGGAGAGAACGCAGCCACAACGCACAAAAGAAGTGACATGCTGCTTTTCTTTCCGCACCGATTTTTGGCATCCAAAACGCTGCGGAAAGAAACGCAGCGTGTGCACTGATTTTTCAGCTTTCCCATATACTTTGCTGGGAAAGCTGAACGCATGCAATTTGCCACTGAAACGCTGCGGTTCAAAACGCAGCGTTTCCGCGGTAAAAAACGCAACGTGTGCACACAGCCTTACTGGTGTACCATTCAGAAACTCCTAAAGTGGTTAGCAGAAACAATGTGATTAAAAGTAGATTGTATGTGATGTGAAGGGTAAACAAGAAAGCATGGGTCATGAGGGCAATTGTCATTGAGTGGATGAATGAAGTGTTTGGCCCAAGTGTGAAAAAATACCCCCAGGATAATTAATTTTCCCTTAAGTGCCTCCTGCTAAAGGACAATGCTCCTGCTCATCCTCCTGGTTTGGAAAACACATTGTTAGAGGAGTTCAGTTTCATCACAGTGAAATTCTTGCCTCCTAAAACCACACTTCTCATCCAGCCGATGGACCAGAATGTCATTTCAAATTTCAAGAAACTGTACACAAAAGCAATGTTTCAAAGGTGCTTTGAGGTGGCATTAGATACAGAATTGTCCTTAAGAGACTTCTGGAAAAAAAACATTTTACCATTCTCAACTGCATTAGCCTCATAGATAAGGCTTGGCAGGGAGTGACATCCAGGACAATGACATTTGCCTGGAAGAAACTTTGATCAGGATGTGTCCTTGAGAGAGATTTTGAATTATTTGAGCTTTCCTCTGATGACCCTACAAATGTGGTGCAGTCAGTTGTTGATTTGAGGACATCCATTGGTTTGAAGGTGAATGGTGAGGGTATGGAAGAGTTAGTGGATGACCACAATAAAGAACTCACCAATGAAGAGCTGCAAGAACTTAAACTAGAAGTGCAACAGACAGCAGATGAAGAAGTTGCTTCAGATGAAGAGGGAGAGACAGGGAAGAATGTCCCTTCTTCAGAGATTAAGGACATCTTCTCCATGTGGAGTAAGGGTACTGTGGCGCCCCAGGACCTGGTCGCCACAACAGCATTGCCCCTCCAAAGGGTTAATGCTGAGCCTGGAGGTAATTGGGGGAATCATTGGCCAGTAAGTTCAACATCCAACGCAGTTTCTCCCTCAGGCCAGCAGGGGGAGCTCTGAACCTGGAGTTCCAGGGAGCATTCCTCAAGTCTGACCTGAGGGAGGAGTTAGTGTTCAGTCTGTGTAGAGAGAGCAGAGTGCAGACGCAGAGTGTGCTGTCCTGTGGAACTGGGGCCTAGAGCTGGAATAGCTTGGCCCAGTGAAGCAAGATTTGCAGAGAGGCACAGAAGAGACTCAGACATCGGAGTCTGTGGTTGCCAGGGTATCAAATCCTTCCCTGGTGGCCGAATCCGGAGGGCAGGAGAGCTGCAAGCTCCCTGACCCATCAGCAATCTGAAGGTACAGCTGCATTCCAAGGGCCCGGTGTGGACTCCAGCAGAGAAGCACCCGAGAGGGCCTGCGCAGCCTACCACACACAAAAAGGGACGAACCACCGGTCCCAGCAGCAAGAGGGCCATTGCTAAATTCAGAGTGCAGGGTCCTGTAGAAGAAAAGAAAGAGCAGGGAGTAGGCCTCATACTTAACTGGCCAAAGAGATCACCCCCAGGCACTTCCAGGCCGGCCGGATCATCCTTACCACCTGTGACGGTCTCCCAGGACTAAACTGTTGCCAAGTAAAAAGAGTAGAAGGTAAAGAGACTACTGTTTGTGCCTGTTTCTTTCACTGCCTGTCGGCCCTGCACCATATTATTCACACAACATCACACCATAGACTCTCACGAGCACCAACTGCTGCCCCGGGGCACCGCTCCACCTGTGGGGAGCAGGACCATCCGAGCTGCCATACCACCAGCCCCGGAGGCCTCATACAGCAGCGGCGGCTTAATAGCCGCAAACCACAGGTGGCGTCACGAAAATACAAACTTAACCCCTTCACGACCATGGACGGAAAGATCCGTCCTTGTGCCCTGGGCCTTAACGACCAAGGACGGATCTTTCCGTCATGACGTAATCGCGGGCACTGTGGGCCCGGTAATAGCAATCGGTGGAATTTTCCACCGTTTTCTAGAAGGAGGGGACCTCTGCTTGACCTCCCGAGGAGTGATTTCTCCACCCCGGACCTACGGTGCCTGTCATTGGCTGATTTGTGACAATGAGCCAATCACAGGCATTGTAATGTCTCAGCTAATAAAAATAGCTGAAACATTGCAATTCAGCCCTGATCGGTGTTTCTATAACACTGATCATTGGCTGACCTTTAGTTCAACCCCCCCAGCTCTGATTGGAGGGATCGTCCTCGTGATCGAACCCTCCAATCACTGTGAATCGGGGTACTGGTGAACTGCCCGTGACCGCTCACCTCGGGTTCACTTCATCCGTGGATTGAAGCTGCTGAGAGCGATCCTGCTGCCGTGATCCTGCTGCCGTGATCCTCGGTGAGTATTGCTGCCCCCAACCCATCCACTGCTGTTCCCCTCCCCATCGCCGCTCTCCCCATCGCCGCTCTCCCCATCGCCGCTCTCCCCATCGCCGCTCCGCCCATCCCCGCGCCGCTTCACCGCTACCCTCGCACTGCCCGATCGCCGCCCCACCGCTGCCTCCTCCACCCCCGCACTGCCCGATCGCCGCCCCACCGCTGCCCCTGCCACCCCCGCACCGCTTCACCGCTACCCCCGCACTGCCCGGTCGCCGCCCCTCCGCTGCCTTCGCACCATCGCCGCTCTGCCGCTGACCCATCGCCGCCCCGCCGCTGCCTCCACACCATCCCCGATGACCCATCGCTGCTCCGGCCCACCGCTTCTCCCGCACTGCTGCCACGCGCCGCCCCGCCGCACAATCGCTGCTCCGCCGCTGCCTCCACTCCGCCGTTGACCCATCGCCGCTGCCTCCGCACCATCACCGCTGACCCATCGCTGCCCCCGCACCTCCCCACCGCTGCTCCCGCACCGCTGCCACACGCCCCATCGCTGCTGCCACCGCACCGTCGCTTCCCCGCACGCCCCACTGTACCATCGCTGCCCCGCACGCCTCATCGCTGCCTGTAATCGCAGGCCAGTGTTTGCTTCCCCTCCCCCAGCCATCTCTGCTGCCGATCCACCGCTGCCCCCCTTGCTCCCTCCACCCCCCCAATCCACCGCTGCCCCCCTTGCTCCCTCCACCCCCCCCAATCCACCGCTGCCCCCCATGCTCCTTCCACCCCCCCCCCAAATCCACCGCTGACCCCATGTCCTGACTCACCATCAGCTGCTTGGACAATGTGCTCCAATCTCTCCTGCTGCTGAGTGAGTATTGATCCTAGCTTCCTCCTTCACCCCCCTTTCCTCCTTCACCCCCATCGAATGTGAGATACATAAATGTTTTTTTTGTTTTTTTTTATTATTGTAAAGGTCAGCCCAGTGCCAACATGGCAGTCTCGCATCACATAACTTGTCATGGCCGCCCGCTTCCCGGGCAGGAGCGTGCAGCCATGTACAAATACATGCTGCTGCACGCTTCTTACCAAGGAGCGGGCGACTTTGCAAGGTGATGCGATGCGAAACTCTCACACGTGTGACTCTGGGCTTGGTGTCAGTTGCAGGTGCTTGTGTATATATTTTTTTTTTTTTTGCAAAATTCTGATATATTCTCCTTTTTTGTTTTTGTTTTTTTTTTTAGTTTTTTCCTGTTCAAACACATACCCAAACATTTGAATAAAGTTTTTCTTTGCACACCTACACACACACACTCCAGATACGATGTCCCGGTCTTCCCAATCTCGGCGGATGTATTCAGCCGAGGAGGTATATGCCATTGTTGCCTCCGAGACTGATAGCGAAGGAGATGACCCCACATTCCTTTGCTCCTCCCAGTCCTCTTCCTCCTCCAGTGCCGAGGAACCACCCAGAAGACGTCGTAGACTGATTCGTCCGGCTCCCAGTGGAGAAGACCCGGCGCCCAGTGGAGAAGTCCCGGCGCCCAGTGGAGAAGACCCGGCGCAGAGCGTGAGTGATGCCCAGCCCAGCACTAGTGCTAGTGACCCCCAACCTAGCACTAGTGACCGGGAGTGGACCCCAGCCCTCCGAAAAGTTTGCACCACGGATTCCTGATTTTACTCCCCAATCAGGAATCCAGTTTGATACTAACAACCTTAGAGAAATAGAATTTTTCAAAGTCTATTTCTCTGAAGAGTTTGTTAGTCTCATGGTGGTGCAAACAAATCTTTATGCCCAACAATTTTTGGCCAAAAACCCTCGCTCATCATTTTATAGCTGGACCCCAACGGATTCAGTAGAAATGATGAAGTACTGGGGTCTGACTCTTCACATGGGGTTAGTGAAGAAGCCAGAACTTCGCCAATATTGGAGTGTTGATGTTTTATACAACACTCCAGTATTTGGTATGATTATGCCCCGCAGATGGTTTGAGGCTATCCACAGATTTTTGCATTTTAGGGACAATTTGGAGTGTCTTCCCCAAGATGACCCGAATTTTGACAGACTGTTCAAAATTCGTCCGGTCATTGAACACTTTAGCAAAAAGTTTGCTGAAGTGTACGTTCCCCGGACGGAAATTTGTGTGGATGAGTCCCTCATCCACTTCAAGGGGAGACTGAAGTTCTGCCAGTACTTGCCCAGTAAAAGGGCAAGGTATGGCATTAAACTCTACAAGCTGTGCGAGAGTACCTCAGGGTACACTCACAGCTTTAGTGTTTACGAAGGGAAGGACATGCAGATCCAACCCCCAGAATGCCCACCTACTCTGGGGGTGAGTGGGAAAATTGTGTGGAGTTTGATCCACCCACTGCTTGATAAAGGTTATCATCTGTACGTTGATAACTTTTATTCAAGCATCCCACTTTTCCAATCCCTCTCTTCCAGAGGTACCGCAGCTTGCGGTACGATCCGGAAGAACCAGAAGGGTCTTCCTGTGACGCTAATTGGGCAGCTGCTCCAAAAAGGTGAGAGCAGAGCCCAATATAGCGACAACATGGTTGTAGTTAAGTTCAAGGACAAAAGGGATGTCCTTTTCTTGACCACAATACATGGTCCCGGCACCTCTGCAACCAATGTTCGAGGTACGTCAGCACAGGTTCGCAAACCGGACTGTGGCTTGGCGTACAACAAACATATGGGAGGAGTTGATCTTTCTGATCAAGTCCTCCAGCCCTATAATGCCATGCGGAAGGTTAAGGTGTGGTATAAAAACCTGGCCGTGCACATCGTGCAGATGGCACTATACAATGCTTTCGTGCTCTCACGATGTGCAGGCCAGACCAACACCTTCCTTCAGTTCCAGGAGGTAGTAATCAAGACCATGATTTTTGGAAGAGGAGAAGAAGAAGAAGCAGCAGCAGTTCCTACTACCTCTAGAACTGAAGGTTTCCGTGTGGTACCAGGGCAACATTTTCCTGGTGAGGTACCACAAACCACCGCACGAGGAAGAGCGCAGAAGAGGTGCCGGGTGTGCTATAAAAAAGGGCTGAGGCGGGAAACGAAGTATCAATGTGATACCTGTCCCGATAAACCCGGACTTTGTATGAGTGACTGCTTCAAAGTCTATCATTCGTCCGGGTACTAAATTAATATAGCCCACCTAAAATTCCTGAGGCACATGACAAAGACGGTGACGTGACGCGCACTACAAGACAAAGACTGTGACCTGACGCACTACACGGAAAAGACAATGACCAGACGCACTACACGACAAAGACGGTGACCTGACGCACTACACGACAAAAACAATGACCAGACGCACTACACGACAAAGACTGTGACCTGACGCACTACACGACAAAGACAATGACCAGACGCACTACACGACAAAGACGGTGACCTGACGCACTACACGACAAAGACAATGACCAGACGCACTACACGACAAAGACTGTGACCTGACGCACTACACGACAAAGACGGTGACGTGACGCACACTACACGACAAAGACTGACCAGACGCACTACACGACAAATATGGAGACGTGACGCACACTACACAACAAAGACGGTGACCTGACGCACTACACGACAAAGACGGTGACGTGACGCACACTACATGACAAAGACGGTGACCTGACGCACTACACAACAAAGACGGTGACCTGACGCACTACACGACAAAGACGGTGACCTGACGCACAGTATACAACAAAAACGGTGACCTAACGCACACTACACGACAAAGACAGTGACTTGACAAACCCTACACAACACAAATATAAAAATGACATACCATGTCCCTGAGAATACATCGCTCATTCCCTTTGGAGCCCTGCTGTGAGCCTATACAGTAGTTTTTCACCATATGCAAAGTATCGGCTTACTCAGGACAAAATTCCCAACAAATTTTGGGGTCCATTTTATCCTGTTTCCCCTGTAAAAATTAAAAAATTGAGCCCAAAATAACATTTTTGTGCAAAAAAAAGTACTTTTTTGTTTTTTCGGCTCAATGTATGAAGCACATAAGGGTTATAAGTGCTCACTACCCATCTATATTTATGCCTTGGGGGGTCTAGTTTCCAAAATGGGGTCACATGTGGGGATTGTCCACTGTTTCAGCACATCAGGGGCTCTCCAAACACAACATGGTGCGTCTAACAATTTCATCTAATTTTCCGTTCAAAAAGTCAAATGACGCATCTTCCCTTCGGAGCCCTGCCATACGCCCAAAGAGTGGTTTTCCGCCACATATGATATATTGGCTTACTCAGGACAAAATTCCCAACAAATTTTGGGGTCCATTTTATCCTGTTTCCCCTGTAAAAATTAAAAAATTGAGCCCAAAATAACATTTTTGTGCAAAAAAAAGTACTTTTTTGTTTTTTCGGCTCAATGTATGAAGCACATAAGGGTTATAAGTGCTCACTACCCATCTATATTTATGCCTTGGGGGGTCTAGTTTCCAAAATGGGGTCACATGTGGGGATTGTCCACTATTTCGGCACATCAGGGGCTCTCCAAACACAACATGGTGCGTCTAACAATTTCATCTAATTTTCCGTTCAAAAAGTCAAATGATGCACCTTCCCTTCGGAGCCCTGCCATACGCCCAAAGAGTGGTTTTCCGCCATATATATGATGCATTGTCTTACTCAGGACAAAATTCCCAACAAATTTTGGGGTCCATTTTATCCTGTTTCCCCTGTAAAAATTAAAAAATTGAGCCCAAAATAACATTTTTGTGCAAAAAACCCTACTTTTTTGTTTTTTCGGCTTAATGTATGAAGCACATAAGGGTTATAAGTGCTCACTACCCATCTATATTTATGCCTTGGGGGGGTCTAGTTTCCAAAATGGGGTCACATGTGGGGATTGTCCACTGTTTCGGCACATCAGGGGCTCTCCAAACACAACATGGTGCGTCTAACAATTTCATCTAATTTTCCGTACAAAAAGTCAAATGACGCACCTTCCCTTCGGAGCCCTGCCATACGCCCAAAGAGTGGTTTTCCGCCACATATGATGCATTGTCTTACTCAGGACAAAATTCCCAACAAATTTTGGGGTCCATTTTATCCTGTTTCCCCTGTAAAAATTAAAAAATTGAGCCCAAAATAACATTTTTTGTGCAAAAAAACCTACTTTTTTGTTTTTTCGGCTTAATGTATGAAGCACATAAGGGTTATAAGTGCTCACTACCCATCTATATTTATGCCTTGGGGGTCTAGTATCCAAAATGGGGTCACATGTGGGGATTTTCCACTATTTCGGCACATCAGGGGCTCTCCAAACACAACATGGTGCGTCTAACAATTTCATCTAATTTTCCGTTCAAAAAGTCAAATGACGCACCTTCCCTTCGGAGCCCTGCCATACGCCCAAAGAGTGGTTTTCCACCACATATGATGTATTGGCTTACTCAGGACAAAATTCCCAACAAATTTTGGGGTCCATTTTATCCTGTTTCCCCTGTAAAAATTAAAAAATTGAGCCCAAAATAACATTTTTGTGCAAAAAAACCTACTTTTTTGTTTTTTTGGCTCAATGTATGAAGCACATAAGGGTTATAAGTGCTCACTACCCATCTATATTTATGCCTTGGGGGTCTAGTATCCAAAATGGGGTCACATGTGGGGATTTTCCACTGTTTCGGCACATCAGGGCTCTCCAAACACAACATGGTGCGTCTAACAATTTCATCTAATTTTCCGTTCAAAAAGTCATATGACGCACCTTCCCTTCGGAGCCCTGCCATGCGCCCAAAGAGTGTTTTTCTGCCACATATGAGGTATCTGTGTGCTCGGAAGAAATTGCACAACAAATGTCAGGGTCCATTTCATCCTCCTCCCATTGGGAAAATGCAATATTTGAGTCTAAATTTGCATTTTTGTAGCAAAAACTAAAACGTTCATTTTTTCCTTTCACATTGCTTTAGTTCCTGTGAAGCACCTGAAGGGTTAATGACCTTATGGAATGTGGTTTTGAGTAGCCTGAGGGGTGCCGTTTTTGGAATGGTGTCACTTTTGGGTGTTTTCTTTCATGTAGGCCCCTCAAAATCAAATCAAATGTGATGTGGTCCCTAAAAAAAGTGGCTTTGTAAATTTTGTTGTAAAAATGAGAAATTTCTCATAAACTTTGAACCCCTATAACTTCCTTATGAAATTTTTTTTTTTCCCAAAATTGTTCTGATGTAAAGTAGACATGTGGGAAATGTTATTTATTAATTATTTTGTGTCATATGTCTCGTTAGTTTCAGAGCATAAAAATTAAAAGTTTGAAAATTACAAAATTTTAAAAAATTTCGCGAAATTTCCGTTTTTTTCACAAAGAAACGCAAAAAATAACGGCCTAAATTTACCACTAACATGAAGCCCAATATGTCACGAGAAAACAATCTCAGAATCACCAGGATCCATTGAAGCGTTCCAGAGTTATAACCTCATAAAGTGACACTGGTCAAAATTGCAAAAAATGGCCTGGTCTGTAGGGTCAAAATAGGCTTGGGGCTGAAGGGGTTAAATCAACCCCACTAAAGCCATATTAATTGACCCCACCAGGGTACGGAGTCGGGCCCAGCCACCACTGACTACCCCCGGACTAGACCGGCCCAGCACCGGGTGTCCCATAGCCCTGGGGTGGGCGAGTCAACTTTGGCATCACGAACAAGATTTCATGCCCGGTCCCTCCGGGTACTGTGTGCCTGCAGAAACTGTGCTTAAAAGACTGTGTTACTGCTTGAAAACTGCCGCCGCCATTAGCCTCGCTGAGCGCAGGAAGAAGGGGGGCGTGCCTGAAAAAGAGCGCGAAGGGAGCGCGCCATCAAAGCGGAGGGTCGTTAACCCCGCGCTACCCGGAAGAGATTTTGAAAAGTGAACGGAGCCTGGTAAGGTTCACTAAGGGGGAGGAAGATGTCCGACTCAGAGGGAGAGCAGGTGGCTGCCATAGCCCGAGACGCCGCAGCACCAGCCGAAGCAATCCCAGTCGCTGTCGCCCCAGCCCCCGCTGTAGCGCCGGTAATGCCGATCACAATGCCGTACATCCCGGGAGCAGAATGGCTGCCGCAGTACTCCGGGAGTCACATACCCTGAATGACTTCAGAGAAAGGCTGCACAGCTTGTTTAGAGTGTATCCTCTGACTGAGAGCCAGAAGGTGGGCATATTAATGGGGCAGCTAGCCGGCGTGGGCCAGCGTGAAGTGAAGTCCTGGCCTGACACAGATAAAGGGACAGCGACTCAGATACTGGCTAAGTTAAAGAGTACTTTTGACACCCGCACTGCAGCAGAAATAAAAATGAGATTCTTTGGGTGCAAACAACGGGCCACAGACAGCATACGGGACTATGCCTTAAACTTGCAGGAGGCCCTGAGAGCAATTAAACAGGTGGACCCAGAGAGTGTACGTGAAGAAGACAAGCTCCTAACTGAGCAGTTCATAGAAGGGCTCCTGTCAGACGCCCACAGGACACAGCTGTGTATCATCATACCTCCCAACTTTTCAAGAAAGGAAAGAGGGACAAAGTATGCGGTATGCGGCGCGCGCAGCGCGCCGCGTCACATTTTGACCACGCCCCTAGCCACACCCCTAGCCACACCCATTTGGCAGTAAGGGTCATTCAGCAGATGCCGTGGACTGTTCATTCATATTCATAGCAGTCAGAATTTTTTTATATTTCTGTGTCTCTATATGACATGTTGCTTATTTGTGCCTATCAATCCGTGTTCACACGTTGCATAAATTCTGTTTCTTTTTGTTTCTGTCTGCACCAAACTACACAATAACAATCTTCTCTGTTTTTTCCATTTTTGCTGCATTTTTTCTGCCTTTTCTCCATTATTTAATGCATTTTTGGTTCAGATGTGAATCTGCGTTTTTAAGTGTTTTTATTGTACAGAGAAGCTTTTTCCTGCATTTTTTAAGCTCCACATAGAGACCTCCAGAGAAACCCCCCCGAAAACCGCAGAATTCAGCGGCGTCTTTTCATGGAACCACATACACTTTACTTGGACAATTAAACACAGCAGAATAAATGTGCAAAAAAACAGCAGAAAAATATGCAGCATTTACACTACATGTGAATATGGACCAATTGTCCAAGCAAAGTGGATGAGACGTCCTGAAATCTCCGCTCCTGGTGCGTGGAAAGACGCCGCTGAACTGTGCGGATTTGGTGTTTCTTTCTTTATAAGCTTCAGGATTCACATCAGCAACAAACATGTATCAAATAAGGGGGACAATGTATAAAAAATACCGCAAACACGCAATAATCAGAGAACATTGTTATTGCACTCGTGGCGCGGACACCTGCAGAAAAAATGCAGCATTTACGCTATGTGTGAACACGGCCTCAGTGATCCATTTTTATTACATTTTTTATGGGTTTTAATAAAGAAAAATAATAAATTGCGCCTTTTTTTCCCGCCATTTACCGATCCCCATAAATAATCTGATCGCTGTGTTGTTCAGGTAATTACGATTACAGGTACACCAAATATGTCCCTTTTATTTGCTGATTTGTGATGTTTATTATTTTATAAAAAAGTGCAATAAAATTACATTATTCTATTTTTTTTATTATTTTTAGTAACTTTATTAGAAGAAAAAAAATCCTCTTTTCCTCTCCCTCTAGAATACAGGACATAGAGACACTGCTGTGTACAATGTAGCTGTGTCCTGTGTAATCTGCTGTGTAAGAGGCTGCATTGTAGGTTCATTTATGTGAAATCCTCCCTCTGACATCATCAATCCTAGTGGCTCAACAGCTAGAGCAGCTAGGAAAGCCAGGAGGCTGCTGGACACAAGTTTTGAACGTTGCTGGTTTGAATCCAAGGTGGTGAAGATAAAAAAAAAAAAAATTGTATTTGTATTTTTTTCCTCATTTCTTTATAGTAGTTTTATGGGAACAAATGAATCTGACTCTTTCACCAACATTGAGATACAGTATTTATCTATCTATCTATCTATCTATCTATCTCTCTATCTATGATTCTATCTATCTATGATTCTATCTATGATTCTATCTCTATCTATCTATTATCTGTCGTGTATCTATATATCCCTCTATCATCCATCCCTCTATCATCCATCCATCCCACTATCATCCATCCCTCCCTCTATCCCTCCCTCTATCTCTCCATTCATCCCTCCATTCATCCCTCCATTCATCCCTCCATTCATCCACCCATCCTTCCCTCTATCCCTCCATTCATCCCTCCATTCATCCCTCTATCATCCATCCATCCCTCCCTCTATCCCTCCATTCATCCCTCCCTCTATCCCTCCATTCATCCCTCTATCATCCATCCATCCCTGCCTCTATCCCTCCATTCATCCCTCCCTCTATCCCTCCATTCATCCCTCTATCATCCATCCATCCCTCCCTCTATCCCTCCTTTCATCCCTCTATCCCTCCATTCATCCCTCCATTCATCCCTCTATCATCCATCCATCCCTGCCTCTATCCCTCCATTCATCCCTCCCTCTATCCCTCCATTCATCCCTCTATCATCCATCCATCCCTGCCTCTATCCCTCCATTCATCCCTCCCTCTATCCCTCCATTCATCCCTCTATCATCCATCCATCCCTCCCTCTATCCCTCCTTTCATCCCTCTATCCCTCCATTCATCCCTCCATTCATCCCTCTATCATCCATCCCTCCATTCATCCATCCCTCCATCCATCTTGGCAGCTGAATAACCTGCTTCTGGTGTCTCACCTGCAGTATAGAGGTCAAGATAACAAAATCTTCCTATTGCTTTCAATACAGGCAGTAGCTCAGTGGTAAAGCTGCTGCCTTTGAAACAATGAACTCACAGCTCCACGAGTTCGAGTCCCGGCCGCCCCGAAAATCCAGAGCCGATGATAATTTAATTTATTCACTTCACTGAGGGGAGGAGCCGGGACATCAGCTGTGAGCCGCGGGAGTGCGGGACAGCCCTGATAAATCGTGCAAGTCCCGCAGAATCCGGGACGGTTGGGAGGTATGGTATCATGGTCCTGCAGAACCCTGCTCTGGACTTTGCAAAGTTTAAGGACCAGGCCATCCGGGTACTGAGAGAATCTACACCGAATGACACAGTACCCCTCCGGCCTCTTGCTATCACGTACCCAGGGGTGGTGCCTGCAACACGAGCCGCTGCAGGGGCTGAGGCGCAGACCTTGGATAAAGATCCCACTGCAGAGCTCAGACAGCAGGTCCAAGAGCTGACCAAGACAGTGGCTGCCCTCGCAAAAACAGTGCAGTCCCTACAAGTGACCCCATCACCTGCAAGAATCGAGTTGGCCTCCAGTCCAGATGACGTCCCGTGGATGCGGCAAAGGAGGATTCCGCCAACCCGAGGAAAAGACACAGACCGGTATGATTCAACTGGACAACCGATCTGCCGCCGCTGCAGCCAGGTGGGCCACATTGCAAGACACTGTCCTTTAAATGGGCCGAGCCTGGGGCCAGGAGCCAACCCCCAGGTGTAAGGAAGCCCGGCTCAACTCCTAGTCGCAGCAAGTATGTGGGAGGACGACCGGTCCTTCCTATTGTGCTGGATGGGATCCCTTTGAACGCCCTCCTGGATACGGGGTCCCAGGTAACAACCATCCCTTATAGACTGTACAAAAGATATTGGGCTGATTCAGACATTGACCATGGCCCAGATGATGATTTAACAATTGTGGCCAGTAATGGTCAGCCCTTGCCTCAAATTGGGTATAAGGAGGTAACCATTAAAGTGGGGCGGGTAGAATTGCCATGTCAGGGGATGATAATTGTAGATATGAATCGCAAAGAATCTAACCCACTGCTAACCATTGGTACAAATGTGATGGAAAATTGTCTTGCCGAAGTGATAATTTTGTTGCAGCAGGCGTCTGAAACTGCCAGCTCCGGGCAGCAGCGTGCCCTACAGAGGGAAATCAGAGCCCTGATGAGGAGGCAGCAGGTAGAGCTAGCCGGAGGAGAAATTGGCATTGTGAGGGTAAGTGACCCCCTCCCCATTGCAATATCCCCAAGAAGTGAAATGTTGATATGGTGTCGGGCAGCAATAGGCCTCAAGGGTCAGGATTACCCAGCCTTGGTAGAACCGGTGTATTCAGACAGCAGGCCTGGAGTCCTGATAGCCAGAGGGGTAGCAGACGTCCGCAAGGGAAGAGTGCCCGTCCGTGTCCTGAATTGTGGGGAGGAGGAAGCCAAATTGCCCCGGTACGCCACCGTAGCGAAACTGTACACTGTCAGTAACAATACCATCAAAGCAGTGGAACCCTTGATCCCGTCCGACCAGGCGGAAGACAATGGCTCCAAGGGACAGCTGGAGGACTGGTGCCAAAAATTACATGTGGGCACCGACTCCACCCACTCACACCAAAAGCATGGGGTTTACCGGGTGGTACAGGAATACGAGCGGGTCTTCAGTAAACACCCCCTAGATTTTGGGCAGGTAAAAGGGGTTAAACATCAAATCCCCACTGGTGACCATCATCCCATTAAAGAGAGATACCGCCCTGTACCCCCAGCACAGTATCAGCGTGCCAAAGAAATGTTACGGGAAATGAAGGAGGCTGGGGTTATCAGAGATAGTTGTAGCCCATGGGCAGCTCCACTAGTACTCGTAAAGAAAAAAGATGGTACAATGAGAATGTGCGTAGATTACAGACAAATTAACCGCATTACACATATAGATGCTTATCCACTACCCAGAATAGAAGAGTCACTAACAGCTTTAAAATCAGCTAACTATTTCTCCACCTTGGATCTCACCAGTGGGTATTGGCAGGTTCCCGTGGCAGAGGCGGACAAGGAGAAGACTGCATTCACGACACCAATGGGCCTCTGCGAGTTCAACTGTATGCCATTCGGGCTCTGCAACGCCCCAGGGACATTTCAAAGGTTGATGGAGTGCTGCTTGGGCCATTACAACTTTGAAACCGTGCTATTGTACCTGGATGACGACATAGTCTACTCCAAGACCTATGAAGACCACCTAAGGCACTTAGCAGAAGTGTTTGAGTCCTTGTCAGAGTATGGCCTGAAGATAAAGCCGTCCAAATGTCACCTCTTGAAGCCAAAGGTACAGTACCTGGGTCATGTGGTCAGCGCAGAAGGTGTGGCACCTGATCCAGAGAAAGTCACAGTAATCAAGGACTGGCCAAGACCCACCACGGTGAAGGAGGTGCGTCAGTTCCTTGGGCTGGTGGGCTACTACTGAAGGTTCATTGATGGTTTCACAAAGATAGCAGCACCTCTTCAAGATCTCCTGGTGGGCCAGCCAAAGAAGGCTAAGAAGCAAAGCCCTCCATTTGAATGGAACAGCCAAATAGAAACATCTTTTGTCCGGCTGAAAGGGGCTCTCACGGGAGAAGAAATCCTGGCCTACCCTGACTACAGCCAGCCGTTTGTACTGTACACAGAACCCAGCAACGTGGGACTGGGAGCAGTTCTGTCCCAGGTGCAGGGAGGCAGAGAGAAGGTGATAGCTTACGCCAGTAGGAAGCTTCGTCCCACAGAAAGGAATCCGGAAAACTACAGTTCCTTCAAGCTGGAGTTCCTCGCTATTGTCTGGGCAGTGACTGAACGCTTCAAGCACTATCTGGCGTCGGCCAAGTTCACCATCTTCACGGACAACAATCCGTTGACAGATCTGGCAACAGCCAAGCTAGGTGCGTTGGAGCAGCGATGGATGACCCGGCTGTCTAACTTTGACTTTACCATCAAGTACCGGGCTGGCAAGAAGAATAACAACGCTGATGCGCTGTCCAGAATGCCTCACTTACCCGAGTCTGGAGAAGACCTGGATGAACTCGAAGAGGTAGAGTTACCGGCTTTCCATCACCAAGGTGTCTCCCAGTGTGAGCATGCTGTAGGAGGGAAGCGCTCGAGCCCGCACGAGGTCTCGGTCAACCCATTACTCCATCATAATTGGGAAGAGACACAGAACGATGACCCTGCCGTGCGATTGGTCAAAGAAAAGCTAGCACAAGCTGAGACCCATCTCGGTCCAGATGCTCCACAAGAAGCCCAGCAGCTGTGGAAGGAGAGGGGACGACTGTTCACCTACCAAGGCAAGCTATGCAAGAGATATGTCAACTGGCAAACGAATGAACTCATCTGGCAGATAGTGGTCCCACAGAGGGATGCTCCAATGGTCCTAGCAGCTTACCATGATAAAGCAGGACACTTCGGGTGGAAGAAGTTGGAGACCCTACTCCGCGATCGGTTCTACTGGGTGCACATGAGGAAGGCAGTCGAGAAGTGGTGCCGAGACTGCGGTCCGGGTAACCTGAGGCGGAAGGATGATGCCAGCCAGAGGTCTCCCCTACAGCCAATTGTCACGAAGCAGCCCCTAGAGTTGGTGGCCCTGGACCACGTGAAGTTAACACCAAGCCGGTCAGGCTATGTTTACGTCCTCACCATTGTGGACCATTACTCTCGTTTCCTGGTAGTAGTGCCTGTGAAAGACCAGACAGCCAGAACAGCAGCTAGGGCATTTCAGGCATACTTTTGTCGACCTCACGGTTATCCTGAAAGGGTACTAACTGATCAAGGTCCTGCATTCGAGGCAGAAGAGTTTCAAAAGTTCTGTAACATGTACGGCTGTAAGAAAATCAGAACAACACCGTACCACCCCCAAACCAATGGATTGTGCGAGAAAATGAACCATGTGGTTATTGATATGCTCAAGACTCTACCTCTGGAAGAAAGAAACCAATGGCCAGAAAAGTTACCAGATCTAGTGGACTTGTACAATAATATCCCAGTAAACTCGACCAACTGCAGCCCTGCTTACCTGATGCGAGCAAGACCTGGCAAGTTACCTGTAGACTTTGAGATGGGAACTGTGTCACCTAAAGTGGTCCAAGAGATAGAGGATTGGGATACAGAGTGACAACAGCAGTACCGCAAAGTTCAGGAATGCGTAGAAAAGAGCCTGTCCCAAGCAAGAATGAGACAAGAAAAGAGCTACAATCAAACAGCCCCAGCAACTCCCTTAGCACCTGGAGAACAGGTCCTCAAGAAAAAGCGGAGAGCGCATAAATTAGATGATCAGTGGGAGAATGAACCCTACACCATTATTCCCTCCAACTTTGACAATAGTAAAGTATGTCTCATAAGCAAAGATGAAGGCAAGACCTATCAAGCAGTTTCTAGAGACCGCCTGAAAGCGTGCCCTGAACGGTGCAAAATCCAAAAGGAAGTAGAGGAAGTACAAGAAAGTCCCCAAATTCAAGAAAAAGAGGAAGAGATGATCCAAACAGTACTTGGAAAATTCCCCAAAACTTGGACCCGAATAAATAATGCTATAGTGGTACCAGTCTTGACGTTCCCGCAATTGGCCCAGCCAGAAACAGAAGAGGTTCCAGATCCACCTAAGGAACTGTCCGTCCCAACACAAGATGACACGCCAGCAGTGGGACAGGAGAATCAACCCCCTGCCAGTGGTGAACCTGTCGTACCCTTGGCGAATCTCAGACCATGTAGGCAACCATCACACATACCTCTCAGGGTTAGGCCTACCAGTGGCATTGAGGTAGTGCATACACCAAGTAGTCAGGGTCAAACACCAGAGCTACGCAGGTCCCAACGCAGCACTCGGGGACAGCCCCCTCCAAGGTATAGAGAGTAAAAAGAAAAAGTACCTATTAGGATGTATATAGTTATTTAAAATGTCTTGTATAAAATGCTTTTTGTCTTAGGTGATTAAGTAAATGGACAATTGGGCCACTGGACTATGGGTGACCAACACTCTAACTGTACATATTTAGCACCAGTGTGCTCAGCACCCCTGAAGAAAAACCCGTCCGGCGTGCATAGAGTGGGGTCATCAATGCTCTAACGCACGCCCAGAGCCTACGTTGGGGGTTTTATCGCGGCGGGTCCCCCATGGAGCAGTGTATTGGACACCCGGCAGGGAGCCACACTAGACTCTTATAGTTTTATTTAAGTTTGTAATGTTTAAGAAAATGTGCCTCCCATAATGGGATGAAATGTTCTAACATGTTATGTTTTGTTTCTTCAGTCCAGGAGTACTAAGTTTAACTAAGGGGGAGTGTGGCGCCCCAGGACCTGGTCGCCACAACAGCATTGCCCCTCCAAAGGGCTCATGCTGAGCCTGGAGGTAATTGGGGGAATCATTGGCCAGTAAGTTCAACATCCAACGCAGTTTCTCCCTGAGGCCAGCAGGGGGAGCTCTGAACCTGGAGTTCCAGGGAGCATTCCTCAAGTCTGACCTGAGGGAGGAGTTAGTGTTCAGTCTGTGTAGAGAGAGCAGAGAGTGCAGACGCAGAGTGTGCTGTCCTGTGGAACTGGGGCCTAGAGCTGGAATAGCTTGGCCCAGTGAAGCAAGATTTGCAGAGAGGCACAAAAGAGACTCAGACATCGGAGTCTGTGGTTGCCATGGTATCAAATCCTTCCCTGGTGGCTGAATCCGGAGGGCAGGAGAGCTGCAAGCTCCCTGGGCCATCAGCAATCTGAAGGTACAGCTGCATTCCAAGGGCCCGGTGTGGACTCCAGCAGAGACGCACCCGAGAGGGCCTGCGCAGCCTACCACACAGAAAAAGGGACGAACCACCGGTCCCAGCAGCAAGAGGGCCATTGCTAAATTCAGAGTGCAGGGTCCTGTAGAAGAAAAGAAAGAGCAGGGAGTAGGCCTCATACTCAACTGGCCAAAGAGATCATCCCCAGGCACTTCCAGGCCGGCCGCATCATCCTTACCACCTGTGACGGTCTCCCAGGACTAAACTGTTGCCAAGTAAAAGAGGAGAAGGTAAAGAGACTACTGTTTGTGCCTGTTTCTTTCACTGCCTCTCGGCCCTGCACCGTATTATTCACACATCATCACACCATAGACTCTCACGAGCACCAACTGCTGCCCCGGGGCACCGCTCCACCTGTGGGGAGCAGGACCATCCGAGCTGCCATACCACCAGCCCCGGAGGCCTCATACAGCAGCGGTGGCTTAATAGCCGCAAACCACAGGTGGCGTCACGAAAATACAAACTTTAATCAACTCCACTGAAGCCATATTAATTGACCCCACCAGGGTACGGAGTCGGGCCCAGCCACCACTGACTACCCCCGGGACTAGTCCGGCCCGGCACCGGGTGTCCCATAGCCCTGGGGTGGGCGAGTCAGTACCGTCACACTTTAGCGACGCACCAGCGATCCCACCATTGATCTGACCTGGTCAGGATCGCTGGTGCGTCGCTACATGGTCGCTGGTGAGCTGTCAATCAGGCAGATCTCACCAGCAACCAGTGACCAGCCCCCAGCCAGCAGCGACACGTGGAAGCGACGCTGCACTTGGTAACTAAGGTAAATATCGGGTAACCAAGGGCTTGGTTACCCGATATTTACGTTGGTTACCAGCGCACACCGCTTAGCACTGGCTCCCTGCACTCCTAGCCACAGTACACATCGGGTTAATAAGCAAACATTTGCTTATTTACCTGATGTGTAACTCCGGCTACGTGTGCAGGGAGTCGGCACTGGCAGCGTGAGAGCGACGGACGCTGGTAACGAAGGTAAATATCGGGTAACCAAGGAAAGGGCTTCCCTTGGTTACCCGATATTTACGTTGGTTACAGCTTACCGCCGGCTGCCAGACGCCGGCTCCCTGCACGCTCAGATTGTTGCTCTCTCCCTGTCACACACAGCGATGTGTGCTTCACAGCGGGAGAGCAACGTCCAAAAAATGAACCAGCACAGTGTGTAACGAGCAGCGATTTCACAGCAGGGGCCAGATCGCTGCTCAGTGTCACACACAGCGAGATCGCTAATGAGGTCACTGCTGCGTCACAAAAACTGTGACTCAGCAGCGATCTCGCTAGTCATCTCGCTATGTGTGAAGCACCCCTAAGGTTCAAGGGTTTGTGGAGAAAAATCACGCAGAAAAAGCTGTTGCAGTCTGTGTCTGCAACTTGTTTAATGATAATGTCTTGCCCCATTTTAGGCAAATCTTAGGGCGGCTTTGCACGTTGCGACATTGCACGTGCGATGTCGATGGGGGTCAAATCGAAAGTGACGCACATCCGGCGTCGCAGTCGATATCGCAACGTGCAAATCCTTTTTGATACGATGAACGAGCGCAAAAGCGTCGTTATCGTATCATCGCTGCAGCGACAGGTACGATGTTGTTCCTCGCTCCTGCAGCAGCACACATCGCTGTGTGTAAAGCCGCAGGAGCGAGGAACTTCACCTTACCTGCCGCCGTCTGCAATGAGAAGGACGGAGGTGGGCGGGATGTTTACATACTGCTCATCTCCGCCCCTCCACTTCAATTGGCCGCCTGCCATGTGACGTCGCTGTGACGCCGCACGACCAGCCCCCTTAGGAAGGAGGCGGGTCGCCGGCCAGAGGGACGTCGCACGGCAGGTATGTGCGTGTGAAACTGCCGTAGCGATAATAATCGCTACGGCAGCTTTCACTAGATATTGCACGTGCGACGGGGGCGGGACTATCGCTGCAGCATCGGTAACACATTGTTACCGATGTCGCAGCGTGCAAAGCCCGCCTTAGAGGTGGCAGAGACAGGCTTCTTTGGACAGCTTTTTTGTACGTCATGGTCCACTGAATCTGAACCTGGTCCTATTGTCAAAAGACCAGGAAGAGAAGTGACCTCAGATACATAGTGCCTTGCCTATGGTCAATAATGCAGTACAGTACACTATCTGGAAATGCCATGTTAAATGTTAGCATTTAAAGAGTAGGATTAGTCTGTTATATTCAGGCTATTCCACTTGTTATTGTTTTTACTATTCAACATCTTCATTCTCCATAAAATTTGTTTTTGGTCTGTGTTTTGGAGTGTCTAAAACTAATTAATTGGATTTACATTCATTCCTATGGAAATAATTGCTTCGATTTTCATCGGTTTGGGTTTTCATCAATTGTTTTCAGATGGTTTATCGACGAAAACCAAGGCACCACTGTACTTTGAAAACCATGTTCAAGAAGCTCATGTGTCATATATGTGTATAGCAGAGCCATGTATGACATCTACACCATGAGCCACGTGTGTACAGATTGGAGCAGTGTGTGTACGACATCTACAGAGTGGATCTGTATGTGTACAACATGTAGAGATGGGAGGCGAGTGTGTATGGAGTGGAAGCGAGTATAT
This sequence comes from Anomaloglossus baeobatrachus, assembly GCF_048569485.1. Taxonomy (NCBI): domain Eukaryota; kingdom Metazoa; phylum Chordata; class Amphibia; order Anura; family Aromobatidae; genus Anomaloglossus; species Anomaloglossus baeobatrachus. The sequence goes on from NC_134357.1 coordinate 558,716,973, forward strand.
ATGATGTTTATGGAGCAGAGTGTGCGTCTACGGATTGGAGCCAAGTGTGTACACCGTTTATGGAACGGAGCCACATGTGTACGACGTATACGGAGTGAAGACGTGTGGGTATGGAGAAGAGCTGTGTGCATACGATATGTACAAAGCAGAGCTGTGTGCACACAGTGTGTATGCGACGTGTGTGTGTGTGTTTGATGTATATGGAGTAGAGCAGTGTGCGTACAATCTGTACAGAGCAGAGCCAGAGTTGGTACCATTGAGAAACTTCCACTAAGAGTATAGCCCGGGTGTTGGTTCATATCTTCTCTCGAATTGAAAGAGATCCTGAAGGACCAAGAGACTCCCTTCATGTCAAAATTCATGTGGAACTCTGTAAAGCTCTGCAGATCACCAACTGAGGACTTCAGTGTATCACCCGCAGACAGACACTCTTGTAGGTAGATTTAACAAAACCTTGAAAACCATGCTCAAGAAGGTCATGGAAAAGGATGGCTGAGGCAGAGACTATCTACTGCCATAGCTGATAATTTCCATCAGAGAAGTTTCCCAGGCTCCTACCAAAGTTTCTCCTTTAGAACTCTTGTATGGTTGACAGCCTCTTCGACTCCTGGACATAGCGAAGGAGACCTGGGAAGCAGAGGCTACACCGCACAGGAGCTGCATCAAGCATGCAGCCCAGATGCAAAAGAGGATTCCAGAGGTGACGACAATTGTAACAGAGAGCATCCTCCAGGTGCAAGATGCCCAGGCATGGGTGTACAATCCCCTGGCAAGGGTGAGGCAGTTCAGCCCAGGAAATTCAGTGTTAAGGCTATGTGCCCACATAGCATATTTTCATGCAGTTACGCTGCGATCTTCCCCACAGCATAACTGCATGCGTCCTGCGTCCCCAGCACAATCTATGAAGATTGTGCCTAATCCATGCCCACGTGGCATATTAGAACGCAGCGCTTCGGCTACGGACATGTCACTTCTTTTGTGCGCTTTGCATGCAGCCCCAGCTCTGTCTATGGGAGGGGCTGCATCCATAGCGCATTAAATAGTTTTTTCCTTACGAACTGTTTCTGCAGCGATTTGAAGCGCACGTGTGCTGTTCAAATCGCTGCAGAAATTTCTGCAATGACAGAACGCAATGTGGGCACATAGCCTTAAGGGGGCTTTACACGCTACGATATCGCTAATGCTGAGTCGTTGGGGTCACGGAATTTGTGACGCACATCCGGCCGCATTAGCGATGTTCTTGCGTGTGACACCGATGAGCGATTTTGCATTGTCGCAAAAACGTGCAAAATCGCTCATCGGTGACATGGGGGTCCATTCTCGATTATCGTTACTGCAGCAGTAACAAAGTTGTTCCTCGTTCCTGCGGCAGCACACATCGGTACGTGTGACGCCGCAGGAACGAAGAAGCTCCCCTACCTGCCTCCCGGCCACAATGCGGAAGGAAGGAGGTGGGCGGGATGTTATGTCCTGCTCATCTCCGCCCCTCCGCTGCTATTGGGCGGCGGTTCAGTGACGCTGCATGAACCGCCCCCTTAGATAGGAGGCGGCTCGCCGGTCACAGCGACGTCGTCGGGCAGGTAAGTATGTGTGACGGGTCTGGGCGATGTTGTGCGGCACAGGCAGCGATTTTCCCGTGTCGCACAACAGATGGGGGCGGGTACCCACGCTAGCGATATTGGGACCGATATCGCAGTGTGGAAAGCGGCCTTTAGTGTTGATCCCCACTCTGGAGAGTAAATATCTGCTCAAGTGACAGGGGTCATATGAAGTGGTTAAAAAACTTGACAAAGTGAACTATGACATCCACTAACCTGGAAAAAGGAAGCCCTACCAGGTGGAAACTCAGTGTCTGGTGGCCAAGATGGAAGCTGTCACAAAGAGGTCACGATGGCAGAGAAGCTACACTAAGCTCAAAGACAGCAGTGCCAGGAATTGCTCCTCCGAAATTGAGACCTCTTCTCACAATTAATAAAGTGTACTCAGGTTATAGAACATGAGGTTCTTACAGAGTGTAACGATTCCTGGGAGTAGACCCACTGGACCGTGCACCGGACTCCCCTGCGACGCCACCTCGAGCGAAACCCTATACAGAGACTGTCTGGCGTAACAGTGGAGGGCCTAGATGCATGATAGCCGGGATCAGCAAGAGTCACTGGATAGAGTCTTATGGATACAAGATCCGATCTGAACCAGGTAAAGGTTAACGGGATCAAGCTGAAGTCTAGAAGAGGAGACTGGTGCAGGTTAACGGGATCAGGCTGAAGTCCAGAAGCGCAGACTGGTGCAGGTTAATGGGATCAGGCTGAAGTCCAGAAGCGGGGACTGGTGCAGGTTAACGGGATCAGGCTGGAGTGTGTGCGCAGAATGGTACTCAGGATCTGCAAGCAGAGACAGAGTTACACCAAGCACAGGAATAGAAGGACCTGAACAACTGGTACAAGAGACAAGCTACAGGGACGTGTTGAACAAGCACTGGCCATGGGGAATAGGAAGTCTAAAAATACCCAAAGTTAATTAGTAGTCATATCCCAGACAGCTTTGTTGGCCCTTTAAGTCTAGGTGAGTGCACGCATGTGCCCTCTAGTGTGCATGTGTGAGGACCGCAAACCGGACGTCAGAGCTGAGACAGGAGGAGAGGCAGAACACTGGAGCGCAGGTGGCTGCAGTGAGTGTGCGGTGCGGAGCCGGGACCGGCGGAGAGAAGGTATGGACGAGGTAGGAGGAGAGCGGACTCGGCGGGGAGCGGGGACCCCAGGGGTTGGAGCGATGGGTGGTGGGCAGCACGGTCGGTCTGGGAGTGTGACACAGAGCCTCATGTGCGAATAAACTCAAAATCATATCTGATCCCCGAAGCTCGCTGTGAGGTAAAGCGAATGGATCTATGCTGGATCTACGAGTCATTGAAGGGTATAAAAGTGGCTTGGCCAGTCCCATTGTCCTAGTACCAAAAACAGATGGGGCATGGCAGTTTTGTAATAATTTCATAATTATATTTTGCAACAAAGTAACATCAAGATTTTTGGACATAAACATGTACCGTATATGCCGGCGTATAAGACGACTGGGCGTATAAGACGACCCCCAACTTCTGCCCTAAAAATATAGAATTTGGGATATACTCACTGTATAAGACTACCCCGCTCCCAAATGAAAAAAAGTCTGCTTTGATTGCAACATGTTAATTTTAATTCCGCGAGAGCCGTACAATATGTTTTTAAAGGGCCATTGACAGATCAATCGCTCCAATGTTCACTTAGTACAGCAAGGAATGCTCCTCCCTGCTGTATAAAGCCACAACTGGACTGAAACAATGGTACTACACTCTGCTACAAACAGACACACACAACTCTGCTACAAACAGACAAACACACACAACTCTGCTACAAACAGACAAACACACACAACTCTGCTACATACAGACAAACACACACACACAACTCTGCTACATACAGACAAACACATACAACTCTGCTACATACAGACAAACACATACAACTCTGCTACATACAGACAAACACACACAACTCTGCTACATACAGACAAACACATACAACTCTGCTACATACAGACAAACACATACAACTCTGCTACATACAGACAAATACACACAACTCTGCTGCTCTGTGGGGCCTGCACCCGCGGCTCGGCGGGTACAGCACCCGCGGCATCGGCGGGGGGGGGGATTGGCAGGGCATACATCTGGGGGGTTAGAAGCAGCTCACCGGGGCCCATAATGGGGAGGCGGGGAGGGCATTTACCCGATTAGGTCACGGTGGAGAGGGGGCCCACACAGCGCCGGACAGAAGCTCGCCTCCTTCATCTGTGGGACTGAGAAGGCGGTAGCTCCGCCCACAGATGAAATTCAAAACAGGATGTCTGCGCGCCTTAAAGTGACGGCGCCGCAGATTGCTGCCGAGGACTGCGGTCCCCGGAACTCGGCCGGGTGCAGCAGAACTATAAAGGCGAGTGGGCCCCGGCCAAGGGACAGGAGAACTGACGAGGCCGAGTGGGCCCCCCCGGCTCTCCAGGGCCCCGGCATTTGCCCATAGACAGGTAGGAGCCCTGTCTGCGAGCCAGATACGGCCATCAAAAGAGCCATATCTGGCTCGCGAGCCATAGGTTCCCGACCCCTGCTGTATGATATATACCGTATTTTTCGCTTTATAAGACGCACCTGATTATAAGACGCACCCCCAAATTTGGTGAAGGAAAAGAGAATTTTTTTTTTTTAATGTTAAATGGGGTCCATCTTATAATGCCAGTGTCCCTCTAACAAATCATATAGGGTATATGTCCCTCATAGCCCCCCATCCTAAAATTAGCCCCCTTAATCTGGATATGGCCCCCTTATATTGAATATAGCCCCCTTGTGATGGCACACGTTCCCCTGTGCTGCCTATGGTCCCCTATGGATTGCACACGTTCCCGTGTTAGATAACGTCCCCATGCTGCTGCCCATGGCCCCTATAGATCGCACAAGTCCCCCTGTGTTAGATATCGCCCCCATAGTGCTGCCCATGGCTCCTATATAGATTGCACAAGTCCCCCTGTGTTATATATCGCCCCCATAGTGCTGCCCATGGTCCCTATAGATCGCACAAGTCCCCCTGTGTTAGATATCGCCCCCATAGTGCTGCCCATGGCCCCTATATAGATCGCACAAGTCCCCCTGTGTTAGATATCTCCCCCATAGTGCTGCCCATGGTCCCTATAGATCGCACAAGTCCCCCTGTGTTAGATATCGCCCCCATAGTGCTGCCCATGGCCCCTATATAGATCGCACAAGTCCCCCTGTGTTAGATATCTCCCCCATAGTGCTGCCCATGGCCCCTATATAGATCGCACAAGTCCCCCTGTGTCAGATATCGCCCCCATAGTGCTGCCCATGGCCCCTATAGATCGCACAAGTCCCCCTGTGTTAGATATCGCCCCCATAGTGCTGCCCATGGCCCCTATATAGATCGCGCAAGTCCCCCTGTGTTAGATATCTCCCCCATAGTGCTGCCCATGGCCCCTATATAGATCGCACAAGTCCCCCTGTGTCAGATATCGCCCCCATAGTGCTGCCCATGGCTCCTATATAGATCGCACAAGTCCCCCTGTGTTAGATATCGCCCCCATAGTGCTGCCCATGGCCCCTATATAGATCGCACAAGTCCCCCTGTGTTAGATATCTCCCCCATAGTGCTGCCCATGGCCCCTATATAGATCGCACAAGTCCCCCTGTGTCAGATATCGCCCCCATAGTGCTGCCCATGGCCCCTATAGATCGCACAAGTCCCCCTGTGTTAGATATCGCCCCCATAGTGCTGCCCATGGCCCCTATATAGATCGCACAAGTCCCCCTGTGTTAGATATCTCCCCCATAGTGCTGCCCATGGCCCCTATATAGATCGCACAAGTCCCCCTGTGTTATATATCGCCCCCATAGTGCTGCCCATGGCCCCTATATAGATCGCACAAGTCCCCCTGTGTTAGATATCGCCCCCATAGTGCTGCCCATGGCCCCTATATAGATCGCACAAGTCCCCCTGTGTTAGATATCGCCCCCATAGTGCTGCCCATGGTCCCTATAGATCGCACAAGTCCCCCTGTGTCAGATATCGCCCCCATAGTGCTGCCCATGGCCCCTATAGATCGCACAAGTCCCCCTGTGTTAGATATCGCCCCCATAGTGCTGCCCATGGCCCCTATATAGATCGCACAAGTCCCCCTGTGTTAGATATCGCCCCCATAGTGCTGCCCATGGCCCCTATAGATCGCACAAGTCCCCCTGTGTTAGATATCGCCCCCATAGTGCTGCCCATGGCCCCTATAGATCGCACAAGTCCCCCTGTGTCAGATATGGCCCCCATAGTGCTGCCCATGGCTCCTACATAGATCGCACAAGTCCCCCTGTGTCAGATATGGCCCCCATAGTGCTGCCCATGGCCCCTATAGATCGCACAAGTCCCCCTGTGTCAGATATGGCCCCCATAGTGCTGCCCATGGCTCCTATATAGATCGCACAAGTCCCCCTGTGTTAGATATCTCCCCCATAGTGCTGCCCATGGTCCCTATAGATCGCACAAGTCCCCCTGTGTCAGATATCGCCCCCATAGTGCTGCCCATGGCTCCTATATAGATCGCACAAGTCCCCCTGTGTTAGATATCTCCCCCATAGTGCTGCCCATGGCTCCTATATAGATCGCACAAGTCCCCCTGTGTTATATATCGCCCCCATAGTGCTGCCCATGGCCCCTATAGATCGCACAAGTCCCCCTGTGTCAGATATGGCCCCCATAGTGCTTCCCATGGCTCCTATATAGATCGCACAAGTCCCCCTGTGTCAGATATGGCCCCCATAGTGCTGCCCATGGCTCCTATATAGATCGCACAAGTCCCCCTGTGTCAGATATGGCCCCCATAGTGCTGCCCATGGCCCCTATAGATCGCACAAGTCCCGCTGTGTCAGATATCGCCCCCATAGTGCTGCCCATGGCCCCTATAGATCGCACAAGTCCCCCTGTGTCAGATATCGCCCCCATAGTGCTGCCCATGGCCCCTATAGATCGCACAAGTCCCCCTGTGTCAGATATGGCCCCTAGGCTGCTGCCCAAAGTAAAATAAAACCCTCTTTCCTTATCTCCTGCAGCGCTGAGCTCCCTCCTGTCTCCCTCCGTGCTTCTGTTCTTCCACTTCCTGGTTCTCAGTGCGGTCATGTGATCGGCACAGCAGGCTGAGCTCTCTGCCTGCCTGATCAGTGGAAGCAGGGACACGGGGAGAAACGCTGCAGGGGTAAGTAAAGATTTTTTATTTTAGAATGAGCAGGTGGGCATGTGCGATCACACTGGGACGCAGGCTCATATAATATGCACCGCTCCCCCAGCCCCTCACTGCGTGCGATTTCAGCACCATTGGAGATGGACAGCGGCTGTGCATATTATATGAGCGGGTGCAGGAGATCAAAGGCTGCAGCCCGCAGCGTTCCCCTGTGCTCCAGAGCTGCTGCCCCCACCTCCCCTGGACGCTGCAGTGTACATATATATATATATATATATATATACACCCCCCCCCCGTATTTCCGGCGTATAAGACGACCCCCCACTGTAGCCATTATTTTAAGGGGGTAAAAAGTCGTCTTATACGCCAGTATATACGGTAACCCTGAGATTGTTGATACTTTTCAACATGTTTTTTTTGCACATTTATAGGGTTTGTGTAAAATGATGTCCAATTTGCCATTTCTTCTCTATTTTTTGTGTTGCTACAATACATACAAAAGAAATAAATGTGTATAACAAAATGTGTAACTGTAATAATTTTCTAGGAGAAATTCTTCATTTTTTGGAACACTTTAAACCATGACTATGTATGTAAGTATTGTTAAAACCAGAAGTGTACATACACTATCTAAAACGAAACAAATGCAGGTTTTTCTCACTATCTGACATGAAATCAGAATAAACCTTTCCCGTTTTAGGGTAATTTCACACGGTGCGTTTTTCGCGGCGTTTTTGCGCATTTTTCGGGTGCGTTTTTGCTCAGAAAAACTGTATGACTTTGCTTCCCCAGCAAAGTCTATGAGTTTTCATTTTTGCTGTCTGCACACAGCGGTTTTTTTAGCTGCGTTTTTGTGGTGCCCACAAAAACGCAGCTAGTCAATTATCTTTGCGATTTTCACTGCGTTTTCCACCCATTAAGTTCAATGAGATGTTCAAAAACGCAAATTGCAAATATAGCTGCATTTTAGTGCGTTTCTATGACTAAAAACGCAGCTATAAACGCAAGGGGTGGGTAGTAAAGTGACATGTACAGGAAGAGGATTCCTTCTGTCAGTAAACACAGAAGCGTGAATCCTCCCAGTACAGCCACCGCTGCTTCAATCTCCCGTTCTGCGCCATGTCTGCTCCCCTTGCGGCACCAATGCCGGGCGGGAGATGGAAGCAGCTGCGAAATCAAAAGTGAACAATAGAAAAAAAGTCATACTCACTTGTCTGCAGATTCCCGACATGTCCGCTCCCAGCTCCTCTTCCTGGTACCGCCACCCCCGCTCCGGCTGTGTGCAGTCTCCCCGGGCACGTCCAATGGCTACAGGACATGGCGGTGATCACCTGATGCGGTCACCTGACGCATCAGCTGATCGTAAGTCTCGCGGTGACGCTGGCTATTTAGCGCCTAGCCGGCTTAACCTATCAGCTGATCCTGCGGTCAGGAGACTTCATCAGCGATTACTGGCAGCTCCTGCAGCGATCGGACGGGATCAGACTCCCGTCTGATCGCTCCAGGAGCTGCCGGTAATTAGCACATAAGTGAGTATTGTCCCTGCGTGTGCCGTGAATCACGGCACATGTGGGTTGTCTAAGTGCAATCCGGGCTCCGTTCTCCGTGGCCCGTGATTGCACTTAGAAATCAACTCACCTGTGCCCGCTCCCGCTCTCCGTGGTGCTGTATCCTCCCGCGGTGCAGCATGCAGCCGGCGCTGACCCCTGCAGCAGCTGCTTCCGGGTCGGCTGTGTCGTGCATCATTAAGATGCGCGACAGTAATCAGCCGGCTTAGAAGCAGCAGGGAGGACAGGCTGCACAGAGCGTCGCTGATGCCGGGTGAGTTAAAATGTTTATTATTTTAAATGCACGTTTTTTTCTGGCACGTGTTTCACGGACCACACCACAGCGTGGCCCGTGGGACATCAGTGATGCCAGAAAAAAATGGACATGTCTCCGTGCGGCAATCACGCACACGTGGGTACGCCGCACGGAGACATGTGCAGTGAAAAATCACTGACGTGTGAGTAGACCCATTCATTATAATGGGTCTGCGTATGTCAGTGATTCTGGTACGTTTTAAGAAAAGCACAAACGTACCAGAATCACTGACGTGTGAAAGGGGCCTTAACCTGACATCATCTGATCGCTTTGCCTTCCAGCAAACCGATCAGATGATATTGGATCCGGATTGGACAGCGCGGGACCCTTGACCCAGGATTACTGCGGAGGGGGGTTCTTTATTTCAATAAAGATGGAGTCACAAATTGTGTTGCGTTTTATTTTAAATAAAAATATTTTTCTGTGTTGTGTTTATTTTATCTGTACTAGAAATTCATGGTGGCCATGTCTAATATTGGCGTGACACCATGAATTTCGGGCTTGGGGCCAGTTGATAATGTACAGCTATCCCTAACCCCATCATTACCCAGCGAGCCACCCGTCACCAGGGCAGCTGGAAGAGTTGGATACAGCGCCAGAAGATGGCGCTTCTATGAAAACGCCATTTTCAGGGGTGGCTGTGGACTGCAATTCGCAGCAGGGTTGCCCAAAAAGCTTGGTCACTCTGAACTGCGGATTCCAATCCCCAGCTGCCTAGTTGTACCTGGCTGGACACAAAAATTGGGCGAAGCCCACGTCATTTTTTTTTTTTTTTCATTATTTCAAGAAATCCATGAAATAATTTAAAAAAAAAAAAAAAAGGGATTCCCTATATTTTTGGTTCCCAGCCGGGTACAAATAGGCAGCTGGGGGTTGGGGGCAGCCCGCACCTGTCTGCTGTACCTGGCTAGCATACAAAAAGATGGCAAAGCCCACGTCATTTTTTTGGGGGGGGCAAAAAACTCCTGCATACAGTCCTGGATGGAGAATGCTGAGCCTTGTAGTTCTTGAGCTGCTGTCTTCTTTCCTGCATACACTATTGGATGGAGGATGCTGAGCCTTGTAGTTCTGCTCCCCCTGCCTCTCCCTCCAGCATACAGTCCTGGATGGAGCATGCTGAGCCTTGTAGTTCTGCAGCTGTCTGCTCTTCTGCATACACTAGTGGAGAATGAAGAACATATTGAAGAAGGAAATGACATCAGACCTTTGTTCTTTTTTTTTTTCAACAATCTTTAATGGCATTGTTCACTGGAAAAAAAAACCACATAAAAACGCAGTGAGCAAAAACGCAGCAAAACGCAGTAAAAACGCATGCGTTTTTGCCACGGGTGCGTTTTTTGCCGCAAAAAATGCAAAAAACGTGTCAAAAGAACGCAGTGTGTGAACCTGGCCTTAGGTCAATTAGGAACGAAAATTATGAGAGAGAGAGATTAAAGGAGTTTTTATTACTTTCTGCAAACTCAAAAGTTTACATACACTGAGAGTACTATGCCTTTAAACAACATGGGACAGCCTATATGATGATGTCACGTCTTTGGATGCTCCCGATAGGTTTATTGCCAACATCTGAGTTAGAGACACAACTGTGAATGTATTTTAATGCACACCTGAAACACACTACTTCTTTGTGTAGCATCATGGGAATGTCAAAAAGAAATCAGCCAAGATCTCAGAGAGAGAAAATTGTGGACTTGCACAAGTTTGGTTCATCCTTGGGTGCAATTCCCAGATACCTGAAGGTGCCTGGTTCATCTATACAAACAATTATATACAAGTACAAACAAGATGGAAATCTCCTGCCATTATACCGCTCAGAAAGAAGACTGGTTCTGTGTACCAGAGATGAACATGCTTTGGTCAGATATATGCATATGAACCCAATTACAAAAGCAAAAGACCTTGTGAAGATGCTGGCAGAAGCTGGTAAGATTGTGTCATTATCCACAGTGAAATGAATACTGTATCAACATGGGCTGAAAGGCCACTCTGCCAGGAAGAAGCCATTACTCCAAAAGAAACATATAATAGCCAGATTAATGTTTGCAAATGCACACAGGAACAAAGACCTTAATTTTTGGAAACATGTCCTGTCGTCTGATGAAACTAAAAGTGAACTGTTTGGTCATAATGACTATCGTTATGTTTGGAGGAAGAAGGGAAAAGCTTTGAAGTCTAAGAACACCGTCCCAACCGTGAAACACAGGGGTAGCAGCATCATCACACAGAGCAACTCGGCACATACGGCAGCAGCCCTGGCACATGTTGCAAAATGTTTTCTGCAGCGGTGATCCAGGTTTGCTGAACGTCCCTGGAGAGAATCCAATCTAGCCAAAGATTCATCCATTATATGTTTATGCTCAAAACATACAACTCTGCCCTTCACCTTTCCAAACAAGCATACTTCAACACCCTCATCACCTCACTAGCCAACAATCCTAAACAACTCCTTGATACTTTCCACTCCCTCCTCTGACCAAGAGTTCAGGCCCCAAGCACCAACCTCAGCGCCAACGACCTGGACAATTATTTTAAAGAAAACATTGACCATATACGCCAGGAAATTTCCTCACAGCCTCACAATATCACACAATCTCTTCCCTCTTACACTAAGGCGGGCTTTGCACGTTGCGACATCGCAAGCCGATGCTGCGATGTCGCACGCGATAGTCCCCGCCCCCGTCGCAGGTACGATATCGTGTGATAGCTGGCGTAGCGAAAATTATCGCTACGCCAGCTTCACACGCACTCACCCGCCCTGCGACCGTCGCTCTGGCCGTCGCCCCGCCTCCTTCCTAAGGGGACGGGTCGTGCGGCGTCATAGCGACGTCACACGGCAGGCGACCAATAGCGGCGGAGGGGCGGAGATGAGCAGGATGTAAACATCCTGCCCACCTCCTTCCTTCCGCATATCCTACGGAAGACCGCAGTGACGCCAGTAGGAGATGTTCCTCGCTCCTGCGGCTTCACACACAGCGATGTGTGCTGCCGCAGGAACGAGGAACCACATCGGACCGTCGCGTCAGCGTAATTATGGATTACGCCGACGCTGCAGCGATGATACGATTATGACGATTTTGCGCTCGTAAATCGTATCATCTAGGCTTTACACACTACGATGTTGCATGCGATGCCGGATGTGCGTCACTTTCAATTTGACCCCACCGACATCGCACCTGCGATGTCGTAGTGTGCAAAGCCGCCCTTAATCTAGCTCACTTTCACGCTTTGGTCCGGTCACAGAAATCACCAGGCTCCTAGCATCTTCTCGCTCCACTACCGGCACCAGTGACCTATTCCCTCACATCTCCTTAAATCTGTCACCCCAGCTGTCAATACTCAACTAAAATATTCTATCTCTCTCTCCTCTAATGTATTTCCCTCCTCCTCTAAACATGCCAGCATACACCCATTACTTGAAAAACCATCCCTGGACCAAAACTGTGCTGCTAACTATATACCAGTCTCTAATTTTCCCTTCATCTCCAAACTCCTGAACGCTTGGTCCACTCCCATCTGATCCGCTATCAGATACACATTTGAAATTTTTGTCTTGGCACGCTGTTCGTGTGTGTGATTCTGGGCACGATTATACTGCCATATGAGATGTATGCTGGCAGTACCCTTTATTAATCACCTGGACTCCCCTGAAGATTATACCATATGAAACGCGTCGGGAGTATGTGTTTCGTTTTGCAATTGGAGGCTTCTCGTTTTGGGCCTCTATATGGGATTTGAAGAGCTGGGTGACAGTTCCCTGGAGAGCCTTAACTCCTTACCATTTGCCCCGTGTTTGTCTTCAGGATCTGGTAAGGTCGTTCCCTTTTATTTGGGGATTTTATACTACGGTGCCCAGATCGTTGCTACATATTTGATTGGCTTTCAAGATACCTCTGGATCCCACCCCTATTATTGGTGGTGTTAGGGATCAGTGTCTGTGCACAGCCCATTACACCTTATATATACTATGTGGTGACTGATTACGGTCTTAGTTTACCACCTCTAGCCCAACAAAACGATAGTGGTGTTATTAATTGGGCCTTTTTCAGCCATGCCCCGTTTTCAGTTTTATGGATACCATTGCTGATAACGTGTCTGGTTTTTTATCTCACCTAGTGAATTTTCTCACTTTTTATACGCATATCATTAAAAGTTATATTTTAGGTCTCTGTGTTACCTTCTGCACCTCTTGATTCAGCTATTTACTTTTGTGAGTACTGTGGATCCCTTAGGTATTCTGCTATTTGAATCAGTCTCTAATCTCCCCTTCATCTCCAAACTCCTGCAACGCTTGGTCCACTCCCATCTGATCCGCTATAAGATAACTCTCTCCTCGACCCTCTACAATTCGGTTGCCGCTCCTTACACTCTACTGAAACTGCTCTTACTAAAGTCTCTAATGATCTACTAACCGTTACATCTAATGGTCACTACTCCCTGCTGATTCTTCTGGATCTTTCTGCTGTATTTAATACTGTGGATCACCAGCTCCTCCTCACTATGCTCTGCTCTATCGGGCTCAAGGATACAGTTCTCTCTTGGTTCTCCTCTTACCTCTCTGACCGCTCTTTCACTATATCTTTTGCCGGCTCCTCCTCCTCTCCTCTTCCCCTTATGGTTGGGGTTCCTCAGAGTTCAGTCCTTGGCCCCCTCCTTTTCACAGTATACACTGCCCCTATTGGACAAAGCAAATTTGGTTTCCAGTATTATCTCTATGCTGATGACATCTAACTGTACACATCGTCTCCGGACATCACCCCTGCATTATTACAAAATACTAGCAATTGTTTGTTCGCTGTCTCCGACATCATGTCTTCCCTCTATCTAAAACTAAATCTGTCAAAAACTGAACTTCTCACGTTTCCTCCCTCTCCTAAATTTCCCAAACCCAATATTACCATTTCTGTGTGTGGTTCTACAATTACATCCCAGCAGCACGCCCGCAGTCTTGGGGTTATATTTGACTCCAATCTTTCCTTCACTCCCCACATTTGTTCACTCACTCATTCATGTCACCTTCACCTCAAAAACATCTCTAGAATTCGACCTTTTCTTACTGTTGATCCTGCAAAACCTCTTCCTGTCACTCTTATTCCTTCCCGCTAGACTACTGCAATTCTTTACTATTTCTCCCTATTACTAAACTCTCCCCTCTCCAATCCATCCTGAATGCTGCAGCCAGGATCATTTTCCTCTCCAACCACTTCACCGATGCCTCTGCTCTGTGCCAGTCACTGCACTGGTTGTCTATTTGCTATAGAGTCCAATATAAACTTATCGCTATCCTCCAAAAACCTCTCCACAGTGCTGCCCCACCCTACATCTCCTCCCTCATCTCTATCACCCTACCTGTGCCCTCCGTTCTGCTAATGACCCAAGACTGACATCCTCAATAATTCGAACCTCCCACTCCCATCTTCAAGATTTCTCAAGAACTACACCAATGCTCTGAAACACATTACCAAGAACAATTTGATTAATTTAAAACATCCACGAGTTTAAGCCTATCACTTTACCTCCCTCATCTAACTAGTCCCATTCTGCCCTTCATAAAATTTACTTCCAAATCTTGTCCCTTGTATCTTTTGGCTGCATTCCTCTTCATGTACTTTTTTTTTTTTACACTCCATACTGGCGACCACTATATGTAGCTGTATATGTACATACATAAAAAACACCAAAAAGAGGAATAAAAACCTCCAAAAGTTAAGCAAAAACTCACAGACTAAAGGCAGAAGATGTAAACTGCCCAGGCCAAAAAAGACCTGCATGTGTGAACAGTGACCTATGCAAGCCACAAGTGTGCAATTTTACTACCATCTCCCTTTGCACCTGTGATGTTTCCATTTAATGGAGGTCTTGCTGCATCCTGGCAGTACATTAGTCTTTTTTGGCCTGGGCAGTTTACATCTTCTGCCTTTAGTCTGTGAGTTTTCACTATATGTAGCAGGTTTTCAATTGTCTAATATATTGATTGCTGGACCATATATGGCAAGTACCCCCCCCCAATTCACCTTTTGTGCCTTCCATATTTCCTCGTAGACTGTAAGCTTACGAGCAGGACCCTTATTCCTCTTGGTATCTGAGTTTTCTTTATTTTGTAATGTCTCATTGTCTGTACATGTCCCTTCTGAATTGTAAAGCGCTGCGGAATATGTTGGCGCTATATAAATAAAAATTATTATGTTTTGCTGCAGGAGAGACTGGTGCACTTCACAAAATAGATGGCATCATGGGTAAAGAAGATTATGTAGCAATACCGAAGCAACATCTCAAGACATCAACCAAGAACTTAAAGCTTGGGGGGAAATGGGTCTTCCAAATGGACAATGATCCAAAGCATACTGCCAAACTGGTTACAAAATGGCTTAAGGATAATAAAGTCAATATTTTGGAGTGGCCATCACAAAACCCAGATCTCAATCCTATTGAATATTTATGGGCAAAGCTGAAAAGGCCGGTGCAAGCAAGGCGACCTACAAACATGGCTCAGTTATACCAGTTCTGTCAGGAGTAATGGGCCCAAATTCCTATCAACTATTGTGAGAAGCTTGTGGATGGATATCCAAAACATTTCACCCAAGTCATACTGTTTAAGCACAATGGTACCAAATACTAATGAAATGGATGGAAACTTCTGACTTTGCAAAAAGTAATAAAAATGCCTTAAATTTCTGTCTCTCATTATTCTGGCATTTGGAAAATATAAAGAATTTTGGTTCCTAATTGATCTAAAACATGAAAGGTTTAATTCTGATTTCATGTCAGATAGTGAGAAAAACATGCAGATGTGTTTTTTTAGATAGTGTATGTAAACTTCTGGGTTCAACTGTAACTATATACACTGGAGATTAAAATTAAAATCAAAATTTAATCAAAATTAAAGAACAACATACAATTTCCTAAATGTTGCAGTCATTGTGTATGATTATATCCTAACATGAGGAAACTCGCAGTATTTTAAGATTATTTCATAAATTGAATAATATAAATGAAAAAAAAACATTGTTCAAAATAAGAGAACACTTTCAGATACCTGCAAGTTATTGGTGTTAATCTGGCCCTTGGTGCTAATTTCCTTAATTATATGACAAACCCTATTTAACTGGCAGCCTAATTTTCCAGTTTGCACTGACTCTGCAAAAATGGTATGCTGTTCCAAAGTGACTGAAACCCTCCAGCAGCAGGTTGTCCAAATGAAGGCCAAAGGGGTGACCCTATCAGCCATAGCAAATGAAGTTGGTCATTCCAAGTCTGTGATTCTGAGAATATTGCTTCTTTACAACATAAACTCTTTCAAGTCCCCCAAGAAAGCTGGTCGCCCTCAAAAGACAAAAGCAAAAAAGGACAGAGTAATGTGGAGAATCTGCATGGGTAATCGTTTGAATACTGCAGCTGGAATTGCTCACCAGTTCAGTATTGAACAGGGTAAGGCGGGCTTTACACGCTGCGACATTGCTAGCGATGTCGAGCGCGATATCACCCACCCCTGTCGCACATGAGATATGTGGTGATTGCTGCTGTAGCGAACATTATCGCTACGGCAGCTTCACACGCACATACCTGGTCGGCGACATCGCTGTGACCGCCGAACAATCCCTCCTTCAAGGGGGAGGTGTGTTCGACGTCACCGCGACGTCACTAAGCGGCCGGCCAATAGAAGCGGAGGGGCGGAGATGAGCGGGACATAACATCCCGTCCACCTCCTTTCTTCCGCATTGTCGGTGGAGGCAGGTAAGGAGATGTTTGACGTTCCTGTGGTATCACACACAGCGATGTGTGGTGCTGCAGGAACGACAAACAACATCGTACCGGCAGCAGCAGCGATATTATGAAAAGGAGCGATGTGTCACCGATCAACGGTTTTTGACGTTTTTGCGATCGGTGATCGTCGCTCCTAGGGTTTACACGCTGCGATGTTGATAACGGCGCCGGATGTGCGTCATTAACAACGTGACCCCGACGATATATCGTTACCGATATCGCAACGTGTAAAGTCCGCCTAAGAATGGGTCTCATCATACAATGTCATGACGTTTAAGAACATTTAGACTGAAAGTGTACTCTGCAGTGACCAAATAGAAATAAATCAAAAGGCTAGACACCTTTGGTGAGGAGCATGTTCTGTGGACAGAGGAGAAGTGTCCGAAGTTCATTTTAGTGATGAAAGCAAGTTTAATTTATTTAGGCCTGACAGGAAACATTGTTTGTCAACAAACTGGGGTAAGACTGTATCCAAAGTGTATTAAGAAGTCAGTGAAAGGTGGTGGAGGAAGTGTCATGGTTTGGGGAATGTTTTCTGCAGCAGGAGTTGGACCTCTCATACAGCTACATGGCAGAGTGAATGCAAGTGGGAATCAGAACCTTCTTCAAACAGCATGTGGTTCCTTACTTGCGTTCATTACTCAATCAGCCAGTAAAACAGGTACAGCAGTTCCTTAAAACAGAAAACATTGAAACAATGAAATGGCCAGCACAGAGTCCTGATCTAAACCCAATAGAAAACCTCTGTAAAATCCTTGGTGACAAAGTTATGGCTAAGAAACCCACAACAGTCAAAAGAAGAGTGGAGGAGACTGGAAGAAGAGTGGACCAAAATCCCACCAGAGCAGTGTGAAAGACTCGTGATATCCTGTGGCTGCAGATGTGTTGAAGTCATTTAAAGCAATGGCCTGTACACGTCCTACTGATTGGTGAGTGTTGTTACCATCAGAAAATGTAGTTATAATAATCTCTGTGGTACACTCATTGCTGTTCTCTAATTATGATCGTCATGACTTGGGCAAAATAAAGACTTTGGATCCTTTGTAAAACACTGTTCTAGTGGCATGGTGCACCCCTTACAACACCTTCAAATGTTGATCAATGTAGATTACATTATTTTGAAGAAAAAAAAACAAGTAATCATACATTGTTCTATAATTTTGATCTCCAGTGTGTTATGGGGTCTCTGACAGATTTGGATAAAGGTGGTGAATATCCCAATCATCAGTCAGGGTCCACCGTGCAGTGATGTTAAACTGCTGCTGGCAACCCGAAGGTCAAGCGGATAATACAGAGCTAGGTAGCTGGGAAATAATATAAGCCTGTCCCAAGTTAAAAGCCACTTGGGCCAGGACTATTGTGAAGCCTGTTAACCAGGGCTGTGGAGTCGGTAAGCCAAACCTTCGACTCCGACTCAGACTCCTCAATTTCCCTTGCACCGACTCCAACTCCACGACTCTGACTCCTACATAAATTGCTTATAGTTCGGTGAAAAGTGTATTGTAGTACATGAACATGTGTATATGAACATCAGACATTTAAATTTTTTATGATACAATAATCAAGATATTTGAATAAAACATAAAATATATTTATTGGAATACAACTTTATAGATTACATATATATCTTGTGTGTATGTATATATATTTTTTGTGTTCTAAAGTTGTATTCCAATAAATATATTTTATGTTCTATCTAAATATCTTGATTATTGTATCATAAAAATTATTAAATGTCTGATGTTCACATTGCACTACAATACATTTTTCACTTAAATATAAGCATTATACTAAATGTTATTATTTAGTATGTTTTTGCTGAAAACTGTTTTTTGCCACTTACATAGTGTTATATATAACACTATGTAATACACTATGTAATGCACTATGTAATACACTATGTAAGTGGCAAAAACAAGTTTTCAACAAAAACATACTAAATAACCTTTGTGCAGTCCATTAATTTGTTGTAAGAAATAGAACTGCCTCCATCAGATCCTCCTTCGCAGATGACCTCAAATCTGACCTAATAATTTTAAGGCTAGAGAACAACCTCTCTACAGTAACTTGGGCTGGAGGCAAAGCTGTAACCACATGGGCAACATCTCTAACAATTTCCGGGTATAAAGGAATTGCCTCATGCACAGTCAGTTTTGATGAACGGTTGAATTTTTCTATTCCTTTGAGAGCAAGTGAAAAATTTTACTGAAATCTGGTCAATCTGCTTGCTATAGGAGATGGTGTGAAATCTTTTTCCTTGCGGCAACGCTTTGCCTGCTCAATGTCATCCAAATACTTGTCAAAGTTAAACTCCTCATCTGATGAGGATGAAGATATGGCAGCAGTAGCTCTGTCAGGTCCCAAATCCTCTTGCGCCTGGCAGTCCTGTAGCCGCTCATCCTAACTGCTACCTCACTCAAAGCTTCTTTTCCTTTAGTAAGCTGTTGATCATCAAGCAGTATACGATGACTTGGGTCCACATAAACAGCTGCAAGAAGAATTTTATTTTCCGATAGCTGTGTCTCTCTCCGTTTCATTGAAGCAGAAATGCCTTGCGATTAAACCTCTTCTTTGGGACAGGCAAAATAGCAAGTTCTTCCACTTCCTTATGAAAATGCCAGGAGTTTAATCCTCAGCTTGTAATTTTTGAGTCACGGTAAATGGGTGATTAAGCAATTCCTTCAATTCAGCCACCTGTGTCCATTGACCTTCATTTAATGTTACTTGAGGGTTCACCATATCTATAAGAAACGATTTTAGTTCAAGCAATCGCTCAGTCATTAAATAAGTGCGGCCTCAAAAAGTGGCTTGATCAACAATTGCCCCTTTCCCAGCACGTTTCTTTAAGATGGAATCAATTTTAGGGGTTCTGGCGGCAATAACCAACTTCCTCACTTTTCCAATTAGATTTCCAGCATGTCCGCCCAGTTTCACACATCCGGCTTTTCGCCGATTTGAAGGATGCAGTGCACGCCAGTACAGTACGATACAGTACAGTGGCAGTGCCGCAACTTCTGGGTCACATGCTCCGGTCACATGACAGCATATGACCGGTGTTTGTTGCGCTGCCACTGTACTGTATACACTGTACTGGAGTGCGCCGCATCCGCCAAACCGGCGAAAAGCCGGATGTGTGAAACCGGGGTCCCTCTTCCAAAACTATATCTTATTGCCAGCTGCAGCGTGTGCACAACACAGCGCATGTGATGAATATGAAAGTGTTTTGAAGCAGCTTCGATAAGATCATCTAATTCTAAAGTATCATTTAGCTGTGCTTCTGTTGTAATATCGGTTTGTTCCTCAGTAACAAGAACAGCACTGTGGTCTTCCATCTCTAACATACTAAATCCTAAATTTTCTTCTAGCTGTTGTTTATTCCTCTCATTCATCAGTGTAATTGTACTTATAATGTTTGAAGCATTGTCCTTTACAATAGGAAGAACCTGTTCTTTTTTGAGTTCGTAATCTTGCAGAACTTTTTCCACTAAGGCCTGGAGAAACTGGCTGGTGTGATGAGCTTTAGTATCTTTTACTGCCAGTGTCTTGCTAACAATTTCTTTCTTGTTACAAACATATCGAACATTGATGGCAAAATAATTCCGTGAAATGCAGTGACTCTGGGCATCCCAGCAAAGGCAATGGGTTTCAAGATAGGACATTCAGACACATTATTTTGTGAGGATCCTCACAGAGAATGAGCAGTCAGTTTGTGTGGCCTTTTTCTAATCTGCTTTAGCTATTGAAAGCATTATTTATGAGCTCAAAAACCTTTCAGGTGATGCAGTTTTTTAAAAAGCTGATCTGCTTTTGCAGCTGACAAATGTATCCTCAAAAAACGCAGCAAAAACGCTGTGTGTGCATGTAGCCTTAGATGAGGAATAGAACAGCCATTTATAGAACATTTCATAACTTTCCCAAATTCCTATGAAAAAATATTTAGCACATTCTGCATTGCACCACTGTCCCCAATTTATTATATATTTTAGGAGTCGGACTCGGTGCATTTTATACTGACTCCGACTCCACCAAAATGAGCTCCGACTCAGACTCCACAGCCCTGCTGTTAACGCCACAGGGCCCACACACCTAAACCAGGACCTCTCCTGTTAATACAACCACAGGAGTCCTGGAGTACACTGTCTGTGTGTGTAGGGGGCACACCGGGACAGTCGGCGCAGCAGACGCAGCCCAGTTAACTCCACTGGTCTGCTACAGCAGGACTGGAATGGTAGGAGTGGAAGCGGGACGTCTGACCCCAACATGCCTCACCGCGGATCGTGGCACGATGGGCACCGGACGCCTAACCCTGCCTACCCCATCCAGAACTACTGGCTTTAGCTGCAATGTGGCTCTATACATAGGTAATGAAGACTGCGCACCATGGTGCGCTCTCCAGGCCTTTATAACATCTAGGGTCCACCCCAAACCCAGTACGAACCACAATGGTGCCTCCAGGGGCCAATAGCGGAGTGCCACATCATCAGTGACGTCACCAGCGGCCTATCTGGAACCGCCACATTACTGATGACACAAGCGCAGCACCGCCCCAAACGCCCTACCAGTCATCGTCAGATGACCAATGATGGAGTGCCAGGTCATAGGGGTGGGCCTACGCGAGCCAGTCCGGAGTGACCACATCATGACACCTGATGCCATCCGGCCTATCAGGACCTGCCACCTCACAGGCATGCCCAGTGAAGTCCCCACTGGACTTAGCCTCAGATGATAAACTTACTGCCTGAGCATGCTCAGTAGTCTGAACAACAGACAGTCTCAGAAACAAGACTATCAGGCTGAGCATGCTCAGTAGGCACAACACAGGACTTGGACACAGCACAAAGTCCAAGCACCTGGGCAAAGAGGTTTTTCGCACTAAGTGTGGGAGCATGCTCAGTAGCCGAACTGAGCACACGCATACGCCCTAGCCGCCTCTCCACACTTAGATGTGGAGGAAGAAGCAGCCAGCTGGACGACCCGAGGCACGGCCAAAAACAGTGGCCGGCACCTGTGCGTAGCAGGAACTGCAGCAGGCTGCTTGCGGTGACTATTTGTAACACAGTGTAAGTAAAACATGAATTTTTCTGGAATGCAACACTGGATAACAGATATCAAGGTATCATTTTATTCAACTTCCTATGACCTGCATGCCCATACAGACATTGTACCTGCAGATTCCCTTTAATAAGAGTTAATTTATCTACATACCATTTCCCACATTCTGAACATGAGAAGGCCCTCTACCCTGTGTGAGTTCTCTGATGTTTCACAAGATTTGATTTATTTGCACAACATTTACCACATTCTGAACATGAAAAAGGCTTCTCCCCTGTGTGAGTTCTCCTGTGGCTAATAAGATGCGACTTCTGGTTAAAATATTTCCCACATTCTGAACATGAAAATGGCTTTTCCCCAGTGTGAATTCTCTGGTGTGTAAGAAGATAAGATTTATCTACAAAACCTTTCCCACATTTTGAACAGGAATATAATTTGTCCCCTGTGTGAGTTCTCTGATGTCTAACAAAATGTGATTTAATTGCAAAACATTTCCCACATTCTGAACATGAAAAAGGCTTCTCCCCTGTGTGAAATTTCTGGTGTTTAACAAGATCTGATTTCCTTGCAAAATATTTTCCACATTCTAAACATGAATATGGCTTTTCTCCTGTGTGAATTATCTGGTGTTTAAAAAGACTTGCTTTCTCTGCAAAAGATTTCCCACATACTAAACAAGAAAATGGCTTCTCCCCTGTGTGAGTTCTCTGATGTATGACTAGATGTGATTTATCTGCAAAACACTTCCCACATTCTGAACATGAAGCAGGCTTCTCTTGTTTCTTCCCTCTGTGAATGCTCTGGTGTTTAGACAGATATGATTTCGTTCCAAAATATTTCCCACATTCTGAACATGAAAATGGCTTTTCCCTTGTGTGAGTTCTCTGATGTTCAACAAGACTAGATTTCTGTGTAAAACATTTCTCACATTCTGAACATGAAAATGGCTTTTCTCCTGTGTGAATTACCTGGTGTCTTGCAAGACTTGATTTCTCTGTAAAACATTTTCCACATTCTGTACAGGAATATGGCTTTAGCCCTGTATGAGTTTTTTGATGTGTAAAAAGATTTGATTTATCTGCAAAACATTTTCCGCATTCTGCACATGAATATGGCTTCTCTCCTGTGTGACTTCTCTGATGTCTAAGAAGATGGGCTTTATCTGCAAAACATTTCCCACATTCTGAACATGAATTTGGTTTCTCTCCTGTCGGATTTCTCTCATGTTTCACACAGTTTGATTTTTCTGCACAACATTGCCCATATTCTGAACATGAAAAAGGCTTCTCCTCTGTGAGATTTTTCTGTTGTCTATGAAGAGTTGAATTATCTACAAAACATTTTCCAAATTGTAAGCATGAATGTGGCTTCTCTTTAGTGTGAATGTTCTCATGCTTAACAAGATCTGATTTCTGGTTAAAATATTTCCCACACTTTGAACAAGAATATACTTTCTCCTCTGTGTGAAGTTTTTGATGTGTCACAAAAGATTTTTTGAGATTTTTATATTTGGAACATGGAATATGCTTTTTTTCTGTAAGAGTAGAGTGATATTTAACATCTCTTTTATGATTTTTATTTTTCTTAATAGTCTGTGATAGATGAGAAGGTATGACCTGTTTAATAGGATCAGATGATAGATCTTTCATGTGAAGGGATGATGGTATATCTGGAATAGTGGCATTCACTTCAATTGTATCCTGTGTGATCTCAAGGTCATCTGATTTATAAATTGAAAATGTCAGTTGTCCCACTGATCTCTTGTCCCAGTCATCTGCTAAGAATAAAACCAATTACTCTTTTTGAATAAAAAACATGCTTAATTATATTTTAAACATTTCAACATTAAATGTTATTTGGCAAAATTCAATTAATTCCCAACAGACAAAACCAGTTCACAATCTAATAGTAAACCTCAGCGCATGAATTAGTAGAGCATGGTGTTTGACTCTGTTTTTTTGGCATCCCAAATACTGTAATAATAAGCCACCAAATAATGTTATGTAGGGTAAAATGATACTTTCCCACTCGGGTCCTTCATCTGTCAATGACAAAATAGAAAGTTTCCGCATTACTGGTATCTCAGGCGTCTAAAAAGCAACATAGCTTCCATAAACCAAACCAGCAAAATCTGCTCTCCCAAAGTCAAATGTCTCTGTCACTCTGTACTATGGGAAATCCTGAGCAGTACAGCGTAACCTCCACTAGAAGGCAGCAAACTGGTAATAGAGTCAAGTAACTGCACAAATAGCAGACCAGGAGTAGTACAGGGAAGTCACCGCCATGTGGCTGTAGAATAGTCAGAGAGTTGGGTCGGTTACTAAAAGGTCAAACAAAGTACACAGGGAAAAAACAAACACAGAGTCAGAAGCAAACTACAGGGTCAGGAGCTGGTCAGTCACTGAAATAGCAGAGGAGAGAGACAGAATCAAGTTGGGGATGGCCCTATGTCAAAATACTGGGAAGTCAGAATACACAAGGGGATAAGATAGGAGGGATGGGGCCAGGAGCGGGCTGACAGACACGGGTAGGAAGTCAGGGGAATGTGGTAAGACGGATCAGGGAACTCACCAGAGCCAGCTACACATGATGAAGGCATAGACTATAACTGGCGATGCATCTCAGTAGCAGTGGCCAGATATAGCATCTCGGAAACAGGAACGAGGCAGAGGGATGTTAATCCTCTGACATGATCAGGCCAGGGCTGGAACACAGCCAAAGCAGATACTGGCCTGGCTCATGACAGTCTCCCTCTCTCTGAGCTTTGCAGTTAGCATTCACATGTTTGACACTGATTTATTGGGAAGAACCCAGTTAATTTATTATGCGTGATTCCAGAAGCACAAGCTGGGAGCAATGTATTGGGCAAAAACTCACATACTAATGGCAGAAGATGTAAACTGCCCAAGGCCAAAAAGACTAATGCACTGCCAGGATGCAGCAAGACCTCCATTAAATGGAGACATCACAGGTGCAAAGGGAGATGGTAGTAAAATTGCACACTTGTGGCTTGTATAGGTCACTGTTCACACACACAGGCACACAGTATCTGGTATGCAGCCTATTAGTTACGCCCACCACAATCGATGCAAGCGGGCCACGCCAGTACTAAATATGTGCTCCATGCAGGGACAGTGAGTATAATATGCAAGGCCTAACATTAAGAGGCCTGGCTGCATCCTGTATAAAATATTCTGTGCAGAAGAATAAATAAATATGAGGTATTGGTAGGTAATATGGCCAAAGTACGGTAAGCCCACAATCCGAGTCACGGATCCTCATGTTTGTGGGTCCCTACACTAATATATCCTATATGTTCATACATAAAAAACACCAAAAAGAGGAATAAAACCTCCAAAAGGAACACAGCCAAAGCAGATACTGGTCTGGATCATGACATTCTCCCTCTCTCTGAGCTTTGCAGTTAGCATTCACAGGTTTTACACTGATTTATTGGGAAGAACCCAGTTACCGTATTTTTCGGACCATAAGACGCACTTTTTTTCCCCCAAATGTTGGGGGAAAGTTGGGGGTGCGTCTTATGGTCTGACTATAGGGCTGCGGCTGGGAATGAGGGTGCTGCGGGTCATCGGGGGCACGAGCAGGCAGCAGCAGCGCCTGCTCGTGACCACGTGGGCCCGCTCATTACATATGCACGCCCATCCTCCCGCCCATCTCTCAGCGCTGAAGCCGGCACTGACAGGTGGGCGGAAGGATGAGCGGGGACACGCGCATAGTAAAGAGCCGGCATGATCACCCCTGGCAATTACAGCCTGGAGTGATCATGTGCGGCTGTATTCACTGCCCCCCGCGCGTCATTACCAGCGCGGGGTGCAGTGAATCAGTACACTCACCCGTCCCCGTGTGTGGAGCCGCCCCCCTGCTGCACGCGATGACTTCCTGTCTGTGCCGGTCAGCTGATCTGTGCCGGTCAGCTGATCTGTGCCGGTCAGCTGATCTGTGCCGGGCTGGTCAGCTGATCGGCACAGACAGGAAGACATCGCGATGTTGCAGGGGAACGGCTCCACACACACAGATCAGCGTGCCAGAGAGGAAGATGATCGGTGCTGCAGGGAGTGAGGAAAAGGTGAGTATAAACGTTTATTTTTTTCTCTGTGCTATAGGATACAGGCCATATACCAGGATGGTATATGAGCACGATGGGAGTATATGAGCAGGCAGGATGGGGGGGCATGTGAACTGGCTCGATGGGGGGGCATGTAAACAGGCTGGATGGGGGGGGCATGTAAACAGGCTGGATGGGGGGGGCATGTGAACAGGCTGGATGGGGGGGCATGTGAACAGGCTGGATGGGGGGGCATGTGAACAGGCTGGATGGGGGGGCATGTGAACAGGCTGGATGGGGGGGGCATGTGAACAGGCTGGATGGGGGGGGCATGTGAACAGGCTGGATGGGGGGGGCATGTGAACAGGCTGGATGGGGGGGGCATGTGAACAGGCTGGATGGGGGGGGCATGTGAACAGGCTGGATGGGGGGGGCATGTGAACAGGCTGGATGGGGGGGGCATGTGAACAGGCTGGATGGGGGGGGCATGTGAACAGGCTGGATGGGGGGGGGCATGTGAACAGGCTGGATGGGGGGGCATGTGAACAGGCTGGATGGGGGGGGCATGTGAACAGGCTGGATGGGGGGGGCATGTGAACAGGCTGGATGGGGGGTGCATGTGAACAGGCTGGATGGGGGGGGGCATGTGAACAGGCTGGATGGGGGGGGGCATGTGAACAGGCTGGATGGGGGGGGCATGTGAACAGGCTGGATGGGGGGGCATGTGAACAGGCTGGATGGGGGTTTATAGCAGGATCATATACAAGGCAGGAGGATCATTACCAGGATGGGGTACCTTAGTAAAGAATTTGGGGACATTACCCCCATAACAGTGTCAGCAGCAGATCCTCGCCCTATAACAGTGTGTCATGACCACATTTTTTGCTTAAAGTTTTATTTTCCCATTTTCCTCCTCTAAAACCAGGGTGCGTCTTATAGTCCGGTGCGTCTTATAGTCCGAAAAATACGGTAATTTATTATGCGTGATTCCAGAAGCGCAAGCTGGGAACAATGTGTTGGGCACTAAATCAGCAAATTAGCAATTTGATCATTTCTGAACCTGAATATGGCCTTTGATACTATGAAGTGTGTAATTTTAAAGTCAATTCAAAAGTGATTTGGTCCCTAAACAGGTTTTCTTCATTTCCATGAACATATAAAATCTTGTTGCTAAACATTTTAAGCCTGCTAATATCCTGAAAAAATACAAGCATGCTTAAAAAAATCCAGATTACTTACCGGTAATGGTTTTTTCCAGAGCCACGACAGCACCACCAGAGAGATAGGTCCGCCACTCATTCTGGACAGGAAACCCACTAAAATAAAAGGGTGGCACCTCTCCCATGCATCAGTTAGGTTACAGAGCACAGAGAGGAGTACTAAAAAAGGCAAGGTTAATCCAAACCACATGGTCACACCCACTATTGTGAAGTGCAAAAACCGAGACCACAAGGCAAAAAGGGGAGGGAAGCAGTGGCGGTGGAAAAACAATTACCAGTAAGTAATCTAGATTTTTCCCATTGCCACGACAGCGCCACCAGAGAGATTCAAAAGAAAACACCTTTAGGGAGGGACCAGAGCCAGCAGAACCCTGCCACTGAATATAGGAGATGTGGCAGAAGAGCCAGCCAGTAGAATGTAAAACAAGGCAGTCAAGAGACCAAGTCCCACACAAGTGAGCCGAAGCATAACTGCAAGGGCAGCCCAGTAGGGCGACAGAGCCGGTAGAGCATCCCGCAATACCCCGAAGCACCAATGGGGAGGCCTGTGTGGCCCATGTTACAAGAGGCACCCGGAACCAACTAGTAACAGACCCTCTGGATGCCGAAAGCCCAACCGTGGAGACAACAAGGCCACACGTGATCCCCCGGAATCTAGAACCGGAGATACCAAGAAGAGCCCTCCTAAATACAAGGAAGAATGAGTCCTCCAGGGACTGGAGGATAGGGACAGAAGGAGGGAAGACAATTCCTCCAACATGGAAGTCCCATGCTACATGCGGCAAGGGACAATGGCCGTATGAGGCTGGTCCTATCAACCCAAATCCGAGAGCCTGGCGGTGAGAGAGAGAGTCCAAGGACACTAACACTCTGGCCCCAGTACAGTGCAAGCAGTAGCCACCTTGAGGGGTAGGGAACGGAGGAGATGGCAGGAGAAGCATTAAGAGCAGTCAATGCACAAACCAACCCCCAAGAGAGAAAAGAGAGGAAGGGGAAGCTGGTGACCGCAGGAAAGATACTGCAAACCCATCCGATACTGCCAACCAGCCACTGCTCCCTTGAACTGCCGACAACCCTGAGGGCAGACTGTGCTGAAGTAAGCCAGAACTGCCTGAAACAGGCCCTACCCGTAGAGGACAGAAGTTTCACCCAGACGCTGAGAAACCCAGGGGTAGAAGGACGTCCTCCACTGAAAGAGTGGAACAGGGCCAGGGAAAACCCTGATGTCCAATCATCCCTCCACAAAACCCCGGCCGTCAGATGGAGGCCTGAAACCAGAGGAGGAGGAGAGCCCTGATGTGTAGGGCCGTGACCTTCATTAGAGTGAATGACCGCGTACCCCCCCCAGAAAAAGAAGGGGAACACCTACTCCGGCACCCAACAGGATCCAACCAACATGGTGCCTGTTAACCGAGGAAAAGCGAAAAGAGCTGATCCCCTTGGGCACAGTACCACGAACTTGAAAGAACTCCGGATACAAGGGACTCCAGTCTCCCAGGCTACATGGCCCCACAGGCGAATCCCGCAGCCGAGTGTGCTGGTAACGGTTGCAATAAGAGCCAAGACTGAGTGCCCCGGGAATGCCAACCAAAAAACTGTCCAAAAAAAAAAATAAAATATTTTTTTTTTTTTAAGATAGGGTTTTGAATTTTGCCTGGACACGTGAAGCCACCAATGGGTAAGCCATAAGGCCACCAACGATGCAAGGAACACCAAAGGCGCAGGCTGGGAGGCATCAAGCAAGAATAGCGACACTAGGCCCCAAAATAGAGGCGCTGCGTACAAGCACAAAAGGTGCGAGGAACAAAGCCAGGAAGCCCCTGACAACAACCCCAGAAGGCGCCAGGCAATAAGCCCAGGAGGCGCCAGGCAACACGCCCAGGAGACGCTAGGAATAAACCTCAGAAGCGCCAGGCGCCTCTCAGACTCACCAAGCACCAGCGGAGAGCCGTCAAGCACAAACCCAGAGTCGCTTAGGCCACAGCCCAGAGGTGATGGGCTAGCGCCTTGAGGGGGCCTGGTGTTTTGAGCTGAGCCTAAGTCCAGAGGCTTGAGGCCCCAGCTCAGGGGCGCTAGGCACTGGCTCAAAAGGCCCTAGGCACAGGCCCTAGGCACAGAGGTGCTAGGCATAGGCTTGAAAGTACGAGGCACAAGCTCAGAAGCACTAGGCACTGGTGCAAAAGGAACCAGGCACGACACAGCAGCAGAAGCAACAGAGGCACTAGGCTCCGGTACGGAGGTCACAACACTGAGGCTAGTCACAGCACAAGATAGGCGATAAACACATCAGAGGCACAAGGTGTTTCACAGGCACTAGGCACACTATAGGCGCTAGGCACAACATAGGCGCTATGCACACCATAGGCACCTAAGCACAGCAGAGGCACCTAGGCCGGCAGAGGCACTAGCCCAAACACAAGCACCAGGCCCATTATAGGTACTAGGCCCACCACAGGCACAGGCTCATGTGCGTTAGGCACAGCCTAGGCACTAGGCACAGCAGAGACACTAGGCAAAGCAGAGGCACTAGGCACAGCAGAGGCACTAGGCAAAGCAGAGGCACTAGGCAAAGCAGAGGCACTAGGCACATCATAGGTATCAGGCACATTATAGGCACTAGGTACCGGACTGTGGCACTAGGCCCAAGCTTAGATGCACCAGTCGGTCCGGAAGTTTCGAAACCGGGGGCGAATAGGGAAGCCAAAGCCGAGAAGCAATGAGATCAATCCACCCGGAATAGGAAGCCCCACAGTCCCAAAGACAAAAAAAGGAGTCTGTTTTCTTTGTATCCCTTATGGTATGGCATGTTCGAAAAACCAGAAGCAAGTGGTGCAGGGGAGACGAGCCAAATGGACAGAGCCGCGAGGCGAGCAGTCTGAGCCCTATTGTGAGGGCCGTGAGGCTGGAGGAGTGAAGAAGCCTCAGACTGCCAATGAGAGCAATGAAACCGTGGACTCCGAAGAATCCACTACGAAAAGTCAGAATAGGCCCCTGAGGAGGCTCCACTGAAGGGCAGCTTCCATTTTCAAAGAATGGAAATATCCCGAACACCTGCCCCACCCTAGAAGCAGGGAGACAGATAGCCTGAGTCTGGGATGCCTCCATCAATCAAAGCTGGAGGAGCTATCATTGCCTGCGGCAGAAATTCACCCGTAACTTTGCAAGGGCTGGCTTCCAGAACTGAAACCAGACAGTCAGGTGGCCCCCGGTCAGTAGAAGGGCATGCATGCAGAGTCCGCCCAGAGGCCCTGCAATGCTCGGGACAGACAGAGAGCAAGCCGGGAAGTAAATCGACACTCACCACCCTGACGGACCGCGGGAGGTATGGCTGAAAGCACCTGCGTGAATCCGCTGCTCTGAGTTTTTTTGCTATCCACCACGGAAGCCCAATTGGTACAGGGAAGGAACGCCACCACCATGCAGAAGTGGTGGGCAGCGCAATCTTGCCCGTTCCTGCACATGTGCAGATAGCTTCCGGTCCGACAACACCTCCTGTCAGGACCTGGAAGTCCGCAGAGCGGCCAGAGATCGCCGCTTCCACACCTGGAAACCCTTGACTTGGTAAGCCACTGGTGGGAACAACCGCAGCCGCTCCGGCCTACGGGACATAGTGGACAAAAAAAAAAAGCAAAACCGGCGTGTACAACTGGTGGAATTCTGATGGCCCCGACAGGACATAGACACGGAGGCTAGTGAATACAACTGCAGGGGCATACACCTTAAGCAGGACACAGCCTGGCATGTCACCGTATACCAAATCAGTGCATACCATACAGTGTCGGCGTATACAGCTGCCGGGATCTCCACCCCGGCAGGACACAGACCCCGAGGCCAGCTTACACAACTGCAGGGGCATACGCCCGAGCAGGACACAGACCTGGCATGCGACCGGCGTATACTACTGTAGGGGTGAGCACCCCTACAGGACACAGACCCGGCATAAAGTACCGGCGTATGCAACTGCCAAGAAAACCACCCCGGCAGGACACACACTCAGAGGCCAGGGTATACAACTGCACGGGCATAGCCCGAGCAGGACACAGACCTGGCTTATGACCGGCGTATACAACCACCAGGGCTATACACTTCAGCAGGACACAGACCCGGTCCCAAAAAAAACCCCAAAATAATGGTAAAAGAAAAAAAAAAAAGAAAGCAGAGGCTCCTGATCACCAAGGACCCCAAACGAAAGCCATCCTTCACTGTGGCAGCGCCACAGCACTTCTGGGTCTCCCATCCTGGGACAGGAAACCGAACTGATGCATTGGAGAGGAGCCGCCCTTTTATTTTAGTGGGTTTCCTGTCCAGAATGAGGGGCAGACCTATCTCTCTGGTGGCGCTGTCTTGGCGACGGGAAAAATACAGTAAATATTTTAAATTAACTATTTTGTGCAATATGAGTTTTAAAAGAGTTGCCTGACCCCAAAATCTATTTTTTTAAGCTAATCTGTGCAGTATTGAAATTTAAAATTACCCTATAAATTTAGTTTTTTTGTTTCTACCTTTCTTTCTTCCTGAATTTCACTTTATTGCCGGCACCCAGTTTGTTTACATACTTCTCTACCTCATTAGTAAGCTTCCTGTGCTTTCTTCATACCTCACTGCTAATGCTAGCACCACCCTGCCCAACTTACCATCACTCTCATCTGTCTGCCGACTACACGCTTATTGGCTGTGTATGCGTACAGCAAGCTCAGGTGCAGTGATGTTAAACGCTGTAACCCTGGGTGCAGTGATCGCAAGTGCAGTGAACCCGGGTACAGTGATCTCAGGTACAGTGAGCACAGGTGCAGTGATTCTGGATCCAGTGACAATGACTGCAATGATCCTGGGTGCAGTGATCCCAGGAGCAGTGACTCCAGAATCAAAAAAGGTGGATCCCCAGCACAAAGAACGTCCATAGAAACTTGAAATAAAGCTAAAATTTAATTTTATTCCAATAATGGTTAAAAAAAGGGGGGGGGGGGGAATAAAACATAACTCCTCCGACCTACGCGTTTTAGACGCGGTCGTCCTTAGTCATCATCATAGCAGTGACTCCAGATACAGTGGTCAGATAAAGTGAGCTTGGGTGCAGTGATCCCGAATGCAATGAGCCCAGGTGCTGTGATTGAAGGCACGGCTTGCGTGACGTTACAATATCACGTGACCACGGTGGTGATTGAACGAAAGGCTTGCGTGATGTTACAATGTCACGTGAGCCCCGAACTGCGGTTAACGACAGTGCTCAAATGGCACTAGAATGGGAGGTGAGTACTGGGTCTTTTATTTTAACTCAGGGGAAAACACTGGAATCAGAAGGTGTTGTCCTAGTAATGGACAACCCTTTTAACATAAAAGTACAAATATATCAGGTAAAAAATAAAAACTCTCACAATCAACGGGAGCAGAAGAATAATTTCACAGTAATTGCTATGGGTTTTGTAGGAAATATGTGTGACTTTTATCTGCGTTGCAGGAAATACCTGGTAAAAAGGAAGCATGATACCCAAGATGATTCTTGCAGTTTATTTTCCAACCTCATTACATAGTTACATAGTTACTAAGGTTGAAAAAAGACCTAGGTCCATCTAGTTCAACCTTCCTCCACCAGTTCTACACCTGGTCACCAAGTCATTTATAACCAACAATGTTGTGTGTACTGAGGAAATCATCCAGCCCTTTTTTGAAAGCTGTTATAGTATCTGCCATTACTACCTCTTGTGGTAGGGCATTCCACAGTCTGACTGCTCTAACTGTAAAGAACCCTTTGCTATTTAGCTGTCGGAATCACTTTTCTTCCACTCGCAGTGAATGCCCCCTGGTCCTTAGTATTGTCTTCGGAAGAAATAAGTCATGTGCCAGTCCTTTATATTGACCACACATGTATTTATACATATAAATGAGATCTCCTCTGAGACGTCTTTTTTCTAAGCTAAACATATCTAACTTTTTCAACCTGTCATCATATAGGAGGCCTTCCATTCCTTGTACTAGTCTAGTTGCCCGCCTTTGAACTGACTAACTTCTGAATGTCCTTTTTAAAATGTGGAGTCCAAAACTGAATCCCATATTCCAGATGTGGCCTTACAAGTGATTTATAGAGGGGTAACAATACATTAGGATCACGGGATCTAATCTCTCTTTTTATACACCCTAAAATCTTGTTTGCTTTTGCAGCTGCTGCTTGACATTGAGTGCTGCTGCTCAGCTTATTTGTAATGAGAATACCCAAGTCCTTCTCCTGTTCTGTAGTCCCGAGTCTACTTCCATTTAATGTATACGCAGTTATAGGATTACTCCGTCCTAGGTGCATTACTTTACAGTTATCAACATTAAATCTTATTTGCCAAGTATCTGCTCATTCTGACATCTTATCCAGATCTTTTTGTAATATTATACTATCAAGTTCAGTTTTTAATATCCTACATAGTTTGGTGTCATCAGCAAAGACTGACACTTTACTATCAATCCCATCCACAAGGTCATTAATAAAGAGATTAAAAAGAATTGGTCCTAGCACAGATCCCTGCGGCACCCCACTGCTGACTATGGCCCATTTAGAGAATGTACCATTTATGACTACTCTTTGTTTCCTGTCTTTTAGCCAATTCCTTACCCAGTTGCATATAGTTTCCCCTAGTCCTTGCTTCTGGAGCTTTAGTATAAGGCTATTATGTGGTACAGTATCAAATGCCTTTGCAAAGTCCAAATAAATCACATCAGCTGCATTACCAATATCCAGGTTTGCACTTACCCCCTCATAGAACCCCAACAGGTTGGTTAGACACGAGTTATCTTTCATGAATCCATGCTGTCTGTCAGTTATTATATTATTTTCTGCAACATATTTTTGCATGTCATCCCTTAAAATGCCCTCAAAAACTTTGCATACTACTGATGTCAGGCTTACTGGACGGTAGTTGCCTGGATCTACCCTCTTACCTTTCTTAAATATCGGTACCACATCCGCAATCCTGCAATCCTGAGGCACGAACCCTGTTAAAAGCGAGTCTAAAAAGATGAGATACAGCGGTCTGTCAATTACGGAGCTCAATTCCCTCAATATTCATGGATGAATGCCATCTGGCCCTGGGGATTTGTCAATGTTTAATTTTCTCAGACGTAGGCGTACTTCTTCTTGTGTTAAATTAATTATATCGGGTGGTGAACTTTGATATTTCACTTTTTCATTACTGTTTTTCCTGATGAAGAGATTATAATACCTTGAAACGCGTAGAAAATAAACCGCAAGAATCATCTTGTGTATCCTGCATCCTTTTTACTGGGCATTTCCAGCAACGCAGATAAAAGTCACACATATTTCCTACAACACTTCTGCTTCATCCCTTGTGTGATCTGCAGGAGCTCATATACTCTAAAGTGGTTGTGTGGCACACACCTAAATCTATACACAATTGTATTATGCTATTACTCTATTTCTTGCTCATTAGTTGTTTCTGTGTTCAAAGTAATTGCCATATCTGATTTGAAAATTGGGGTCTAGTTAAAAAACACAAAACTGGCTGCGGGAAGTGGCAAAATCAGAACATGTTGAGAACTAACTACTGTAGCCAAAATATGTGAGTATGGACAATAAGAAAACTACTGAGATGATGAAACTAAACCCAACAATCTTCATCGTTAATGATTTAGTAACTAGTAGTTGTGAGGTAGCGACTACCTATACTGTAAATGGCCACTATGTAACGAGGTTTCAGAGGTCCTCTGTGATGTAAAATCTGGAATGTTTACTCTGTGACTTAGTTCCACAAGTCATGTTAATGCATTATGGGCCAGGTGTATGAATTGTCAGAGTGCTACGCAGCTCTAGCTATTCACATACCTCCACTCATGGGTGTGTCTGGTGTGATATATGAGACTGGTTGTTTGGTCTCATGGAATCTATGTACTTGGAAGTAGTTTACTTCCTGGAGGCACCCTGTGTGCAGACCTTGTGTGATTAAGCCGGCTGCAGACTTCCCTGAAGAAACACTAGCTAGGAGGCCAGGTGTCCCCTGGAGCCTGTGGTCACTCTGTGTTAAGGAGCAGCCGGCTTTCTGAGGATCTGGACTGCCAGGAGACAGCGTGTGGAGCAAGACGCAGATCCTGGTTGGGATTTCTCAAAAGCAGCAGGCTACGTCACAGTTTCGCACCAGTAGGGGCGCTTCTACGGGTCCACCGTAGCAGCGCCACTAGTAGTGCGAAACGGTGCCGTAGTCCTGCGTGCTTCCTTCCTCTCACCTCCCCCTGATACATCTGTGTTAGCACCTGAATAAAGCAACTAAACTTCACCTGGTGAGTGCCTCCAGTCTGCTGCTTTTGAGAAATCCCTGGATGTATTTCACTTGGAAGAGCACCACTAGGCTGTTTTACCTCCATTTGTGGTGGAAGACTGAGTGTGCACGCACATCCAGATGGTCGGAGTATACCAGCAGGGCCCTCTAATAGAAAGGACGATTCCTGATCACATCATAGGAACGGTAAGCAGTGCCCGCTGTTCACTTCTAGCATATTGTAATTAACAGATCCTGGTTGTGATTCCAGTGAAGCAGTTTTCTAAAAATCAGTGCTGACAGGAGTCAGAGGATTCTTGCTCAACCTCTAGAAAGGTAACCTTACAAAAGGGGGTAGTATTCAGACTGAGGTCAGTGAGTGAACAGTGCTATACCTCCACTGGGATACTGCTGTGGGGTTTTATCCGAAGCCATGCGGGCGTACCCATGAATGAAACAGACTGTCATATACCTGGTTTGTGTTACTTTGTAGCCACAAGAAGGCCTTTGTTATGTTGCTGCAGTGCTGGTTTATGTTTGTGAATAAACCAACTGGTCTGTTTCAATAGAAAACCATTCCTGTTTGCCTTAATCTAGCAGCCAAGCGAGTATCCCCCATTCCATTAAGTCAGCGCAGCTTCAAATGGTAAAACATCTGGAGTAATTAGAGTATGTGGCTCTTAGCAATCCAAACTATTGCAGGGGCCAATATTTTCTGTCAGATGAGTTTCTTAAAGAATTATTAGTTATGTATATAGAGCTTTCTAACATAGTGGTAGGGGCAAGGATGATCAGGGAGCTGTAGCCATGCAGAACGGAATTCGGCTAATCACCCCACAATCAAAAATATCTTACAGACGGACAAAGCGAACCACAAGAAATAGAAGATGTAATACAAAAAAAAAACAAACATTAATAATAATATTAAACGGGTCAAATTGTTATATGCCTCTCCGCGGGCCAGGATTCGAGTTAATCGTTGTACCTCCTCGTCTTTTAATTTGGCCAGGGGCACGAGACAGGGCTGTCCTCTCTCTCCATTACTATTTGCAGCGGCAATTGAACCATTGGCGGCTATGCTTCGTGCATCCGCTGGCGTAAAGGGGTTTGAGATAGGCGGTCTGGAGCATAAGGTTTCCCTCTATGCGGACGATTTGTTGCTGTATCTCAGGGAGGTGGGGACATCGGTGGGCCCAGCAATAAATATTATTATAGAATTTGGTAGGCGCTCGGGACTCCTAATAAACTGGAAGAAATCGGCCCTGCTCCCTATAGATCCACTCCCATCTAATTTTAGTACTCTGGGGCTGCCAATTCCGACGGTGGATAAATTTAAATACCTGGGGATTGTGGTTAGTGCCCGACCGCGTGATTACTACTCTCAAAATCTGGAACCAGTGTTGGCTCAGTTTAGGAACAAGATAGATGCCTGGTGTCGACTCCCACTGTCCCTTATTGGCCGTGCTAATCTACTAAAAATGGTACTGATGCCCAAACTTCTGTATCTTCTCCACAACGCCCCAATATGGATCCACTGGAAATTTTTCCGTAAAATCAACACTTTGTTTCGGGAACTCTTGTGGCAAAAGCAGCAGGCTAGAATCCGCCTTGAGACCCTGCAGAGAGGGAAGGAGGATGGGGGTCTGGCAGTCCCCAACCCGTGGGTTTATTATGTTGCGGCACAGATGCAGGACTTCAGGGGGTGGGGAAAGGATGAGGCATATGACGCTGGGGGCAAATTGGTGAGGGGCCTTGCAGAATGGGGACACCCAGTGGCTTTTTTGGATGCAGGATACTCACCCAGAGGAGGAACATTATATCCAACATTATCATTGATGTACAAGGTGTGGGATAGAGGGAAGCAGTTGCTGGGAATATCAGGAATGACTGAGTACTGGCCCTTATGGCATAATCGTGGACTGGCGGAGCTGCAGAGACTCCCGGGTTGGAGAATGTGGGTGAGCAGGGGGGTGCATCAGGTGTCTCAGATTCTTCAGAATAATATACTTAAAAGATTTGACCAGCTTCAAGCTGAGTTTGGGATACCGCACAGTTCCTTTTACCAATACCTGCAGCTCCGTCATGCCTATGAGACACAGACACGTCGTATGGACATTAGGATAGAGCGGAATCACACTCTTACTGAATTGTTGACATCTGATCGCTCCTATGGTATTATTTCTAGGTTGTATACAGTGATGTTATCTAGACACCTCGACAAATTCCCTTTGCAGGCTAGAGAGAAGTGGGAGAGGGACCTAGGCCCTATGACGGAGGAACAGTGGGGTGAGGTCCTGTCTCAGACTCCAAGCCTTGCTGTATCTGAAGGCCAACGACTGTCGCAGCTATTCCTGTTACATAGAGTATATAGGACACCTAGTCTATTGCATAAGATGGGAGTTAGGATGGATGATCTGTGTCCTAGGTGCGGACAGGAAGGTGCGAATCTGATGCATATGATGTGGTCCTGTGGGAACATTGAAGATTACTGGAGGGCAGTACTAGATTTGGTTAGACAAGTTTTCAATATCCGTCTACAGCCAAGACCTATTATATGTATCCTGGGTCTACTGGAGGGGGGGGTGGACTTGAGTTCGCCGGTAATGGTCGGTATTACACGTCTCTTGTACCAGGCTAGGAAACTGTTGGCCTACCACTGGTTGGACCCAGCGCCTCCGGTCATCGGGGATTTTAGGGAAAGAGTAAACGCTATACTTCGACTGGAGAGAGGAGTATACCTTAAAAGAAATGCATTGAAAAAGTTCTATAAGATCTGGGGGGCATGGTTGGATACCCCAGGCCTTCCCTCCTCGGCGTTACTGCAGGACAGTGCGAGCGACCAGGTCCTTCTCCTTCTGACCGGTTAACAAATTTCCTCAAATAGGGTGATATGCGTACTGCTGGAAGGTGTGTGCATGTATATGTGTGTGCATGTATATGTGTGTGCATGTATATGTGTGTGCGTGCGTGCGTGCGTGTATGTATATGTGTATATATATATAATGTCATAATGATGCTGGGTAAGCTATACTATGGAGAATATATTGGGAAATAATATGCACTTTGAGACCCATATTGAAATGAGACGTGGACTGCGGGTGCATTGTTTATTATGTTATTTGTGTGGTTTTTCTTATTGACTAAAGGTTTTTTCCCTTTCTGTGATATTTCTATGGAGGGAATTATTTTATGTGTTGTATAATTTTGATGTTAAATAAAAATGAACCTGATTTAAAAAAAAAAAATAATAATATTAAACCGGGGTTGTACTTATTTATGAAAGACTATTGTAGCGCCTATGAATTCTGACGAGCAAAGTAGAGGAAGTATTAGTGCTCCTCACTTCAGGAGCGATTTTGCAGTAATCTGACCTTCTTGGGATAGGAAACATTATAGAGTGTATGACGTGGAGTGCTGCCATGAAGCCAGGGCTTGAGCCAAACCAACACATTTACTGAAAATGTGAATAAATGTATATTACAGCCATCAACCATGCACAGTTTAGCAATATATGATGGCGTAGGTACAATTTTTTTTGTGTAGTATATTTGAATCCTGTTTGAAGTTTGTTGATTCTAAAAGAAATTGAAAGATCAGGATAAAAGGGAAACTCTGATATTATTGTACAGAAAATCACACTTTGTTCTCTTACAGATAGACTGGTGTTTTTGTCAGACAGTTAAAAGATGGCCAGAATGACTGGTCCTGGTCTTTTAGCGACTGTATGAACACATTCGGCACCACAGAAGTTAGAGAAGGTAGATTTATCCTAGACGATAACAGGATTCTAGGAAAGCAACGGGATCATTACCCTTCAATGTTGATTAGTGGTTCACCATGTAGATTATACACTGCTCAAAAAATTAAAGAGAACACTCAAATAACACATCCTAGATCTTAATGAATGAAATATTCTTATTGAACACTTTGTTCTGTACAAAGTTGAATGTGCTGACAACAAAATCACACAAAAATCATAAATGGAAATCAAATAATGTTTTAACCAATGGAGGCCTGGATTTGAAGACACACACAAAATGAAAGTGGAAACAAGTCAAAATGAGGTTCAGTATTGTGTATGGCCTCCACGTGCCAGTATGACCTCCCTACAACGCCTGGGCATGCTCCTGATGAGTTTGCGGATGGTATCCTGAGGGATCTTCCTAGGCCTGGACTAAAGCATCTGCCAACTCCTGGACAGTCTGTGGTACAACGTGATGTTGGTGCATGGAGCGAGACATGATGTCCCAGATGTGTTCAATCAGATTCAGGTCTGGGGAACAGGTGAGCCAGTCCATAGCTTCAATGCCTTCATCTTGCAGGAACTGCTGACACACTACAGCCACATGAGGTCTGGCATTGTCCTGTATTAGGAGGAACCCAGGGCCAACCCCATCAGCATATGGTCTCACAAGGGGTCTGAGGATCTTATCTCGGTACCTAATGGCAGTCACGCTACCTCTGGCGAGCACATGGAGGGCTGTGTGACCCTCCAAAGAAATTCCAACCCAAACCATTACTGACCCACTGCCAAACCGGTCATGTTGAAGGATGTTGCAGGCAGCAGATCACTCTCCACGGCGTCTCCAGATTCTGTCACGTCTGTCACGTGCTCAGTGTGAACCTGCTTTCATCTGTGAAGCGCACAGGGCGCCAGTGGTGAATATGCCAATCCTGGTGTTCTATGGAAAATGCCAAGCATCCGACACGGTGTTGGGCAGTGAGCACAACCCCCATCTGTGGACGTCGGGCCCTCATGCCATCCTCACGGAGTCGGTTTCTAACCATTTGTGCAGACACATGCACATTTGTGGCCTGCTGGAGGTAATTTTGCAGGGCTCTGGCAGTGCTCCTCCTGTTCCTCCTTGCACAAAGGTGGAGGTAGCGGTGCTGCTGCTAGGTTGTTGCCCTTCCTACAGCCCCCTCCACGTCTTGTGGTAGTGCCTCCAACCTCTGGACACTATGCCGACAGACACAGCAAACCTTCTTGCCACATCTCGCATTGATGTGCCATCCTGGATGAGCTGCACTACCTGTGCCACTTGTGTGGGTTGTAGAGTCCGTCTCATGCTACCACAAGTGTGAAAGCGCAACCAACATTCAAAAGTGACCAAAACATCAGCCAGAAAGAATTGGTACTGAGATGTGGGCTGAGGTCCCCACCTGCAGAAACACTCCTTTATTGAGTGTGTCTTGATAATTGCCAATAATTTCCATCTGATGTCTATTCCATTTACACAACAGCATGTGAAATTAATTGTCAATCAGTGTTGCTTCCTAAGTGGACAGTTTGATTTCACAGAAGGTTGATTAAGTTATATTCGGTTGGTTAAGTGTTCCCTTTAATTTTTTAAGCAGTGTATTTTTCTTCAAGTGATTTTCTAACTTGTCCGCATTCTACGTATGCTGTCAATTGGATTTATAGATCTGACGAGCTGTGAGAACAGAACGTCTTAGGGGTACTTTGCACGCTACGACATCGCAAGCCG
Organism: Anomaloglossus baeobatrachus; assembly: GCF_048569485.1. NCBI lineage: Eukaryota > Metazoa > Chordata > Amphibia > Anura > Aromobatidae > Anomaloglossus > Anomaloglossus baeobatrachus. Next base: position 558,757,444 of record NC_134357.1, read on the forward strand.
ATGCTTGTGATGCCGAGCGCGATAGTCCCCGCCCTACATTATCGCTACGGCAGTTTCACATGCACTCACCTGCCCTGCGACGTCGCTCTGGCCGGCGAACCGCCTCCTTACTAAGGGGGTGGGTCGTGCGGCGTCACAGCGACGTCACACGGCAGGCGGCCAATAGAAGCGGAGGGGCGGAGATGAGCGGGACGTAAACATCCCGCCCACCTCCTTCCTTCCGCATAGCCGGCGTGAGCCGTGGTGACGCAGGTAGGAGATGTTCTTTGCTCCTGCGGCTTCTCACACAGCGATGTGTGCTGCCGCAGGAATGAGGAACATCGGACCGTCGCTGCAGCTACATTATAGAAATGTCGGACTTTACACCGATGATACGATTACGACGCTTTTGCGCTCGTTAATCGTATCATAAAGGATTTACACACTACGATATCGACAGAGACGCCGGATGTGCGTCACTTTCGATTTGACCCCACCGACATCGCACCTGCGATATCGTAGTGTGCAAAGTACCCCTTACTCCAACTGAAAGACCTCCAATGGCCAAAGTAATGGGGACAGTTTCAGTGTAGAGGTTTACTGGCAGAATGGTGAACACATGATTGTGATATGGCCGAACTACACCACCAATAAAGCAGCCACAGCCGGAGACTGAGAAGAATCTGTGTATTATTTAGTGGTCACTACTCACCTGGGCGGTTATCTGTAGGAATCTCCTCTTTACTCCGCTCATCACCCCTCACATATGTCTCTGTAGTATTAATATGGGGCAGATCTTCCCCCTGAAACAAATATTGTAAAAGTCACAGACAGATGGAGAAGTCCCATCTATGATCAGCTCTAATCCTGCCATCTCCACCGCTCTCATTACACAAGTATAACACATATAATACTGGAGGATAAAACAAGACTGAGCACAAGACCTTCACAGCCGTCTACACATCATAGGGAGATTTCATGGCCCCTTCTCTCCATCTACCTGATGATCCTGAGGAACATCGGGGTCTTCTTGTTTACAGTCCTGTGGGAGAAGAGGACGGGGACATCTCTCTGGTGTTGTCCTCTTACTGGATAGACCTGGAGGAGACACATACAGGGACTGAATTCATTCCTTACATACAGATAATTATAGGCCGTGTGTATTTAGTCCTGTCTATTACCTGGTGATGTGAGGGGCTGGGGACCCTCCATCATGACGTCCTTGTACAGATCTTTGTGTCCTTCTAAATACTCCCACTCCTCCATGGAGAAATAGACGGTGACGTCCTGACACCTTATAGGAACCTGACACATACAATGATACCGTCACCCCCGATCCCTTCATAGCATTACTGTATAATGTCCCAGCATTCCCAGCAGTGTCACCTCTCCAGTCAGCAGCTCAATCATCTTGTAGGTGAGTTCTAGGATCTTCTGGTCATTGATGTCCTCATGTATCGGGGGGTGAGGTGGAGGCCCCGTGATTGGGATCAGGGGTCTTCCCCATCCCTCAGATACAGGGGCCTGACAGCGCTCACTAGAGGTCTTCTTCACTACTGTGTAATCCTGGTTATGGAGAGACACAGTAAGAAATCTCACTCCAGACATTTCCAGAGTCCTCACCTCTCCAGTTCTGTCCATCTGTTATTCCCATAGATAAGAATGGTGTAATGTGACGTCATCAGAATCTCTCACCTCTCCAGTAAGCCGGAAGAGGATCTCTAGGGTGAGGTGTAATATCCTCTCCGCCATCTTGTCCCTGTCCATATCCATCCTTCACGGGGCAATCAGGAGGATTCTCTTCTATAGAGCGATTGTTCTCCCCCAGCATCTAATGTGTATGGAGCCTGAGCCCAGTAATGGGGAATCTCCACACACCTCCTCCTGCAGAGCCGCACACTAGATATATGGCTGCTCTGTGCTTCCAGGACCTGTGATGATGTCACATGGAGGGGAGGAGTCAGGGGTCACATGATCAGCTCCGCAGTGTATGCAGGGCTCTGCTGTGCTGGGTGTCATGGTGCTGGATGAGGGGAAGTTTATGTGTGGGGTCAGGAGGGATTTACATTGTGGATGTAGCAGAGCCGTGTGTGTACGACGTGTGTATGATGTGTGTGTACGAGGTGTACGGAGCGGAGCCGTGTGTGTACGAGGTGTATGGAGCGGAGCCGTGTGTGTACGAGGTGTACGGAGCACAGCCGTGTGTGTACGAGGCGTACGGAGCGGAGCCGAGTGTGTACGAGGTGTACGGAGCAGAGCCGAGTGTGTACGAGGTGTACGGAGCACAGCCGTGTGTGTACGAGGCGTACGGAGCGGAGCCGAGTGTGTACGAGGTGTACGGAGCAGAGCCATGTGTGTACGAGGTGTACGGAGCAGAGCCGTGTGTGTACGAGGCGTACGGAGCAGAGCCGTGTGTGTACGAGGTGTACGGAGCGGAGCTGTGTGTGTACGAGGTGTATGGCGCAGACCTGTGTGTGTACGATGTGTGAACGCAACAAAACGCAGTGATTAAAAACACACCGAAACGCATGCGTTTTTTACTGTTGCATTTTTGCTGCGGTGCATTTTTTTGCAGCCAAAAACGCAGAGTCAAAATAACGCTGTGTGCGCACATAGCCTTAATCCGATGGACTTGCCTGGCAGAAACCTTCCACATTCTGCCTTTATCAGCACGAACACGTATGAGCTCTGAATCAGCCACAAATCTCTTCACAGTACGATGATCACGCTTACGTTTTCGTGAAATATCTAATGTTTTCAACCCTTATCCAAGGCATTGCACTATTTGATGCTTTTCGGCAGCAGAGAGATCCTTTTTCTTTTCCATCTTAGGGCCCACTCACACCTGCGCTATTTTGACGCAAACGGAATCCGTCACTAATGTAGTACAGTTAATTTATTTACAGTGGAAGCGCGACATCGTGTGGACACAAGCGGACACACACGCGCCATAGTAACGCGCTTCCACTGTAAATAAATGAACTGTGCTGAATGTATACCTGTCATGAGAAAAATCTAGAGCTTTATTAAAGGATCTTTCTATAATGTTGCTAGGATAGCCTCGTCTTTTTAAACGGGTTTTTAATTCTGCTGCTTGTTCAAAGCATGAAGCATCATAATTGTTGATGCTCCTCAACCTTAAAAATTGACTGTACTGTGCGCACCCTATTCATACCAAGGTTGGGTTGCCGTAGAGTCAATTTTTAAGGTTGAGGAGCATCAACAATTGTGACGCAACATTCTTTGAACAAGCAGTGGAATTAAAAACCCGTTTTGATTTGTTCCTGTTAAGGCCCCGTCACACTAAGCAACATCGCTAGCAACATCGCTGCTAACGAACAACTTTTGTGACGTTGCTAGCGATGTTGCTGTGTGTGACATCCAGCAACAACCTGGCCCCTGCTGTGAGGTCGTTGGTTGTTGCTGAATGTCCTGGGCCATTTTTTAGTTGTTGCTGTCCCGCTGTGAAGCGCAGATCGCTGTGTGTGACAGCGAGACAGCAACAACTAAATGTGCAGGCAGCAGGAGCCGGCTTCTGCAGAGGCTGGTAACCACAGTAAACATCGGGTAACCAAGAAGCCCTGTCCTTGGTTACCTGATATTTACCTTCGTTACCAGCCTCCGCCGCTCTCACTGTCAGTGCCGGCTCCTGCTCTGTGCACATGTAGCTGCAGGACACATCGGGTTAATTAACCCAATGTGTGCTGTAGCTAGGAGAGCAGGGAGCCAGCGCTAAGCATTGTGCGCGGCTCCCTGCTCTGTGCACATTTAGCTGCAGCACACATCGGGTAATTAACCCGATGTGTGCTGTAACTAGGAGAGCAAGGAGCCAGCGCTCAGTGTGCGCTGCTCCCTGCTCTCTGCACGTGTAGCTGCGTGTGCTGGTAACCAAGGTAAATATCGGGTTGGTTACCCGATATTTACCTTAGTTACCAAGCGCAGCATCTTCCACGCAGCGCTGGGGGCTGGTCACTGGTTGCTGGTGAGCTCACCAGCAACTTGTGTAGCGACGCTCCAGTGATCCCTGCCAGGTCAGGTTGCTGGTGGGATCGCTGGAGCGTCGCAGTGTGACATCTCACCAGCAACCTCCTAGCAACTTACCAGCGATCCCTATCGTTGTTGGGATCGCTGGTAAGTTGCTTAGTGTGACTGGACCTTTAGTTAAGAGTTTATCATCTGTATGTTTGCACTCATTGATTGTTTTTAATTAAGCAGTGACGTGAGCCGGGTGTTTCCCCATTTTTTTTAAAAAGTTGGGGCCCTGTCCAGTTTTCATGGACTCGTAGAAGCGCATGGTTAGCGCGAAATGGCCGGAGTCCTGGGGGAGCTCGCACCCAGCTTTGCCACTGCCTTTTTTTATGTAAACTTTTTTGTACCAATAAAAAAAAATTTATGGACCTTGTTGTGGAGCCACTTTTTCATCTCTCGTTGATTACTTGCTTAGTCTTGATAATACCCCATAGCTTCTCAGGTGAGTTTGCTGGCCAATCAAGCACAATGATACTGTGGTTATTAAAATTTACTTTAATCTGAAAACAACACCTTGGACCAATGAGCAACAGTCCAGTTCTTTTTCTCCTTGGCCCAGGTAAGACTCTTCTGGCGTTGTCTATTGGTCATGAGTGGCTTGACACAAAGAATGTGACACTTATAGCCCATGTCCTGGATACGTCTGTGTGTAGTGGCTCTTGAAGCACTGACTCCAGCAGCAGTCCACTACTTGTGAATCTCCACCAATTTTTTTAATGGCCTTTTCTTAACAATCCTATCAAGGCTGCAGTTATTCCAGTTGCTTGTGCACCTTTTTCTACCACACTTTTCCTTCCACTCAACTTTCCATTAATATGCTTGGATACAGTCGTCTGTGAACAGCCAGCTTCTTTTTTTTTAAATCAGATAAATTATTATTAGCATTTTAACTTGATAGAACAACAAATAAATTCCGCATACACGCAGGTATGCAAACCAATTTCCGTTCCCCGCCCATACAAAATCCCCTGTTTTTCTAACAATCAAAATATTCATTTGTACATTTCACAATCAGGAACTATAGTTAGGCATAGATCGGTACCTAAATCTCAACTAAAATATAAACCGACTAGAGCACCTACACTCCGACCCAGCATTTTGAACCATTCCCATAGACCCAGGCTAAAACACGCTCGTCATCAGGACTCTAACCCAGGTCAACGTTGCCGGGGCCAGATTCGGGGTATCAAGCCACGGGGCCCACATATCCTCAAATTTCTTATACGCCCTTCTTTTTTGATAGACATATTTTTCAAGCCGAAGGGTGTAATTTACCCTGTCAATTAATTCTTTAATATCAGGGCCCTTACTATCTTTCCAGTATCGTGCAATGACCTTTCGTGCCTGGTATAGGATACACGCAATAGCAATCTTATGGCTTTCCTGAATTGGAAGTTCCGTGGTGTATCCAAGAATACATGCCAGAGGTCCGCGATCTGTACGGCAATCATACACCGAATCAATAAGGTCAAGCACTCCCACCCAGTATCTTCTCAAGCATGGGCAATTCCACATGAGGTGTATCAGGTCAGCGTCTGAGGCTCCACATTTCCAGCAGCATAAGTCGGGGCTAGCACCTATTTTAAAATAAAAAGTCCGGTGTCCTATATACCCTGTGAACTAAGAACACTTGCGACAACCTCTGTGACTCACTGACAGACAGAAGAGAGATATTCTGCAGTACCTCCTCCCACACTTCCTCCGAAATATTCCCTAAGTCTATCTGCCATCTATCCCTAAGGCCGCAGGTCATCCCCCTGAATTTGGCATCTTGGAGCTACATATAATATCAGGAGATTTCACCCTTAGTGTCCCCAGTCGCCACCGCGACATCCAGCAATGGCGTCCGGTTCACTGGAGACAAATTCACAGATACTGACTGTACCTCACACGAATGCCTGACCTGAAGGTATTGGAAGAACCTGTTGTTCGGAATATCAAATTCCCTTCTAAGTATTTCAAATGTCTTAACCCAACCCTCTTCATATATTTGCTGCACCTTCTTAATCCCCTTCCGCTGCCATAGCTCAAACCCACATAGTTTGTCTAATTCAGGAAGATTCAGGTTCCCCCATATAAGTGAGTATTTAGTGACTACTCCTACCTTCAAAATGTCTTTTACTTTTTCCCAGGTCTTCCCCATTTCCCTTAAGGTATGGTGTTCAGGGGCCGAGGCTCTCAGAAAACCCCCTGAATCTAATTCTGCAGGCAAGTCCCTCTTCCCCAAAGCATGACGCAGTATTACTACTATTGACGACGAAGTTCCCACACCCTCCTCCTCCCAGTTCTTGAAGTGCTGTAGTTGCGCTGCCAGATAATAGAGAAACGCCCCTATCTTGGGCTTTTGCAATATCTGTAATTTTATCCGCGCAGTTCCCCTTTTCCATTCTCTAAATATACTGTTGATTTTGTGAAAGATACGCTGGGGTATCCATACTGGTGCTTATGTAACAGATACAGTGCCTGTGGCATCAGGATAATTTTCACTAGATTAGCTCTGCCAACTACCGACACAGGGATTTTACACCACGCCTTGGTTTTCTGCTGAAACCTACTCAAGAGGAGTGATGTTCAGTTTTTCAAAGTCTGCCACCTTCTGACTGATCCAGACGCCCAGGTGCAGTCATATGAAAAGGTTTGGGCACCCCTAAATGTTAACCTTTTTTGTTTATAACAATTTGGGTTTTTGCAACAGCTATTCCAGTTTCATTTATCTAATAACTGATGGACTGAGTAAAATTTCTGGATTGAAATGAGGTTTATTGTACTAACAGAAAATGTACAATCCGCATTTAAACAAAATTTGACCGGTGCAAAAGTATGGGCACCTCAACATAAAAGTGACATTAATATTTTGTAGATTTTCCTTTTGCAAAAATAACAGCCTCTAGTCGCTTCCTGTAGCTTTTAATGAGTTCCTGGATCCTGGATGAAGGTATATTTGACCATTCCTGTTTACAAAACAATTCCAGTTCAGTTAAGTTTGATGGTCGCCGAGCATGGACAGCACGCTTCAAATCATCCCACAGATGTTCAATGATATTCAGGTCTGGGGACTGGGATGGCCATTCCAGAACATTGTAATTGTTCCTCTGCATGAATGCCTGAGTAGATTTGGAGCGGTGTTTTGGATCATTGTCTTGCTGAAATATCCATCCCCTGCGTAACTTCAACTTCGTCACTGATTCTTGCACATTATTGTCAAGAATCTGCAGATACTGAGTTGAATCCATGCGACCCTAAACTTTAACAAGATTCCCGGTGCCGGCATTGGCCACACAGCCCCAAAGCATGATGGAACCTCCACCAAATTTTACTGTGGGTAGCAAGTGCTTTTCTTGGAATAATGTGCTTTTTTGCCTCCATGCATAACGCCTTTTTGTATGACCAAACAACTCAATCTTTGTTTCATCAGTCCACAGGACCTTCTTCCAAAATGTAACTGGCTTGTCCAAATGTGCTTTTGCATACCTCAGGCGACTCTGTTTGTGGCGTGCTTGCTGAAATGGCTTCTTTCGCATCACTCTCCCATACAGCTTCTCCTTGTGCAACGTGCGCTGTATTGTTGACTGATGCACATTGACACCATCTGCAGCAAGATGAAGCTGTAGGTCTTTGGAGGTGGTCTGTGGATTGTCCTTGACTGTTCTCACCATTCTTCTTCTCTGCCTTTTTGATATTTTTCTTGGTCTGCCACTTCTGGGCTTAACAAGAACTGTACCTGTGTTCTTCCATTTCCTTACTATGTTCCTCACAGTGGAAACTGACAGTTTAAATCTCTGAGACAACTTTTTGTATCCTTCCCCTGAACAACTATGTTGAATAATCTTTGTTTTCAGATCATTTGAGAGTTATTTTGAGGCGCCCATGATGCCACTTTTCATAGGAGATTCAAATAGGAGAACAACTTGCAAGTGGCCACCTTAAATACCTTTTCTCATGATTGGATACACCTGCCTATGAAGTTCAAAGCTCAATGAGGTTACAAAACCAATTTAGTGCTTTAGTAAGTGAGTAAAAAGTAGTTAGGAGTGTTCAAATCAAGAAATTGATAAGGGTGCCCATACTTTTGCACCAGTCAAATTTTGTTTAAATGCGGATTGCACATTTTCTGTTAGTACAATAAACCTCATTTCAATCCAGAAATATTACTCAGTCCATCAGTTATTAGATATATGAAACTAAAATAGCTGTTGCAAAAACCCAAAGTGTTATAAAGAAAAAAGGTTAACATTAATAGGGGTGCCCAAACTTTTTCATATGACTGCATTTGAATGAGGAAGTAAGCTTCAACTGCCCTACCAAGTTCTCAGGGGTGGGAGGAATGGGCTCCGGTGTCATGTCATGATTTATCCCAATTGTCAAACCCGATAGTGAACAAAAACGATCATTAACACCTATAGCTTCCCTCAGGGAATTTGGCCAGTCATCCAGGAAAAGGAGCATATCGTCCGCATAAAGTACGACTTTGTTAAGTTCTCATGGCGAAAACCCTTCACACCCCTTGATTTCCTCAGGACCGCAGCGAGTGGCTCAATGGCGATGGCAAACAGCAACGGGGACAGCGGGCATCCCTGCCTAGTCCCCGTAGCCAGTGAAAACTCTTCTGACAACAGCCCATTGACCTTTACCCTAGCTCTAGAACAGCAAGCTTCTTTAGCAATAAAAAAAGAAAACAAAAAGATAGGGAGCACTCCTTGTGTAAAATATGTGACAATTTTGAATAATAATTGGGTATAATACCCACTCACCCCTCCATGTTGTGCTGAGCAGCCACAACACTGGTTAGAAACCTGATATCTATGATTACCATACAGCCTCCTGCTGCTGAATGCTCATGGTCTTGCAGACTCCTCTCAGGGTGAACTTGTCTTAAGGTCCTACAGACTCCTCTCAGGGTGAACTTGTCCTCTGTGAACAGCCAGCTTCTTTAGCAATGATCTTTTGTGGATTACCCTCCTTGTAGAGTTTGTCAGTGACTGCCTTCTGGACATCTCTCAAGTCAGCAGTCTTCCCCATGATTGTGTAGCCTACTGAACCAGACTAAGGGACCATTTTAAGCCTTTGCATGTGTTTTATGGTAATTATTCTAATTTTGTGAGATAATGACTTTTGGATTTTCATTGGCTGTAAGCCATAATCATCAACATTAACAGAAATAAACGCTTGAAATAGATCACTCTGTGTGTAATGACTCTATAAAATGTTTCCCTTTTTGTATTGAATTACTGAGATAAATTAACTTTTTGATGATATTCTAATTTATTGAGATGCACTTGCATTGAGTTAATCTGCAGGCTAATGGTGTTCTAAAACTGCCCATCCCCTGTACTTCAAATCTCGCTGCTGGGAGGAAATTAACTTTATTTCACCTGGCAGCTTTCAAATTTCAGTTATCACCAATGTGGGCTCACCCACCGCTCTATGTTCACTCACCGGCTGCAACTTCGCCCCCAGCACTGACTGACCGCCTGCTCTAAAGTTGAGTGAGCTGTCACTCAGTGCGGGGGGGCAAAGTTGCAGCCACAAAGCACTGACTGATTCCTCGCATATTGACAAATGTTCTTAGATTTGGTTTAGATTACAGTAATAGTAATCAGGTTTAATACACTAAGAAATGGGGGAAAAAATTCCAAGTGCAATGAAATGGGAAAGAAATAAGGAACCTGTATACAGATCCCCAAACCAGATTGTATCCTGGGGTAGAATGAGAACATGGGGGAGGGGAGGGGAAAGAATGAGAACATGAGGAAGAAAAGGGGGGAAAAATGAGAACATGGGGGGGGGAAGGGGAGGGGGAAGAATGAGAACATGGGGGAGGGGGAAGAATGAGAACATGGGGGAGGGGAGGGGGAAGAATGAGAACATGGGGGGGAGGGGAGGGGGAAGAATGAGAACATGGGGGGGATGGGAGGGGGAAGAATGAGAACATGGGGAGGAGGGGGAAGAATGAGAACATGGGGGAGGGGGAAGAATGAGAACATGGGGGAGGGGAGGGGGAAGAATGAGAACATGGGGGAGGGGGAAGAATGAGAACATGGGGGGGAGGGGAGGGGGAAGAATGAGAACATGGGGGGGAGGGGAGGGGGAAGAATGAGAACATGGGGGGATGGGAGGGGGAAGAATGAGAACATGGGGAGGAGGGGGAAGAATGAGAACATGGGGGAGGGGAGGGGGAAGAATGAGAACATGGGGGAGGGGAGGGGGAAGAATGAGAACATGGGGGAAGGGGGAAGAATGAGAACATGGGGGAGGGGGGAAGAATGAGAACATGGGGGAGGGGGGAAGAATGAGAACAAGGGGGAGGAGAGAGGGAATAATGAGAACATGGGCGAGGGGAGGGGGATGATTGAGAACATGGGAGAGGGGAAGAATGAGAACATTTGTTGAGGGGGGAAGAATGAGAACATGGGGGAGGGGAGGGGGTATGAATGAGAACATGGAGGAGGGGGGAAGAATGAGAACATGGGGAGGGGGGGAAGAATGAGACCATGGGGGAGGGGGGAAGAATGAGAACATGGGGGAGGGGGGAAGAATGAGAACATGGGGGAGGGGGGAAGAATGAGAACACTGGGAGGGGGCAAGAATGAGAACATGGGGAGGGGGCAAAAATGAGAACATGGGGGATGGAGGGGGAATAATGAGAACATGGGCGAGGGGAGGCAGGGCCGGCGTCAGCACCCAGCAAACCTGGTCAAATGTCCGGGCTCTGGGCTGCCGGGGGAACCCACTCGCGGTGGCAGGAGTGGCATACCGCTAGTCAGGGTGGCCCGGTGCCTGCGCTGTCACCACCCCGCTGAGGATCACGCTTTCAATTGTATCGGCATCGCAGTTGCCGATACAATTGAGAACAATGATGAGATAGAATGGCACGCTATTCTCCCCGCCAGAGCAACAGCAATGGATAGGTTGAGGAGACCAGAGCAGCCGGGGAATGAGTAGAAGTATGTACAATCACTGTGGCCAGACGACCATGAGGGTGCATTAAATGATATGGCGGCTGTATACTACATGACGATGCCTAATGCTATCTGGTCTGCACTGTGCTATATAAGGGCTGTGTACTACGTGAGGATGCCTAATGCTATCTGGGTCTGCACCGTGCTATCTGGCTCTGCACTGTGCTATATAGGGGCTGTGTACTACATGAGGGTGCCTAATGCTATCTGGCTCTGCACTGTGCTATCTGGGTCTGCACTGTGCTATATAGGGGCTGTGTACTACATGAGGGTACCTAATGCTATCTGGCTCTGCACTGTGCTATCTGAGTCTGCAGTATGCTATATAGGGGCTGAGTACTACATGAAGGTGCTTAATGCTATTGGGTCTGCATTGTGCTATATGGGGGCTGTATACTACTTGAGTTTGCCTAATGCTATATGGGTCTGCATTGTGCTATATGGGGGCTGCCTAATGTTATATGGGGGTTGCATGTGCCATATGGGGGCTACATAGTGCAATATGGGGGATGCATAATGCTACATGGGGCTACATAATACTATATGGAGGTCTGTGGGGGCTTCATATCACTATATGAGGAATATGGGGGCTGCATACTACTATACCCCCAGAGTTGTATGTACTCTCCACCCCGGTGCTGTATACCCCCTCAGAGCTGTATGTCCCCCCCACCCCATAGCTGTATACCGCCAGAGTTGTATGTCACCGCCCCACCTCAGAATTGTTTGTCCCCCCACCTCAGAGCCACTACCCCCCTCTAGAGCTGTATGCCCCCCATTGCTGTATACCCCTTTCCTCAGTAATATGCATGCTCCCCAATAATGTGTATGTCCGCAGCCTCTCTTGTGATGTATATACAGCAGTGTTAGTGTTCTCTATGTGCGGCCATGTCTGATAGTGACGGCCACCAATCTAGGAGGAGCTGGATGAAGACAAGTGGGGAGGTGAATGAGGCTGTTGCTGGCTTCCCAATATTAGAAATATATATAAACATATAAACATAATATGTCTGTGTGTGCATGTATGATGTGTATCTATGTATGTCAGTGTATATGACTATGTATAGCTTTATGAATATTTATGTGTTTTTGTGAATTTTTCTTTAAATATACAGTATATGTGTACGTATGCCTGTATGTGTATGTATCTGTGCATGTCTATGTGTGGATGGGGCCCACTGAGACTCTTTTGCCCAGGCCCACAAAAACGTGGAGCCGGCTCTCAGGGGAGGGGGGTGATGTCTCTGATCGAGTCCTCAGGCGGGCTTTGCACACTACGACATCGCAGGTGCGATGTCGGTGGGGTCAAATTGAAAGTGACGCACATCCGGCATCGCATGCGACATCGTAGTGTGTAAAGCCTAGATGATACGATTAACGAGCGCAAAATCGTAGTAATCGTATCATCGGTGCAGCGTCGGCGGAATCCATAATTACGCTGACGCGACGGTCCGATGTTGTTCCTCGCTCCTGCGGCAGCACACATCGCTGTGTGTGAAGCCGCAGGAGCGAGGAACATCTCCTACCGGGGTCACCGCGGCTTCTGTAGGATATGCGGAAGGAAGGAGGTGGGCGGGATGTTTACATCCGGCTCATCTCCGCCCCTCCGCCACTATTGGCCGCCTGCCGTCTGACATCGCTATGACGCCGCACGACCCGCCCCCTTAGGAAGGAGGCGGGTCGCCGGCCAGAGCGACGGTCGCAGGGCAGGTGAGTGCATGTGAAGCTGGCGTAGCGATAATTTTCGCTACGCCAGCTATCACACGATATCGTACCTGCGACGGGGGGGGGGGGGGACTATCGCGTGCGACATCGCAGCATCGGCTTGCGATGTCGCAACGTGCAAAGCCGCCCTTAGGCAGGCTTTACACGTTGCGACATCGGTAACGATATATCGTCGGGATCACGTCGTTAGTGACGCACATCCGGCGCCCTTACCGACATCGCAGCGTGTAAACCCTAGGAGCGATGATCACTGATCGCAAAAACGTGAAAAATTGTTGATCGGTGACAAGTCGCTTCATTCCATATCGTTGCTGCTGTAGGTACGATGATGTTTGTCGTTCCTGCAGCAGCACACATCGCTATGTGTGAAGTCACAGCAATGACAAACATCTCCTTACCTGCGTCCACCGGCAATGCGGAAGGAAGGAGGTGGGCGGGATGTTATGTCCCGCTCATCTCCGCCCCTCCGCTTCTATTGGGCGGCCGCTTAGTGACATCGCGGTGACGCCGAACGAACCTCCCCCTTGAAGGAGGGATTGTTCGGCAGTCACTGCGACGTCGCCGACAAGGTATGTGCATGTGAAGCTGCCGTAGAATATCGCATGTGCGACGGGGGCGGGTACTATCGCGCTAGACATCGCTAGCGATCTCGCAGCATGTAAAGTACCCCTTACAGTCGGTAAACACAAGAGAGGAACAATAAGCTGTGAGTGCAGATCGTCCAGACGGCTCCATATAACACCACCATGTGCAGGAGAGAGTGGAGCATTCCTTCATCTTTAGGAGGTCAAGGTGGTACTAAACACCTGGCTCCTCTACATACACGTCATACACATAAGGCTCTGCTCTGCACATGTCGTACACACACAGATCTGCTCAGTAAAAATGATACACACATAGGTCCGCACATATCGAACATACACAACTACACACAAGGCTCCACCCTGCACACATAGCACACGCACCTTTGCTCTCAGTACACCTCGTACACACTCGGCTCTGCTCCGTACACCTCGTACACACTCGGCTCTGCTCCGTACACCTCGTACACACTCGGCTCTGCTCCGTACACCTCGTACACACTCGGCTCTGCTCCGTACACCTCGTACACACTCGGCTCTGCTCCGTACACCTCGTACACACTCGGCTCCGCTCCGTACACCTCGTACACACTCGGCTCCGCTCCGTACACCTCGTACACACTCGGCTCCGCTCCGTACACCTCGTACACACTCGGCTCTGCTCCGCACACCTCGTACACACACGGCTCTGCTCCATACACCTCGTACACACTCGGCTCTGCTCCGTACACCTCGTACACACACGGCTCCGCTCCGTACACCTCGTACACACACGGCTCCGCTCCGTACACCTCGTACACACACGGCTCCGCTCCGTACACCTCATACACACACGGCTCTGTTCCGCACACCTCATACACACACGGCTCTGCTCCGTACACCTCGTACACACACGGCTCTGCTCCGTACACCTCGTACACACTTGGCTCTGCTCCGTACACCTCGTACACACTCGGCTCTGCTCCGCACACCTCGTACACACTCGGCTCTGCTCTGTACACCTCGTACACACATGGCTCTGTTCCGCACACCTCATACACACACGGCTCTGCTCCGTACACCTCGTACACACACGGCTCTGCTCCGTACACCTCGTACACACTTGGCTCTGCTCCGTACACCTCGTACACACTCGGCTCTGCTCCGCACACCTCGTACACACTCGGCTCTGCTCTGTACACCTCGTACACACATGGCTCCGCTCTGTACACCTCGTACACACTCAGCTCTGCTCCGCACACCTCATACACACACACAGCTCTGCTCCGCACACCTCGTACACACACGGCTCTGCTCCGTACACCTCGTACACACACGGCTCCGCTCCGTACACCTCGTACACACACGGCTCTGCTACATCCACACTGTAAACCCCTCCTGACCCCACACATAACCTTCACCTCATCCAGCCCCATGACACCCAGCACAGCAGAGTCCTGCATACACTGAGGAGCTGATCATGTGACCCCTGACTCCTCCCCTCCATGTGACATCATCACAGGTCCTGGAAGCACAGAGCAGCCATATATCTAGTGTGCGGCTCTGCAGGTGGAGGTGTGTGGAGATTCCCCATTACTGGCCTCAGGCTCCATACACATTAGATGCTGGGGGAGAACAATCGCTCTATAGAAGAGAATTCTCCTGATTGCCCCGTGAAGGATGGATATGGACAGGGACAAGATGGCGGAGAGGATATTACACCTCACCCTAGAGATCCTCTTCCGGCTTACTGGAGAGGTGAGAGATTCTGATGACGTCACATTACATCATTCTTATCTATGGGAATAACAGATGGACAGAACTGGAGAGGTGAGGACTCTGGAAATGTCTGGAGTGAGATTTCTTACTGTGTCTCTCCATAACCAGGATTACACAGTAGTGAAGAAGACCTCTAGTGAGCGCTGTCAGGCCCCTGTGTCTGAGGGATGGGGAAGACCCCTGAGCCCAATCACGGGGCCTCCACCTCACCCCCCGATACATGAGGACATCAATGACCAGAAGATCCTAGAACTCACCTACAAGATGATTGAGCTGCTGACTGGAGAGGTGACACTGCTGGGAATGCTGGGACATTATACAGTAACGCTATGAAGGGATCGGGGGTGACGGTATCATTGTATGTGTCAGGTTCCTATAAGGTGTCAGGACGTCACCGTCTATTTCTCCATGGAGGAGTGGGAGTATTTAGAAGGACACAAAGATCTGTACAAGGACGTCATGATGGAGGTTCCCCAGCCCCTCACATCACCAGGTAATAGACAGGACTAAATACACACGGCCTATAATTATCTGTATGTAAGGAATGAATTCAGTCCCTGTATGTGTCTCCTCCAGGTCTATCCAGTAAGAGGACAACACCAGAGAGATGTCCCCGTCCTCTTCTCCCACAGGACTGTAAACAAGAAGATCCCGATGTTCCTCAGGATCATCAGGTAGATGGAGAGAAGGGGCCATGAAATCTCCCTATGATGTGTAGACGGCTGTGAAGGTCTTGTGCTCAGTCTTGTTTTATCCTCCAGTATTATATGTGTTATACTTGTGTAATGAGAGCGGTGGAGATGGCAGGATTAGATGCGATGTTCAGCTTTGCACTCGCTGGGGTCATGGAGACGTTGGACTCTGTTCACACCACAGAATCTGACACGCAGGCTGAGGTCTCTTAGCTGCTTAGCCTGACTCGAGCGTCAGCTGTTTTTGCGTCACTGCTCTGCAGTCCGGTAGGAGTTATTTCCTGCTGGCTTGTGAACTGCTGCTATCATCTCAGGCTGCTAATGACCACTTACAGCCGCCTTCACTCTTTATAAGGTACTGGATCTGATTGCTCTGGTTGTATGTAGCCATTACTTACTTATATACACTATTGAGGTTTATTTAGAGACCGGTGCAGTATACAGCACTTTATCCTTTTGTTTTATCGATCTGGTTCCTCGTCGACGAATATAGCTCAGTGTTGCTCCAGCAATATCGGTCCTAATTGTAGTGATCCAGAGACTGGTGATGTGTCGTGTGCTTTCCTGTGTGGTGTGGAAATATCCCTGTTGTTAGTTTATTCCTCCCAGTGTTTTTATTTCTTCCTGGACACGTATAGTCTCTCCCCTGTGTCTGATTGCAAAGTGTATGTGTTTTGTTCTTTTCTCCTGTCTGTGGTATTTTTGGGGTTTGCTTCTCTGGTCCCGGCCCTCTCCTGTGGTGGGGGAGGGGGGTGTTAGATCAGGATTCGGACAGAAGTTATGGTCACGCTTGCGGTCCAGACCTGGCTACTATCAAGCCTACCTCTGGGATAAGGGACAAAGCAGGGTCTCTAGACAAGGTCATCTTAGAGGCCCCTGCCTCAGTTACCCCGACCCTCCCGTGACAGCTGATCATAGATGTAACTTATCCATCTGTCTATGACTTTTACAATATTTGTTTCAGGAGGAAGATCTGACCCATCTTAATACTACAGAGACATATGTGAGGGGTGATGAGCGGAGTAAAGAGGAGATTCCTACATATGACTACCCAGGTGAGTAGTGACCACTAAATGCAGAGAAGTGACAGATTCTTTTCATTTAGCAGCTGCTACAATGTGGGACTAAAAAGATGGAACAAAACTTATTATCCTAAAAATAATGTGTAAGAGGTTTCCCGTACATCCTAGAGAATGGAGAATGTACAGTTTATTCTTTTTAATCTCTTTATTAATGGCCTTGTGGATGGGATTGATAGTAAAGTGTCATTCTTTCCTGACGACACCAAACTATGTAGGATATTGAAAAGTGACCTTGATAGTACAATATTACAAAATGATCTGGATAAGATGTCGGAATGGGCAGTTACTTAGCAAATGAGATTTAATATTGCTAAATGTAGAGTAATACACCTCGGACGGAGAAATCCTATTGCTGCATATACGTAAAATGGAAGTAAACTCGGGATTACCGAATAAGAGAAAGACTTGGATTCTGGTTACAAGTATGCTGAGCAGCAGTTCTCAATGTCAAGCAGCAGCTGCAAAAGCAAAAAAGATTTTAGGGTGTATAAAAAGAGAGATTAGATCCCGTGATCCCAACGTATTGTTACCCATCAATAAATCACTTGTAAGTCCACATCTAGAATGTAGGATCCAGTTTTGGCTCCACATTTTAATAAGGATATTCAGAAGATCGTCAGTTCAAAGGCGGGCAACTAGATTATTGCAAGAAATGGAATACCTTCCATATGATGAGAGTTGGAAAAAGTTGGGCTTGTTCAGCTTAGAAAAAAAGATGTCTCAGAGGCGATCTCATTTATATGTATAAATATGATGTACCACATGTGTGGTCAATACAAAGGACTGGCACATGACTTATTCCGTCTTCACTGAGGGTATGGTGTTCTTTTGACAATACGCAGTGTTGACTTTGCACCTACGGTAACATTTCTTTTGGGATTATGGCCCAAAAGTTCAACCTTGGTCTCATCAGCCCATAACATATTTTCCCACATGGTTTTCACAGACTTGAAGTAGGTTTTAGCAAAACATAGCCGTACTTGGATGTTTTTCTTTGTAAGAAAAGGCTTCTGTCTTCCACCCTACGTATGAAGAATACAGTAGATTGCTGTCACATGCAGTACACATTTACTACTGGCCAGAAATTCCTGCAGGCCTCTTGGTTGTCAGACCAACTTTATTCTTTTCTGCACATCATTTTTTGAAGGACGTCCAGTTCTAGGTAATGTCTCTGTTGTAACGAATTTAAGCCACTTTTTGATGACCATCTTCACAGTGATCCTGTCACGGTAGATAGGGAAAGCATGGGAGCAGGGCTTCTAGACTGACCCTCAGACTAGGGGGGTACTAGGTGTCTCTTATCTCAGAGTTATCTTTGAAGGTGAGGATGTCTGAACCGCCAACCTGACCCTGCTTCTGACCACCGCTGATCATATACCCCCTCCCTCCCTACCCCAGGAGAAGGCCAGGACAGGGATGTGATAAAAGCAACAGAGATAGAGAAATAGGGGAAACCAAAACTCTATCTTACACCACGCTCACACAAAATTAAAAGGCAATAAGATGTAAGGAGGAAAATAGGAGCAGAGAGGAAACAACAAAATAAATTCCTCAACAACTCCAAGCACCACGCCATATTCAGTAATCACCTGCAGGACTGCGACACAATAGCACACAGACCAACACAGCAAAGGCTATAGTCGGCATGGGAAGATAGATTCCACCATCTCAAAAAGGTGAGGAGTAAATGTGATAGGTTTCCAACAACATGTAATCCCAGAGATAACTAGCAGGCTTGCAGAGTTTAACTCTCGCTACCCTGACCATTGAGGATACAGTTGGTCAATGCCCCAACCTATCTGTGTTACTCAGAAACACCAGAGAAACCATAGTGTGGAGTGTCAGAATCTGTAGTATGAACACTGTCTGATGCCGCCATGACACTTGGCGAGGTTTGAGCAAACTGTGTATGACAGATTCATGGTTTATGTAATGGTTTGAAAAATTGTTTTGCTCCCTTCTCCTGATAACTTTCAACAATGAGACTCCTTTGCTGTGTTGTCAGCTGTTTATGTATGGACCATGGCTTTTGGTGTAAAGTGCAACAAGGAAAATGTCAGGAAAATCCTCCTTGGATAGCAAAACCTTATTTGGGGTAATCATATTAACTATAAATGATGGCGGCCGTGTACTGACTACTATTTATCATGAATGTAAATGTCTAATTATGAACAACCCTTCCCAGAACCAGCATGTAAAATAACTCTGACATAACCAGGCTGACAACTCATCCACACCCAGGTACCAGAAACAGTACATACTAAAAAGTCCAAGATGTGCTGTGTAGAGGATCATGACAGTACCTGCTCTTCAAGAGGGGCCCACCGGACCCCAAGTTTCCCAGGAAACCTCCTATGAAATGCCCTGATCAACTGATGAGCCCTCACAGAATATAGGATGCTTTACACGCTGCGACCTCGCTAGTGATCTCGTTAGCGACGTGACATGCCAGATCGCAGATGCGATCTGCAGAGATCGCACATAGGTCGTTTTTATAGCGCCAGTCACATGTGCGATCTCGGCAGATCGCTAGCGCTGTCGCAGCGTGTAAAGCACCCTTAAGCTAGAAACCAGGATTTCTCTTCAGGTTCGTATCCCATCCAATAAACCAGGAATTGAAAGGAATTCCGGATCCTGCGAGAATCCATGATGTTTTGCACCTCACACCCCAAGCCTCCATTAATACAAACAGGAGGTGGCAGGAAAGAGGGAGACAAAGTATAAGGAACAGATTCTTTCAACAAAGACCTGTAGAAAACATTCTGAATCCGAAAAGACTGAAGAATTTTAATCTGATAGTCAAACCTTCTCTCCAACCTTGAGGACCATTCTTACCTGCCTTCTGTTTCTGTAGAAGTTGAGCCATAAAAATATTCTTTTAAAATACCTCCAGACATCGCAGAGTTTTTGTATGGCTAACCAACCAAAATGAGGATGGAACCCATAATTGCAAAAGAACTGCAACATTCCCGTGGTCTGATTGAGTTTGCCTTTAAGGCCATGCACCCAAGGGAGAAAGTAACTGCGGATTTTTGCTGCGGAAAACCTGCAGATTTTCTAGATTTTTTCCAGATAAATCCGCGGGTTTACGCAAGTACAGACACTCCCCATGTTATCCTATGGGGGTTGGGATAATTGCTGTATCAATGCTGTGGTATTTGTAGCTGCGGAAAATGCTGCAGATTTCCCAGAACCGCACGTAACTGCATGTCAATTATTCATGCAGAATTATCTGCGGAATTCCTGCCTTTCCACTATGGAGATACAGGGCGGGAAATCCGCAGGAATTCCGCACGGTTTCCACAGGTTTACCACAACAATGCCGCAGAAATACCGCATCAATGGATAGCTGCGGATTCTGGGGTGTTGCTGCGTGAATCTGTGGAAATATTCCGCAGGAACGTTCTCCCATGGGCACATGGCCTAACAGCCGGATCAACCAAAGGTAGAAATAAGGACCAATCTTCCTGCTGAGCTGCGATAAAACATCTTAAAATTTGCTCCAAAGACTGATATGTCCTCTCGGTCTGCCCGTTAGTTTCAGGGTGATATGCAGAGGAGAAAGACAAATCAGTCCCTAATATTTTTTTTTTACAGAAATCCCTACAGAACTTAATGAATTGCACCCCCTTATCGGACACAATATTCTGAGGACTACCATGCACATTCCCAACCACATGATTAATGAACAATTTGGAGAGCGTTTCGGCATTGGGTAACCCAGATAAAGGAACTATGTGTGCTTGTTTACTGATACAGTTAACTACCACCCAGGTCCAAAATCTTTCTGGAATTGGCAATGGAGCCAACTGCCCGGCCGGCAATGATGAACTTTGGCGCTAGCACAAGTTTCACAAGCATATACAAATTCCTTAATATCATTATGCATGGAGGACCACCAAAAGAGTCTAGCAACAGCCTTCTGGGTAAGAGTGACCCCAGGGTGGCCATTCAACACAGAATCATGGAATTCCTGCAAAAGACATAATCCTAAATACACAGGGACAAATAACTTAGACAATCAAAGTGAGGAGGTGCTCCGGCACAAAACGTCCATGCAGACAAAAATTGTTAGAGATTAAAAAAACATCTTTAATTCCTAATAGTTAAAGGGAACCAAACATCAGGATTTTCGTGTATAAGCTGCAGCCAGTGCAGTACTGGCACTATCAGGCACAGTGTGTACATACCACCAGGGGGCAGCTCGGGTGTTTAGTCAGTGAAATACAACTTTATAAAGTTTGAAATTTCGTGCACTTTTTGATTGACGTGTGCACCTCTGCAGATAATGTCCGGGCGGGTTATGCAGGAGTTCCCCGCCCCCCCACCAGCCTGTTCCTCCCTCTCTCCTGATGTCCGGGCGGGTTATGCACGTGTTCCCCGCCCCCCCGCGCCGCCTGTTCCTCCCTCCCTCCCTCTGGCTGTATGTAAATATCTAATCTTCAGAAACATGGCGCCGGAGTGGGCCTCTGCGCATAGCGCTTATCTCCGGCGCCATGTTTCTGAAGCCCCCGTATTACACAACTTGGTGTCTGAGAGGGCGGCGCCACAGCGATGTCACACCGCCTGGTGTGTTGGCCCGGTGTCCTGGGGCGGCACGATACAGGAGCAGCAGGTAATCGCGTCCTCCGATCAGCTGTTCTGCAGTCCTGTTGTGATCGCGCTCGCTCCTGCGGTCACAACGGGATATGAAGGAGCGAGGGCGCATGCGCCGCCCTCTAACACCAAGCTGTGTGATGCGGGCTTCAAAAACATGGCGCCGGAGATGAGCGCTATGCGCAGAGGCCCATTCCGGCGCCATGTTTCTGAAGATTAGATATTTACATACAGCCAGAGGGAGGGAGGGAGGAACAGGCGGCGCGGGGGGGCGGGGAACACGTGCATAACCCGCCCGGACATCAGGAGAGAGGGAGGAACAGGCTGGTGGGGGGGCGGGGAACTCCTGCATAACCCGCCCGGATATTAACAGCGAGGTGCACACGTCAATCAAAAAGTGCACGAAATTTCAAACTTTATAAAGATGAATGTCACTGCCTAAACACCCGAGCTGCACCCCAATGGTATGTACACACTGTGCATGATAGTGCCAGTGCTGCACTGGCTGCAGCTTATACACGAAAATCCTGATGATTGGTTCCCTTTAAAAAACATGGTGAGGATAAAATTTCCTATGATTGACGCGTTTCAGACGCTGGATCTTTAGTCATAATCAAGATGACTATTAGGAATTAAAGATGTTTTTTTAATCTCTAACAATTTTTGTCTGCATGGACGTTTTGTGCCGGAGCACCTCCTCACTTTGATTGTCTACAGCTTCCCTTGTTCTACTGAGCACCATCCAGGAGCTTTCATCCAGCTAAATTTACAACAAACTGGTGAGCTGAAATCCCTTTTTTTTCCCTCTACAAATAACTTGGACCCAGGAGTAGAAGAAAGAGCCAATAACTGAGCATTGCAGATATTCGTTTCCAACTCTGAGGAGACCACGGCAACAACAATACCCCGAGGAAAAATGGGGGATGGAGGTTCTGGAGGAGACATGGAAATTAGGCTACGTGACAAAGCGTCAGCCCTTACGTTCTAAGACCCTGGCCCAAACAAGATAAAAAAAAATATTGAATCACAAAAAAAAAAATAAGCCCGCCTGCCCTACTTGGGGTCAGCCTTTTGGCTGATTCAATATGAGCTAAATGTTTTGTGATCAGTCACCACAGTGATCTAATGAACTGGTCCTTCGAAAAAATGCCTCCATTCTTCAAAAACTAACTTGACAGCAAGTAACTCCCAATTTCCCACGTCATAATTCTTTTCAGTAAAAAGTCCAACCAGAAAAAAAATCTAGCACCACTCACATGCATGCAATCAGTGAGGGAGACATCCCCACAGACTCTTCAGGACTCCAGGCAGTAGTAAAGTTCAAATTCCAAAGAGACGAAAAATAGGTGTAGCACTCTCCATCCTTGTGAATAAAATGTTTTTTCTTTATGTATAAATTCATCTTCAAACCATGAATACAGGTAGTAGCTTGGAACATAACAGATAACGGACGTTTTATGTACCTGAATACACTCCAACAGGTCCCTCCTTTTATTCACAAGGACAGTGAGTGCTACTCCCCTTTTTTTTTTTGTCTTTGGAATTTGATAATTCTTTTCAGCAGGCGAGAATTTTTTAGCGAAAAAGACACATGTTCGCAGGTTAATTAACCTTTTAGGATCTTGAGACAAAACGGCCCCAACTCCAACTTCAGAAGCATTTACCTCTACAATGAAGGGCCTCTGGAGGTCTGGCTGAATAAGAGCAGGAGTAGACATGAAACAGGTTTTAACATTTTCAAAAGGCCCAACCGCCTCTAGCGACCAAACCTTCAGATCTGCCCCGTACGTGTGAGATAAGAGGTTTAACGATTTGAGAAAAACCCTTGATGAATGTTCTTTAATAATTAGCAAACCCCCAGGAAAGAAGTTTCTTGGACAGAAAAGGAACATTTTTCAAACTTTAAACTATTTTCTGTAAAGCCTGCTTTACACATTACGATTAAGCATACAATGTCATATGCGATCGTAACCGCACCCATCGCATGTGCGGCACGTTCAATTTGTTGAACGTGTCGCACAAACGATTATTCCCCGTCACATGTACTTACCCGTCCATACAATCTCGATGTGGGCGGCGAACATCCACTTCCTGGAGTGGGAGGGAAGTTCGGCGTCACAGCGACGTCACGCGGCAGCCGGCCAATAGAAGCGGAGATGAGCGGGATTTACATCCCGCCCACCTCCTTCCTCCCGCATAGCCGGCGGGAGCCGCGGGACGCAGGTAAGATCTGTTCATAGTTCCCGGGGTGTCGCACACAGCGATGTGTGCTGCCTCGGGAACATTGAACAACCTGACGTTCAATTTTTAGCAATTGAACGACGTGCATGCGATGAACGTTTTTTCGTTCAATCGCAATCGCACGTAGCTGTCACATGCTACAATATTACTTACGATGCCGGATGTGCGTCACTTACGACGTGACCCCACCGACACATAGTAAGATTTATTGTAGCATGTAAAGCCCGCTTAAGCTTTTGCAGAACTAAATTGACATGTTCTTAATGAGAAACCAGGGCAGAGGAAAAAATTAGAATGTCATCCAAATATACCACAATAAACCTCAAAATAGAATCGGATAAAATATCGTTCATAAAATTTTGAAAGACAGCAGGTGCATTAGCTAAACCAATAGGCATGACGAGATTTTCAAAAAGACCTTCCAACGTTAAAAACGTCGTCTTCCACTCACTCTAAGGCGGGCTTTGCACGTTGCAACATCGGTAACAATGTGTTACCGATTCTGCAGCGATTGTCCCGCCCCCGTCGCACGTTCGATATCTAGTGAAAGCTGCCGCAGCGATTTATTATCGCTACGGCAGCTTTACACGCACATACCTGCCGTGCGACGTCCCTCTGGCCGGCGAACCGCCTCCTTCCTTAGGGGGCGGGTCGTGCGGCGTCACAGTGACGTCACACGGCAGGCGGCCAATTGAAGCGGAGGGGCGGAGATGAGCAGGATGTAAACATCCCGCCCACCTCCGTCCTTCTCATTGCAGCCGGCGGCAGGTAAGTTGAAGTTCCTCGCTCCTGCGGCTTCACACACAGCGATGTGTGCTGCCGCAGGAGCGAGGAACAAAATCGTACCTGTCGCTGCACCGGCATTATGGAAATGTCGGAGGCTGCAGCGATGATACGATAACGACGCTTTTGCGCTCGTTCATCGTATCAAAAAGGTTTTACACGTTGCGATATCGACTGCGACGCCGGATGTGCGTCACTTTCGATTTGACCCCACCGACATCGCACGTGCAATATCGCAACGTGCAAAGCCGCCCTAAGATCAACTTTGGAAAACCATTTGGCCCCAGTAAGCTGATTATATAGATTGGGGATTAGTGGAAGCAGATAAGTATTTTTAATAGTTTGGCATTAGTAATGAGATTAATAGTACAGTCATAACGACAGTGGGGAGGTAGTATCTGTGCCCCTTTTTCCTAAGTAAAACATCCCAAAGTCCTTCAGGTGACCCAGCAGACTCTCCAGATTAGCGGAGAAAACCTGTACAGGTTTAAGACATTTTTCATGACAATTAGGACCCCATTTAAAAATGTCCTTTTGACACTAATCAATGACTGGATTATGTATACACAACCATGGGTTACCCAATACGAACCCCACAGGTACATTGTCCAAAACATACAGTAACAGGAAATAGACTCCAAATAAAGAGATCCCACTCTGAGAGTGACTTTAATCATTACTAGCTAGATAAGATTCTGGAGAAATGGAGTTCTGTTGTTAGCAACAATTTGAATGGGTTCCTGTAGCTCAACTGTCCCTTATCCTAACTTCATAATCAGTCCAGAATCAATGAAATTAGACACACATCCGCAGTCAATAAAAGAAAGTGTTGAAAGATATTGATTCTGAAAAAGATGTTCTACATTCAACAACACTTTATCTGAGGAGTTAAAGCATGGGTGGGGAACCGCCGGCCCACGGGCCGCCTTGACCTTTTTTGCGGTCCACGGGCAGATTCTTGGGGGCGGCAGTGTTCGAGCTGCCACCGCGGTCTTGCAGTCCGCCAGCCCTTTAAATCCCCACATGCGCAGTTTGTGTGTACCAAATGGGTTCTCCCGCTGGCCAGTGTCAGCGTGCTGGGGACTTACTTTGCGGGTGGGTTTAGCGCTCTGCGCTTCCATCCCACAGCAGCTCCACAGCTTCCAGCGGTGTGGGCCTGCCCCTCTGCCCTCTGGAGCTGTGTGCTCGTCCTCTGATGCTGTTTGTCCGGCGCCTGCCCTCTGCTGCTGTTTTCCCCCTTCCAGTGCTTTGTGGGCCCCCCCAGTGTATAACACCCCCCCTCCCTGAGTTGCGTGCAACCCTCAGTGATGTGTACCCCCAATGCTGTGTATCACCCCAGGTTTTTGTTTCCCCCCAGTAGTGATGTCAGGGCTCTGCAAGTGCCGTGTGCAGCCCCCCCAGTGACGTGTGTTCCCCCACCCCCCCCAGGGACGTCTGTGCCCCCACCCCAGTGACATCTGTGCCCCAGCCCCTCTTGTGTTGTGCCTCAGTGTCCCCTGTGACTTATACATCACATTGGAGATGCTGGGGGCATATACATGTCCCCAGCCCTTCAATTGATGAATGTGCCTCCAGTGTCTCCTTGGATGTATATACAGCAGTCCCAGCGTTTCCTATGGGATGTGTATATACCCACATCCCCTCCAGTGATGTTTGTGCCCCCAGTGTCTCACCAAACATCACAGCCGCACCAAAGAGAAGCAGCTCTGGCCGCCACAGTAGGAGTGAGTTAATTGTTGGATCAAATATAGCAGGGTCATTTTTACATTGATAATTTAGTGCGGCCACTGAAGATTGGTAGAAATTTCCAAATGACCCCCGTCAGAAAAAATGTTCCCATCTCTGAGTTAAAGGGTACCTGAAAGTCTCGATGACCCCCTCGACCATCACCCGGACTTAGGCGTTTCCTGATACTAAAAAGTCCAAGTTGTGCTGTGCAGAGGATCGGGACTCCTTCTATGAATGTTCAGTTAGCAGACCTTACTTATGGCCTAACTTAGTAGATTTACTTCTGACTTTTTAGAAATAGGTTTGTGGTCTTTTTACGGGGGTCATTAATGTCTTACTATGCTTCCAGCTTTGACTTAATGGGCTATTAAAATATTTAGATTTTTTTTTTTTTTATAGAAGTTGGGGTAAAATATAAGTTCACCACTTCTCATGGCTGGGGGATGTACTGTATGTGTTTAAGAGAACAAATAAATGAGAGAAGCATTACTCGCCAGTCACAGCCCCTGCTGCTTCAGTGTTTAGTTCCGGCCTTTCTGTACTTGACTGCAGCCATAATGGGCCATCGCTGTCCTCACAACGTGATACAACGCACATGTGTAATATTGTGCTAGTCATCCCAGCAGCCAAGTAGACTAAGAATGGATAGGCGCTCTAAACTGGAAGCCCTAAAATGGCAATGGATTCAACAGGCGAGTAATGTTTTTTTTTCTGATATTTATCACATTCTTCCTTAACCCTTCTTTTGACACCTCGAGAAGACCACTTTAAGAATTAATTTGCAATTGTAGTTTTACACTTTTGTGGTAAGTCAGAATTTGTTCATACAACATTGTACGTGTCCTCTGTTCTCCTCTAAAATGCATGCGCCTGTCATGGATTGTGCCAGACAGACACCCCCTAATAATATTGACTGACAGGCTCATTTATGGTTTTTCAGTATTTCCAATCTTATATTATTGAAAAAGTAATGTGTTATTCTTGACAGGTGACTGTATTAGGAGACCAGAGGAATTTCTGACATCTTCATACTTTGATTCATATCAACTTGGTGAACCACAAGATACATATGAAGAACATTGCGTTATCCCAATTGTATCCTCAGTGCTTCACAACAGGGTTATATCATCTGATCCTATTAAACAGCTCCCATCTTCTGATTCATCACAGGCAATAGAGGAAAATAAATGTCGCATAAAGGATGTTAGAACTAGCAAAGAAAAAAATACATGTTCATGTTCAGAATCTGGGAAATATTTTAATTGTCAATCAAAACTTGTTGTCCATAAGAAAATTCACATAGAGGAAAAGTCATATCTATGTCCTGAATGTGGGATTTTTTTTGCAGCTAAATCTGCTCTTATTACACATCAAATAACTCACTCAGGGGAGACACCATTTTCATGTTTAGATTGTGGGAAATGTTTTGCAAAAAAATCAAAACTTGTTAGACATCAGAGAATTCATGAAGGAGGAAAGCCATTTGCATGTTTAGACTGTGGAAAGACTTTTAAACACAAATCTCATCTTATTGCACATCAGAGAACTCACACAGGGGTGAAACCATTTTATTGCTCAGAATGTGAGAAATATTTTTCACATAAATCAACTCTTCTTACACATCAGAGAACTCACACAGGGGAGTCACCATTTTCATGTTCAGAATGTGGAAAATGTTTTAAGCAGAAATCAACTCTTGTTACACATCAGAGAACTCACACAGGGGAGAAGCCATTTTCATGTTCAGAGTGTGGCCAAGGTTTTAATCAGATATCAAGTCTTCATTTACATCAGAGAACTCACACAGGGGTGAAACCATTTTCATGTTCAGAATGTGGGAAATGTTTTAAGCAAAAATCAACTCTTGTTACACATCAGAGAACTCACACAGGGGAGAAGCCATTTTCATGTTCAGAATGTGGGAAATGTTTTGCAGATATATCAACTCTTGTTAAACATCAGAGAATTCACACAGGGGAGAAGCCATTTTCATGTTCAGACTGTGGGAAAGATTTTAGTCAGATATCAAGTCTTCATTTACATCAGAGAACTCACACAGGTGAGAAGGCATATTCATGTTCAGACTGCGGGAAATGTTTTGTGCGTAAAGCACATTTGGTTAAACATCAAAAATGTCACATAGGGATGAAGCCACATCTATGTTGAGATTGTGGAAAATGCTTTTCTTTTAAAACAACTCATGTTAAATATGAAAGAGCTCACACAGGTGAAAAGCCATTTTCATATTCCGAATGTAGAAAATCTCTTATATGAAAGTTAAATTGACTTGCTGCACATAAAGGGATGAAACTATATTTATGTTCTGAATTTAAGTAAAGATTTTCCCCATTAAAAAAATTAAGATCCAAAAAACTTACAAAATAGCTTTTTTTTTTCCCATCTGCTCTTCACCCCAAAACATGTTTTCACTTTCCTGACCAGGCCAACATTTTAAATTCTGACCAGTGTCATTTTATGTGGTAATACCTCTGGAACGCTACAACATCTCCTAGTGAGTCTTAAATTTTTTTTTTTTTTTTTAACACATTGTAATTCTGTAATGCTCGCAAGGCGGGCACAGGGTTAGTGGGTCCACTGGACTGAAAGCACTGTTTACTTGTCTGGAGGAGTAACTGGACCAGCCACTGAGTCTTTACTAGCACCATAATCCGGTGGCTGGGAATATGTACACATGCTGGTAAGCGGCTGGCAGAGGGCAGCCCCAGGGGATCTACGGTACTTTGGCAGCTGGCGCCATGGATACACTACAGTCTCTGATGATAGGAATAGCAGCAGCCGCCAGTGTCATGGATTCAGCCAGTATGGATGGATGGATGGATGCTGCAGCAGCGGCCGATGAGGATACGTGCGGCAGCGGGTACTGTGGTGGTATGGTGGTAGCCGTCATGGATGGTGGTAGCAGGAGAAGCAGATTAAAAGGGCACTGAAACACAAACACGAATCAGAAGCAAAATATAGCTCAGTAACAGCAGCAGTGACAGCAGCACTGAAAACCTGAGAACTAGCAACGAAACTAACTTGTTGCCCAAGCACCTACCTTAAGGGGAAGGTGCCTTAAATACCTGAAGCCTCTCTGCCAAGCTAAGAGTCACTTCCGGGTCAGAGCATCTTGGCCCTTTAAGAAAAGAGGTTTGGCCATGTGCGCACCCTACGGGCATTCCCAGAAGGCCTGTTTGATCTTTGCAGGTACTGGGAGACAGCAGCATGGATCGGAGATGGAGCAGCCACCACTGGGCAGCTGGGAAGGTGAGAGGGACAGCGTCTCTGTCAGGGGAGATAAGCAGGACAGAGTGGTGATGCTGGCATGTGTGTTACAACTTCATCTTAGTTGTAAATGTAGGTTATTATGATTTGCATTTTTTTAAAGAAATAATAATTTGAAAAAAATTAAAAAATGACGCAAATTTCAAATTTTTATGCCCTTAAACCAGATAGTAATACCACACAAAATAGATAATAAAGAACATTTCCATCATGTCTACTTTACATTAGCATCATTTTTTAAACATTATTTTTTTTGTTAGGAAATTGTAAGTGTTAAACGTTTATCAGCAATTTGTCATTTTTCCAGCAAAATTTACAAAAACATTTTTTTTAGGGACCACATCACATTTGAACTGACTTTGATGGATCAATGTGACAGAAATATCCACAAGTGACACCATTTTAAAAATTCTCCCATCAAAATACTCAATACCACATTCAAGATAGTTTAACCTTTTAGATGCTTCACAGGAGCAAAAGCAATGTGGAAGGAAAAAAATGAACATTTAAATTTTTCCCCACAAAAATGGACCATAGAATTTGTTGTGCAATGTCTCCTGAGTATAAAAATACCTCATATATAGTGACGGGCAGACCTGGACTGTAAACGTCTGGATTCACATGGTTTCAAACGTACCCGAGGGCCAGGCCTCGAATTCTCAGGGAATTCCAGCTAATCATCCAGATCCGGGAAATAAATAAAATAAGGAAGAAATAAAATAAGAATAAAGCATGCGCTTCACACTTACCGAGTCTCCGGTGTGGTTGTAAATGCTACACCGTCGAAGCACACGCGAAACACGTGTTGGGACCGGTTCCACGTGTGAGGTAGACAGACTCCCCCTCGGGGTGTTACACTTACCACGGGTAGGTCTTCAGGTGCCACTTTACCACCATTGTATGATCATGTATGATGTTAGATACTATATATTTACATCCTTGGTGGTTTTGATGTGTTCATATTGGCCCTGATTTAGACCATACTTTCTGTGGGTGTTGTTAGTGTACCAGTACTTTTGTCCTATTTATCCAAGGGATATATACCTTTACTGTGGTTAATGTGAATACTTTCATGTGCCTTCCTTGGATCTGGAAACATCCCCTTATTTATGCCTGGGGTAGCCTGTCTCCCTTCGTGGGACCCCTTTTTCCTCCTCTTGTCTCCTGTAGATCTGGTTTTAATTATGTATGTCCAATTCTTAATTGTTTATCACATGTGACTACAATTTATGTATTTTTGTAATAAAATGTATACACTTTCAAAAATTGTAGTACCAGATTTTTATCTTCAAACATGTTAATACCCCTTATTTTTAACAAGTTATTAGCTCCTTAATATATGTGGCTTGGGTCTCAGCCGAAGATAGAGGATACGACCGCGAGGAAGAGTGGAACCTGGAAGGCGGTCAAGAGGACAGTCATGTGGGCTATGTGGTGGCAGAGTCTCCGCTTCCTTTTTGTCGAAGATGTCCGCATAGGTCCAGTAGGTGGACGGCAGCTCCGGAAGATTAGAGGGTCTCACAAGCAGCCGAGCAGGTTTAACAGACATGAGATACCTTTCATATCAGGAGTGATGCCATTTGAGTACCTCTCCAGATCTCCAGTCCAAAACTGGTTCATGCTACTGAAGCCACGGCATGCCCAGTAACAGTGGATGCGTCATTTCCGGTAACACGGGGAAGGCGATTTTCCTCCATAAGCAGCATTGCCACTCAAAGGACAACTTGCTTGGTGAAGAACTGGATAGCTTTGGACAGGGGATTACCATCCACTGACAACAAAGCAATGGGAGTTTGCAGCTGAAGGATAGGAATCTGATACCGATCCACAATGGCCTGCTGAATGAAATTCCCGGTGGAACCAGAGTCGGGTGTCTCGACTTGTCATGGACATGGTCATATAAAGAGGTGGAGAGGACTTGCTCTCACCTAGGGTGGTGTCACGGGTGACAGACAGTTATGTGGTTTCTAGCCATAGAAGGTCACAGCGTTTGGCTACGCAGAATGCTCCCTGACTTTCCATTGTACCTGCTGTCAGTATGCATTGGTATTGGTAGCTTTCCTGCTGGATTGCTGGATTCATCTCTTCCCCTTTTGGACCCAGCAGGAGCTCAACGTCCACCCAGCTGTTATCAGTATTCCCTTGGTGTTTAAATGCCCATTCCTTCCTTGGACTGGTGCTCGTAATATTTTTCAGTTCATTTAAGCCTTGGTTGCAAGCAGGTGGCTTGTACTCCTCTGTGGTATTGTTGGTGAAAAATTTTCTCTACTTCTACCTGTGTCATCTGTAGATAAGTAGTTCATGCATTTTCCCTGTGTGTCCTCCTTGTGTCATCTATAGTGTTTAGTGGGGTTGACGAAGAGCTCATCTCATGCGTTCCCTATTTTGGCCCCAGCACTAGGACATCTAGGGTCAGGTATCTGCCTTGGGGCATAGGTTCTGCACCTATCTAGGGTGGTGAAGGACCCCAGCGACTAGCAGGTAGGTTTGGTCAGGGGTCACCATCTTACCTTTCCCAAGACACATTATTTCCTTTCCCTTCCCCGTTTGCTTTGCACTTCCTCATACTTAGCATGACATACGGATAGCCAGCGATACTAGGTCATCCAGAAAAGATGGCACATCTCAACCTGCAAATATAAATCACAGAAAAAATACTCCTAAAATTTTTGTTAAACTTTTATTGAATATCAATATATTGAAAACGGAAAACGTGAAGTAAGGGGGGGTGTTCAGAAAAATATAAAATACCCGAAGGGTCTAAAGTACAATAAAAAAATGCAGTCTAGTGGACCAGCCAGCGGTATATCCCGACAAATAGTGGGAAATGCTTATATCGCTCCACCAGTCAACTTTACAAATGATGATACATCAATTACACTGGGGAACACAATTTTTTAGGAGTTAGGTCAGACAACTGTTCTTAATTAATTTTTGGATGCTGAATCCAGAAATGATCTCAGTTTTTCTCTATCACGTCAAGTTTTTGAACTATAGGATTTTTGTCTTCTCAAAAATATGTAAACTACTGAACCTAAAAAGTGTTTTTTTTTTTTTAAATAGTACAAATATGAACATGGGAGCTGCACACACCTCTTACCACACTGTCTCAGTTGTGACTACTCTTACAAGTTGCCACGTAGCTCTATATGAGTCGAATTGTACTCAGATAACAAGTCTTATTACAGAAATCAGTGCAATTGTGCTTCCATGGCAGGTAAGTTGAGGAGGAAAAACTTGACGTTATAGAAAAAAACTGACTACATTTTTGGAATCAGCATGCCAATTTTAGTGTAAATCAGCTCAAAAACCTAACTCAACAGAATTTGTTTTTCAAATTGTTCCCCAGTGTTATTTAACATTCATTGCAGAAACATTTTTAATACACAATTATTATCATCCAGATCCAATAATTAACCATGCATTGAAAAAGAGACTTATATAAATTGTAAATTTATAGATAGATTTGGCATATATCTCTCAAATACAGAAACTTGGACTATATGTATTATTTGTAGAACAATGTAAAAAAAAAAAGATAGAGTACTGTAGTAGGATAAAGTAAACATACAGTATTCTTTTCATGTCAAAAAAAGCATAAACAATTTAGCCCCAAGAAATGTTACCCAACGCGTTTCGCCTCCTTTGGTGGAGGTTCATCAGGGGTATAAATATTACATATGTTCCATAGTGTATCACACGTTGTAATATATCGGATTAGATTTTCATTCCTCAAATAAAGATATTTTTACAATGTAATAGAATTCATCAGTGGGACCTCTTTTCCATCCATAAATCTAGCCTCACTCTGATGAAATATTTCACAACAGAGGGCTCTCAGCCCATAACATATAGAATAAAAAAGAGAAAAATATTTTTTCACATATATAGAAAATTCTCTTAAGCCTCTTAAAACATTCTCCATAAGGTGTATAAGAACCTCAGTATATAGCAAGGAACTGTTACTCACAGGTCAGTGAACACTTCAATGGTTAATCAGTTGTTTTTATAAGTCCATTCAGGAAATACATTCCAGTGACCTAAAAACAGGGAAATCATAAGACCCTTTTTAAATGCAACAGTAGAAAAAAGAAGAGGGAGGGAAGGACCAGCCACCATAGAATGCCTCTAATGAGGAGTATAAAAAAAAACAAACAGATACTTCAAGTGAGATTACAACCATTTAACACAATCCACAATCAACTTACTGCATGTTTCATCAGAAGTAAGGGGTGCTTCACACATAGCGAGATCGCTACCGAAATCGCTGCTACGTCACGGTTTTGGTGACGCAGCAGTGACCTCATTAGTAATCTCGCTGTGTGTGACACTGAGTGGCGATCTGGCCCCTGCTGTGAGATCGCTGCTCGTTACACACAGCCCTGGTTCGTTTTCTTCAAAGGCGCTCTCCCGCTGTGACGCACACATCGCTGTGTGTGACAGCGAGAGAGCGACAAATGAAGCGAGCAGGGAGCAGGAGCCGGCATCTGGCAGCTGCGGTAAGCTGTAACCAAGATAAACATCGGGTAACCAAGGGAAGCCCTTTCCCTGGTTACCCGATATTTACCTTCGTTACCAGCCTCCACCGCTCTCGCTGCCAGTGCCGGCTCCCTGCTCTCTGCACATGTAGCTGCAGTACACATCAGGTAATTAACCCGATGTGTACTGTAGCTAGGAGAGCAAGGAGCCAGTGCTAAGCAGTGAGCGCGGCTCCCTGCTCTCTGCACATGTAGCGACGTGCACATGTGTTTGACAGCTAAGCAGCGAACATAACAGCGACTTACAAGGTCGCTGTTACGTCACAGAAAATGGTGACGTAACAGCGGCGGCGTTGTCGCTGTCGCTATGTGTGAACCCAGCCTAAGTCTGCTTCTTATATTGATAAGAAGAGACAAGAGGGGGATGGAAAGTTTAAATAACCACAAAAAGTCCCCTGAAAGAAATATAAATAAAATGGACTAGATCAACCTCACAAAAAGATAATACTTTGTTGTATAACATTGCAAAGTTGTTCCAGGGATTTAAACTACATACCTTCTGCTGATTGTAAGGATGTAAGGCTGTGGATGAAAGTCCTCCTCTCCTGTCAGATATCAGGCACGGTCTGGTGTTTCTACCATGCATGCAGGCACCTTTTATACCAAAGACTCCTCCCCCTCCTTGTTAAAGGCCCATGCTCCTCCCTAAGTGTCTTAGCAATCTCTCCATATCTATTCCAAGGTTGTGACTCCTTTCTAAATTTAATACCACATGGCATTTCTCAACTGTGATGTATGGGCATAGTGGTTTGTGCGATCAACTGCTAAACGCACGCCAGCAGTTCAAACACTCACCTTCTATCAGATGAAAAGGAGAGGTAAATGGTGATCGCGTGCGTTACGCCGTGGAACGCACGCTACAGGAAAAAGGGGGGTGACCAAATGAAAGAGGCGGTAAATGCTGATCGTGTGCGTTCCATTGTGGAACACACGCTATAGGAAACAGGGAGCTGGCCAAATAAAAGAGGCAGTATGAATAGTAATCGCGTGCGTTCCACGTTTAAATGCGGAGCGTATGCTTCAGTAAAAAACAGAGAGGTGACCGTATGCTAAATAGATAGAAATGTGCGTGTGATCCACAATGGAGCGCCTGCCACAAAAATCATTGCGGTCATGCGCGCGAAAAAAAATTAAATATACACCCCCTAAGGTAACTCCGCCTATCAACCTGCCATGCATTAAAGAACCCATAGTTTGAAGGGAGACCTCGAAAAAGGGAAGAAAGAAGAGGGACCGGGAGACAAGGGGAGAAAGGTTTGAATTATTCGGAGAAGTAAACAAGTGGCAGAAAAAAGGTTAGAGACTTAGTTAAACATTTTAGCGACTATAATTTTTGGACCTCAAAATTCTAGGGACCAAAAGGGTATAAATCTCTGATATTTCATCCAAAATAAATGGATAAAAATAATTGTCTAGCCTAAATTCTACATCTTAGAACAATGGGCTTAGTAACGGCAGATTTATTAATTATCGTAGGTCCACAGGAACAGTGGTGCATCTAAAGGAGGTACTAAAGAAAGTTTTTTCAAACCAGGAAAATGTTTTATATGTATAAAGGTTATTGATTTATTTTTCAATACAAGACTATAGGGAACAAAACAAATGGTGCCCTCAACTCGCCAAAGGAAGGTTAGAAAAGTAAATAAGCCTATAAAAAACAAGAAAAAGAGATTTGCTCATTGAACCCTAAGGGACTCACTGTGTTGAGATGATAGATCCATTTTGCTTCTTTTTGCAAATTTTTTTTGTCCCAATCTCCTCGTCTTATAGAGGGGTCAATCACTTCAATGACAGAAAAACTAAAGCAATCCAGATTCCCGGCGTGTGCCTTATGTATGTGCCTGGCAATCGGGGTGTCTCTTTCATTACGGATATCACCCACATGATCTCCAATCCGTCTCCTAAGTTCTCTCTTTGTTTTTCCTATATATTCTAGCCTACAGGTACATTTAAAGATATACACAACGCCGCTAGTCTTGCAATTAGCAAAATGTCGCATCTTTTTTGGAGGCAGGCCCACTCCAGAGCGGTTACGATCTGAGACAGAGAGTGGGACGTTCCCAGTACAGATAAATAGGAATCGTGGGACTATGAGAGGCAAGGTCACTAGATATCCACATTCCAAAAACTTGAGAGATGATAATATTATTAATTTGACATCATGCAAATTATCAACAATGGAAAGAAAAGTACTTTGTCTTGGTCTTTCCTATATATCAACTAATAGATTTAATGAATTTGAATGGGTAAAAGACATTGAGTTGTTTGCCCGTAAATTAAAATGGCGAAAGTTTTTTAAGAATGTGGATAGAAAACAATGCGAGGATTTAAATATCTTAGAGAAGGACCTACCAGGTATTAAACTATTGACAGACCTCTTAGAGGAAAATGAGAAAACCCCAGGTACAGGACCCTTTACAGATCTCAGGCTAACCAGCACACGTATGCTGCCTCCGATGGAAACAAACTGTATTGACATCTTTACTAATCTGGTAAGAGAGGATTTAAAGAATTTAGGACATAATCTGGGCAGCTATGCAAAAAATTTGAATATGGAAGAGAGAGAAACCCTGGACAATTTGAGCCAAAATAAGGACCTAATTTTTAAACCCTCAGACAAGGGGGAGAAACTAGTGATTTTAAATCATGAGTTATATACCCTCATGTGTGAGACCATTTTAAGAGATATCACCACCTATACTGTTCTCCATAGCGATCCCCTACTTGACTATAGAAAACAATTGGAAGGCATTGTGGACATGGCTTTTCTAGGTAACATCATTTCAAAAAATGAAAGGGATTTTGTGAAGATTAAATATCCGGTTACACCTACATTTTATAGCTTGCCTAAAGTTCACAAGGGACTTAAGGTTACTTTACACGCTGCGATATTGGTACCGATATCGCTAGCGTGGGTACCCGCCCCCATCTGTTGTGCGACACGGACAAATCGCTGCCAGTGCCGAACAACATCGCCCAGACATGTCACACATACTTACCTGCCCGGCGACGTCGCTGTGACCGGCGAACCGCCTCCTTTCTAAGGGGGCGGTTCGTTTGTCGTCATAGCGATGTCACAGCTGCGTCACTGAACCGCCACCCAATAGAAGCGGAGGGGCGGAGATGAGCGGGACGAACATCCTGCACACCTCCTTCCTCCGCATAGCGGCCGGGAGGAAGGTAAGGAGAGCTTCCTCGTTCCTGCGGCGTCACACGGAGCGATGTGTGCTGCCGCAGGAACGAGGAACAACCTCGTTACTGCTGCAGTAACGATTTTTGAGAATGGACCCCCATGTCACCGATGAGCGATTTTGCACGTTTTTGCAACGATGCAAAATTGCTCATAGGTGTCACACGCAACGGCATCGCTAATGCGGCCGGATGTGCGTCACCAATTCTGTGACCCCAACTAGTTCGCATTAGCGATGTCGTAGCGTGTAAAGCCCCCTTTTGTCCATTAAAAGGACGTCCCATAGTTTCTGGAATAAACTCCTTGACTCAAAACTGTAGCATATATTTAGACAAGGTCCTGAGAGATTTCGTTGTGTCCCTACCTTCATACTTGAGGGACACAATGGATCTCTTCTGTAAACTGGATGGGCTCACGCTAGAGGATGATGTAAATTTAGCATCCATAGACATAGAAGCCCTCTACAGCAGTATCCCACACACTGTGGGGCTGGAAGCTGTCAATTTTTATCTGGCGAGTCGTGATATCAACTGTCTGAAACATAATAAGTTCGTAAACCAGTTGCTAGAATTCATTCTAAAACATAATTATTTTCTGTATAAGGGGAAGTTCTACCACCAACTCAGGGGTACCGCTATGGGGAGTGCTGTAGCCCCCACATATGCAAATTTAACCCTGGGTTGGTGGGAAGACACGGTCATCTTTAAGAATGAGGAGGACGCACGTTGGTGGATCCCCCATATACTTTTTTGGGGGCGCTACATAGACGACGTCCTGGTTCTGTGGGCGGGAACTGAAAGCCTTTTCAACCGTTTCATCAAAGAGATTAACATCAATGAGCTGGGATTACGTTTCACTTCAGAATTTCAGAAAAATGAAATTAATTTTTTAGATGTGACCATAAAAAGAGGTTGTAAGGGCAATCTGGTCACTTCTACTTTCCGAAAACAGACAGCCACTAACAATCTCCTAGATTGGGACAGCTTCCATCCTCACAGCCAAAAATCAGGGTTACCAAATGGACAATATTTAAGAGTGAGGCGAAATTGTTCAGATGACCGAACTTTTTACCATCAGGCAGGACAACTTAAAAGTCGTTTTTTGGATAGAGGCTATCCCCCACAAGTTTTAAATCAAGCATTTAATAATGCGATCCAAACTCCAAGGAACAGTCTCCTAGTTCCTAAACGAAAAGAAGACAGTACAGAATTTCGCATAATTGGCAAATATGACAGCCACTCCTTTGCAATACGAAATATTCTCAAAAAACATTGAAGGGTCCTTAAATTAGATCCAGACCTTGGATCTTTTACCATCAGAACCTAAAATCACATATCGGAGGGGTAGAAGCATTAAAGATCAGTTGGTGCATAGCGAATATGTGATCCCTAGACCCTTAGGAACTTGGCTCAATAAGAGAGAACAGGGTACTTTTCGATGTGGTAAATGTAGTTTTTGCCGATATATCAATGTTTCCAAAACTTTTTTTAGTGAAGTTACAAAAAAAACTTTTACGATGCGACATTTTGCTAATTGCAAGACTAGCGGCGTTGTGTATATCTTTAAATGTACCTGTAGGCTAGAATATATAGGAAAAACAAAGAGAGAACTTAGGAGACGGATTGGAGATCATGTGGGTGATATCCGTAATGAAAGAGACACCACGATTGCCAGGCACATACATAAGGCACACGCCGGGAATCTGGATTGCTTTAGTTTTTCTGTCATTGAAGTGATTGACCCCTCTATAAGAGGAGGAGATTGGGACATAAAAATTTTGCAAAAAGAAGCAAAATGGATCTATCGTCTCAACACAGTGAGTCCCTTAGGGTTCAATGAGCAAATCTCTTTTTCTTGTTTTTTATAGGCTTATCTACTTTTCTAACCTTCCTTTAGCGAGTTGAGGGCACCATTTGTTTTGTTCCCTATAGTCTTGTATTGAAAAATAAATCAATAACCTTTATACATATAAAACATTTTCCTGGTTTGAAAAGACTTTCTTTAGTACCTCCTTTAGATGCACCACTGTTCCTGTGGACCTACGATAATTAATAAATCTGCCGTTACTAAGCCCATTGTTCTAATGCCTGCTTTACACGCTTCAATAAATCTTTCAATCCGTCGTCGGGGTCAAGTTGTAAGTGACGCACATCCTGCATCGTTCGTGACGTATTTGCGTGTGACACCCAAGTGCGATCAAGATTGAACGAAAATACGGTGATCGCATACACGTCGTTTATTCCTCATACATTGGACGTTTTGTTGCACGAACCTAGTCAATTGAAACGTGTGACATCCCTCATACGATTTTGGTGTCTGAGGCTATGTGCGCAGGTGTGCGCTCTGCACCGCATCTTAAAAAAGGTCCGCTTCAGAGTGCAACTGAAAAGCTGCGTTCTGAAGCGCCTCACAATGTCTGTCATTCACTAATCTCTGTCAGTCGGTCACTATCTCTGTCCCTCACTCTCTGTCCATGTCAGTCTATCCCCCTCTCTCATATACTCACCGATCCCCGATCCCCGGCGCTGCACGGCATTCACACTGCTCCGGCGGCTTTTACTGTTTTGAAAAAGCCGGCCGCCCATTAAACAATCTCGTATTCCCTGCTTTCCCCGCCCACCGGCGCCTATGATTGGTTACAGTGAGACACGCCCCCACGCTGAGTGACAGGTGTCACACTGCACCCAATCACAGCAGCCGGTGGGCGTGTCTATACTGTGCAGTGAAATAAATAATTAAATAATTAAAAAAAAACGGCGTGCGGTCCCCCCAATTTTAAAACCAGCCAGATAAAGCCATACGGCTGAAGGCTGGTATTCTCAGGATGGGGAGCTCCACGTTATGGGGAGCCCCCCAGCCTAACAATATCAGCCAACAGCCGCCCAGAATTGCCGCATACATTAGATGCGACAGTTCTGGGACTGTACCCGGCTCTTCCCGATTTGCCCTGGTGCGTTGGCAAATCGGGGTAATAAGGAGTTATTGGCAGCCCATAGCTGCCAATAAGTCCTAGATTAATCATGTCAGGCGTCTATGAGAAACCTTCCATGATTAATCTGTAAATTACAGTAAATAAACACACGCCCGAAAAAATCCTTTATTAGAAATAAAAAACACACACATATACCCTGGTTCACCACTTTAATCAGCCCCAAAAAGCCCTCCATGTCCGGCGTACTCCAGGATGATGCAGCGTCGCATCCAGCGCTGCTGCATGGAGGTGACCGGAGCTGCAGCAGACACAGCCGCTCCGGTCACCTCCACACAGCAAATGAAGACAGCCATGCGATCAGCTGAGCTGTCAGTGAGGTTACCCGCTGTCACTGGATCCAGCGGTGGCTACGGGTAACCTCAGTGACAGCTCAGCTGATCGCGCTACTCACCTCAGTTGTTGCGTGCAGGTGAGAGGAGCAGCGGTGAGTAGCGCGATCAGCTGAGCTGTCACTGAGGTTACCTGCGGCCACCGCTGCATCCACCGCTGGATCCAGTGACAGCGGGTAACCTCAGTGACAGATCAGCTGATCGCGCTACTCACCTCAGTTGCTGACTGGAGCTGACCGGAGCGGCGGTGAGTAGCGCGATTAGCTGAGCTGTCACTGAGGTTACCCGCGGCCACCGCTGGATCCAGTGATAGCGGGTAACCTCAGTGACAGATCAGCTGATCGCGCTGCTGTCTTCATTTGCTGTGTGGAGGTGACCGGAGCGGCGGTGTATTCTGCAGCTCCGGTCAACTCCATGCAGCAGCGCTGGAAGCGACGCTGGAGCATCCTGGATTACGCCGGACATGGAGGGCTTTTTGGGGCTGATTAAAGTGGTTAACCAGGGTATATGTTTGTGTTTTTTTTTCTAATAAAGGATTTTTCGGGTGTGTGTGTTTATTTACTGTAATTTACAGATTAATCATGGAGGGTGTCTCATAGACGCCTGACATGATTAATCTAGGACTTATTGGCAGCTATGGGCTGCCAATAACTCCTTATTACCCCGATTTGCCAACGCACCAGGGTAAATCGGGAAGAGCCGGGTACAGTCCCAGAACTGTCGCATCTAATGTATGCGGCAATTCTGGGCGGCTGTTGGCTGATATTGTTAGGCTGGGGGGCTCCCCATAACGTGAAGATCCCCATCCTGAGAATACCAGCCTTCAGCCGTATGGCTTTATCTGGCTGGTTTTGAAATTGGGGGGGACCGCACGCCGTTTTTTTTATTATTTAATTATTTATTTCACTACACAGTATAGACACGCCCACCGGCTGCTGTGATTGGGTGCAGTGTGACACCTGTCACTCAGCGTGGGGGCGTGTCTCACTGTAACCAATCATAGGCGCCGGTGGGCGGGGAAAGCAGGGAATACGAGATTGTTTAATGGGTGGCCGGCTTTTTCAAAATAGTAAAAGCCGCCGGAGCAGTGTGAACGTCGTGCAGCGCCGGGGATCGGTGAGTATATGAGAGAGGGCTGCTCAATTCAGTTACTCAGGAGTTTAGCGGTCACCGGTGAGCCCTTCACTGGTGACCGCTAATCAGGACGCGACACAGACAGAGCCGCAGCATGACAATGAAGTC
Organism: Anomaloglossus baeobatrachus; assembly: GCF_048569485.1. Lineage (NCBI taxonomy): Eukaryota > Metazoa > Chordata > Amphibia > Anura > Aromobatidae > Anomaloglossus > Anomaloglossus baeobatrachus. The sequence goes on from NC_134357.1 coordinate 558,799,173, forward strand.
GGGTGAGGTTCACCCGAGTTCATTCTGATTGTGCGGCTCTGTCTGTGTCTGCTGTCATCTGCCATTCAGCTCTGCTACATGGCTGTCTGTGTCTGCTGTCAGCGGCCATGTAGCAGAGCTGAATGGCAGATGACATAGTAAAAATGCATCCCTACACATTACACACGCTTGGCAAGTCAATAAATGAAGAAAAAAAAAAAAAAAAAGGTGCCCAATGCATACGTCACAGAACACATGATCTAAAGGATCGCACACAAAATTGATCAATTTAACATAGACTACTAACGCACGTGTGACAGCAAATGAACGACCTACGTGCGATCTCATTAGATCGCATATGCAACCTGGGCGTGTCACATCGCATACGAGATCGCACACCTAATTGTAAGGTGTACAGCTGGCTTTAGATGTAGAATTTAGGCTAGACAATTATTTTTATCCATTTATTTTGGATGAAATATCAGAGATTTATACCCTTTTGGTCCCTAGAATTTTGAGGTCCAAAAATTATAGTCGCTAAAATGTTTAACTAAGTCTCTACCTTTTTTTCTGCCACTTTTGTAATTCTCCGAATATATTCAAACCTCTCTCCTCTTGTCTCCCGGTCCCTCTTCTTTTCTCCCTTTTTCGAGGTCTCCCTTCAAACTATGGGTTCTTTAATGCATGGCAGGTTGATAGGCGGAGTTACCTTAGGGGGTGTATATTTAATTTAATTTTTTTTTCCGCGCGCACGACCGCAATGATTTTTGTGGCGGGCGCTCCATTGTGGATCACACGCACATTTCTATCTATTTAGCACACGGTCATACTGCCTCTTTTATTTGGCCACCTCCCTGTTTCCTATAGCGTGCGTTCCACAATGGAACGCACGCGATCAGCATTTACCGCCTCTTTCATTTGGTCATCCCCCTTTTTCCTGTAGCGTGCGTTCCACGGCGTAACGCACACGATCACCATTTACCTCTCCTTTTCATCTGATAGAAGGTGAGTGTTTGAACTGCTGGCGTGCGTTTAGCAGTGGATCGCACAAACCACTATGCCCATACATCACAGTTGAGAAATGCAATGTGGTATTAAACTTAGAATGGTATCACAGCCTTGGAATAGATATGGAGAGATTGCTAAGACACTTAGGGAGGAGCATGGGCCTTTAACAAGGAGGGGGAGGAGTCTTTGGTATAAAAGGTGCCTGCATGCATGGTAGAAACACCAGACCGTGCCTGATATCTGACAAGAGAGGAGGACTTTCATCCACAGCCTTACATCCTTACAATCAGCAGAAGGTATGTAGTTTAAATCCCTGGAACAACTTTGCAATGTTATACAACAAAGTATTATCTTTTTGTGAGGTTGATCTAGTCCTTTTTATTTATATTTCTTTCAGGGGACTTTTTGTGGTTATTTAAATCCTCCATTCCCCTCTTGTCTCTTCTTATCAATATAAGAAGCAGACTTAGGGGTGCTTCACACACAGCGAGATCGCTGCCAAGATCGCTGCTGAGTCACGCTTTTTGTGACGCAACAGTGACCTCATTAGCGATCTCGCTGTGTGTGACACTGAGCAGCGATCTGGCCCCTGCTGCGAGATCGCTGCTCGTTACACACAGCCCTGGTTCGTTTTCTTCAAAGGCGCTCTCCCGCTGTGACACACAGATCGCTGTGTGTGACAGCGAGAGAGCGACAAATGAAGCGAGCAGGGAGCAGGAGCCGGCGTCTGGCAGCTGCGGTAAGCTGTAACCAAGATAAACATCGGGTAACCAAGGTGGTTACCCGATATTTACCTTAGTTACCAGCCTCCGCCGCTCTCACGCTGCCTGTGCTGCCGGCTCCGGCTCTCTGCACATGTAGCTGCTGTACACATCGGGTTAATTAACCCGATGTGTACAGCAGCTAGGAGAGCAAGGAGCCAGCGCTCAGTGTGCGCGGCTCCCTGCTCCCTGCACACACAGCTAAGCGGTGTGCGCTGGTAACTAATGTAAACATCGGGTAACCATACCCGATGTTTACCTTAGTTACCAGTGTCCGCAGCTTCCAGACGCCGACTCCGTGCAAGCGCAGCGTCGCTTGCACGTCGCTGCTGGCTGGGGGCTGGTCACTGGTCGCTGGTGAGATCTGCCTGTTTGACAGCTCACCAGCGACCATGTAGCGATGCAGTAGCGATCCTGACCAGGTCAGATCGCTGGTCGGATCGCTGCTGCATCGCTAAAGTGTGAAGGTACCCTTACTTCTGATGAAACATGCAGTAAGTTGATTGCGGATTGTGTTAAATGGTTGTAATCTCACCTGAAGTATCTGGGGTTTTTTTTTTGTTTTGTTTTTTTATACTCCTCATTAGAAGCATTCTATGGTGGCTGGTCCTCCCCTCCCTCCCTCTACTTTTTTCTACTGTTGCATTTAAAAAGGGTCTTATGATTTCCCTTTTTTTAGGTCACTGGAATGTATTTCCTGAATGGACTTATAAAAACAACTGATTAACCATTGAAGTGTTCACTGACCTGTGAGTAACAGTTCCTTGCTATATACCGAGGTTCTTATACACCTTATGGAGAATGTTTTAAGTGGCTTAAGAGAACTTTCTATATATGTGAAAAAATATTTTTCTCTTTTTTATTCTATATGTTATGGGCTGAGAGCCCTCTGTTGTGAAATATTTCATCAGAGTGAGGCTATATTTATGGATGGAAAAGAGGTCCCACTGATGAATTCTATTACATTGTAAAAATATCTTTATTTGAGGAATGAGAATCTAATCCAATATATTACAATGTGTGATACACTATGGAACATATGTAATATTTATACCCCTGATGAACCTCCACCCAAGGAGGCGAAACGCGTTGGGTAACATTTCTTGGGGCTAAATTGTTTATGCTTTTTTTGACATGAAAAGAATAAAATATATTTTTTTAACTTTTGGTCTGGGCGCCGCCCCCTGGAAGGCGCCGCCCCAGGCACGTGCCCTCAAGTGCCTAATGGCAAATACGGCCCTGACTAAATGTATTATTTGTAGAACAATGTAAAAAAAAAAAAAATTAGAGTACTGTAGTAGGATAAAGTAAACATACAGTTTTTAAATCTTCCTCCCTCCTCCAAACTCTTGATTAAATCCGGCGTCTTTTTGGAGGAGGGAGGGGGCGCCGCAGTCATTTATAGTCGCGTCTATAACACGTGAATATAAATGAAACTGTGAGCGCGCCGGCACTTCCGGGTTCAGAAGAGCTACAATCAGCTCCCCGCCCCGACGTGCTGCCGTGTGCTCACTGTGCAGAGGTCACAGCAGCATGAGGCAGCGCAGAGAAGGATGGAGCCGCCGCCGAGCAAGATGTCAGATCCTGCCGCCACCACCACGGAGAACGGGAGATACAGCCGCTGCAGAGGACCGGAGATGCTGCCTGGAGCAGGTAAGCGCTTTACAGCTGAAGACAGCGCCGAACAAGTAACCCAGGGGGGGGCGTGCGCAACATAAGGGGTGAGGGGGATGCAGCATGATGTGGGGGCGCAACATGGAGGATGGGGGGGATGGAACATGATGTGGGGGCTCAACATGGAGGATGGGGGGGATGGAACATAATGTGGGGGCACAACATGGAGGATGGGGGGAAGGAGCATGATGTGGGGGCGCAACATGGAGGATGCAGCATGATGTGGGGGCGCAACATGGAGGATTAGGGGGATGCAGCATGATGTGGGGGCGCAACATGGAGGATGGGGGATGGAGCATGATGTGGGGGCGCAACATGGAGGATGGGGGGATGGAGCATGATGTGGGGGCGCAACATGGAGGATGGGGGATGGAGCATTCTTGTGGGGCACAACATGGAGGATGGGGGATGGAGCATGATGTGGGGGTGCAACATGGAGAATGGGGGGGATGGAGCATGATGTGGGGGTGCAACATGGAGGATGGGGGGATGGAGCATGATGTGGGGGCGCAACATGGAGGATGGGGGATGGAGCATTCTTGTGGGGCACAACATGGAGGATGGGGGATGGAGCATGATGTGGGGGCGCAACATGGAGGATGGGGGGATGAAGCATGATGGGGGGGCGCAACATGGAGGATGGAGGGATGAAGCATGATGTGGGGGTGCAACATGGAGGATGGGGGGATGAATCATGATGTGGGGGCGCAACATGGAGGATGGGGGGGATGAAGCATGATGTAAGGGCACAACATGGAGGATGGGGGGGATGAATCATGATGTGAGGGCGCAACATGGAGGATGGGGGGGATGAAGTATGATGTGGGGGCGCAACATGGTGGATGGGGGGATAAAGCATGATGGGGGGATGGAGCATGATGTGGGGGCACAACATGGCGGATGGGGGGATGGAGCATGATGTGGGGGCACCCCATGGAGGATGGGGGGATGAAGCATGATGTGGGGGCTCAACAGAGGATGGGGGGATGGAACATGATGTGGGGGCGCAACATGGAGGATGGGGCGGACGAAGAATGATGTGGGGGCGCAACATGGAGGATGGGGGGATGGAGCATGATGTGGGGGCGCAACATGGAGGATGGGGGATGGAGCATAATGTGGGGGCGCAACATGGAGGATGGGGTGCATGAAGCATGATGTGGGGGCACAACATGGAGGATGGGGGGATGAAGCATGATGTGGGGGCGCAACATGGAGGATGGGGGGATGAAGCATGATGTGGGGGCGCATCATGGAGGATGGGGGGATGAAGCATGATGTGGGGGTGCAACATGGAGGATGGGGGGGATGAAGCATGATGTGGGGGCGCAACATGGAGAATGGGGGGGCGAAGCATGATGTGGGGGCGCAACATGGAGGATGAATCATGATGTGGGGGTGCAACATGGAGGATGAATCATGATGTGGGGGATGAAGCATGATGTAGGGGCACAACATGGAGGATGGGGGGGGATGAATCATGATGTGGGGGCGCAACATGGAGGATGGGGGGGATGAAGCATGATGTGGGGGCACAACATGGAGGATGGGGGGGATGAAGCATGATGTGAGGGCGCAACATGGAGGATGGGGGGATAAAGCATGATGGGGGATGGAGCATGATGTGGGGGCACAACATGGAGGATGGGGGGATGAAGCATGATGTGGGGGCGCAACATGGAGCATGGGGGGGATGAAGCATGATGTGGGGGCACAACATGGAGGATGAGGGGGATGAATAATGATGTGAGGGCGCAACATGGAGGATGGGGGGGATGAAGCATGATGTGGGGGCGCAACATGGAGGATGGGGGGGATAAAGCATGATGGGGGATGGAGCATGATGTGGGGGTACAACATGGATGATGGGATGGAGCATGATGTGGGGGCACAACATGGAGGATGGGGGGGATGAATCATGATGTGGGGGTGCAACATGGAGGATGGGGGGGATGAATCATGATGTGGGGGCGCAACATAGAGGATGGAGGGATAAAGCATGATGGGGGGATGGAGCATGATGTGGGGGCACAACATGGAGGATGGGGGGATGGAGCATGATGTGGGGGCACAACATGGAGGATGGGGGGATGAAGCATGATGTGGGGGCACAACAGAGGATCGGGGGATGGAACATGATGTGGGGGTGCAACATGGAGGATGGGGGGATGAAGCATGATGTGGGGGCGCAACATGGAGGATGGGGGGATGAAGCATGATGTGGGGGTGCAACATGGAGGATGGGGGGGATGAAGCATGAAGTGGGGGCGCAACATGGAGGATGGGGGTATGAAGCATGAAGTGGGGGCACAACATGGAGGATGGGGGGGGGATGAATCATGATGTGGGGGCGCAACATGGAGGATGGGGGGGATGAAGCATGATGTGGAGGCACAACATGGAGGATGGGGGGGATGAATCATGATGTGGGGGCGCAACATGGAGGATGGGGGGATGAAGCATGATGTGGGGGTGCAACATGGAGGATGGGGGGGATGAAGCATGATGTGGGGGTGCAACATGGAGGATGGGGGGATGAAGCATGATGTGGGGGCGCAACATAGAGAATGGGGGGGATGAAGCATGATGTGGGGGCGCAACATGGAGAATGGGGGGGATGAAGCATGATGTGGGGGCGCAACATGGAGGATAGGGGGGATGAATCATGATGTGGGGGCGCAACATGGAGGATGGGGGGGATGAAGCATGATGTAGGGGCACAACATGGAGGATGGGGGGGATGAATCATGATGTGGGGGCGCAACATGGAGGATGGGGGGGATGAAGCATGATGTGGGGGCACAACATGGAGGATGGGGGGGATGAATCATGATGTGAGGGTGCAACATGGAGGATGGGGGGATGAAGCATGATGGGGGATGGAGCATGATGTGGGGGCACAACATGGAGGATGGGGGGATGGAGCATGATGTGGGGGCACAACATGGAGGATGGGGGGATGAAGCATGATGTTGGGGCACAACATAGAGGATGGGGGGATGGAACATGATGTGGGGGCGCAACATGGAGGATGGGGCGATGGAGCATGATGTGGGGGCACAACATGGAGGATGGGGGGATGGAACATGATGTGGGGGCGCAACATGGAGGATGGGGGGATGGAGCATGATGTGGAGCGCAACATGGGGGATGGAGCATGATGTGGGGCGCAACATGGAGGATGGGGGTATGGAGCATGATGTGGGGGCGCAACATGGAGGATGGGTGGGATGGAGCATGATGTGGGGGCACAACATGGAGGATGGGGGGATGAAGCATGATATGGGTGTGCAACATGGAGGATGGGGGGATGAAGCATGATGTGGGGGCGCAACATGGAGGATGGGGGGGATGAAGCATGATGTGGGGGCGCAACATGGAGGATGGGGGGATGAAGCATGATGTGGGGACGCAACATGGAGGATGGGGGGGATGAAGCATGATGTGGGGGCGCAACATGGAGGATGGAGGGATGAAGCATGATGTGGGGGCACAACCTGGATGATGGGGGGGATGAATCATGATGTGGGGGCGCAACATGGAGGATGGGGGGATGAAGCATGATGTGGGGGCACAACATGGAGGATGGGGGGATGAATCATGATGTGGGGGCGCAACATGGAGGATGGTGGGATGAAGCATGATGTGGGGGCGCAACATGGAGGATGGTGGGATGAAGCATGATGTGGGGGCACAACATGGAGGATGGGGGATGGAGCATGATGTGGGGGCACAACATGGAGGATGGGGGGATGAAGCATGATGTGGGGGCGCAACATGGAGGATGGGGGGATGAAGAATGATGTGGGGGTGCAACATGGAGGATGGGGGATGGAACATGATGTGGGGGCGCAACATGGAGGATGGGGGTGATGAAGAATGATGTGGGGGCGCAATATGGAGGATGGAGCATGATGGGGGTGCACAGCATGGGGGATGTAGCGGGATGGGAAAATGGGGGGGGAATGAGGGTGGTGGACAGTATTGCGAATGGGAGTTGGAGTATTAAGAATAGGAGGCATGGTATGGAGAATGGGGTAGCATGGGGGGAGGCATGGTATGAAGAATGGGGAAGCATGGGGGGTTCTCGGTATGGAAGGGGAACCATGGTGGGCTTGGTATGGAGGGGGCTTGATATGGAGAAGGGGCAGCATGGGGAGCGCTCAGTTAGGAGCCTGGGAGGGCTCGGTATACAGAATGCAAAGCATAAGGCTCATTATAGAGTGGGGACATCGTGAGAGGGACAGTGAAGTGGGGGCTGCATGGAGAGGTAGGGGCAGTGGAGGTCATAGTTCATAAGTGAGGAAGGTCTGGAGGGTATAATTCAGTGGGGAGGACAGTGGGGGTTTTCATTTGAGGGGGCAGTGTAGTGGAAATGTTATAGGAGAGAATGTGGATGCCGTATACTATAAGTGACACGGTGTGGGGTCATTTTTTGTGCTGTGAGCTCAGTGATGGGCAATTACTTATTCTTGGGCACAGCCTTGGGCTTGGTTAGGGCGGTTACTCTTTAGTGGGGAGAATTATGAGTCTGTCACCAGGTTTCTGCCACCTAATTTGAGAGCAGCATAATGTAGGGGCAGAGATCCTGATTCCAGTGTTGTCACTTACTGGGCTGCTTAGTGTAGTTTTGATAAAATCACTGTTTAATCAGCAGTAGTTATCATTACAGGACTACTTGGTGGCCTGCAGAAATAAGAAGAGAACCACAACAGCACTGGCTAGCAGTACAGGGAGCCATAGAGAACCACACCAGCACTGGCTAGCAGTACAGGGGGCCATAGAGAACCACACCAGCACTGGCTAGCAGTACAGGGAGCCATAGAGAACCACAACAGCACTGGCTAGCAGTACAGGGAGCCATAGAGAACCACAACAGCACTGGCTAGCAGTACAGGGAGCCATAGAGAACCACAACAGCACTGGCTAGCAGTACAGGGAGCCATAGAGAACCACAACCGCACTGGCTAGCAGTACAGGGGGCCATAGAGAACCACACCAGCACTGGCTAGCAGTACAGGGAGCCATAGAGAACCACACCAGCACTGGCTAGCAGTACAGGGAGCCATAGAGAACCACACCAGCACTGGCTAGCAGTACAGGGAGCCATAGAGAACCACACCAGCACTGGCTAGCAGTACAGGGAGCCATAGAGAACCACACCAGCACTGGCTAGCAGTACAGGGAGCCATAGAGAACCACACCAGCACTGGCTAGCAGTACAGGGAGCCATAGAGAACCACAACAGCACTGGCTAGCAGTACAGGGAGCCATAGAGAACCACAACAGCACTGGCTAGCAGTACAGGGGGCCATAGAGAACCACACCAGCACTGGCTAGCAGTACAGGGAGCCATAGAGAACCACACCAGCACTGGCTAGCAGTACAGGGGGCCATAGAGAACCACACCAGCACTGGCTAGTGTGGCACCCCAGGGTTGCCACAGTAACAACACAAAGGGTTAACTCCCCACACACAACACCAAGACCTCCTGGCCAGAAGGGGGAGACCAAGATGCTTCCCTGTACATTCTGGTGGGGGGGGAGGAAATGGTCAGAAGTAGTTTCAGTTTGGAAGTTCAGTGCAGAGCACTGAGGAGACAAGATCTCTGCAGGTTGGAAGCTGGCTTTAGCTCACCTCAGGATCCACTGACCAATTCCAGGCCTAGCTGAGGGTCTGAGGAAAGGAGACAGATTACACAGAGAACATTCCTGGGAGACAGAGCATTGCTGAGTTCATCCCAGTGGAGCACACAGAACGGATGCTGGATCCGAGACTGCAGGTTACATACTGCACAGTGAACACCAGAGAAGTGAAGATTCCAGATCTTTCACCTGTACCACAGACACAAGCAACAAACGCAGAGTTCAGGAACATACTAGTAAGGACTCGAGTTGCCTGTCAGGTCGGTACCTAGGAGCAGAGCAGAGCAGAGCCAGCTGCATAGTTCACTCAGCAGCGGGGCCACAGACACACAGTGCAGGCAAGGAAGCCAAAACGGCCCGGCTGGGTGGGAGAAGCCCTGAACCCCTCACAGACTCCGTGGACAGTACTCTACTGAATGCCATCTACAGTAAAGGACAAAGAAACTGCAAAACCGTGAGTCTGCCTGTTTATTGTGCTCGTGTCCTGCACTCCCCCCATAGACTAACACACTGCCCCGGGGAAAAGGCTCTACCCGTGGGGAGCCGTCCCATCTCAAGCTGCCTTCCATCACCCCGGAGGTTCTGCAGCAGCGGTGGTCATCTCTGATCACATTCCACGGGTGGCGTCACGAACATAACCCCCCTTTTTATTGTGGAACCAGGGAGCACGGACCGGGCCACGACACCGTGATCCCCTTTCCAGAAGCAACCCCTTGGCCCGGTTCTGGGTATCCCCTTAACCCCTGGCGACACAACTTTGGCGTCACGAACAGGATGCGGACTGGACCCGGCTGCAACCCGGGTGACGTGTGCCTGTAAAGACTTATTGCATCGCATAAAAGACTTGCACTGTGAATTGTTGCAACAAAGAACGGACTTTAAACTTTGCAAAGATACCTGGAAAAATTCAAAAACATCATTGGTAAAATTTTCCAGGCGCCATCTTTAATCACGCCATTAGCTGCTACGCGCGGGAAAACATCGCGCCTAAACTAAGACTCCGCCCACCGCTTGCAGAGGAGGTGCGCTGAGTGCTGCGACCTGAACGAAAACGCAGAAAAGTGTCCCAGGCTTGCTGTCAAGAAGACTGGTGAAATTAACTAAGGGGGCGTAAAGATGTCGCAGCAGGGAGACGCTGTTGTACCCGGCGGTGTAGCGGCACCTATCATGCCGTTCCTGATGCCGTACACCCCGGGTGCAGTGTGGCTGCCGCAGTACTCAGGTGAGCCCAACACACTTAATGACTTTATCGGAAAGCTAAAAATCTACTTCAGCATGTACCCCCTGACAGAAGCTCAGCGTGTTGGTATGCTTATGGGACAGTTAACCGGCAATGCCCAGCGGGAGGCTACATCCTGGCCGGACGATGCAAAGGACACTGTAGAGCATATAATAGCTGGACTAAAAGCAGCTTTTGAATCCACTGCTGGCAGCCGGGCTAAAATGAGGTTCTTTGGATGCAAGCAAAAACCTAGAGAGAGCGCAAGAGACTTTGCCTTAAACTTGCAGGAGGCGCTCAGAGCACTTAAATTAGCAGAACCTGCCTTAGCCCCTGGAGCAGATAAGCTGCTGATAGACCAATTCCTGGATGGACTCTCATCCCCTTCCCACCGGAGACAACTGAGCATGATGGTGATCCAGGATCCAGGACTAACATTTGCCCAGCTAAAGGATAGAGCCATCCGCCTCCAGCAGGTGGAGGAGCCGCAGGATATAGACTCTGTTCAACACCTTACAGTGGCACCCCAGCAGCCAGTAGTGCTGGTGACATCGGCCATGTCAGCGGCTGCTGCTAACCACATGGAGCCGATCACTAATGAGGCTCTCCATCAAAGGCTTGATGCCCTGACAGACACTGTTGCTTCCATGGCTAGAATCGTCCAGGAGCTGCGTGGATCCAAGTCTGCACCCAAGATTGAGCTGGCGACCAGCAAGGAGGATGTCCCATGGATGAGGCCTAGGAGATACCAAGCGACGAGAGGACGACCCAGCAACCGCTACCAGCCGGATGGACAGCCCATTTGCCGCCGTTGCAATGAGCCAGGTCACTTTGCCCGTGAATGTGCTTTAAATGGGGATCCCCTGGGGAGGCGGGCCGCTCCTCAGGAATGAACTCTCAAGGTCCCTCACCCTGGCACGACAAGTATGTGGGGGGACGTCCAGTCATCCCCATCGTGCTGGATGGCATTCCGCTCAATGCCTTGCTGGACACTGGTTCCCAAATATCATCAATTCCGCATGTCCTTTATAAGAGGTACTGGGCTGATTCAGACGTTAGCAGTGGTCCATCTAATGTTGCATTGAATATATGGGCTAGCAATGGTGAATTAGTACCACAGGTTGGGTTCAGAGAAATGACCATTAAGATTGGGAGAGTAGAATTGCAGAATCAGGGTATTATCATTGTTGATGTTGACCGACGAGAACGTGAACCAACTATGCTGCTAGGAATGAATGTAATTGAAAATTGTTTTGCAGAGGTAATTACTGTCTTGCAGCAGATCGTCGAGACTGCCAAACCTGGGCAACAGAGACTCCTGCAGAAGGAAATTAAAGCCTTGATGCTGAAGCAGCAGGTAGAAATGTCAGGAGGTGAAATTGGCAGTGCAAGGGTAAGTGACCCAATACCTATTGTAATTCCTCCCAAAACTGAAATGCTGGTCTGGTGTAGAGCCGCAATAGGCATCAGAGGGCGAGACTATCAGGCCCTGGTAGAACCCGTGTACTCAGACAGTAGGCCCACTGTACTGACGGCCAGAGGAATAGTTGAGGTACATCGGGGAAGAGTGCCAATACGCCTTCTAAATTGTGGGGAAGATGAGGTCACCCTACCAAAGTATGCTACCATGGCTAAGCTATATACGGTTGATAACAACGCCATCACCACCGTTGAGCCCTTGAAGCCGTCAAATCAGGCGGAGGACAATGGCTCAGAGGGAAAGCTGGAGGATTGGTGCCAAAAGCTACATGTAGGTACCAATTCTACACCCTCCCATCAAAAGCATGGAGTATACAGGGTAGTGAAAGAATATGAACAAATATTCAGCAAACACCCATTAGACTTTGGGCAGATCAAAGGGGTAGAGCACACTATACCCACTGGTAACCATCCACCAATAAAGGAGAGGTATAGACCAGTACCACCAGCTCACTACCAATGCGCCAAAGACATGCTCAAAGAAATGAAAGAAGCAGGGGTAATAAGAGACAGTTGTAGCCCCTGGGCAGCCCCACTAGTGCTAGTTAAGAAAAAAGATGGGACCATGAGGATGTGTGTAGACTACCGACAGATCAACCGCATTACACACAAGGATGCATACCCATTACCTAGGATAGAAGAGTCATTGGCTGCATTAAAATCCGCTACTTACTTTTCCACCCTAGATCTGACTAGTGGGTATTGGCAAGTTCCTGTGGCAGAGGCTGATAAGGAGAAGACAGCGTTCACCACGCCGATGGGCCTCTGTGAGTTCAATTGTATGCCGTTTGGACTCTGCAACGCGCCTGGTACCTTCCAGCGAATGATGGAGTGCTGCCTAGGACATAAGAACTTTGAAACTGTCCTCCTGTACCTGGATGACGTCATAGTCTACTCCAAGACCTATGAACAGCATCTACAAGACCTGGCGGAAGTGTTTGAAGCCTTATCCGGATACGGCATGAAAATCAAGCCATCCAAGTGTCACCTTCTAAAGCCAAGGGTACAGTACCTGGGACATGTCGTGAGCTCAGAAGGGGTAGCACCAGATCCTGAAAAAGTTACTGTGATCAGAGATTGGCCGAGACCCACCAGCGTGAAAGAGGTGAGGCAATTCCTGGGACTGGTAGGCTACTATAGAAGATTTATAAAAGGGTTCACGAAGCTAGCAGCTCCCCTACAAGACATCCTGGTAGGACAGTCAAAGAAGTCTGCAGCCCGAAATCCTCCTTTCCAGTGGAGTGATGAGAGAGAAGAGTCCTTTAAGAAGTTGAAGTGGGCACTGACAGGAGAAGAGATCCTGGCATATCCAGATTACCATCAACCCTTCATTTTGTACACGGATGCCAGCAACGTGGGACTGGGAGCAGTATTGTCTCAAAGGCAGGAAGGCAAGGAGAAAGTTATTGCCTTTGCAAGCAGGAAGCTCCGGCCTACAGAAAGAAACCCAGAGAATTACAGCTTCTTCAAGTTAGAACTACTGGCAGTAGTTTGGGCTGTAACAGAGCGTTTCAAACACTACCTGGCAGCTGCAGAATTTACCATCTTTACTGACAACAATCCGTTGACCCACCTGGACTCTGCAAAACTAGGTGCACTGGAACAGCGGTGGATAGCCCGACTGTCAAACTACAACTTTGTCATCAAGTACAGGGCAGGCCACAAGAATGGGAATGCAGATGCCTTATCCCGGATGCCACACTCGGGGAACGTGGAAGAGGAACCGGAGGGTCTGGAAGAAATTGAGCTGCCGGCCTTTCACCGTCCTAAGGTGGGACAGTATCAACCGAGTGTCTACCAAAAACAACAGCAGGCAACTCTCAACCCATTAGCACACCACGGATGGGCTGACACACAAGACAGCGATCCAGCTGTGAAGCTAGTGAAAGAACGGCTTACACAACAAGGTGCATACCCTAATCAGAATGCCCCAGCTGAGACACAACATCTCTGGAAAGAGAGAGGTAAATTGTTCCTGTACCAAGGGAAGCTCTGTAGAAGGCACACCAATCCAAAAACACATGAGTTGGTCTGGCAGATCATCGTGCCCAAGAGAGACGTCAAGATGGTTCTGGAAGCTTACCACGACGGTGCAGGTCATTTTGGTTGGAAAAAGTTGGAAGTGCTCTTAAGAGAAAGATTCTACTGGGTTGGCATGAGAAAATCAATTGAAGATTGGTGTAGAAAATGCGGACCGTGCAACCTCAGAAGAAAGGATCAACAGAACCAGAGAGCTCCACTCCTGTCCATAGTAACCAAGCAACCACTCGAGCTAGTCGCATTAGACCACGTCAAGTTGTCACCAAGCCGGTCTGGCTATGTCTATGCCTTAACCATCGTGGACCATTACTCACGCTTCTTAGTGGTGGTACCCGTGAAAGACCTTACAGCTAGAACAGCAGCTAAAGCATTCCAGACGTACTTTTGCAGACCCCATGGTTACCCAGAACAAGTCCTTGCAGATCAAGGTCCAGCTTTCGAATCACAGATCTTCCAAGAATTCTGCAACATGTATGGCTGTAAAAAGATCCGCACAACAGCATACCATCCCCAAACAAATGGCTTATGTGAGAAGATGAACCATATTGTGATTGACCTGTTGAAGACCTTACCAGAGTCAGAAAGAAATCAATGGCCAGAGAAATTGCCAGACTTGGTGGACTTGTACAATCATGTCCCGGTGAGTTCTACAAACTGCACCCCCGCTTACCTTATGCGTGCAAGGCCCGGTAAACTGCCAATTGATTTAGATATGGGAATTCTGAAGCCAGATGCAGAAATTCAAGAATCCAATTGGGATACCCTACGTCGGCAACAGTATCGCCAAGTACAAGAGTGCGTAGAGAAAAGTCTCCAACAAGCTAGGGGAAGACAAGAGAGAAACTTCAACCAGCATGCTCTAGCAACCCCATTGCAACCTGGTGACCAAGTTCTCAAGAGGAAACGGCGCACAACCAAATTGGATAATCAGTGGGAAACCACCCCATATACAGTCTTACCATCCAGTATGGATAATCCCAAAGTGTGTCTCATCAGTAAGGATGAAGGAAGGACATCAGCTGTCGTGTCAAGAGATCAACTCAAACCGTGTCCTGAAACCCTGAAGACACCAGAAGTCACCTTACCCATACAGGTACAACCTGTCAAGAAGGAAGAAGATGTGTTCCATACAGTCTTAGGAGATTTCCCAAAAACATGGCCAAATTACTATGGAGCAGTAGTAGTCCCAATGATCGCCTTCCCTCAAGTGGTGGAACCACAATCAGAACTCGTACCACAAGAAGTCTCAAGACAAGCAGAACTGGAAGTTGAAACCGTAGAGGAAGAACAGATTCCTGGTCCCAGTGGGCTTGCCAGTCCTACAGTCAGCCCCCCATCCTCGCAAGTATTAGAAACACCAAATAGGTACACTTCCACCCACACCATTATGCTAAGTACACCCAGTACACCAGCAGTACGCAGGTCACAGCGTAGTACTCAGGGTCAGATACCAGCGAGATATAAAGACTAATGTGGAATTGCATATAAAATGTACATATGTTATGTTTATATGAAAAACCGTAACAGTTTAGTGTACAGAAAAGGTGAGAGAAGAGTGGTGTAAGGTGGCAGCACGGAGAGTTACAACTTGATCACATTGTTGGTGGCCCGAGGGCCGTGAGGCCTACTGCACTTATGACCAGAGTAGAGACACCTTTAAGAAGTGTTTGTTGATTGAAATGTTTATTTAATTGCAACGTTAAGACCAAAAGCCCAGTACCTACAGAGACTATACTGTATGAACACTTATATATTTTTGAACATTTTGGACTCTTTTTGAGCTTTAAGGTTTTTGTATTTTTTCCTTTTGAGACTCTGTATATATACATTTATTGTTGATAACTTGTTTGTTTGTTTCACAGTCCCGGAGTACTGTTCTTCACTAAGGGGGAATGTGGCACCCCAGGGTTGCCACAGTAACAACACAAAGGGTTAACTCCCCACACACAACACCAAGACCTCCTGGCCAGAAGGGGGAGACCAAGATGCTTCCCTGTACATTCTGGTGGGGGGGGAGGAAATGGTCAGAAGTAGTTTCAGTTTGGAAGTTCAGTGCAGAGCACTGAGGAGACAAGATCTCTGCAGGTTGGAAGCTGGCTTTAGCTCACCTCAGGATCCACTGACCAATTCCAGGCCTAGCTGAGGGTCTGAGGAAAGGAGACAGATTACACAGAGAACATTCCTGGGAGACAGAGCATTGCTGAGTTCATCCCAGTGGAGCACACAGAACGGATGCTGGATCCGAGACTGCAGGTTACATACTGCACAGTGAACACCAGAGAAGTGAAGATTCCAGATCTTTCACCTGTACCACAGACACAAGCAACAAACGCAGAGTTCAGGAACATACTAGTAAGGACTCGAGTTGCCTGTCAGGTCGGTACCTAGGAGCAGAGCAGAGCAGAGCCAGCTGCATAGTTCACTCAGCAGCGGGGCCACAGACACACAGTGCAGGCAAGGAAGCCAAAACGGCCCGGCTGGGTGGGAGAAGCCCTGAACCCCTCACAGACTCCGTGGACAGTACTCTGCTGAATGCCATCTACAGTAAAGGACAAAGAAACTGCAAAACCGTGAGTCTGCCTGTTTATTGTGCTCGTGTCCTGCACTCCCCCCATAGACTAACACACTGCCCCGGGGAAAAGGCTCTACCCGTGGGGAGCCGTCCCATCTCAAGCTGCCTTCCATCACCCCGGAGGTTCTGCAGCAGCGGTGGTCATCTCTGATCACATTCCACGGGTGGCGTCACGAACATAACCCCCCTTTTTATTGTGGAACCAGGGAGCACGGACCGGGCCACGACACCGTGATCCCCTTTCCAGAAGCAACCCCTTGGCCCGGTTCTGGGTATCCCCTTAACCCCTGGCGACACACTAGCAGTACAGGGGGCCATAGAGAACCACAACAGCACTGGCTAGCAGTACAGGGAGCCATAGAGAACCATAACAGCACTGGCTAGCAGTACAGGGGGCCATAGAAAACCACACCAGCACTGGCTAGCAGTACAGGGAGCCATAGAGAACCACAACAGCACTGGCTAGCAGTACAGGGAGCCATAGAGAACCACACCAGCACTGGCTAGCAGTACAGGGAGCCATAGAGAACCACACCAGCACTGGCTAGCAGTACAGGGAGCTTACCAATAGGGGGAGATCGCATGTGGCCCCACATGGGGATTATTCGCCTGTCATTGTCAAACCATGTCCTGTGTTTTATTATATTCTATACCCCATGTACCTTGTGTCTAATAAAACTTTTTATGTGCACTATAGCGTTTATTATCGCTAATTATTGACCATGGGATATTAATGATATGTAGGCAAATGTAAAGACTTCTGTTTCTTCTTATTTGTGCATACCTATTGAAGTTGTTGCCTTTCACTCCTAATGAAGCCCATATACACTGCTCTGTTTTCCTTAATCTTGGTGTGCTGCAGGTAGTCCAGCATATTCATGAGCTCTGTATAGCTGCGAGATCTGCAGCAGAGAAAATGACAGCAAACAGCTCAGT
This sequence comes from Anomaloglossus baeobatrachus, assembly GCF_048569485.1. Lineage (NCBI taxonomy): Eukaryota > Metazoa > Chordata > Amphibia > Anura > Aromobatidae > Anomaloglossus > Anomaloglossus baeobatrachus. The sequence goes on from NC_134357.1 coordinate 558,816,486, forward strand.
AAGCGATACATTGCTGGAATCAGGGTCTCTGTCTCTACATTATGCTGCTCTCAGAGGGGGGAGAAAAAACCTGGTGACACATTCCCTATACGGGCACCATTGCAGTATGTGCTGCAGCAGACCAAACAAGAGGGGAGTCTTGGGAGACGCAGGACAATGTGTTGCTAAGAGCGATGACATTTTACTTTTACTCCCAAAATGCCAATTAATCTGCAGACACATTTATATAGGGGATGTCGCTCTGGCATGTACAGTTTTAACTTAATATTTTATTATATATATGCAGACTGTTCTGTGCACCCTGTTGCGGTCGATGTCTTGGTGCAGATGTGCACCCTCCTATTTGCATATTAAAGACAGTCCCTCGCCCTTAGGTGAGAGTCAGTGCTGTCTAAAATCACTTAGCATTTCTGCACGTGTTCTGACACTGGAGGAGCAGAGTAGCACTCCAAGTGTCAGTGTGGGTGCGCACGCAATGTGACTGCAGTGTCAGTGTGGGTGCGCACGCAATGTGACTGCAGTGTCAGTGTGGGTGCACGCAATGTGACTGCAGTGTCAGTGTGGGTGCACATGCAATGTGACTGCAGTGCCAGTGTGGGTGCACGCAATCTGACTGCAGTGCCAGTGTGGGTGCACGCAATGTGACTGCAGCGCCAGTGTGGGTGCACGCAATGTGACTGCAGTGCCAGGGTGGGTGCACGCAATGTGACTGCAGTGCCAGTGTGGGTGCACGCAATGTGACTGCAGTGTCAGTGTGGGTGCACGCAATGTGACTGCAGTGTCAGTGTGGGTGCACATGCAATGTGACTGCAGTGTCAGTGTGGGTGCACATGCAATGTGACTGCAGTATCAGTGTGGGTGCACGCAATGTGACTGCAGTGCCAGTGTGGGTGCACGCAATGTGACTGCAGTGCCAGGGTGGGTGCACGCAATGTGACTGCAGTGCCAGGGTGGGTGCACGCAATGTGACTGCAGTGCCAGTGTGGGTGCACGCAATGTGACTGCAGTGTCAGTGTGGGTGCACGCAATGTGACTGCAGTGTCAGTGTGGGTGCACGCAATGTGACTGCAGTGTCAGTGTGGGTGCACATGCAATGTGACTGCAGTGTCAGTGTGGGTGCACGCAATGTGACTGCAGTATCCGCGTGGGTGCGCATGCAATGTGACTGCAGTGTCCGCGTGGGTGCGCATGCAATGTGACTGCAGTGTCTGCTTGGGTGCGCATGCAATGTGACTGCAGTGTCTGCTTGGGTGCGCATGCAATGTGACTGCAGTGTCTGCTTGGGTGCGCATGCAATGTGACTGCAGTGTCCGCGTGGGTGCGCATGCAATGTCACTGCAGGTACGTTCTGACACCTGGTTGCTGCCTGTATTTGACTGCAAATTCCATAAGGAAGAAGGTTGTTGAAGTGAGCATACAGCACATCACAGCGCCGTGTCCCCCTCCTCACTGTACTCCTCCTGTGTTGGATCCACACATGCACTGACGCTTGGAGTGTGCCGCTGTGCTCCTTCTGTGTTGTGTGCACACCCGCACTGACGCTTGGCGTGTGCCGCTGTGCTCCTCCTGTGTTGTGTGCACACCCGCACTGATGATTGGAGTGTGCCGCAGTGTTGGGTGCGGTGCAGACAGGAGATCTGGTGTTACGGTGCTCACTCTCACCAATGGATCACTATTAATCAAGACACAGGCCTGGCTAGTATTTTCCTATATTAGGTGGTATCGTGCACCCAGGCTTAGGTCGTGCAGAAATGTCCTCATTTTCATATGAAATAAATGTGGCTTTTTCAGTGAACATTAAAGGGGACCTGTTACACCCTTTTTCAATTTTAAACTGCCCCCCTCTTGTTAGTGACGCAACGTAAGTGACGCACATTTTCTGACTAACAAGACAATGGAGCAGTTTAATATTAAAGGTCGTGACCAGTTCCTTTTAAGCTGAACTATATGGGTGGGTTTATTTCTCCACAGATCATGTCCCCCATATAAATATTTCTGCAGTCTAGGTGTCATTTTGGGGTGACAGATTCCCTTTCAGTCAGCTTAAAAATCATCTCACCTGACGAATGAAAGTTTTGCTCGTGCATCGGGTGATGGACACTGTTTAGATAAATCAGTTTCCCATCTTAGGCTGCAGTGTTAATGCTGCTTTAGGCCTAAAACACACTTCCGCATAAAAAACGTCCGTGTGACACGGTCCGTTTTTCCGGTCCGTGTTCCTTTTTTTTGGGGCGTTTCTCCGGTACGTATGGCATCCGTGTGATGGCGTATGCGAGCCGTGTGTACGTGTAACATGTCCGTGTTTGTGTGTAAAATGCCCGTGTGTGTGTACGTGGAATGTCCGTGTGGAATGTCCGTTTGTGTGTTGCACAATGTCGTTGATACATGCCGGCTGACAGCAGACAGAGTTGCGCAATGAGAATGAACTCGGGTGAACACCCGACTTCATTGTCGTGCCGCGTACTGATTAGCGGTCACCTGTGAAGGATTCACCAGTGACCGCTAATCCCCCGAGTGACTGAAGTGAGCAGCCCTCTGTCATACTTACCGCTCCCCGATCACCAGCGCGGCGAAGAACAGCTGTGCAGAGAATACGCGGCAACAATTACTTTGAATATGCCGGCCGCTCATTAATCAATCTCGTATTCCCTGCTTTCCCCACCCACAGACGCCTGTGATTGGTTGCAGTCAGACACGCCCCCCACGCTGAGTGACAGCTGTCTCACTGCACCCAATCACAGCAGCCGGTGGGCGTGTCTATACTGTGCAGTAAAATAAATAAATAAATAATTTAAAAAAAAACGGCGTGCGGTCCCCCTCAATTTTAATACCAGCCAGATAAAGCCATACGGCTGAAGGGGAGCCCCCCAGCCTAACAATATCAGTCAGCAGCCGCCCAGAATTGCCGCATACATTATATGCGACAGTTCTGGGACTGTACCCGGCTCTTCCCGATTTGCCCTGGTGCATTGGCATTCGGGGCAATAAGGAGTTTTTGGCAGCCCATAGCTGCCAATAAGTCCTAGATTAATCATGTCAGGCGTCTCCCCGAGATACCTTCCATGATTAATCTGTAAATTACAGTAAATAAACACACACACACACACACCCGAACAATCCTTTATTAGAAAAAAAACACTAACAAATTGCCTTGTTCACCAATTTTATAAGCCCGAAAAAGCCCTCCATGTCCGGCATAATCCAGGATGGTCCAGCGTCGCTTCCAGCTCTGCTGCATGAAGGTGACCGGAGCTGCAGAAGACACCGCCGCTCCTGTCAGCTCCACGCAGCTAATAAAAGGAATAGCGCGATCAGCTGAGCTGTCACTGAGGTTACTCGCGGCCAACGCTGAATACAGCTGATCGCGCTATTCCCTTCAATAGCTGCGTGGAGCTGACAGGAGCGGCGGTGTCTTCTGCAGCTCCGGTCACCTTCATGCAGCAGAGCTGGAAGCGAATAAGCCGAATAAGTAATAGACTAAAGCCCCCATACAGTTTAGTCTGATCTTTCAGCTGACAGCTATCTTGCTCAGTTCTCCCATATACAGGAGCCCTGATTCTGCCAAGTGTTTGTATTCTCTATTAGAGCCGCTGCTGGACATCTCCGGCAGCAGCTTATCATTTAGAGCAGGGGTGGGGAACCTTTTTACTGCCGGGGGCCATTTGGAAAATTCTACCAACCTTCGGGGGCCGCACAAAATTATCAACTTGAAAATGACCCGGCTATAATTAGTCAAACAATTAACTCTCCCCTATACCCCTACTGTGGCGGCCGTAGATGATTCTCTTTGGTGCGCTGTGATGTTTGCTTCTCACAACTGCTTTTCCAGGTTTGTCTTTGTTTGAAGCGCAGATTGGTAAATCATATATATCACACAGGCAGGGCCGGATTAAGGTTGGTGGGGGCCCCTGGGCAGAAAATCTGGTGGGGGCCCCATAACGTTAACATTTTTAGCCATAACAGTAGAGCGCGAACCGTAGCATTTAGATATAAATCCAATGAACATTTATATTATCCTGTTCTGCCACATTCAGATTTACAGCACTGCAATACAGACACAGTCCAGGATAACTCACAGCAGTCACTAATACACAGATAGTAGAGTTAGGCTATGTGCGCACATTGCGTTTGTCTCTGCAGAAATTTCTGCAGCAATTTGAACAGCACATGTGCGCTTCAAATCGCTACAGAAAGAGTCCGTAATGAAAAGCCAATTTCATGCGCTCTGAGTGCAGCTCCTCCCATAGACAGAGCGGGGGCTGCATCCAAAGCACATGAAAGAAGTGACACGTCACTTCTTAGAACGCAGCGCTTCAGGCAGCAGCCGAATCGCTGCGCTCTAATACACCACGTGCGCACGGCTCCTGCATAATCTTCATAGATTGTGCTGGGGACGCAGGACGCATGCAGTTACGCTGAGGTGCAGATCGCAGCGTAACTGCATGCAAATACGCAACGTGCGTACAGAACCTTACTCACATACTTTTTATTGATCCCAATGTTAAGGCAGCCAGGGCCGGGTCCAGGTCTTTGTGGCCTCCGGGTGAAAGAGTCTCAGTGGACCCCATCCACACACAGACACGCACATACACATACAGGCACACGTATATATACATATTTGAAGACAAATTCAGAAAAATACATATAAACAGACAAATATATGCACAGTCATATACACTGACACACATGCAGACACAGACGCATTAGGGCTCGTGCGCACGTTGCGTAATTCCATGCATTTACACTGCGTATTGCACTGCAGCGTAAATGCATGCGTCCTGCGTCCCCAGCACGATCTATGTAGATTGTGCATGCCACGTGCGCACATTGCTTTTATGAACGCAGCGATTTGAGTGCTAAAATGTTGACCCAAATCTGTGAGTTCATAAAATGAGCATGTCAATTATTCCGTTTGCTATGGATGCAGCTCCCGCTCTGTCTATGGTGGGGGCAGCAGCCAGAGCGCATGAAATCGTCATTTTTTGTAAAGAAAAACTGCATCCATTATGCAGTGTTTCTGCAGCGATTTGACGCGCACATGTGCTGTCAAATCGCTGCAGAATATTCAGTAGTTACGTGCGCATGAGCCCTTACAGGTATTAATATGGGGAAATCGCCAGCAGCCTCACTCACCTCTCCCGCTTGTTTCCGTCCAGCTCCTTTAGGACATGTGGCTGTGTTTCACGATGGCTGTCACTAACAGACATGACTGCACACTGACAGCACTGCTGTATATACATCACAGGAGGGGCTGGGGGCTACAATATATACATTACAGGAGGGGCAGGGGGCTCTGACACACACACACAGCTCTGACACACACACACAGCTCTGACACACACACACAGCTCTGACACACACACACAGCTCTGACACACACACACAGCTCTGACACACACACACACAGCTCTGACACACACACACAGCTCTGACACACACACACAGCTCTGACACACATACACAGCTCTGACACACACACACACAGCTCTGACACACACACACAGCTCTGACACACACAATGCACCCACCCACCCCCCCCCCCCCCACACACACACACACACACACACACACACAATGCACACCCCTTTACCGCCTACACACACACACACACACACAATGCACCCCGCATCACCCCCTACACATACACAATGCACCCCCCTTTACCCCTACACACACAAAATGCACCCCCCATCACCCCCTACACACACACACACACAATGCACCCCCCTTTAGCTCTACACACACACACAATGCACCCCCCATCACCCCCTACACACACAATTCACCCCCTACACACACAATCCACCCATCACCCCCTACAAACACACACACACACACACACACACGATGCACCCCCCATCACCCCCTACACACACACACACACACACTCAAATACAATGCACCCACCATTCCTCCCTACACACACACAAATACAATGCACCCCCCATAACTCCCCCCACACAAAACACACATACAATGCACCCACCCATAACCCCCTACACACACACACACACACACTGCACCCACCCATCACCCCCTACACACACAAAATGCATCTCCCCATCACCCCCTACACACACACAATGCACCCCCCATCACCTCTACATACACACACAATGCACCCCCCCATTACCCCTCCCCCCCACACACAATACAATGCAACCCTCATCACCCCCTACACACACAAATCACACTGCCCCATCCCTACACACTCCTGCCTCCCCCCCTCGGAACACAGTACTCCTCCTCTGCCTGCCACAAAGCTGTGTTCCACTTCCTTCACAGATGTTCCCCGTTATGTGTCCTCAGCCCCTCCCCACTCATCATCATTAATTAAACCTGTCTCTTCGGCTCCTTCATGGAGCGCTTACCATCTGATGTCCCCTGTGTGCCGGCGCCCGCAGCACTGTGATGACGTCAGCAAGGTGCTGATCTCATCACGTTGCTGCACGTCGGGGGCGGGGCCCAGTCCCGGCGCGCTGTTCAAATGTATTTACGTCTGAAAGGATAGGAAATAGGATAGGATAGAATAGGAAAAAAAAATGCTGACAAGTATGGCCCTGGTGGTGGGGGCCCCCTTAGAAGCTCTTTTGGTGGGGGCCCCTGGGCTGGAGCCCCGCCTGCCCCGCCTATAATCCGGCCCTGCACACAGGAGACACTGTACATACACACACCGCTCTGACACACTGGCCGTATACTGCACACAGCCTTGACACAGTTGTCCTATTTTACACCACCCACGATACACACTGGCCATATATAGTACACATGCACAGGAGATACTGTATACTGCACACAGCACTCACACGCCGTATACAGCACACACACAAGCCATACACAGCACTCAACAAGCCATACATAGCACTCAGCATGCCGTATACACAGTACATAAGGAGAAGAAAAAAAGCTCTGCATGTAAACATGTGCACACCAGGAATTAGATATACCAATAAACCTTACAATATGAAACTTTATTAAGTGCCAAACACAACAAACAGCGCGCGCACACACACACAGACACCGTATACACAGCACACACACGCCGTATACACAGCACACACACGCCGTATACACAGCACACACATGCCGTATACACAGCAGACACACGCCGTATAAACAGCGCGCACACACAGCACACATGCCGCACACACAGCACAGAGTCAAAAGGTAACTCGTGCACACAGTAAAGGTAAGAGTCCGAAACAAATGATATTTGAATTTCAGTAAGCTTGTTTTATTGATGCAAAGGACCAAACAAATCTGACGTATCGGCCTTCACATATAGGCCTTCCTCAGAGATGGTCTATGATACAAATTCACAGAAAGAAAAAAGCAAAATTATTACATGTACAGACATACACATGTCATGTGAGCATTACGGTATGAAATCATAAAACTGGCATCAACAAGCATATAAACACTGGTATTAGGTTCAAAATCAAGAAAGTTAGAAGCAAAAAACATTATATCACAAAAGTTCCATTTAGTTAAATGATATATATTTGAGAAGGTTCACACTACTCGGAACGAGGATCACCCTAACCCTGAACAATACAGAAAACATAGGACATACCTATATGATTATGGAAGAAATATGTATTCGAGTAACTACTCAAAACGAAATCCTCATGATATGCACGAATGCCTAAAAATAGACAGATGTAAATATACTAGAGCCGGCCATGAATGAGGGGTTTGAGTAAAATAGAAGGTATAAGAAACGTAGGAAATATAAAGCAAAAGGGAGAGGAAACAGAAGAAGAAAAGGTCAGAGAGGGGATTGTGGAAAAGTCAGACGCGGAATGTATAGAAACAAGTAAGGAGGGAACGGAAAAGAGGGAAGGCATGTAACAGAACAGAACAATGGAAACGAGGGGAGGGAGGCAGACACAGAGGAAAGAGAGCATGACAAAGGATGAGTGGAGGTAATGAAAAAAAGCAAAAATGAAAAAAAAAGGGGAAAAAAAGAGAAAAAGAAGACAAACACTGCATTCTACAAATGAAAGCAAATAATGGAGATACCTTTGTAAACATCAAAGATGCAGTAGATTACACACCGGTAATATATAGGTAATACCGGGGGTCAGCTTATGCGGTACTATGAAAAGAAGGTTTGTAAATTGTAATCAATATTGGGTTTCTATCATACTGGTATAAGATACTAGATGTGACTACTATAGATGTATACATACCTAATCAAAGGGTATGAAGTGAACACAGGACGGGGCGGATCTTTCATATCAAAGACTTTTTTTACATGTGATTCATCGTTTGCTGTCTATCTGATCAAATGTCCTTGCGGTTTCGGATATGTTGGGGAAACGACCCAACATATCCGAGACCGTATAAGTAAGCATAAATCGACAATTAGGTGTAAGCAGACACTCCTACCCATTCCTGCTCACTTTGTACAAGCTGGTCACCCTGTAGCGCAGTTACGGTACCAGGTTTTGGAACAAGTACTTTCACCCAGGAGGGGGGGTAACAGAATACAGAGGCTTAAGGAGCGCGAAGCTTATTGGATATATACGTTACAGACATTAGAGCCTTTAGGTTTGAATCGTGAATATGAGATTTTTTATTAAAATTCTTCCTTCTCTCATATCATGCATAACTTCCATCTAGTCTGTATTTTTCCATATATCCTTCACTTATCTGATCCCTTCATTCTTTGATCTAGTTCCTAGATTATCTTTCTCTGATATCTGTCTATATCGTGCTCCTCTATATTAGTTTCTTTATGTGTCTCACACAGACTCTTATTTATCATTACGTGTTTCTTTTATCTTTCAGGCGCTGTAATTAATTCATTCACGATTTCGTCACGGCACTGAATCCCTGTCGGCAACATCCACCATCTCCTGGACGTCAGTGTACCTGCGCGTGCGCGGTCTCGGCCGGATCATCGGCCGGTCTACGCTCGCGCCCAGCCCACTCCTTACATCCATCACTTGCACATCGTGACCGCTGCTTACGCATGCGCTGATCGGCCTGCTGGCCCTTCTGCGCATGCGTGATTCATGCGCTCCACGATAGCGGTTCACGACTCTGCTTCCTGATCACATGTGCGGCTCGTCATCGATCACGCACACAGACCGGCTGTGGCCGCTGTTGGCGCATGTGCTGATTGATCCTTGTGGTCTCTCTGCGCCTGGGCCTCTCGCGTACCACAGTCCGGGCCTGGCTTTCACCGACAGGTGACTCCCCTTTAGCAATTAAGCACCTCTTAAATAGGTCTTGCTTCCTGCTGCCATGTGCACCGCAGGATTCACACTGGTACTCACACAGGAGTTTCTCCACCACCAGGTATAGATTGCTCTCTTTCTGTCATACTGGCTAGGATCTGTTTTTTCAACCTGCTCTTTGCTTTATTGTCTCAGGAACTTATCTCGTTCTTCTAATCATATTATCTCCTGCTTCAGGATTGTCTGGTCATACTTCCTAATAGGATTAAGGTTTGTTATCTACTATAACATGTTTTTCTATGTGATACTAGTCCAGGTGGCATAGACCAAAGGCCCCGTCACACTAAGCAACATCGCTAGCAACATCGCTGCTAACGAACAACTTTTGTGACGTTGCTAGCGATGTTGCTGTGTGACATCCAGCAACAACCCGGCCCCTGCTGTGAGGTCGTTGGTTGTTGCTGAATGTCCTGGGCCATTTTTTAGTTGTTGCTGTCCCGCTGTGAAGCACAGATCGCTGTGTGTGACAGCGAGACAGCAACAATTAAATGTGCAGGCAGCAGGAGCCGGCTTCTGCGGAGGCTGGTAACCAATGTAAACATCGGGTAACCAAGAAGCCCTGTCCTTGGTTACGCGATATTTACCTTTGTTACCAGCCTCCTCCCCTCTCACTGTCAGTGCCGGCTCCTGCTCTGTGCACATTTAGCTGCAGCACACATCGGGTAATTAACCCGATGTGTGCTGTAACTAGGAGAGCAGGGAGCCAGCGCTAAGCATTGTGCGCTGCTCCCTGCTCTGTGCACATTTAGCTGCAGCACACATCGGGTAATTAACCCGATGTGTGCTGTAACTAGGAGAGCAAGGAGCCAGCACTAAGCATTGTGCTGGCTCCCTGCTCTGTGCACATGTAGCTGCAGCACACATCGGGTAATTAACCCGATGTGTGCTGTAACTAGGAGAGCAGGGAGCCAGCGCTCAGTGTGCGCTGCTCCCTGCTCTCTGCACGTGTAGCTGCGTGCGCTGGTAACCAAGGTAAATATCGGGTTGGTTACCCGATATTTACCTTAGTTACCAAGCGCAGCATCTTCCACGCGGCGCTGGGGGCTGGTCACTGGTTGCTGGTGAGCTCACCAGCAACTCGTGTAGCCACGCTCCAGCGATCCCTGCCAGGTCAGGTTGCTGGTGGGATCGCTGGAGCGTCGCTTAGTGTGACATCTCACCAGCAACCTCCTAGCAACTTACCAGCGATCCCTATCGTTGTTGGGATCGCTGGTAAGTTGCTTAGTGTGACTGGACCTTTAGGGGTGCTTCACACACAGCGAGCTCACTGCCGAGATCGCTGCTGAGTCACGCTTTTTGTGACGCAGCAGTGACCTCATTAGCGATCTCGCTGTGTGTGACACTGAGCAGCGATCTGGCCCCTGCTGCGAGATCGCTGCTCGTTACACACAGCCCTGGTTCGTTTTCTTCAAAGGCGCTCTCCCACTGTGACACACAGATCGCTGTGTGTGACAGCGAGAGAGCGACAAATGAAGCGAGCAGGGAGCAGGAGCCGGCGTCTGACAGCTGAGGTAAGCTTGTAACCAAGATAAACATCGGGTAACCAAGGTGGTTACCCGATATTTACCTTAGTTACCAGCCTCTGCAGCTCTCACGCTGCCTGTGCTGCCGGCTCCGGCTCTCTGCACATGTAGCTGCTGTACACATCGGGTTAATTAACCCGATGTGTACAGCAGCTAGGAGAGCAAGGAGCCAGCGCTAAGCAGTGTGCGCGGCTCCCTGCTCTCTGCACATGTAGCTGCATTACACATCGGGTTAATTAACCCGATGTGTACTGTATCTAGGAGAGCAAGGAGCCAGCGCTCAGTGTGCGCGGCTCCCTGCTCCCTGCACACACAGCTAAGCGGTGTGCGCTGGTAACTAATGTAAACATCGGGTAACCATACCCGATGTTTACCTTAGTTACCAGTCTCCGCAGCTTCCAGACGGCGGCTCCGTGCAAGCGCAGCGTCGCTTGCACGTCGCTGCTGGCTGGGGGCTGTTCACTGGTCGCTGGTGAGATCTGCCTGTTTGACAGCTCACCAGCGACCATGTAGCGATGCAGCAGCGATCCTGACCAGGTCAGATCGCTGGTCGGATCGCTGCTGCATCGCTAAGTGTGAAGGTACCCTTACATTTCCATACTTTTTTGTGCATTCACAGACTAAAAACATTAGGTGTTTTGCACCTTTGGGCATTGGCCCGATTTCTAGAGAAAGAAAGAAATCTTTTTGTTCAGTATTCTCATTGAGCGGTATGTGCACTCTCTCTTTGCTATATGCTTTCCCTATCTTATGAGGACAGTACTAGTATATGCAATCTATTTTCATGTATTTAGATCACACTAGCCACGAGTCCAGACTTCTGATATTTACAAAGGTATAAACACCTGTTAGACTGGCAGTCCTGTGTTCACTTCATACCCTTTGATTAGGTATGTATACATCTATAGTAGTCACATCTAGTATCTTATACCAGTATGATAGAAACCCAATATTGATTACAATTTACAAACCTTCTTTTCATAGTACCGCATAAGCTGACCCCCGGTATTACCTATATATTACCGGTGTGTAATCTACTGCATCTTTGATGTTTACAAAGGTATCTCCATTATTTGCTTTCATTTGTAGAATGCAGTGTTTGTCTTCTTTTTCTCTTTTTTTCCCCTTTTTTTTTCATTTTTGCTTTTTTTCATTACCTCCACTCATCCTTTGTCATGCTCTCTTTCCTCTGTGTCTGCCTCCCTCCCCTCGTTTCCATTGTTCTGTTCTGTTACATGCCTTCCCTCTTTTCTGTTCCCTCCTTACTTGTTTCTATACATTCCGCGTCTGACTTTTCCACAATCCCCTCTCTGACCTTTTCTTCTTCTGTTTCCTCTCCCTTTTGCTTTATATTTCCTACGTTTCTTATACCTTCTATTTTACTCAAACCCCTCATTCATGGCCGGCTCTAGTATATTTACATCTGTCTATTTTTAGGCATTCGTGCATATCATGAGGATTTCGTTTTGAGTAGTTACTCGAATACATATTTCTTCCATAATCATATAGGTATGTCCTATGTTTTCTGTATTGTTCAGGGTTAGGGTGGTCCTCGTTCCGAGTAGTGTGAACCTTCTCAAATATATATCATTTAACTAAATGGAACTTTTGTGATATAATGTTTTTTGCTTCTAACTTTCTTGATTTTGAACCTAATACCAGTGTTTATATGCTTGTTGATGCCAGTTTTATGATTTCATACCGTAATGCTCATATGACATGTGTATGTCTGTACATGTAATAATTTTGCTTTTTTCTTTCTGTGAATTTGTATCATAGACCATCTCTGAGGAAGGCCTATATGTGAAGGCCGATACGTCAGATTTGTTTGGTCCTTTGCATCAATAAAACAAGCTTACTGAAATTCAAATATCATTTGTTTCGGACTCTTACCTTTACTGTGTGCCCGAGTTACCTTTTGACTCTATTGATTTTTTTCTCGGAGGCACCAATTATAAATGAGTGAGCCAGACTTTATTTTGTATTGGCACACACAGCACACACGCCGTATACACAGCGCACACGCCGTATACACAGCACACACGCCGTATACACAGCGCACACGCTGTATACACAGCACACACGCCGTATACACAGCACATACACAGCACACACGCCGTATACACAGCACATGCACAAGCCGTATACACAGCACACGCACATGTATACACAACAGACGCTGGACACTGAAGTCACAAATACATTTGATATATGGTGGTATATATTAGATATAAACACACTTAGCGCAGATATAAGTACCTGTTGCTTAGGTGCCCTGTAAGATCAGGTGCAGCACAAGTGATGGATGCAGCAGCTCAGCTCAAGGGCTGGCTTCATTCTCGTCTTCTCTCCAAGAAAAGACCTGCTAGACCTGAGCAGCCGAGCACAGAACGGGAGGGTGAGAGGCAGCACGCACAGCACTATGCAGCCTTCTATGTCCCGTACAGGCCCCTCCCCCATCACTCTGATTCTAGCTGCAATCTCACAGGGAGCATGTAGGAGCCAGAGGGAGGAAGTCCCACCCCCAGTGCTGTCTGCCGGCAATAGACAAGATGAGCGGCTGCCCGAGCACCACAGCCACCGGGAATCTGCTCCAGTGCCCCAAGGGCCACAGAAAAGGTCATCGCGGGCCGCATACGGCCCGCGGGCCGGAGGTTCCCCACCCCTAATTTAGAGGATATTAGGATCTATACTCCTTAATCGGACATGCTGGATCCTTATTCCCCTGACAATCAGAATTGAGAGCCCCCATACACATTGGGCTGTCAGCAGAACCCGTCGATATTGGCGGGTGTAGACAACTTTAGGTTAATGTGTATGGAGGTCATAACAATATTTGAAGGCTCTGGGCTCTATCAGGGAATGTGCACACGTCTTGTAGTTGTCTGTGAACCCTTGAAATTAGTCAGACAGAATACGCTTCAGGACAGTCATCAATTTATCCGGAAGCAAATATATTTTTGCTGTTGCTTCTTGATTGTTTTTTTCCAACATCTTTTAGCTACTGGATTTTACTTATTGTTTTAAATGAAGTAGTAAGCGGCATCCAAGCAGCAGGCGCCATATAATGGACCGGTCACTGTCAGCCGCTTCATGTCTGAGGAAACCTGATGCGCTTAAAAAACTCCAAAGACTGAACATATGAACAGCAAGTCATTTACATTGCAGTGTATGAGTTAATTTCTTTAATATTTAGAGTTTGGGTTTTTTGGGCGGGTTACAGCGCGGATCTGTCTGAAAACAAAATGCTGTGTGCACATACCCGTAATCTGACTGATCAGAAGGGGGCGCCACCACTGACAGTGCCTAGGGCAGCAAAAACCCCAAATACGGCCCTGCTTCTTGGTATTAGCAATTTCGGTGGAGGCCCCGCCCCTTTCTGGTCCCATGGGCGAGACGTCAGCAGAGGTCCCTCTGGCCACAGGGATTTAGAGACTACCATACACTGAGGAGCTGACCATGTGACCCCTGACTCCTCCCCTCCATGTGACATCATCACAGGTCCTGGAAGCACAGAGCAGCCATATATCTAGTGTGCGGCTCTGCAGGTGGAGGTGTGTGGAGATTCCCCATTACTGGGCTCAGGCTCCATACACATTAGATGCTGGGGGAGAACAATCGCTCTATAGAAGAGAATCCTCCTGATTGCCCCGTGAAGGATGGATATGGACAGGGACAAGATGGCGGAGAGGATATTACACCTCACCCTAGAGATCCTCTTCCGGCTTACTGGAGAGGTGAGAGATTCTGATGACGTCACATTACACCATTCTTATCTATGGGAATAACAGATGCACAGAACTGGAGAGGTGAGGACTCTGGAAATGTCTGGAGTGAGATTTCTTACTGTGTCTCTCCATAACCAGGATTACACAGTAGTGAAGAAGACCTCTAGTGAGCGCTGTCAGGCCCCTGTGTCTGAGGGATGGGGAAGACCCCTGAGCCCAATCACGGGGCCTCCACCTCACCCCCCGATACATGAGGACATCACTGACCAGAAGATCCTAGAACTCACCTACAAGATGATTGAGCTGCTGACTGGAGAGGTGACACTGCTGGGAATGCTGGGACATTATACAGTAACGCTATGAAGGGATCGGGGGTGACGGTATCATTGTATGTGTCAGGTTCCTATAAGGTGTCAGGACGTCACCGTCTATTTCTCCATGGAGGAGTGGGAGTATTTAGAAGGACACAAAGATCTGTACAAGGACGTCATGATGGAGGTTCCCCGGCCCCTCACATCACCAGGTAATAGACAGGACTAAATACACACGGCCTATAATTATCTGTATGTAAGGAATGAATTCAGTCCCTGTATGTGTCTCCTCCAGGTCTATCCAGTAAGAGGACAACACCAGAGAGATGTCCACGTCCTCTTCTCTCACAGGACTGTAAACAAGAAGAGCCCGATGTTCCTCAGGATCATCAGGTAGATGGAGAGAAGGTGCCATGAAATCTCCCTATGATGTGTAGACGGCTGTGAAGGTCTTGTGCTCAGTCTTGTTTTATCCTCCAGTATTATATGTGTTATACTTGTGTAATGAGAGCGGTGGAGATGGCAGGATTAGAGCTGACCATAGATGGGACTTCTCCATCTGTCTGTGACTTTTACAATCTTTGTTTCAGGGGGAAGATCTGACCCATATTAATACTACAGAGACATATGTGAGGGGTGATGAGCGGAGTAAGGATAACCGCCCAGGTGAGTAGTGACCACTAAATGCAGAGAAGTCACAGATTTTTCTCATTCAGCAGCTGCTACAATGTGGGACTAAGAAGGAACAAAACTTATTATCCTAAAAATAAGGTGTAAGAAGATTCCCGTACATCCTAGACACGAAAAATGTGCAGTTTATTCTTTTTATTCTCTTTTATTAATGACCTTGTGGATGGGATTGATAGTAAAGTGTCAGTCTTTGCTGATGACACCAAACTATGTAGGATATTAAAAACTGACCTTGATATTACAAAATGATCTGGATAAGATGTGGGAATGGGCAGACACTTGGCAAATGAGATTTAATGTTTATAAATGTAGAGTAATGCACTTAGGACGTAGTAATCCTATAGCTGCATATACATTAAATGGAAGTAGACTCGGGAGTACAGAACAGGAGAAAGACTTGGGGATTCTGGTAACAAGTAAGCAGAGAAGCAGCACTCAATGTCAGGAAGCAGCTGCAAAAGCAAACAAGATTTTAGCATGTATAAAAAGAGAGATTAGATCCCGTGATCCCAACGTATTGTTAACCCCTCTATAAATTACCTGTAAGGCCACATCTGGAATATGAAGAAATTATTAATCTCCTGCACCGCCACAAAGTCCAAACAGTATAAGGTAGAATATGATTTATTGGTCAATGCATTTCAAAGTCATTAACGCTTGTTTTGTTGAAGTCTTGATGACTTTGAAATGCGTTGACGATTAAATCTTGTTCTACCTTATACCGTGTGGACTTTGATGGCGCAGGAGATTAACCCTTTCTTCATTTCCATTGTTTGATCTCCACGTGGAATTCTGCAGCGGCCTACAGGCATTTGTGGTGGTTGTGACCTATATGAGGTGAGCCCCTCTAAGTATTTCCTCATAATTTATATTGAATAAGACCCTATTTGCGTGATTTTCTTTCCAACTTCACTTTGCACATCTGGAATATGGGATCCAATTTTTGTCTCCACGTTATAAAAATGATATTCAGAACTTAGTCAGATGGTGAGAGGTTGAAAAAGTTGGGCTTGTTCAGCTTAGAAAAAAAGATGTCTCAGTGGAGATCTCATTTATTTGTATAAATACATGTGTGGTCAATACAAAGGACTGGCACATGACTTATTCCTACCAAAAACAATACTAAGGACCAGGGGGCACTCGCTGCAAGTGGAAGAAACGCGATACCGGCAGCTAAATAAGAAAGGGTTTTTTACAGTTAAAGCATTCTGACTGTAGAATGCCGACCACAAGAGGTAGTGATAGCTGACACTATAACAGCTATTAAAAAGGGGCTGCATGTGTTCCTCAGTACACACAACCTTGTCGGTTAT
The DNA here is from genome assembly GCF_048569485.1 of Anomaloglossus baeobatrachus. Lineage (NCBI taxonomy): Eukaryota > Metazoa > Chordata > Amphibia > Anura > Aromobatidae > Anomaloglossus > Anomaloglossus baeobatrachus. The sequence goes on from NC_134357.1 coordinate 558,833,296, forward strand.
AAATGATATAGTGACAAAAATGTATAATTGGAGGAGCAAGTTTGAACTAGATGCACTTAGGCTTTTTTTTCAACCTATGTAACTCTTCTGCATTGTAGCAGAGGCTTGTAGATATTTTTGTAAATCTAACTGATATTTGGAACTGTTTATAAATCATTTCACCTAGACTAAATCCACAGTTCCCAAACAAAAACCTGCCTCAATGCATAATTCTGCCTCCACCGTGTTTCACTGAGGGTAGGGTGTTCTTTTGGCGATGCGCAGTGTTGGCTTTGTACCTACTGTAACATAACTTTTGGGATTATAACCCAAAAGTTAAAATTTTGTCTCATCAGTCCTTAACACATTTTCCCACATGCTTCTCACAGACTTGTTGGAAGTTTTGGCAAAATATAGCCGAACCTGTCTGTTTTTCATAATAAGAAAACGCTTGTGTCTGCCACCCTACCAGAAACATATGAAGAATACCAGAGATTCTTATCACATGTGGTACACAACTAGTACTAGCCAGAAATTCCTGCAGGCCTGTTGGTTGTCAACTTTTTTCTTTTCTGCACATCATTTTTTTGAAGGGCGTCCAGTTCTAGGTAATGTCACTGTTGTAACGAATTTAAGACCCTATTTGATGACAGTATTCACAGTGATCCTGTCATGGTAAATAGGGAGAGCAGGGGACCAGGGCTCTTAGACTGGCTCTCAGACTAGGGGGTACTAGGTATCCCTAATCCCAGAGTAACCTCTGAAGGTGAAGCGGTCTGAGCCACCAACCTGACCCTGCTTCTGACCGGCCCTGATCTTATACCCCCTCCCTCTCTACTGCAGTGAATGGCCGGGACAGGAGTGTGATAAAACCAACAGAGATAGACAAACAGGTGAAACAAGAAATCTTACAGCACGCTCATACAAAGGTATAAGACAATAAGCGGTAAGGAGGAAAATAGGAGCAGAGAGGAAACAACAAGACAATGAGCACCACACAATATAATCACCAGCGGGAGTGGGACACAATAGCACACATGCCACCACAGCAAAGGCTATAGTCGGCGTGGAAACATAGATTCCACCATCTTAAAAAGGCAAGGAATAAATGTCATAGGTTTCCAACAGAACGTGCTCCCAGAGAGAACCAGCAGGCTAGTAGAGTTTAACTCTTGCTATCCTGACCATTAAGGAGCATACAGCTTGTCGAAGCCCCAGCTTGCCTGTGTAACTCAGAAACACCAGAGAAACCATAGTGTGGAGTGTCAGAATCTGTAGTGTGAATAATGTCTGATGCTGCTATGACTAGGGCTGTGGAGTCGGTAAGCCAAACCTTCGACTCCGACTCCTCAATTTCCCTTGCACCGACTCCTACTTCCACATATATTGCTTATAGTTAAGTGAAAAATGTATTGTAGTACAATGTGAACATCAGACATTTAATCATTTTTATGATACAATAATCAAGATATTTAGATATATTTTATCATAAAAATGATTAAATGTCTGATGTTCACATTGTACTACAATACATTTTTCACTTAAATATAAGCATTATACTAAATGTTATTTAGTATGTTTTTGTTGAAAACTGTTTTTTTGTCACTTACATAGTGTATTACATAGTGTTATATTACACTATGTAATACACTTGTGAGGTAGCGACCACCAATGTGGTAAATGGTCGCTATATGTCGCAGTGGAGAAGGTCGCTGCGATATTTAACTGAAGAGGTTGCTATGGGACTTGTAGTTCCACAAAGGCTTGTTTCTACATATAAGGGTCAGGTTCCCTTTAATAATGCCTGTGTGCTGTGCAGGTCTGGAGAATCCACATACCCTTGCCTATGGGTGTGTCTGACACAGGTCTTAATTAGCTTGTTTGGTACATGGAGTCTGTGAGTGTTTTGGAGCAGTGTATGAGAAGCACTGCATGAGGAGCAGCCTCAGGCAGGAAAAGAGGCTGCTATTCTCAGAGAGGTTGGAGCCTCTGGAAGCAACCTGCTTAAGGAAGCGTGAGTTGCCTTCAACCTTCTGGAACTGAGTGTGTGGAGGCTGAGGGAGCTCCACTCTGACACTCGTAGTGTCCAAACCTGAGCGGGCGGTCCGCTACAAAGACTGACCAGAAATCCGTGTCTCCTGGGGAGACAGCCATACCTTCACTATGGACATTTAAATGGACTTGAAGCCCGCGGTATGTGAAGGTGTTTAGTTTACCTTTTTCTTTAAGCCAGGAGAGGCTTCATTGTGTTTTGGAAGGGCAATTTATGTTGGTTACTAATAAACTGCTGCATTTTGAGAGAGACTGTGTTGCCTGTGTATGCCTAAGCTACCCTGCATTGCTGCAAGCGAGTAAACCCCCCCCCCCCCCCCAGGTTGCGAGGTACAACGTTACACACTATAAGTGGCAAAAAACAGTTTTCAACAAGAACATACTAAATAACATTTGTGCAGTCTATGAATTTGTTCTAAGAAATAGAATTGCTTCCATCAGATCCTCCTTCATAGATGACCTCAAATCTGACCTAATAATTTTAAGGCTAGAGAACAACCTCTCTACAGTAATTTGGGTTGGAGTCAAAGCCGTAACCACATGGGCAACATCTCTAACAATTTCCGAGCATAAAGGAATTGCCTCATGCACAGTCAGTTTTGATGAACGGTTGAATTTTTCTATTTCTTTGAGAGCAAGTGAAAAATGTTACTGAAATCTGGTCAATCTGCTGCTATAGGAGACGGAGTGAAATCTTTTTCCTTGCGGCAACGCTTTGTCTGCTCCGTGTCATTCAAATACTTGTCAAAGTTAAACTCCTGATCTGATGAGGATGAAGATATGGCAGCAGTAGCACTGAAAGGACCAAAGTCCTCTTGCGCCTGGCAGTCCTGACTCCTGTAGCTGCTCATCCTAACTGCTACCTCAGTCAAAGCTTCTTCTCCTTTAGTAAGTTGTTGATCATCAAGCAGTATACGATGACTTGGGGCCACATAAACAGCTGCCAGAAGAATTTTATTTTCCAATAGTTGTCTCTCCATTTCATTGAAGCAGAAATGCCATCTGCGATTAAACCTCCTCTTTGGGACAGGCAAAATAGCAAGTTCTTCCATTCCCTTATGAAAATGGCAGGAGTTAAATCCTCAGCTTGTAATTTTTTAGTCACGGTAAATGGGTGATTTAAGCAATTCCTTCAATTCAGCCACCTGTGTCCATTGACCTTCATTTAAGGTTACTTGAGGGTTCACTATATCTATAAGAAATGATTTTAGTTCAAGCAATCGCTCAGTCATTAAATAAGTGCTGCCTCACCGAGTGGCTTGATCAACAATTGCCCCTTTCCCAGGATGTCTCTTCAAGATGGAATCAATTTTAGGGGTTCTGGTGGCAATAACCAATTTCCTCACTTTTTCAATCAGATTTCCAGCATGTCCGCCCAGTTTCACACATCCTGCTTTTCGCCGGTGTGGCGGATCTGGCGCACGCCAGTACAGTACGATACAGTACAGTGGCAGCGCCGCAACTTCCGGGTCACATGACAGCATGTGACCAGCGTTTGTCGCGCTGCCACTGTACTGTATACACTGTACTGGAGTGCGCTGCATCCGCCAAACTGGCAAAAAAACGGATGTGTGAAATCGGGGTCCCTCTTGCAGACTCTCTTATTGCCAGCTGCAGCGTGTGCACAACACCGCGCATGTGATGAATATGAAAGTGTTTTGAAGCAGCTTCAACAAGATCATCTAATCCTAAAGTATCATTTTGCTGTTCTTCTGTTGTAATATCTGTTTGTTCCTCAGTTACATGAACAGCACTGTGGCCTTCCATCTCACACATACTAAATCCTAAATTTTCTTCTAGCTGTTGTTCATTACTCTCATTCATCAGTTTAATTGTACTTATGTTTGAAGCATTGTTCGTTACAATAGCAAGAACCTGTTCTTTTTTGCGTTCCTAATCTTGCAAAACGTTTTCCACTAAGGCCTGGAGAAACTGGCCGGTGTGATGAGCTATACTATCTTTTACTGCCAGTGTCTTACTAACAATTTCTTTCTTGTCACAAACATATCGATCATTGATGGCAGTATAATTCAGTGAAATGCAGTGACTCTGGGCATCCCAGCAAAGGCAATGGGTTTCAAGATAGGACATTCAGACACAGCGTTTTGTGAGGATCCTCACAGACAATGAGCAGTCAGTTTGTGTTGTTTTTCTAATCTGCTTTTGCTAATGAAAGCATTATCTATGAGCTCAGAAACCTTTCAGGTGATGCGGTTTTTTAAAAAGCTGATCTGCTTTTGCAGCTGAAAAACGTATTCTCAAAAAACGCAGCAAAAATGCTGTGTGTGAATGTAGCCTTAGATCAGGAATAGACCAGCCATTTATAGAACATTTCATAACTTTCCCAATTTCCTATGAAAAAAATATTCAGCACGGGGGGCGTGGCCAGCAGCACATGGAGAAGGAAGCACAGTAGTGAGTCTCCGGTGCATACTGACCCTATACAGCGGCACACAGCGTTATTTAGCAGCAGCTCCAGACTCGATTGTCAGTGGAAGAAGTCAGGAGTGAGAAGCCATGAAAGAGCAGCGGAGCGTCAGGGGCAAAGGAAGGAAAAGCCCCATCAAACTCACCCAGTTTTACCCTGCAGCAGAGGGCACTCAAAATGGTGCCGGAAAGCACAAGCACGGCATGGCAGCGCTGAAATCCACAACTCCATGCGGGCTGGGAGAGGTAGGAGACTTCATGCAGGGGACAGCAGAAGGGAAACACGGAGGGAGCAGCCCCTATAACCGCAGGGAAGAACAGGACTGGGATACACTCAGGGAGCACACGGGCCAAGAGGAGAGGGACCAGGGGGAGGACCCAGTAATCCAGCCCCAGGCTTCCTCTCCTGGAAGAGGCCTGAAAGATACCAGCAGCACTACCAGAGTACAGGCATCGCAATACAAATGTTACAGCTGCAGAGCCACTCAATGAGCATACTATGAGACAGCTTATGTCTGAAATAATGTCCACATTTAAAAAAGATATGCAAAATATGCTTAGATCTATTCAAAGGGACATTAATGCCATAGGAGAACGCACGTCTCACATAGAAGATAAGATGGCGGAGATAACAACGGCGCACAATGAGGTGGTGGATTCAGTTGTGTCTATAGATGAAGAGGTAGATGCACTAAAGCTCAAAATAGCGGATATGGAGGATAGATCACGCCGCAACAACGTCAGACTGAGAGGTATTTCAGAGACGGTTAAAATAGATACTCTCAAAGAATTTCTCACTGATTTATTTCTCATGCCTGATGCCGGACTCAACGCAGATGGTTCTGGTTCTGGACAGAGCCCACAGGCTTCCTAAGCCTAAGCATCTCCCAGCCCCAATACGCAGAGATGTAATAGTTAGAATACATTTCTTCCACATCAAAGAAAAAGTGATGGAGGCAGCTCGAAACCCGCCATCTCTGCCTGATCGTTTTAAAGATACAGTGCCTACAAGTAGTATTCAACCCCCTGCAGATTTAGCAGGTTTGATAAGATGCAAATAAGTTAGAGCCTGCAAACTTCAAACAAGAGCAGGATTTATTAACAGATGCATAAATCTTACAAACCAACAAGTTATGTTGCTCAGTTAAATTTTAATAAATTTTCAACATAAAAGTGTGGGTCAATTATTATTCAACCCCTAGGTTTAATATTTTGTGTAATAACCCTTGTTTGCAATTACAGCTAATAATCGTCTTTTATAAGACCTGATCAGGCCGGCACAGGTCTCTGGAGTTATCTTGGCCCACTCCTCCATGCAGATCTTCTCCAAGTTATCTAGGTTCTTTGGGTGTCTCATGTGGACTTTAATCTTGAGCTCCTTCCACAAGTTTTCAATTGGGTTAAGGTCAGGAGACGGACTAGGCCACTGCAACACCTTGATTTTTTCCCTCTTGAACCGGGCCTTGGTTTTCTTGGCTGTGTGCTTTGGGTCGTTGTCTTGTTGGAAGATGAAATGACGACCCATCTTAAGATCCTTGATGGAGGAGCGGAGGTTCTTGGCCAAAATCTCCAGGTAGGCCGTGCTATCCATCTTCCCATGGATGCGGACCAGATGGCCAGGCCCCTTGGCTGAGAAACAGCCCCACAGCATGATGCTGCCACCACCATGCTTGACTGTAGGGATGGTATTCTTGGGGTCGTATGCAGTGCCATCCAGTCTCCAAACGTCACGTGTGTGGTTGGCACCAAAGATCTCGATCTTGGTCTCATCAGACCAGAGAACCTTGAACCAGTCTGTCTCAGAGTCCTCCAAGTGATCATGAGCAAACTGTAGACGAGCCTTGACATGACGCTTTGAAAGTAAAGGTACCTTACGGGCTCGTCTGGAACGGAGACCATTGCGGTGGAGTACGTTACTTATGGTATTGACTGAAACCAATGTCCCCACTGCCATGAGATCTTCCCGGAGCTCCTTACTTGTTGTCCTTGGGTTAGCCTTGACTCTTCGGACAAGCCTGGCCTCGGCACGGGTGGAAACTTTGAAAGGCTGTCCAGGCTGTGGAAGGCTAACAGTAGTTCCATAAGCCTTCCACGTCCGGATGATGCTCCCAACAGTGGAGACAGGTAGGCCCAACTCCTTGGAAAGGGTTTTGTACCCCTTGCCAGCCTTGTGACCCTCCACGATCTTGTCTCTGATGGCCTTGGAATGCTCCTTTGTCTTTCCCATGTTGACCAAGTATGAGTGCTGTTCACAAGTTTGGGGAAGGTCTTAATTAGTCAGAAAAGGCTGGAAAAAGAGATAATTAATCCAAACATGTGAAGCTCATTGTTCTTTGTGCCTGAAATACTTCTTAATACTTTAGGGGAAGCAAACAGAATTCTGGTGGTTTGAGGGGTTGAATAATAAATGACCCTCTGAATAAACTTTTCACAATTTTTAAAAAAAAAAAAAAAAAAGAAATAACATTCTTTTTTGCTGCAGTGCATTTCACACTTCCAGGCTAATCTACAGTCCAAATGTCACAATGCCAAGTTAATTCCGAATGTGTAAACCTGCTAAATCTGCAGGGGGTTGAATACTACTTGTAGGCACTGTATATCCATATAGGCAGACTTATCGGCATTCACTTTAACACGCAGAAAGGCATTCTCATCATGCACAGGGATACTAAGGGAACACAACATCCCATACAAATGGGTTTTCCCAGTAAAGCTCATAATAACTAAAGATGGGCACAAGCATGTGGCAAGCAGCCCGGAACAAGCCTTACGACTCTGCAAGGAGTGGAATCTATCCTCTACAGCCAGGGAAGGCCTGGAAAGAAACCCACTATCACAACAAATCGCGGAGGATTGGTCCAAAGCATGAATTCTGCATGTAGAGAAAGTGTTTAAGCCGCCAGGAACAGAGATTGAAAAACCGGAATTGAACTCTGCTAATTGATCCTTTACAGAAGAGTTCTTTAGGATTCACCATCTGGATAAACAGACTAAGAGCAGTAAGGCCCCTCTTTGGGAAGAAAATTCGGGTCTGACGAAGCCGGGGGTCACTTATGGCATGGACTCCATACGATATCGGGACTTGGACATGGACCCTTTTCCTGGATTTCTTGGAGATCTTGGTTTTCTGTTTTTTTTTTTTTCTTTTTTCTACACTGATAATTTACCTGAATTTTTTCCTATATTTTTTCCTTTTTTATTCTCTTTGTTTTATTTTTCTGTTTCTCTTTTGAACAGGCATTTTTCTTTTTCCTGGTCTACTCCTGGGGACTATGTCAGAGCCCAGGCCAAATTTTGTTTGATAGGCCTAAGTTTGGCTCCTGATACCCGATATGGGAAGCCCATAAGGGCACCCTATGTTTTTGCTCTTGAGAGCAAGGTTACTTGTGCAACAGTTACTTGTGTTTTTTGTGGTTTTTTTTTTTTGTTTTTTTTTATTTACAGCTGAAGAAACTTCCAGTCGGAATTGCGGGAAAGAAAGAGGGGGGTATGAAGCGACGTGGTCATACGATGGACGTGGGCATCAGTAATGTAGATGAGTATGAAATTGAGAGTGTAACAGTGTGCCCCATCAGTTCACATAAGAGAAAAGGGACAAATTATACACAGCAAAGACATTTAGCAAACAAGACAAAACATTTAGATGGGGGTTAAATTCATATCTATTAACGCCAAAGATCTAAATTCCCCATACAAGAGGTCAACATTATGGAAAGAAGCACTGAAGAACAATGCAGACATATTGTGTGTACAGGAGACTCACTTAAACAGTGGAGATAAGAGTAGATTAAAACATAAAAGATTCCCGCATGTGCTACTGGCACCAGCTGATCGGAAGAAAGAGGTGGCAATTGCAATAAGGGATTCGGTTGTTTTTTCTCAAACAAACCAAATTATAGATCCTCATGGACGATATATTATATTACAATGTTTAATTAATAATATCCCATACACACTAGTAACTGTATATGCCCATAATAAAGGACAATATACACACATTTGGAAAACAATAGTAAAAGCCAACAAAGTTAAAAAGGGCCCTCTAATACTAGTAGGGGATTTCAATGTAGCACTGTGGCCAAACATGGATTCCACATCTAGATAAAAAAAAACTTAACCCTAGCCCACTTACAAAACCGTTTCACACACATGAATTATATGATGTTTGGAGATTAAAGAATCCATCGACAAGAGATTACACGTTTCTTTCACACCAGCACAATACCTACACAAGAATTGATTTCTTTCTAGTTGTAGCCGCAAAAATAGGAAATATCACTTGGAGTAACCATGCTCCCATCACACTGGAAATAGAGGAGAAGCATGAAATAGATAAATCTCCAATATGGAGGCTTAATACTTATATCTTGAACCACCCTACTTGCGCACCACAAATGCAGCAAACCATCCACGATTATTTTGCACAAAATGACAATAGAGAAGTATCAGACACAACCCTATGGTGTGCACACAAGGTGGTCATGAGAGGGCATTTTATAAAACAGGCCTCACATTACAAAAAAACTACGCAAATGGCAGTAACTGATATCCAAACTAAGCTGGGGAATTTACATAGATTGCATAAACAATCCTACTCACCCACTAGAGCGGCGGAGATCTCAGATCTACAAAAACAGCTACATGAGCTTAATCTACACACATACGAGCATGCCCTCAAAAAACTCAAAATGAAGTATTATTGGCAAGGAAATAAATCGGGGGAATTGTTGGCTAAACAGGTGAAAATACATGCAGCAAAATCCCGAATCCCATATTTAATCAGCCCCAACAAGGAAAAAATAATGAACCCTCAACAAATTGCAAACGAATTTGCTAAATATTACGAAACCCTATGCAACTTAAAAGGAGATAAACGGACCCACCAACCAAATGACGCAGAAATAATGACATTCTTAGAATCAGTAAATCTACCAAAACTATCAATTACACAGAAGGAATTGCTATCCCAGGCACTTACAACATTGGAAATTCATAGAGCTATAGATACCCTGAAATTACACAAGGCCCCGGGACCAGATGGCATTCCAAATGACTACTATAAAAAGTATAAAAACTCAGTCTCACCATACTTGGTAAGAGTGTTCAATGAGGCCACCAAGAACAGCTCCTTTCCTGTAGAAATGCTGAATGCTCATATTATTACCCTGCCCAAACCTGAAAAGGACCCAGACACTCCAGCAAATTTTTGGCCAATCTCGTTATTAAATACGGACGTTAAATTATATGCTAAAGCATAGTCTCTAAGGCTCCTGCACATCCTCCCTGAGCTAATTCACTGGGACCAAGTTGGATTTGTCAAAAATAGACAGACCAGTGACGGAACCCGACGCCTTATTGACCTGATCGCTGAGGTGGAGGTGAGTCGAACGCCTTCTCTGCTCCTATCTTTGGATGCGGAGAAGGCGTTTGACAGAATCCACTGGGGATTCATGGAAAGGACGCTTCGAGGCTTTGGTTTTGAGGGATCGATCCTATCATCCATCATGGCACTATACTCTAAGCCCTCGGCCCGGGTATATTCAAATGGGTATTTGTCCTCAGGATTTAATATAACAAATGGAACGAGGCAGGGGTGCCCTCTCTACCCCCTGATATTCGTTCTATTGATGGAACCATTTGCTCGGGCCATAAGAAAGGAGAGAAAGGAGAGAGAAATCTCCAGGATCAGTGTGGGAGCCTTGGAGAGCAAGATAGGCCTATTTGCAGATGACGTCATACTATGTGTCACGAACCCTGAGGTCTCCCTACCTCATATATTTAGAATAATTACCCAATTTTGGCAAGTTAGCTACTATAAAATTAATCTGAGAAAATGCTTAATCCTTGATATGGGTATCCCACAGGCCACAAAACAGAAACTAATGGAACAGTATCCACTGACTTGGAAAGAAGACAAAATCCCATACCTAGGGATTCAATTAACTTATCCGATCAAAAACCTGGGAAAAATAAACTATGCAAATCTATTGCAAAATATAAATAAGGAAATACAAGCATACCCCAAGGCAATGATATCCTGGTTAGGCCGTATATCAGAAGTAAAAATGATGTTTTTACCCCAAATCCTATATTACTTTCGCAACCTACCTATTCAAATACCATTGCACACCCTCAATAAGCTCCAGTCAGCTCTAATGAGTTTCATATGGAACCGACAAAAACCGAGAGTATCGGCAAAATTCCTGTTCATGCCAATAAGGTCAGGGGGGCATGGATGCTCGTGTGTACGTGCATACTACCGAGCTACTATGCTAAATCAACTGAGATACTGGTGGGATGGGAACTCCCCAAAAGCCTGGGTAAAATTGGAAGCACAACTGGTGGGACATTCCTCTATGGCCTTATATATGTGGTATCTCCGTTTAGCCAAAAAAGAGCAATCACCATGTTACCCCACAATACGAGCGGGAGCAAACATTTGGTTATCACAGAAGGTGGGGCAGAGACTACTCACCATAAGAACACATAAGCTCCCGATAACCATTATTGGTAAAATGATCCAAAATATGAATCTGGAGGAGTGGATTTCAAAAGGGATAACCAAGGTAGGAGACATCATGAGTAACTTGGAGCTTAGACCGTTTGGTGACCTTGTTAGCACATTTGGGGTAAATAAGAGGGACTCTACAAATACCTCCAAATTAGACACTTATTGTCAAATGTGAAAACAAGACAACAGGAGTTGGTATCATCATATGAAAATTTCTTTGAGGTTAACAAAGACACAAAGGGGAGGATATCAAGGGCGTATGAAGCCCTGAATGACACACAAAACCCGCACTCCTTACCATATGTGAAGAAATGGGAAAAAGATTTGAAAACTCGATTCCTGGAAGAACAATGGGAGTATTCGTTTCAAATACACAAAAAAATGTCCCATTGTATCAACTATTTAGAGATCTCAAGGAAACTCCTTTATAGGTGGTATTACACGCCAGTAAGGCTAAAGAAAATATATCCTCAGAACTCAGATAAATGTTGGAGGTGTAACAACCAGTCGGGTTCATTGCTTCACATCTGGTGGGAGTGTGGGATGATACAACCAGTTTGGACAGAAACACAAGAGTGCTAAAGTTCAATACTGGGATATAATATGGAGCTGGGCCCCGAAAAAGCTCTGTTGTCTATAGGTCTGGAAGACATGGATTACAATGATGTAATAATAACCGTACAATTTCTGACAGTGGTAAGAATGTGTATTGCGAGTAAATGGTAAACACTGCAGGTTCCGACTGCTCAAGAAATAAGGGCCAAGATGCAACACAATTGTAGCATGGAGCGGATGATTGCAATTAAAAATAATAGAGGGTTCAAGTTCGAAGTAACATGGGGGAAGTGGCTAGATTACTCCGATTCCAGGTGAGAATAGGAGAAGGGGAATGCTGGTGCTCACGTCCACCTGGTGCTGAAGTGGCGGTATAATCATTGGGGTTTGATATTATATGTTGACAGTTCAATTGCTAGCAACGAATGACTGGGAATGGACAATCTTTACTATTAAGGATAACCGACTGGACAAAATAACTCATTACATGTATATTCAATTTTTATTGTTAAAAATTAATAAAATGTATGGTTAAAAAAAAATAAATATTCAGCACATTCTGCATTGCACTACTGTCCCCAATTTATTATATATTTTAGGAGTCGCAGCATTTTATACCGACTCCACCAAAATGAGCTCCGACTCCACAGCCCTGGCTATGACACTTAGCGAGTTTTGAGCAAAACTCTGTGTAACAGATCCATGGATTATGCTCCATGGCTTATCTAATAGCTTGGAAATATTTTGTGCTCTTCTCCTGATAACTTTCAACAATGAGATTCCTTTGCTGTGTTGTCAGCTGTTTATGGACCGTGGCTTTTGCTGTAAAGTGCAACAAAGAAAATATCAGGAACATCCTCTTTTGATAGAAATTATATGGGGGTAATCATATTATTATTATTATTATTATTATTATTATTATTATTATTATTTTATTTTCACTAAAAATGATAGCGGGTGTGCACTGACTACTATTTATCATTATTTTAAATGTGATTGTGTTCAGAATTGGATAATCACATCAAAAATAGTGAGTGTTCACAATTTCGCAATCACATTATTTTAGTTTTAGTTCCCCCCGAAATGTTTTTTTTTTTATTGACTTAATCAACTATAAGCTTCATTTCACTCCTGAATTGTTAGATCTTTGCAGATAGCCTTAGTCGTGGCCTCCCCCAATGAACCTGGTGGAGCGTGTAGAGGCAGCGTACTCTTCAGAGTATCTGAAAAGCCTCTGTGCAATTGACACCTGAGGGTTGCATTATTCCAAGGACTTCAGAAGACCAAGTCCTAAAAAAGGTGTCCATAGAGTACTGTTAAGGAGCAAAAGGAAAATGAGAAAAGAGAAAATGCCCAAGTCAGAGGACACCCCCGTAACAGGGACATTATTATACTTATTCGCTGAGCCTTGTCCACTGAAGACCGGGGACGCAAGGCAAACAAGAGCTTACAGCTCTCCTCAAAGATTTGAAATTGGTCTTTGTCGCCTTAAAATTTATCAGGAAGTGCCACAACAGGTTCAGTTGAGCTCAATAATATGTCTGACGGTCCAGAAGTTATGACAACAGTTTGGGAAGGGGGAGTGTGGGAGGCACTCAAGGTACTAGAGTTGCCACTGTAACTGGGTCTATGAGGACTCTACCTTCTGGTGTTCCAAAGCAAGATCATGGACCAAGTCCATGAGACTCACCACCTGGTCACACAGAGTACGTTTAGGATCCATAGGTGGAGAAAAAACAGGTTCCGATCCAGGGATCAAAAAACCAGGGTAAAGATAACAGGTACAGGGAAAAGGCTAAAGGGTACTTTACACGCTGCGACATCGCTAATGATATATCGTCGGGGGTCACATCGTTAGTGACGTACATCCGGCTCCGTTAGCGACATCGCAGCGTGTGACACCAAGGAGCGGCGTGCAACGATCGCAAAAACATCTAAAATCGTTGATCGTTGACACATCGCTCCTTTACCAAATATTAAAAAACACAAAAACCTGAGCTGAAACAATGAACAGTAAACATGCAACATTAAGCATGTGAATTGCAGCCTTAAGACTAGAAAAAAACAAAGAAAAATTGTATGAAAAATACCCTGACTATAAATAAATAAATTGCAAGTGCTTAATAACAGGGTACTTAGTGTATACATTTTTGCAAAAAGGTAAAAAGCTGTCTCACCTCATCACGGTGTACCCATCTGAGACAGTCCCTAACCTACTGAAGTTAAAAACATTATCAATACCTGACTTGTGTCATGTCAAAACTCCAATATGGATGGTGGCAAGTGGTCAGCTGTGTCCCAGATAAAATACACAGCAAAGTGAGACGCAATCAGTTGTTCAGTCTCAGTATTAGGAGGGCTGCACCCCCAACTTGCAATGAAGCAAGATAACATACAAAAAACACAAAAACCTGAGCTGAAACAATGATCAGTAAACATGCAACATTAAGCATGTGAATTGCAGCCTTAAGACTAGAAGACTAGCTTTTTACCTTTTTGCAAAAATGTATACACTGTCTCACAAAATGTATACACTAAGTATCCTGTTATTAAGCACTTGCAATTTATTTATTTATAGTCAGGGTATTTTTCATACAATTTTTCTTTGTTTTTTTCTAGTCTTAAGGCTGCAATTCACATGCTTAATGTTGCATGTTTACTGATCATTGTTTCAGCTCAGGTTTTTGTGTTTCTTGTATGTTATCTTGCTTCATTGCAAGTTGGGGGTGCAGCCCTCCTAATACTGAGACTGAACAACTGATTGCGTCTCACTTTGCTGTGTATTTTATCTGGGACACAGCTGACCACTTGCCACCATCCATATTGGAGTTTTGACATGACACAAGTCAGGTATTGATAATGTTTTTAACTTCAGTAGGTTAGGGACTGTCTCAGATGGGTACACCATGACGAGGTGAGACAGTGTATACATTTTTGCAAAAAGGTAAAAAGCTAAGTACCCTGTTATTAAGCACTTGCAATTTATTTATTTATAGTCAGGGTATTTTTCATACAATTTTTCTTTGTTTTCTTCTTTACCAAATATTGGTGGTGGTGCATGCCGCTGGTTGTTCGTCGTTCCTGCGGCGTCACACATCGCTATTTGTGACGCTGCAGGAACGACGAACATCTTACCTGCATCCACCGGCAATGAGGAAGTAAGGAGGTGGGCGGCATGTTCCGGCTGCTCATCTCTGCCCCCCTCTGCTATTGGGCGGCAGCTTAGTGACGCCGCAGTGACGTCGCTTTGATGCCGAACGCACTTACCCCTTGAAGGAGGGATTGTTCGGCGGTCACAGCGACGTCGCTGAAAAGGTATGTGCGTGTGATGCTGCCGTAGCGATAATATTCGCTACGGCAGCGATCACCAAATGGCGCACAAACGAAGGGGGCGGGTGCTATCGCGCACGACATCGCTAGCTATCGCTAGCGATGTTGCAGCGTGTAAAGTGGGCTTTAGAGTGAACAAGGGCAGTCCAGGTCCATAACAGAGAGCAAGATAAGCACAGGAGTACAGGTTCAAACAAAGTGTACAACTGACAGCAACTTGAGGAAAACTGCCCAGTTAATAAGCAGAGTAGTTCCTGGAAGTCGAAACACCTCAGTGATCCAATCCTTCCCAGAACCAGCATGTAGAATAACTCTGACATAGCCAGACGGACAACATAGTCACACCCAGGTACCAGATACTAAAACGTACATGCACATACTAAAAAGTCCAAGATGTCTGCGTGGAAGATTGTGACCGTTTCCATGAACATTCAGTTAGCAGAACTTACCTACGAGCTAACGTAGTGGATTTACTTTTGACTTTTTTTTTTTTTAAATGGGCCTGTGGTCTTTTACAGAGGTCATTAATGTCTTCCTTTGTATTCAGCTTTGACTAAATGAGCCATTAGAATAGTTAGACTTTTTTATAGAAATTGGGGGCAGAATTTAGGTTTACTACTTCCCATGACTGGGGGATGTATGTGTTTTTAAGAGACAAAATAAATGAGAGAAGCATTACTCGCCAGTCACAGCCCCTGCAGCTTCGGTGCTTATCTCCACCCTTTCTGTACTTGACTGCAGCCATAATGTGCCATATACAACATGTGAGCGCTGCATACAACCACTGTCCTCATAACAACGTGATACAACGCATGTGTAATATCGGGCTCGTCATCACAACAGCCAAATAGACTAAGAAGGGAGAATTGCACTAAACTGGTAGCTATAAAATGACAATGATTCAACAGGCGAGTACTGCTTGTTATTTATCATATTCTCCCTTAACCCTTTTTGTTTTTTCATTTTTGACAATTCAAGAAAATCACATTAAAAAATAATTTGCAATTCAAGTTTTACACTTTCTACAAAGTCAGAACTTCTTATGTCATTGTACTTTTCCTCTATTTTACTCTAAAATGCATGTGGCTATCAGGGATTGTGCCGGACATACGCCCCTAATAGTACTGTCTAACAGGCTTATTTATAATTTTTCAATATTTCCAAGCTTATATTATTGAAAAAGTAATCAAAGTGTTATTCTCGGCAGGTGACTGTATTAGGAGATCAGAGGGACTTCTGGCATCTTCATGCTTTGATTCATATGAACTTGGTGTGCCACAAGAATTATATGAAGAACATTGTGTTATCCCAGCTGTATGCTCAGTGCTTCACAAAAAGGATCTATCATTTGATCCTATTAAACAGGTCCTATCTTCTGATTCATCACAGGCTATAGAGGAAAATAAATGTCCTCACACAGAGGAAAAGCCATATCCATTTTCTGAATGTGAGAAATGCTATGCAGATGAATCAGCTCCTATTACACATCAGACAACTCACACAGGCGAGAAGCCATTTTCATGTTCAGAATGTGGGAAATGTTACACAAATAAATCAAAACTTGTTACACATCAGAGAACTCACACAGGGGAGAAGCCATTTTCATGTTCAGAATGTGGGAAATGTTACACAAAGAAATCAAATCTTGTTGCACATCAGACAACTCACACAGGCGAGAAGCCATTTTCATGTTCAGAATGTGGGAAATGTTACACAAATAAATCAAAACTTGTTACACATCAGAGAACTCACACAGGGGAGAAGCCATTTTCATGTTCAGAATGTGGGAAATGTTACACAAAGAAATCAAATCTTGTTGCACATCAGATAACTCACACAGGCGAGAAGCCATTTTCATGTTCAGAATGTGGGAAATGTTACACAAATAAATCAAAACTTGTTACACATCAGAGAACTCATACAGGTGAGAAGCCATTTTCATGTTCAGAATGTGGGAAATGTTACTCAGACAAATCAAATCTTGTTACACATCAGAGAACTCACACAGGGGAGAAGCCATTTTCATGTTCAGACTGTGGTAAAGATTTTAGTCACAGATATAGTTTTCATTTACATCAGAAAATTCACACAGGAGATAAGCCATTTTCATGTTCAGAATGTGGGAAATGTTACATAAAGAAATCAAATCTTGTTGCACATCAGAGAACTCACACAGGGGAGAAGCCATTTTCATGTTCAGAATGTGGGAAATGTTACACAAAGAAATCAAATCTTGTTGCACATCAGAGAACTCACACAGGGGAGAAGCCATTTTCATGTTCAGAATGTGGGAAATGTTACACAAAGAAATCAAATCTTGTTGCACATCAGAAAACTCACACAGGTGAGAAGCCATTTTCATGTTCAGAATGTGGGAAATGTTACACAAATAAATCAACTTTTGTTACACATCAGAGAATTCACACAGGCGAGAAGCAATGTTCATGTTCAGAATGTGGGAAATGTTTTGCAGAAAAATCAAACCTTGTTAGACATCAAAGAATTCATGAAGGAGAAAAGCCGTTTGCATGTTTAGACTGTAGAAAGTGTTTTAGCCACAAACATTATCTTATTACACATCAGAGAATACACACAGGCGTGAAGCCATTTTCCTGTTCAGAATGCGGGAAATGTTGCAGAAAGAAATCAAATCTTGTTGTACATCAGAGAACTCACACAGGTGAGAAGCCATTTTCATGTTCAGAATGTGGGAAATGTTACACAGACAAATCAGCTCTTGTTAAACATCAGATAATTCATACAGGGGAGAAGCCATTTTCATGTTCAGACTGTGGGAAAGATTTTAGTCACAGATATAGTCTTCATTTACATCAGAAAATTCACACAGGGGAGAAGCCATTTTCATGTTCAGAGTGTGGCCAAGGTTTTAATTGGATATCAAGTCTTCATTTACATCAAAGAACTCACACAGGCGAGAAGCCATTTTCATGTTCAGAGTGTGGTAAATGTTTTGCCGATAAATCAACTCTTGTTAAACATCAGAGAACTCACACAGGGGAGAAGCCATATTCATGTTCAGACTGTGGGAAACGTTTTGTGTGTAAATCACATTTGGTTAAACATCAAAAACGTCACATAGGGAAGAAGCCATATCTATGTTGAGATTGTGAGAAATGCTTTGCTTTCAAAACAACTCTTGTTAAACATTAAAGAGCTTACATATGTGAGAATCCATTTCATATCCAGAATTTAGAAAATGTTTTATTTGAAAGTTAAATTCTTTTTATCAGAAATTAAGACTTGTTACTCATAAAGGGGTGAAACTATATTTATGTTCTGAATTTGAGTAACATTTTTCCCCCCATTAAAAAAA
The DNA here is from genome assembly GCF_048569485.1 of Anomaloglossus baeobatrachus. Classification (NCBI taxonomy): domain Eukaryota; kingdom Metazoa; phylum Chordata; class Amphibia; order Anura; family Aromobatidae; genus Anomaloglossus; species Anomaloglossus baeobatrachus. The sequence continues at coordinate 558,851,484 of NC_134357.1, forward strand.
AAAGTAAGAGCCAAAAAACTTGTAAAATATCATTTTTTTTAATCTTTTCTTCCCTGCAAAGCCTTTTCACCTTCCTGGCCAGGCAAAATTTTATTAATTCTGACTAGTGTCACTTCATGTCGTAACTCTGGAATGCTTCAACCTATCCTAGTGATTCTGCAAATGTTTTTTTTGGGACACATTGTACTTCTGTACTGCTCATGAGGTGGGCACAGGATTAGGCACTGCTCACTTGCCTGAAGGAGTGAACTGGACCGGCCGCTGAGTCTTTACTACCACCAACCCGGGGGGTAGTAATGTCGTGGATTCGGCCGGTATGGATGGATGGATGGATGGATGCAGTAGCAGCAGCCGATGAGGATACTTGCAGCAGCGGGTACCGTGGTGGATGGCCAGTGTGGATACTGGCAGCAGTGGCTATCGTGGTAGCAGGCCAGCATGGATGGTTATAGTAGCAGCAGCAGATTAAAAGTGCACTCTATAGGTTTACAATTTCTTGCTCAAATATTGTAATGTATTTTCCTTATTCTTCCTATTACCCATTTGTAATTCCTCTTTTAAAATAAAACTTTTGGAAATGAAAAAGTGCACTGAAACACAAACAGGAATCAGCAGCAAAATATAGCTCAGTAACAGCAGCACTGAAGACCTGAGAATTAGCAATGTAACTGTCTTGTTGCCCAGACACCTCCCTTAAGGGGAAGGTACCTAAAATACCTGAAGCCTCTCAGCCAACCTAAGAGGCACTTCTGGGTTAGGGCGTACTGGCCCTTTAAGAAGAAGGATGTGGCAGTGTTCACACCCTATGGGCGTTCAGAGGAAGCCTGTGCGCTATGTGTGGGCCCTGAGAGAGAGCAACATGGAGTGGGGATGGAGCCTCTGGGCAGCAGGGAAGGTGAGAGGGACGGGGGTGCCCACCAGGGAAGGTGGGGGCAGAATAGGGATGCTGGCATGGGTGTTACAACTTAATCTTAGTTGTAAATGTAGGTTCTTTTGATTTGTGGTTTATTAATTGAAAATATCAAACACTTGAAAAAATTTGAAAATTTAGCAAATTTCAAGCTTTGAATATTTATGTCCTATTATCAGATAGTAATACCAGATAGTAATACCACACAAAATAAATAACATTTACGTCATGTCTACTTTAGCATCATTTTTTTAAACATTTTTTCTTTCTTAGGAAATTATAAGTGTTAAAAGTTTATCAGCATTTTCTCATTCTTCCAGCAAAATTTACAAAACCATTTTTTAGGGACCACATCACATTTGAAATGACTTTAAGGGACCGATGTGACAGAAATACCCAAAAGTGACAATTTTAAAATGTAAAAGTTCTCAAAACCACAGTCAAGAAGTTTATTAAACCTTTAGGTGCTTCACATGAACTAAGGCAATCTGGAAAGAAACATTTAAAATTTTCACACAAAAATATTCCTTTAGCACCAACTTTTTCATTTTCACAAGGGTAACAGGAGAAAATGGACCATACAATTTATTGTGCAATTTCTCCTGGGTACAAGAATATCTCATATATGGTGGAAAACTACAGTTTTTGACGCATAGTAGGGCTCTGAAGGGAAGGAGCGCCATTTGAATTTAGGGATGCAAAACTGGCTGGGATAGTGGAGGCCATGTTGCGTTTTCAGAGCCTCTGATGTGCCTAAACAGTGGAAACCCCCGTTAAGTTGCTCGATTTTGGAAATTACACCTATTGGGCTGAGGAAATGAAAAAAATGACAGTTTTTTTCCATTAAAATGTTGCTTCGACCCCAAGTTTTTAACTCAAAAGAGGTACTAGAAGAATATAAATGGCACAATTTGTTCTGCAAATTCTACTATGTATGGCAATACCCCATATGTGGTCAAAAACTACTTTTGAGGCACAGTTCTAAGCTCAGAAGGGAAAGAGCACCATATTATAGTGTAAATGTTGGTGTTATGGTTTGCAAATGCTAGAACAGCAGAACACGTCTATAAGGGACCCCATTTTACAAACCATACTTCAAGGATGCAGTGATCATACTGACACCACAAAATATGTCACACAACTTTATACCATTGAGAACTGAAGAAAAAATAATTATAATCTTATATATTGCAAAATTTAGTTTTTGCCCCAGATTTTACATTTTTTCATGCAGAAATGGGTAAAAATGTCACCAAAATTGATTACACTTTCTGCTGACAACACCCTATCCTATACTGTTTAGCTACATGGAGAGAGTCAGAAGGGAAGGAGTGCTGTTTTACTCTTGGAGCACAAATTTTCATAAAATAGTTTGTGGACTCCATATACAGAGCCCCTAAGGGCCAGAAGAGCAGAATCGCCCTTCAATTGACCCCAATTTGGAACTTACACCCTTGTGGGAGAATTTATCTGTAGAGCTGGGCGAACCCACAAATATTTGGGTTTGGCCGGTCTAGATGGATTTTTTTCAAAAAAATCCTGTTTGGGACTGGACTTGAACTTAAACATCTGCCTGTATGCCAAACCCTATATAAGTCCATGGGGACCCAAACATTGTGCTGTAAAATGGTGGTAGAAAGGGCTAGGGGGATTAAAGCAGGAGCATTATTCTTACAGAGTATCCTGCACAGCTGTAACACCACTTCTGGGTCCGGTCATTAACCCTCATACATATTCAATGCTTCCCCTGCCCTCAAACTGGGAGGCCTGGGGTTATTGTCCCCCAAGTCTGAAATTAGCAGCCCTCAGTCCACCAAAATTGTTGCATCCATAGGATGCGACAATCCCGGCACTTTACCCTGCTCATCTCGATTGCCCTGGTTTGGTAGCAATCAGGGTAATATAAAAGGTTAATGACAGCTCACAACTGCCACTAAGCTCTAGATTAGTAATGGAAGGCGTCTATAAGACCCCTTCATTACTAATACTGTAAGTGAAAAGAAATAAACACAAACACCGAAAAAAATCCTAGCAGTGGCGGGGCCTCAGACACTACACACCAAGGTAATTGCTTTACTGCATTCATCAGTTTATATTAATTACAATAGTGGGCACTTTGATCACAGTCTGTTGCTATGAAATGATATATTTCTTGAATTTACTGGGTATTTCTCTGTTTATATTGATTGTTGGTGCCATCTAGTGGCCATGTTTGAAACAACTTTTATTGTTACTATTTACTATTTTTTACAATTATTGACTCATGTTTGAATCTTTGTGTATACCAGCAATTATATTTGGCAAATGTATATGCAATGCACTTTATATATACAGTATATGCACCTATTGTGTCATTGAGATTGTGTAATACTCTAGTTCTTTATATGGTGTATTTACATATCTCAATACAATAATGACATACAGTATATGTGATTGTGCTTTGTGATTTAATAGTATTTTGTATACTTACCTTGGTGTACTATCTCAGTTACTTGTCAGGTTCTTCATGTTTTCTGTAGCATCCCCTAAGTCTAATAATTTTTGTTTTTAAAATATTACAAATAAAATAATTATTTTTATATCCTTGTGTATAGCTTTATGTTTTAAGGGTTCTATTAAGATTCCCATATTTGTACAGTGAGTACAGTGAGGGAAATGAGTATTTGATCCCTTGCTGATTTTGTAAGTTTATCCACTGACAAAGACATGAACAGTCTATAATTTTAAGGGCAGGTTAATTTTAACAGTGATGAATAGAATATCCCCAACAAGTCCAGGAATTCACATTGTATAATTTTATTTTATTTTCTTTATTTTATTTTCCGCATTTTGCAGAGAGAAATAAGTATTTGAACCCCTACAAACCATTAAGAGTTCTGGCTCTTACAGACCACTTAGACCCTACTAATCAACTCTTCACATGCATTAACGACAGCTGTCTTAAATTGTCACCTGTATAAAAGACTCCTGGCCACAAACTCAATTAATCAGTCAAACTCTAACCTCTACAACATGGGCAAGACCAAAGAGCTTTCACTCAAAGAACTAAACAGGGGGAAGTTGTTAATAATCTCAAGGCAGCTCGGACCACTGTCACCAAGAAAACCATTGGTAGCACATTACACCGTAATGGATTAAAATCCTGCAGTGCCTGCAAAGCTGCACTGCTCAAAAAGGCCCATGTGCAGGCCCATCTGAGTTTTCCAATGAACACCTGGATGATTCTGAGAGTGATTGGGAGAAGGTGCTGTGTTCAGATGAGTTCTTTGGCATTAACTCCACTCGCCATGTTTTGGGGGAAGAGAAATGCTTCCTATGATCCAAAGAACACTATCCCCACTGTCAAGCATGGAGGTGGAAACATTGTGTTTTGTGGATGTTTCTCTGCTAAGGGCACATGACTACTTCACTGCATCAATGGAACAATGGATGGAGCCATATACCGTAAAATCCTGAGTGACAACCTCCTTCCCTCCACCAGGACATTATAAATGGGTCATGGCTGGGTCTTTCTGCATGAAAATGACCCAAAACATACAGCCAAGGCAACAAAGGAGTGGCTCAAAAAGAAGCACATTAAGGTCATGGAGTAGCCTAGCCAGTCTCCAGACCTTAATCCCATAGAAAACATGGAAGGAGCTGAAGCAGAAGGAGTGGACAAAAATTCCTCCTGACGTGCGTAATCCTTATCATCAACTACAAAAAACCTCTGAAAAAAGTGTGTAGGATAGGCACCAGGATAAAAGAATAAAGTTTATTGCACAAAAATACCAAAATAGTTTAAAAAAGGATGCTGGTTCTCTTATGCGTTTCAAGCGCAAAGTGCTCTCTTAGTCATAGATCAAAAAAGCTCTGACTGCTTGGGTTGTGCCACCAAGTATTAAGTCTTGTTTCCCAGAGCGATCATATACTTATTTCTCTCTGCAAAATGCAAATAAATTTATTTAAATTATAAAATGTGGATTTTCTGGATTTTATTTTGGATATTCTCTCACTGTTAAAATTAACCTAACCTTAAAATTATCGCCTGTTCATGTCTTTGTCACTGGGCAAACTTACAAAATCAGCAAGGGATCAAATACTTATTTCCCTCATTGTATTTCTTCAGAGCTAGTAGGTTGGGGAACGATCCCGATATTATATGACTAAAAAATATTGTGCTTAATTGACTTCGGTATAATGATGAATATACCTTTCCTGTGTTTGCAAATGCCAAGAAAATAAATTGAAGTAGAAGGAAGAGTTGAAGTAAATTTTAAATTGAGATCGTTGTTATGTAAATAATTGATGAAGTCTGGTACAGCCGCCATGTGTCCAGATCAGACAAAAAAGAGGTCATCCACATAGAGTCCGTACCCGATCACGTTGTCAAGATATCGTTGTGAAGAGATAGATTTGTTTGATTATAAATATTAATTTCTTTCCACCAAGCCATGCACAATATTGATAATGATGGGGAAAATGTTGAGCCCATAGGGGCGCCCTGAATCTTTAACCCCTTCAGCTCCCGGGCACTTTCCGTTTTTGCATTTTTGTTTTTTGCTCCCCTTCTTCCGAGAGCCGTAACTTTTTATTTTTCTGTCAATCTTGCCATATGAGGGCTTGTTTTTTGCAGGACGAGTTGTACTTTTAAATGAAACCATAGGTTTTACCATATAGTGTACTGGAAAACAGCAAAAAAATTCCAAGTGTGGAAAAACTGCAAATAAAGTGTGATCGCACAATAGTTTTTGGCATGTTTTATTCACCGTGTTCACTATATGGTAAAACTGATGTATCTGTGTGATGCCTCAGGTCGGTGCGAGTTTGTAGACACCAAACATGTATAGGTTTACTTGTATCTAAGGGGTTAAAAAAAAAATCACAAGTTTGTCCAATAAAAGTGGCGCACGCTTTGCGCCATTTTGCGAAACACGTAGCGTTGTCATTTTTCTGGATCCATGGCTCAGTAAAGGCTTATTTTTTGCGTCTCAAGCTGACATTTTTATTGGTACCATTTTTGCACAGATGCTACGTTTTGATCGCCTGTTATTGCATTTTGCGTAAAACATGCGGCAACCAAAAAACGTAATTTTGGTGTTTGGAATTTCTTTGCCACTACGCCGTTTACCAATCAGATTAATTGATTTTACATTTTGATAGATCGGGCATTTCTGAACGCGGCGATACCAAATATGTGTATATTTATTTATTTTTTAACCCTTTAATTTTTAATGGGGTGAAAGAGGGGTGATTTGAACTTTTAGGGTTTTTGTTTTTATTTTTTAAAACTTTTTTTTTACTTTTTATTTTTATTTTACTAGTCCCCCTAGGGGGCTATAGCGATAAGCAATCCGATCGCTCTGATCTATCTGCTGATCACAGCTACACAGCTGTAAATAGCAGATACAGTCACTTCCTATTTCATTCGGCTCCGGGCTGGGTGAAAACGAAAGTGAAACGTCATATGACCCTGTACTACCATGGCAACCACCGAAAGTCACGTGATCATGCACGTGACTTCCGATGAGATGCGGCGGTAAGTAAAAATCATGGCCGCGCGCATATAGATCTCGCTGCCAGGCTTTGGCAGCGAGATTTAAGGGGTTAAATGTTGCGAGTGGAAGCGATTCCACTCGCAACATGCAGGCACACATGTCAGCTGTTGAAAACAGCTGATATGTGTGCCGATCGCCGCCTGCCCGTGGCAGGGGGCGGGGCTTAACGTGACACGCTCCATGACGGATAGATCCGTCAAAGGTCGTGAAGGGGTTAAATAAAAAGCAGAATTAAACATGGAGAAAATGATGATTTACAAAATATTCTTGAATGATCATAATACACTTTTAATTAATTGGAGTATGAACTGTACACATTTTAGTAGTACTGTATGTCATAATGTTAAGGGTGGCTCAGTGGTTAGCACTGCAGTCTTGCAGCACTGGGGTCCTGGGTTCAAATCCCACCAAGGACAACAAGGAGTTTGCATATTCTCTCTGTGTTTGCGTGGTTTCCCCCATATACTCCGGTTTACTCCCACACTCCAAAGGCTAGGTTCACACTTCCGTTAAATTGCATCAGTCCCAATCCGCTGCTCTGGTAAACATCGGAATCCGTTTAGCGGATTCCATTGTTCCCATAGACTTGTATGAGTGGCGGATTGTGACTGATGATGCTGCGTTGCACCCTCCGCCCGACTGATCAGTCGTGGAACAACTGACCGCCGGGCGGAAGGAACGCAGCCTGTAACGTTTTTTTGAGCAGCGCAATCCGTAGGATTTCGAGCGCATGCTCACTCTGGCTCCCTGCACACGTAACCAGCATACACATCGGGTTACTAAGCAATGCGCTTTGGTTAGTTACCCAATATTTACCCTAGTTACGTGTGCAGGGAGCCAGCGCTAAGCGGTGTAAGCTGGTAACCAAGGTAAATATTGGGTAACCAAGTAAAGTGCTTTGCTTACCCGATATTTAGCATGGCTACACGTGTGCAAGGAGGCCGACACTTCCACGCTCGGCTCCGCCCCTTCCTGCACTCCGCATGTGCACACACACACACACACACACAACACACACCTGTCCCCAGCCATGCAGACCGCGGCACTGACGTCCTCAGCTCCACGGCCCCGCTCAGCTCCGCCCCCTCATGCTCCGCCCCCCCGTACACAACGGAGTCCAACAATAAATTCTCTTCTTTGTCATCCGTTGTACAACGCATCAGTCACATGCGTCAAGCAACGCATGTGACTGATGCAAAACAACGGAAAAGTGAACCTAGCCAAAGACATACAGATAGGGAATTTAGATTGTGAGCCCCAATTGGGACAGTGTTGCTGATGTAAGTAAAGCGCTGTGGAATATGTTGGCGCTATATAAAAATAAAGATTATTACTTTACTGGTGAGGAATAATGCTAATCAGAATGGAATGATGTCTATGCTTGGAAATATGGCTTTTTAACTATGTTTAAATAAAGAATTGAATTTTGTGCCTTAACAAATATTTTTCTCCATTTACTATATGTAAGGGCTCATAATATATAGAGAGCTAGGTGAGGGCTCATACTGTATGTGAGGGTTCATGCGGTAAATAAGGGGTTATGTGGGGTCTCATTGCTTGCAGAGGAGCTATGTGGGGGCTCGTACTATATTTTAGGGGTCTGTGTGAGGTTAGATACGGTATATAGAGGGACTACATGGGGGCTCATACTGTACTTAGCTATGTGGGGGCTCATACAGTATATAGAGACAATGTGCGGGCTCATACAGTAAATAAGTGGTTATGTGAGAATCTCTTAATGTACGAGAGGGCTATGTGAGGGCTCAATATTAAATTGGTTGTCTGGGCTAACGTGATAAACCTTCAGTCACTCTATGTGACGGGGTGCAGAAAGGGACAGGATACTGGCCTACTGTTACACACGTGGTCAAAATTGTTGGTACCCCTCGTTTAATGAAAGAAAAACCCACAATGGTCACAGAAATAACTTGAATCTTACAAAAGTAATAATGAATTAAAAATCTATGAAAATGAACAAATGAAAGTCACACAATGCTTTTCAACCATGCTTCCACAGAATTAAAAAAAAAACAACTCATGAAATAGGCCTGTACAGAAAAGATGGTACCCCTGAAAATAATGTGACAAAAGGGACATGTTAAATCAAGGTATGTCCACTAATTAGCATCACAGGTGTCTACAATTTTGTGTTCAGTCAGTGGGCTTGTGTATAGGGCTACAGATACTCACTCTGCTGTTTGGTGACATGGTGTGCAGCACACTCAACATGGAGCAGAGAAAGCAAAGGAAAGAGTTGTCTCATGAGATTAGAAAGCAAATTATAGACAAGCATGTTAAAAGTAAAGGTTATAAGACCATCTCCAACCAGCGTGATGTTCCTGTGATGACAGTTGCACATATTATTCAGAAATGTAAGATCCATGGGACTATAGCCAACCTCCCTGGATGTGACTGCAGGAGGAAAATTGATGACAAATCAAAGAGACGGATAATATGAATAGTAACAGAAGAGCCCAAGAAAACTCCTAAAGAGATTAAAGGTGAACTTCAAGCTCAAGGAACAGCTGTGTCAGATTGCACCATCTGTTGTTGTTTGAGCCAAAGTGGACTTCTTGGGAGACGATAACAGAGGACACCATGTTGAAAAAATAACATAAAAAAGCCTGACTGGAATTTGCCAAACTACATGTTGACAAGCCACAAAGTTTCTGGGAAAATGTCCTATAGACAGATGAGACAAAATTGAACTTTTTTGTCAAGGCACATCAGCTCTGTGTTCACAGACAGAAAAATGATGCATATCAAGAAAATAATACTTTCCTTACTGTGAAACATGGAGGAGGCTCAGTAATGTTCTGGGGCTGATTTGCTGCATCTGGCACAGGGTGTCTTGAATCTGTGCAGGGTACAATGAAATCTCAAGACTATCAAGGGATTCTAGAGAGAAATGTGCTGCCCAATGTCAGAAATCTTGGACTCAGTCACAGGTCATAGGTCTTACAACAGGATAATAAACCAAAACGCACAGTTAAAAACACCCAAGAATGGCTAAGAGGAAAACAATGGACTATTCTGAAGTGGCTTTCTATGAGCCCTGACCTAAATCCTATTGAAAATATTTGGAAAAAGTTGAAACATGCTGTCTGGAAAAGGCAGCCTTCAAACACGAGACAACTGGAGAAGTTTGCTCTTGAGGAGTGGGCCATAATACCTGTCGAGAGGTGCCGAAGTCTCCTTGACAGTTACAGGAATCATTTGATTGCAGTGATTGCCTCAAAAGGTTGTACCACCAAATATTAAGTTAAGGAGGAGCCATCATTTCTGTCCAGGCATATTTCATGAGTTTTATTTTTTTTAAAATTCTGCGGAAGCACGGTTGAAAAGCTATGTCTGACTTTCATTTGTCCATTTTCATAGATTTTTAATTTATTATTACTTTTTTTTTTAATACATCTTTTTTTTTATTTTTTATTTAAATTTTTAAACATAACAGAAAGGGAAGCAATAACTTGTTCAAAGAATTAGACAGTGTACATGAGATTGATATGCTCAACATTCGAGCAGTGTACCTTGCAGATTACTATAGTGGTAGTTACAACCTTTTTAATTTAAGCCATAAGAAAAAAAGGAAAAGAAGACATGTACACAAAGAAACAATGAACAATGAGTGAGAATGTGAACCACTCCACAATTATGCCTCTGTGATGGTATCAGCCACCGATTCCATATAATGCACATTAAGTAATTGCTGATGTCCCTAAAGCCCCTAATGTCCCCCCCAGGTCTTCCAGACAGTACCATTCCGTATGGCGAAAAGCACTGACTATTTTCAGAATTTCCTGAGGACTATAGTGGAACCCTATAAACTGTTTCCACAGCGGAAAAACTTTCCCTGCTGATTTTTCTTTGCTCCTTTCAGCTTCTAGCAATTCCAGCCCTAATAATTGTTTCATTTGAGATATTATTGATCCCATTGATGGAATATTTGGTTTAAGCCACTCGCTAAAAAGATTTCGTAAAGCCACAATTAAAAATGTGTGAATATTTCTAGGGATCTTCACTTTGTCTATCCCAAGTTGAGATTCAAATTCAGGGGGACGAAGCTGATGGAAGAGCAAAGCCTGTGGTGATTGTGGAAGTTTTGTTCCCCAACATGCCTGGATCTGTGTGCATGAGTTTAAAATAAGTCTCCCTCCATCTCTCACACAAGATGGATTTTCTCACCAGTCCCCAGCCTTGCAGTATTGTCTCCGCTATCTCCTCGTCTCCAGTCCACCTCTCCCATGTCCTGAACAGTTTTCTCTGTCTTGCTTTCAAAAATTTGTGTCTTATGTTACCATACAGTGAGGAAATGCTCACCATCTGGGTGCATTGGCCAATAATTTCATCTAGGGCATGAGAGGTAGCTTTCTTTTCTAACTGTCTGAGTCTGGATTGACAGAAAGACCGGAGCTGCAGGACCTGCATGAAATGCTTACTATGTATCTGGAATTTGACCATGATTTCTTGTGGAGACATACATTTTTTATCCTCTAAACTCATAATACTCCCCGCCTTTACTAAATGGTCACTTGTCTGTCCAATTACCGTCCTGATCTCTGCTCCCTGGGGGAATTCGGGGTGGCCAAATATTGGCATATGTTTAGAGATCAAGAAGGGGAGTTGGAAAGCTTTCCTTACTATTTTCCAGCACATTATAGTGTCCCTTAGTAGAAAGGAGGATTTTACCGACTGTGGCAGTTTGGCTTGTTTAGTGTGGATAAGAGCGGTTAGGTCCCAAGGGGTGGCTAACTGTCGTTCTAGATGTGTGTTTGAGTAACAACTCGTGTCGTGCATCCAATCCACCACATGCCTGAACAAAGAGGCGATATTGTAAGCTTGTATGTTTGGGAAATTAACCCCTCCTTCATTTCTTAATAGCATCAATTTTTCTACAGCGATTCTGGGTCTTTTACCTGTCCAAATAAAGTGTGTAAAGGCCTTCTTCAATTTGTTTATGTCTGAGTGTTTTAAAATCAGGGGTAGGGTTTGCAAGGGGTATAGGAGTCTGGCAAAGCTAATAATTTTGATCAAATGACATCTACCCAGAAGGGATATTGGTAAGTGATGCCACCTTTGCAATTCCTCCAATATTTTACCTATCAGGGGAGTATAGTTTAGTGAGTATAATTGATCTGGTCGCCTCTCTATCTTTATACCCAAATACGATATATGTGACTTTGAGACACGGAGCTCCAAACCCTGCTTCCTCCAGTGCTCCAGGGGTGTTTTTTCTCCTAGTTCTAAAAGTTCGCTTTTGTTAATATTGATCTTGTAGCCCGAGTATTCCCCAAATTTATGAATAAAATCAAAAATATCTCTTAACTGTGCTAGTGGTTGTGACAGGAACAATATGACATCATCTGCAAAAAGAGCAATTTTGACTATATCCTTGCCTTCTTTAATTCCATCAAATAGATCAGTCTCCTCCACATATCTAGCAAAGGGTTCCATGGCCAGGTTATATAGCAATGGTGACATTGGACAGCCCTGTCTGGTCCCTTTGTGTAGGTGAAAAGGAGCAGAGAGGAATCCAGGAGTATGTATTCTGGCTGTAAGGGCTTTTGTATACCCCGTCCAAGTATGTTCTAAATTTGCCTTTTAAATTGAAAGTGTCCAGCGTCGCCCCCAACCATTCCCAACTGACATTATCAAATGCTTTCTCTGCATCTAGAGTTAGGACAGCTGGTCTGTCACCTGAGTGTTGCTGTCTTCCCACCACATCCAACACTGTCAAAACTTTCCTTATGTTCTTAACTGCAGCCCTCCCTTTAACAAACCCCACCTGAGCCGGTTTCACCAACTGAGGAAGCACCCCTGCCAAACACTCAGCCATTATTTTAGACATAATTTTTTGGTCTAGGTCAATTAGTGAAATAGATCTATAGGAGCCTGCCTCTAGGGGGTCCTTTCCTTGTTTCGGTATTACTTTGATGTACGTCTCTTTGGATCTGACTGGAATGTCCCCCGTTGTCAAAATGTTGTTGTAATAAGTAGTCAATGTCAGGGAAATCTGTTCTTTAAGTGCCTTATAAAACTCCCCACTATACCTATCAGGACCGGGTGCCTTCCCATTCTGAAGATGACTAATAGTTTGCTTTACATCCTCTTCCTTAATATCCGCATTAATTACATCCAACTGCTCCTGTGTAAGTTTTGGGAGAGATAAATGTTGGAGGAAGGATCTGCCCTCTGTTATGTTGGTGTGTGAGGATTTATATAGGTCTTTATAAAAGTCTTGTAGTATGGCATTTATGTTTTTGGGATCGGAAGTTACCTTTCCTTGTTTATCTTTTATTCTGACTATGGGAGATGCTTGAGAGTGCCCCTTCGCTAATCTCGCCAATAATTTACCCGCCTTGTTACCATATCTGAGTAATTCAACTTCTTGTCTAGTTCGATACATCTGCTCCCTTCTGTCTAACCCCATCTCAAACTCTTGTTTGACCAGTTTCCAATGTTCTCTATTTTGAGCTGAAGGTTTCTGCAAGAACTCCGTGTAAGCATGTGTGAGTTTTGCACTCGATTCGGAATACCCATCCTTTACCTTTTTCTTGAGGGAAGAGACATACATTAAAATTCTGCCTTTTAGCACAGTCTTTGCCATATTCCAAAATAGAGCAGTTTAATCTATGTGTTCTCTGTTGTCAAATATAAACTCCTCCCACCAGCAGCGCAATTTGTCATTAAATCCCTCATCCTTCGTAAGGAAGGCTGGAAACCTCCATATAAAGTCTGTCCCCCTGACCACCTTGTCAGTCAGTTCCATACCCACTGGGGCATGGTCTGATATGACCAAATCATATATTTCAACCGATTTCAGTCTATTCAATAAACTCTCAGAGGTAAAAAGAGAATCGATCCTTGACCAGGATTGGTGGACATGGGAAAAATGAGTACATTCTCTAGCGTCAGGATGTAGCCAGCACCAGACATCCCTCAACCCAGTCTGGTTAAGAAGAGAAGGGAGTGCATTTTCTTCTCTATGAGGGGCCCTGCTCTGGCTCCTTCTGTCCTCATCTATTTTATGTACTGTGTTAAAGTCACCACCGGTGATTATCAGAGGTGAATTGTCAAGAATAATCTTCCTTTCTATATCTTCAAAGAAGGATTTATTTGAACTATTAGGACTATAGATGTTTTGTATATAATAGGTTTCTCCCCCATGATCTATAGTGACCCGGACCCATCTCCCCTGGTGGTCACACTCCTGGGACAATAGCTGAAAAGCAAAATTCCGGTGGAATAAGATCACTACCCCTGCATGTCTCCCCTGTGCTGCCGAACCCACAACAGTCCCAACCCAGAATCTTTTAAGTCTGAAAAATCCTCTTCTCCCAAATGAGTTTCCTGAAGAAGGACAATATCTGGGGAGAATCGTTTGAGGTGTCTCAATACCTTAGATCTTTTATTCGGGGACCTCAGGCCTTTTACATTCCAGGAAATGATAATCATAAGGGTCCCTGTGGAATCTATTTACTGCCTTTTACTGGTCGCTTGTGGAGGTGTTGCACAGCACTCTGAGTCTCTCAGTGACTCTTAGGCTAGGTTCACACACTGCGTTTTTTTGACGCTGCGTTTTTGTGCGTTTTTTGCGACAAAAACCGCACAAAAATGCACCCGCGTCAAAAAAACGTGGCAAAAACGCGCGCGTTTTGCCGCGATTTGGTGCGTTTTTTGCTGCGTTTTGCTGCGTCTTTATGCATTTTTTATCAGTGAACAAGAAAAAAAAAGGTCTGATGTAATTTCCTTCTTCAATATGTTCTTCATTCTCCACTAATGTATGCAGGAGAGCAGACAGCTGCAGAACTACAAGGCTCAGCATACTCCATCCAATAGTGCATGCAGGAGAGCAGACAGCAGCTGCAGAACTACAAGGCTCAGCATGCTCCATCCAGGACTGTATGCTGGAGGGAGAGTCAGGGGGAGCAGACCTACAAGGCTTAGCATCCTCCATCCAATAGTGTATGCAGGAGAGCAGACAGCAGCTGTCGAACTACATGGCTCAGCATCCTCCTTCCAGGACTGTATGCAGGATTTCTTTGCCCCCCACAAAAAAAAAATGACGTGGGCTTCGCCATATTTTTGTATGCTAGCCGGGTACAGCAGGCAGGTACGGGCTGCCCCCAACCCCCAGCTGCCTATTTGTACCCGGCTGGGAACCAAAAATATAGAGAAGCCCTTTTTTTTTTAATTATTTCATGAATTTCATGAAATAATTTAAAAAAAAAATAACGTGAGCTTCGCCTAATTTTTGTGTCCAGCCGGGTACAACTAGGCAGCTGGGGATTGGAATCCACAGTGCAGGGTGCCCATGCTTTCTGTGCACCCCCGCTGTGAATTGCAGTCCCGCAGCCACCCCAGAAAATGGCGCTTTCATAGAAGCGCCATCTTCTGGCGCTGTATCCAACTCTTCCAGCTGCCCTGATGCCGGGTGGCTCGCTGGGTAATAATGGGGTTAGGGCTAGCTGTATAGCTGGCCCTAAGCCCGAAATTCATGGTGTCACGCCAATATTAGACATGGCCACCATGAGTTTCTAGTAAAGATAAAAAAAAAACACAACACACAGAAAAATATTTTTATTAGAAATAAAACACAACACAATTAGTGACTCCATCTTTATTGAAATAAAGAAGCCCCCTCCGCAGTAATCCTGGGTCAAGGGTCCCGCGCCGTCCAATCCGGATCAAATATCATCTGATCGGTTTGCTGGAAGGCAAAGCGATCAGATGATGTGTCAGGATCAAGTGCCTGAATCACATCACACATCAGCTGATTGTATAAAAGCCGTTTATACAATCAGATGATGCATCGGTGCAAAAAAAAAAATAAATACTCACTTATGTGCTGATTACCGGCAGCTCCTGCAGCGCAGCCTGATCCCGTCCGATCGCTGCAGCAGCTGCCGGTAATCAGGGATGAAGTCTCCTGACGCATCCGCTGATAGGTGAAGCCGGCCGGCCGCTGGCGTCAGCCCGAGACTTACGATCAGCTGATGTGTCAGGTGACTGCATCAGGTGATCCATCGCCAGGTCCTGCATCCTGCAGGCATACGTACCCGGGGAGACTGCACACTGCCGGAGCGGCGATACCGTGACAAAATCTGGGAGCGGGCATGGCACCGGGACCGGGCATGGCACCGGGACCCTGCAGACAGGTGAGTATAACTTTTTTTTTTCTACTGTTCACTTTTGATTGCCGCTTCCACCTCCCGCCCAGACATGGCGCCGCACAGCAGCATACATGCACAGGACGGGAGGTGGAAGCGGCGGTGACGGTACCGGGAGGATTCACGCTTCTGTGTTTACTGACAGAAGGAATCCTCTTCCTGTACACGTCACTTTACTACCCACCTCCTGCGTTTATAGCTGCGTTTTTGGTCTTAGAAACGCACCAAAACGCAGCTATATTTGCAATTTGCGTTTCTCATTGCGTCTTTCAACATCCCATTGCACTCAATGGATGAAAAGCGCAGTGAAAAATGCGGGAATAATTGACATGCTGCGTTTTTGTGGCACCACAAAAACGCAGCTGAAAAAAAACGCTGTGTGCAGACAGCAAAAATGAAAACTCATAGACTTTGCTGGGGAAGCAAAGTCATGCAGTTTTCTGAGCAAAAACGCACCCGAAAACTGCGCAAAAACGCCGCGAAAAACGCACTGTGTGAACTTACCCCAAAAAGAAAGAAGATGTTAGAAGAAGAAACACAAAAATAGAAAAACACAGCAAAGTAATCAACACTTAGTCAACAGTAACTTTAAATTCGTAGTGCACTGTAGTGTGTTCCCAACTCTACACACCACCAAAAGTGCTCTGGACTTCACTTTTTTCTGAAGATGAGTGTGCTTGGTTACACAATCATAATAAAGAAGTTCATCTTGCACCATAGGAAATAGATACAAAAGAATACCAGGGTGCCGTCCATATCTCTTACTTACACCCACCCAATTTGACCAAGTTGATTATTTCGTTACTTCCCTCGCCGAACCACAGGATACATCCCCAAGGAAGGAGGGTATAGATTGTGTGGACAAGCATCCCCCGGCTCGGCGAGTCCCAAGACCCATGTCCCAAGGCAGCCCATAATCCTCCCCCACTAGATCCCTGCCAACCTTTGCTCACAAAGATAGTTTGTTCAATAACTTGATATCCCCACCAAGACACTGCTGCATAACTCCAGTCTATTAAAAGGAAAAGTAGGTAAGAGGATGAATCAAGGCGTCAGACAGACTGTCACTGAGGTTTTTCTTCTTCTGTGGTCCGTAGATCTCTGAGATTTCGGTGACTGTTGCCGTTTGTCCCCCTTCCGATCTCTTCTTCTCTCTGCAATTTTTGCCGATTGTAATATTTTTTTCATGTCTCTTTCTGCATCTTTTGCCGAGTTGTAAACAATACTGTTGCCATCCTTTTGAAAAATCCTCAGCAGGGCCGGATACTGAAGCGTAAAAAGCAAGACACAAATCTTGCTAAAGGCTCTTCTTCGCTTGGCCACGTCTGCAGAGTAATCCTCGAATAAGAGGAGCCTCATACCTCTTATGATCAGTGGTTGAGTTTGCTGTCTATAAGCCCTTATGATGTCAAATTTATCGTTATAGTCTAGAAATTTCATAATCACTTGGCGTGGTCTTATTGCCTGATCTCCGGATTCTCGATTTTGGGAGCGCAGGTCTGGGCCCACCCTGTGAGCTCTTTCAACTCTACATCCTCTGTTGATTCCCAAGGCTGTCGGCAGATCCCTTTTACACAAGCGTTGGAGTTCGGCAGTCGGGACCGCTTCAGATAGCCCCACTAATCTTAGATTGCTGCGTCTGGATCTATTTTCGAGATCTTCAACTTTGTCTGTTAGTCGTTTTGTCTCTGCAACAGTTTCTTTCAGCTGTGAGGACATTTGTTTATTTTCCTCCTCTAGAGATGACACCCTCTGCTGCAGCTCCTCTATCTGTCCTTTATGTTTGTTTAGTTCTCCCTGGAAGTTATAGAGGGCATTCTGGATAGCTTGCTCCAAGGTTTTCTGAATCTCTGGCATGATGTTGGCTGTGACCTCCGTCGCCATATTTTTGTAGTCTATCGTTTGCGGTTGCTGGGCATCCTCCCTGCTGCTATCATTAGAATTGTTTGTTGAGTCATCACTGAAGGCACTGTGGAGCGATTGAGCTACATCTGCAAGGACTTGTTCCTCCAAAGGGTTTGATGCCATGTCTCCCTCCCTTTTGCTGCCTGCTCTGACCTCTGCTTGGCGATAATGGTCTGATTTTTGCGCGCTACGTAGAAGGTAGCGATCCATAGGTCGCTGGTCCGCTGGCTGGGAGAAAAGTTCCTCTTTATCAGGAGGGGAATACCCAGTTGAAAATTGAGGATCCTGTTTTAGGATTTATTTATTTACTTCCAGTCCTCTCAGAAGCCAGCAACCATTACATTGGGTGCAGTTCTTTATGTTCGCCACTGGGGGAGAGTGTTATTTGAGATTTTTTTTTCTTTCAAAGTGAGGTGCTATGACTGCCTCAGTCCACCAGATGTCGCTCTTTTCCCCAAACAGCAATTCACTGAGCAATGGCTGGCGTTTGAAAGCAGAGTTGTTTCCCGCCGCCCAAATATGGTCGTGGTGATCAAAGGAGCCTGGAGCAGTCTAGCAGCACCTTCTCCACTCCTCTGCTGCCACTTTGTCCTCTGAGAGTCCCTGTTCTCACTCCCTGCCTCAGATCTTCCTCCCTGCTACAGGTGGCAGGCTTTCCTCCTCAACCCAGGTGAGCACACTGTCTGGCTTGCCCCCAGGGAATGAGATCACCAGCAGGGGTCACTCCAGCGCCTCAGAATCACGGGCCTGTCCCAGAGGGGGGGCAGGGGTATATGCAGGGCTCAAGTCTCCAGCTTCCTCCACTGCACGATCTATAATGGCACACTGCTAAACTACTCTCCTACCTCCTCCACGTTGCTTCAGACAGAGAGGTGATTGCAGTGTCTGCTCCCTCGCTCTCTTCCACGGTCAGAAAGTTCTCCGGTCTCAGATCTAGCAGATGCTCGAGTGGTGGGGGTTATATGCAGGGATGGCTTATACCCGGTGGCAGGTCTGCCTTAGGACGCTGGATGGGGACGGATCTTGCCCTGGCTTTCAGTTTGATCTCTGGCTGATGCTGGAGCTCTTCACTGCACGTCTTACATCCTCAGCGCAGGAGCCGGAAGTCAATTTATTATTACTTTTGTCAGATTAAAGTTATTTCTGTGACCATTGTGGGTTTTTCTTTCATTAAATGAGAGGTACCAACAATTTTGACCACGTGTATGCTCACAGAGTGAGCAAGGGGTTAGTGCAGGGGTCTCAAACTCGGCTGGGTGTATGGGCCGCGCACAGAAAAAAAATAATTTGAGCGGCCGCATTCTTTTCAGAACAAAGTGACATTGGTAGTGGTACAATTTTTTCTTTTTATACACCATTGGATCACTGTTTTTGAACATTTTTCATTTGTCTATTATAACAATTGTGTACCTTTTTTGTATGTATGTATATATATATATATATATATATATATATATATATATATATATAAAAATAAAAGCAGCAGCGGCTATTCATTCTTCACTGTGATTTGGTTGAGACCTATATAATTGATACATGGCCAAAGAGACTCATCCTTTTTTTTTTTACAAATAATCTAGCTCTGGCCAGTGAGGAGGACTTTTTTAATGAATTCTCTTGCCAGATTATCCTTAATACTTTGCGCCAAAGATGGCGGCGCTTCAAATTTTTAGGCCGGACCACGAGGAATGGAAACAGGAAGGAGGTCAATAGGACAGTCATATGGCCTTATGGCCTATGTAGTATGTATGCGTAGGCGATGTAAGTGGATGGCAGCTCCTGAAGATTAGAAGGTCTCACAAGCAGCAATGCAGGTTGCACGGAAAGGAGACAACTTTCATGGCATGAGTGACCCCATCTGAGTACCTCTCCAGATCTCCAATTCAAAACCAGTTCATGCTTCCAAAGCCACGGTAGGTGACGAACCAGATAGCCTCGGACAGGGGCTTTCCATCCATGGACGATAAAGCAATGGGAGTTTGCAGCTGAAGGATGGGAATCTGATACCGATCCACAATGACCTGCTGAATGAAATTTCTGCTGGAACCAGATTCGAGTGTTTCCACTTGTCATGGACATGGGTATATGAAGGGGTGGAAAGGACTTGCTCTCAAGTAGGGTGTCCTTTCTTACTGACCCTAGGCTGGACAGTTTCCCAGCTTCTTCAGACAGAAGTGAATCAGGTGTGTTTGACTTCCACAGTAGAAGCTCCCCTCACTCATCTTACTGCAGTGACTCTCCGGATGCACTTTATCTACCTCCATGGGTTGGGAAGAAGCAGTGGAGGCTACAGGTAGCATGATGGGCCTCTGGAATGAAAGAGCCAAGCACAACGACCTCTTCTCCCAGTGTGTCTGAGTCGCCAACCACAGCGCTGCAGCGGACGCCTGCGGGACACTGCGGGGACTTCTCTGTAGGGACACTTCTGGCCACAGGTAGGTCAGGTTCACTTTCATAGGAGTTGTGACGCCACTCTCGGTTTTTCGGTCAGGGTGATGTGGGACCGCCACTGGAGTTTAACAGGCGTCTGGGGCTGATGGTATTTGCAGTTTGATGGTATGGCCTCCCGAGAGTGAGGCTGGTCCCAGGGGCTCGGGTGTAAGTGTGTGGAACCACAGGTCGCAGAATAACTCAGTCTAAGTCCAACCCGGGCGATGCTGGAATGAACCAGGGAGAACCAGGTATCCTTCAGGCTGATATAGGGGTGACTTCTGACTCTCCTTCCTAGCACTTTTGTTTTGGACAACCCCTGACTTAAAGTACCATGGGATTCATCCAGGGAAGTCGCAGCTGCCTTTTCATCCATTTCTGACCCATTTTCTGACAGCGTGGACCAAGGAATAGATAGCTCCAGGCTCAATCCTCCTTATGGGCCCCCTCGTTGCTGTTGATGCTCGGGCTCTGTTATGGTTGGTGTGGAACCTTGAGTCCCACCACCTGCAGGATTTAGCAGACCACTAAATGGATGTCTGGCTCTAGGGACCTGTACTCCATGCGTGCATCATTACCAGGAATCCTCGTATTCAACTCCTTACTGCTCTCTCTCTTTGGGCGTCTTTCAGATTGACTGGGTGGTAATGTACTCCCCCGCCAGCAGCCACTACACGTGCAGGGTCTGACCAGTGTTCCGCTCTTCTGCGTCCACACTTCAGACTCTGCTGCTCCACTCCTACTCCTCTGACTTCCACTGCACAACTCCTTCTTCCAGCTTCACTACAGCACCACTCTAGCTGAGATGTGGAGGCCACACCCCCTCCTGGGTCTGCCCAGGGGTCCCCTCTAATGTTTGTGTGAGACCTGGTTAAAGTGTGTCTGTGCGTACACACCCTACTCAGCCTTTGGGATTACCTGTTTGTACTCACCCAGCATGGGTGCAGTAATCAGTGGTGCCTGACCAGGTCAGGGGCGCCACATTCCCCTAAGTTATCAACCGCACGTCCTCAGGCTGCAAAGACAATGAAAAAATTTCTTTTTAATACAACAGTTCCCACACAAAGAAGGCATTCACATAAAAACATTTAAAACATTTTAAACATTATACCAGGTACCATTTATCAACACCCACAACCCACAAGTCTGTAACCCACACAAAACCTCTCAGAAGGCGGGTCACCGGTCCGTTTGGTGACCAGGTCTGGGCTAGCTCTATCCCAGCCTTGCCTCCAATCTTCCTCTCCTGAGGATGGTGGTTAAGGTAGGCCCCATAAACAGGCGTACCCGCTTCCGCATGGTGGAGAGCCAGGCCCCATGAACAGGCGTGCTCCCTTGTCATTGGTGAACCAGGCCCCATAAACAGCCGTGCTCTTGGCTTTTGGACAGCAGGCGTCATAAACAGGCGTGCTTCCTGGTGGTGCAGAGCCAGGCCCCATAAACAGGCATGCTCTGAGTTGGTACCTCTGGGGTAACTTTATACACTGCGAGAGTTTGTCGTTATAGCCAGTTCATAACCTTATGGTCCATTGTTAAAGTGCACAAAAACCTGGTGCAAAAAAGGAAAAACCTTCAAAAGTTCTCAAAAGACAAAAAAAAAAATAAAGACAAAAGTCTTTGTGGGCGCATTCTTCAACAGGTGAACGTTGCTTCAACTTCAAAACATTTTCTGGAAACTCTTTCTATTGCAGGACTTATATGGACTTCCTTCTCTCACTGGTGCTTGGCACTGCAGTGCTCTGCTCCTGGAAAGTGGTGTCTTGAGTGCTTTGTGCTGTATGTCGAGTGTCAGCTTGGGTTTCAGCTTGTGTGTCATCTTGGGTTTCTGTATCTAGTGCTGTAACTTGTGCTTCTATGTCTAGTACTTCTTCTGGTGGTGATAACTTTGGGGACCTGGTGGAAGCTGCAGGGCTGTAGCTTGAGCTCTTTGGGCGGGGCACCACATCTAGGGCAAACCAACCTCTTTCACCCTTGTGCCTGGTGTATTCGACCACATCCCCTATATGTAAGTCACGACCAGGGTGTCCTCTTGGCAGGTGCGACTGCACATATTCCCTGGAGACGAAGATACCTTTTTTAATACTGGCTTCCACAATAAAGCCGTAGCCTGTGCGCAGATTGAACTCTTCTACTACCCCACGGTGGAGAGGACCTCTGGCATGGAACACGGTCTGCCGTAGGGACTTCTTCTCTTGCAAATCCGTGGCCTCCACTCTTTCTTTTTCTGGGGTAGGCTGCACAAGGGGGTGTCTTGCCCTCACACGCTGCTGTCCTCTGCGAGCTGGCCTCATCACCATCACTTGGTCTTCAGCCGGCTCCCAGGTCACATACATACTAGGCATGTAGGCAGTTAACTCTTCCTCGGCAGGGGATGTTGTAACCTCCTCCCAGCGTTGGGGGGATGACAGCGCGACCTCAGGGCCTCCTTTACACGCAAAGGGTGCTGCATCCTCCTCCAGCTGCTCTGGCAGCGGCTAAGGGGATGAGCTTTCATCTGCTGGCCAGGGTGGTGGACCCCTCTCTAGCATAGAGGTTGCTGGGACTGCTCCGGGTCCGGACAGCAGCCTGGGGACCAGGTACATGTCCACCAGGTGCATCGGGAACTGAGTTTTTAAATCTCTTTTGAGTCGAGCCGATTCTTCGGCCACTTCTGGCAGGAATGTAGAGGTGGCATCCCCAGTCAGCGACTAGGGCGCTGTGACCGCTTCTGGTCGGGCAACCAGGGTAGACAACATTGCGGCCTGGTCTCATCTGGCCAAGGTAGAAGGCATTGCGGCCTGGTCTGGTCTGGCCATAGGCACCACTCTGGACATCGCAGCAGGGATCATAGCAGGGGTCAAAGCGGGCATCGCAGCAGGGATCACATCCCACATCACAATGGGCATCGCAGCGAGCGTCGCACGGGACATCGCACCGGGTGTCGTACTGGACGTCGCACCAGGTCGGGCAGGGGCTGCGTGGGACTCACCTACGGCTAGACCAGAGAACTCCTGCATCAGGGTCGCCATCGCTGAGGACGTCTCCAACTGGGCTTGGATGGCACCTCTGGGTGGGCCTCGCTGCACCAGCAACCACAGGCCTCGGATTGCCATTATCACTTCTTCCTTCCACGCGGCTATCTCTTGCCGGTTCTGTTCCTCCATTCTGCTGGCAACTCTCCATACTTCGGCCTCTAGCTCTGCTGCGGTCATGGGTCTGGTCCAACCCGGTTCCTCGCGGACGCTCTCCCAACGGTTCCATTCTGCCTTGCACGCTGCTCAACCAGGTTCTCGCTCCACGCTCTCTCAGTTTCGTTTCCTGCACCCGACTGCAACATTCCTGGCGTTCAAGGCCAGATCCGCCCCATCTCTCTTCCTCGCGGGGCCAGGGCGCTCCAGGGGTTCTGGATCAGCCACACCTCTTCGTGGGCGGTTACTTATTTTTGCGCGGGCTGCTATTGTTTCTTTGGCGCGCTTTCTACGGTGGCAATATGGCGGTGTTTCAAACTTTTCAACTGGACCTCTAAAGGCGCACGGTCACCTGTCTTAACAGGTCTAGTCCTTATCCTGTTTGTGACGCCAGATGAGTCGCCCACCACAGCGCTGCAGCAGTCGCCTGCGGGACACTGCGGGGACTTCTCTGTAGGGACCCTTCTGGCCACAGGTAGGTCAGGTTCACTTCCATAGGAGTCGTGATGCCACTCTCGGTTTTTCGGTCAGGGTGATGGGGGACCGCCACTGCAGTTTAACGAGCGTCTGGGGCTGATGGTATTTGCAGTTTGAAGGTATGGCTTCCCGAGAGTGAGGCTGGTCCCAGGGGCTCGAGTGTAAGTGTGTGGAATCACAGGTCGCAGAATAACTCAGTCTCAGTCCAGTAATGTCTTTCATCTGTTTACTCACTTTTTGCTGGTAGAGTGAGGCAACCCGGGCGATGGGTGCAGTACTCAGTGGTGCCTGACCAGGTCAGGGGCGTCACATGTCTCTCTAGATCGTTCTTGAAACAGAAGGTCGATGCAGTGTCATGAGTTTGTCATGGTTGATAGACAGTCCTGTGGTATCCGACTGTAGAAGGGCACAGCGTTTGGCTACACAAACTGCTCCCTGACATTCTATTCTTCCTGCTGTGGTGGAAATGGTATCCCATATATCTTCTCTGCTTGGGATTACTCCCTTTCCTTTTAGGACCCTGCAGATATCCTGACCGTTTAGCTGTCCTCTTTACTTCCCCTTGTGTCTTTAAATACCCACATTTCCCTATGGTGTTTTCTGGTGATAGAGTTAAATTCCTATACAGCTTAAGTGCAAGCAGTTAGCTTGTAATCATCTGGAGAAACCTTGTTGCGTGTTGAGTCTTCTTGGACATAAGTTGTTTGTTTACTTCCCCCTGTTTGTGCCTCCTGTGTATTCTTTAGAATGTAGTGGGGTTGAGTAATCTCTCATCCCAACTGTTCCTTACCTAGGGCCCAATTTAGAGTGATCCAGTGCCAGGTATTCTGCTCGGCGCATAGGTATGAACCTATCTAGGGTGGTCAGGGGAGCCAGTGAAGGTTGGATCAGGGGGTCACTATCTCCCCCTTCCCTAGGCACAGGGTTTCCCTTCCTTTTTGCTGTTCGCTTGGTAATACCTCATACCTAGCGTGACATGTGGATAGCCAGCGATACTAGGTCGTCCAGAGAAGATAGCACCTCCCGACTCCCCATCTTGTCTTTTATCCTTCCTTACACTACTTACCAGAATATAGCCACCTGTGCTTCATTATTCTAGCCCACTTCAGAGACAGGGTGCTGAACCAGATGGCATATTGGCCTATGGTGAGGCTCCTTTGGCGGAGTCTGAGCAGGGAGGATGCGGCCAGAGAAACTCGACCTGGCTCTTCAAACACCTTGCAGAATGTCTCCAAGAAGACTGGCAGGTTCTGGATGATTAGATCATTTCTCTCTTACTGTGGGTTGATCCAAGTCAGGACTTCACCACTCCAGTACGATATCATAAAGGCCACTTTGGTCCGTTTTGAGACTATATGCGGAAACAGATCGAAGTGCGGGAAACATTGGTTTACGAAGCATCTGCATTATTGGTGATCACCATCACGCCGTAGAGGGGACTACAGACTACAGCATGGGGTTAGTGAATCCACTGGACCAAAGGTACCATTGACTGGCCTGGAGGAGTGAACTAGAACGGCAACCGAGATTTCATTAAAGCCACAGGAGATGGTGATAAACACATACGCTGGTAGGTAAAAGACAGAGGGCAGCCCTAGGAGATCAACGGTACTTCAGCATCTGGTGCCACCGACACAAAATGTCTCTGGTTGTAGAAACAGCAGCAGCGGATTTTATAGGAACAGTCAGTGTGGATAGTTGCAGCAGTGGATTTCGTAGGAGCGGCCAGAGGGCATACTTGTAGCATCAGCAGATATCATAGGAGTGGTGGGTGAGGGTAGTTACAACAGACTTGATATGCGCTGAAACACAGACATAAATTAGCAACAGCAGAGAGCACAATAACAGCAGTAGCAGCACAAGGGATCTGATAACTAGCAATGTATAGAACTCGTTGCACAGGTATCTCCTTTAAGTGGAGAGTGTCTCAAATACTTGATGCCTCTCAGCAATAGGCTGAGACTTGCTTATGGTTCAGGGCTAACTGCCCCTTTAAGAAAATGGGCGTGTCCACCTGCACACTCTACGGGCACTCCCGGAAGGAATGTGCGACATGAGCAGACCCTAGAAGACAAGAGAAGGGACCATGGTCGAAGCAGTCACCGCTGGGTGGCCAGGAAGGTGAGAGTGCCGGTGTCTCTGGCCGTGGGAGGGGAGCAGGGACTCCAGCACCAGTGTTACATGTACAGTGATAATCCCTTGGTGGAGTCTTCAGAGCGAGGAAGGGACCGAGGAGACTCGACCCATCTTGTCAAACACTTTGCCTAACGCCTCCAGGAAGGTTATCAGGTTCAGGATGATTAGATTATTCCTCTCCCACAGCGGGTTGATCCAGGAAAGGTCAGTGAGGTGCGACATCATAATGACCACTTTAGCCCAGTTTAAGATGAACAGATGCGGCAAAAGTTTGAAGTTCAGGGAGCACTGATTTATAAAGCCCCTGCATAGTTGGGGATTGCCGTCAAACCGTGGAGGAGATGACAGACGAGTACTGAGGCTTGGAGCCGGGATTGCTACCGGAGTAGAAACTGCAGCCAGTACAGCAGCAGATGAAGATAAGGCTTGAAAACGTGTATCCAGTGACCCATAGATGAGACAGAATCCATTCATGTTGTTCTAGCTTCCAAACAACCTCTTCCTGTAGGCCAGTGTGCAGGACAGCACTGGAGACATCAAGATCCATGACCTAGGCAAACTGTAATGCTCGCAAGTGGGGAGTGGACCCACTGGGCCACAGCACACATAAAACTTAGAGGGGCTTGACTATGGCTTCTCACCAGGATTTCACCAGAGCCTCATAAAATTCAATGTTTTTGCCTTTCCCTTTAAAATGTTCTATTGAATATTACATTGGAACTTACCAAACTATGGTCGCTGCTGAACAAGTACTCCGGACCTGTAAATCTAAAATTGTATCTGACAGGACCGGATCCAGCAAATTATCTCCCCTAGCCAGTTCATCTATTAACTGAACGTGGACATTGTCATGAATTGTAGATAAGAATTTGCAGCTGTTAGCACAACCTGAAGAGTCTATGTCCTATTGAATGTCTGGATAGTTGAAGAGTCTGCTAAATCTTCCTGAAGTTCTTTTGCACTCAACCACTGGTTCTGATTTGCCTCTAGAAATCCTACGAGCAGCTCTCACAGAGATTTTGCTTGGTCCTCTCGACCTTATCTTGAATTCCACTGTTCCTGTTAACAGCCATTTCTTAATTACATTACAAAATGAGGAAAGGACAACTTGAAAACACTTTGCTGTCTTCTTATTACCTTCTCCTCTTGTGTGGGCCTCCACCATTTTCAGAGTGCAGCTGCTTTGAAGAACCCATGGCTGCTCTTTTTGGGCACAAGGTTAGGGAAGGCTGCCTGTTTTTCTGTCTGTTCAATATCCACTTTTTGGGTAGCCCAACCACAGCTTCACAAACATTGTTCAGAGAGGTCACTGTTTTCCTTCCTCGTAAATCTCCCTTTTTAGAAGTTTTCAATATGGTTTAGGTCCGGTGAGGAAGAGGCCATAACATTATTCTTCCATCTTTATGATCTTTACTGGCAGATGAGCAGTGGAGACTTCAATGTTGTGATGAAGCATTGTCCTGCATAAAACTCAAACTCAACTTTACTTGAAAAATGCAGATTGTGTCCTGTACCACTAATTGAAGAAAGTGTCTTTTACCCATTGGCAGTTGATTTGGGAGTTGATTTTCAGTTCATCTTCAACCTGAAAAGAACCAACTAGCTCAACTTTAATAATCCCAGCCAATAACAGTACCCCACCTTCATCTTGCTGATGTCTGAGTCGAAATGGACGTCTGTACCTGTTTCATACCATAGCAATTTCCTTTTCTGGTTCAACCACGGTTCCCAAACAACTCGCTCACTACCTTCAGGTCATATTTGACACAGAACTGTCCTTTATTTCCTGTATTCAATCAATCACACGCATTTGTCACCTACATCCTAAATACATCTCTAGAATCCAAACGTTTCTCACCTTTGAAACTGCTAAAACTTTTACTGTCGCTATTAAGCCATGTGCACATGTTAAATAGTGAGGTTTTTTACCTTAGGTTTTGTAAGCCAAAACCAAGAGTGGGAAAAAATGCAGAAATGGTGCACGTTTCTATTACAATTTTCCTCTAATAATAATCTTTATTTCTATAGCGCCAACATACAGTTAGGTCCAGAAATATTTGGACAGTGACACAATTTTCGCGAGTTGGGCTCTGCATGCCACCACATTGGATTTGAAATGAAACCTCTACAACAGAATTCAAGTGCAGATTGTAACGTTTAATTTGAAGGTTTGAACAAAAATATCTGATAGAAATTGTAGGAATTGTACACATTTCTTTACAAACACTCCACATTTTAGGAGGTCAAAGGTAATTGGACAAATAAACCAAACCCAAACAAAATATTTTTATTTTCAATATTTTGTTGCGAATCCTTTGGAGGCAATCACTGCCTTAAGTCTGGAACCCATGGACATCACCAAACGCTAGGTTTCCTCCTTCTTAATGCTTTGCCAGGCCTTTACAGACGCAGCCTTCAGGTCTTGCTTGTTTGTGGGTCTTTCCGTCTTAAGTCTGGATTTGAGCAAGTGAAATGCATGCTCAATTGGGTTAAGATCTGGTGATTGACTTGGCCATTGCAGAATGTTCCACTTTTTTGCACTCATGAACTCCTGGGTAGCTTTGGCTGTATGCTTGGGGTCATTGTCCATCTGTACTATGAAGCGCCGTCCGATCAACTTTGCGGCATTTGGCTGAATCTGGGCTGAAAGTATATCCCGGTACACTTCAGAATTCATCCGGCTACTCTTGTCTGCTGTTATGTCATCAATAAACACAAGTGACCCAGTGCCATTGAAAGCCATGCATGCCCATGCCATCACGTTGCCTCCACCATGTTTTACAGAGGATGTGGTGTGCCTTGGATCATGTGCCGTTCCCTTTCTTCTCCAAACTTTTTTCTTCCCATCATTCTGGTACAGGTTGATCTTTGTCTCATCTGTCCATAGAATACTTTTCCAGAACTGAGCTGGCTTCATGAGGTGTTTTTCAGCAAATTTAACTCTGGCCTGTCTATTTTTGGAATTGATGAATGGTTTGCATCTAGATGTGAACCCTTTGTATTTACTTTCATGGAGTCTTCTCTTTACTGTTGACTTAGAGACAGATACACCTACTTCACTGAGAGTGTTCTGGACTTCAGTTGATGTTGTGAACGGGTTCTTCTTCACCAAAGAAAGTATGCGGTGATCATCCACCACTGTTGTCATCCGTGGACGCCCAGGCCTTTTTGAGTTCCCAAGCTCACCAGTCAATTCCTTTTCTCTCAGAATGTACCCGACTGTTGATTTTGCTACTCCAAGCATGTCTGCTATCTCTCTGATGGTTTTTTTCTTTTTTTTCAGCCTCAGGATGTTCTGCTTCACCTCAATTGAGAGTTCCTTAGACCGCATGTTGTCTGGTCACAGCAACAGCTTCCAAATGCAAAACCACACACCTGTAATCAACCCCAGACCTTTTAACTACTTCATTGATTACAGGTTAACGAGGGAGACGCCTTCAGAGTTAATTGCAGCCCTTAGAGTCCCTTGTCCAATTACTTTTGGTCCCTTGAAAAAGAGGAGGCTATGCATTACAGAGCTATGATTCCTAAACCCTTTCTCCGATTTGGATGTGAAAACTCTCATATTGCAGCTGGGAGTGTGCACTTTCAGCCCATATTATATATATAATTGTATTTCTGAACATGTTTTTGTAAAACTCTAAAATAACAAAACTTGTGTCACTGTCCAAATATTTCTGGACCTAACTGTATTTCGCAACACTTTACAATTCAGAGGTTCATAAACACGCAAGTATCAGTTAAATAAGTTACAATCTACAATGAGGTGGGATGGAGGGGACAAGGTACAGGTGCTTGTTTATGATGGCAATCCAGCCATCTCAAAGAAATGGGGGACAGATAAAGGCTGCATGAACCAATCATCATCCGCTGATTGCTTCCACTCCTGATTTTGTCCTACAAATACTCAGGTAAAAAAAATAAATCACCAAATACTCAACATGTGCACGTGGCCTTATTCGTTCTCCTCCAGACTATTGCAACTATCTACTGATAGATCTCGCTTTTTCCAAATGTTCTCCTCTGTAATCCATCCTGAATGCGGCAGCCAAGGTCATATTTCTGTCCAGCTGTTACACCGATGCTCTCACCCTGTCCCAGTCATTGCACTTTTCACCCATCCATTACAGAATACAATATAAACTTTTCTCTCTCACTCACAAAGCTCTCCATAGTTCTGCACCACCATACATCTCCTCCGTCATCTCTATCACCTCACCCATGCACTCCCTTCTTCTACTGATATAAGACTAGCATCCTCCATAATCCGAATCTCTCACTTCTGTCTCCAAGACTTCTCTCATACTTCACTTGTTTTCGGGAATGCTCTACCCAAGAGAATCTAGATAATTACCCTAAAAATTGCCCTAAAAACAGTACCCCAGACAACCTGATTAATATTGCCAATGCACCAGAGCAAGCATGAAGAGACGGGGCAACACACCAGATCTGGAGCAACTAATGAATGCGCCAACTCTGGGGCTGCTGCGGGCTGCTATTTTTAGGCTTGAGTAAAATAAACATGGTCCTTCCAAGTTTGATATTACTGCTGCAGCTTTCTGCTTTACCTTGTCTGGTTATCAAAATTACAGGGGGCCCCACTCCATTTTTTAAAATGATTTATTTATTAAACCAGCCTAAAAAACATCCTCTAGTGCCACATGACATTCAATAACGGGTGCAAGTGTATGCCTGCTCAAATCTAAGCTGTCCCTCCTACGTCAACTCTCCCTGAATTGCAGTGTGCCGTGCATCGTGGCCCCGGGTCTCATATAAGACCTGATGATGTAGTGAGGCAGCCAATCACAGTAATGTATGTAGCCAATATGGCAGTACTGTGATTTCTAGGCAAACCCCCACATACACACGTCATACACACACGGCTCTGCTCCACACACATCATACATGCACAGCTCCACTCCATACATATTGTACACGCACGGCTCTGCTGAATACACAGTGTACACAAGGCTCCGCTCCGTATACACGTCATACACACGAAGCTGTGCTCTGCACACACACGGCTCTGCTCAGTACACATTGAATACACACGGCTCCAATGCATATACATTGTAAACATACGGCTCTGCTCCGTACACCTCATACACACACGGCTCTGCTCCGTACACCTCGTACACACACAGCTCTGCTCCATACACCTCGTACACATGGCTCTGCTACATCCACACTGTAAACCCCTCCTGACCCCACACATAAACTTCCCCTCATCCAGCACCATGACACCCAGCACAGCAGAGTCCTGCATACACTGAGGAGCTGATCATGTGACCCCTGACTCCTCCCCTCCATGTGACATCATCACAGGTCCTGGAAGCACAGAGCAGCCATATATCTAGTGTGCGGCTCTGCAGGAGGAGGTGTGTGGAGATTCCCCATTACTGGGCTCAGGCTCCATACACATTAGATGCTGGGGGAGAACAATCGCTCTATAGAAGAGAATTCTCCTGATTGCCCCGTGAAGGATGGATATGGACAGGGACAAGATGGCGGAGAGGATATTACACCTCACCCTAGAGATCCTCTTCCGGCTTACTGGAGAGGTGAGAGATTCTGATGACGTCACATTACATCATTCTTATCTATGGGAATAACAGATGGACAGAACTGGAGAGGTGAGGACTCTGGAAATGTCTGGAGTGAGATTTCTTACTGTGTCTCTCCATAACCAGGATTACACAGTAGTGAAGAAGACCTCTAGTGAGCGCTGTCAGGCCCCTGTGTCTGAGGGATGGGGAAGACCCCTGAGCCCAATCACGGGGCCTCCACCTCACCCCCCGATACATGAGGACATCAATGACCAGAAGATCCTAGAACTCACCTACAAGATGATGGAGCTGCTGACTGGAGAGGTGACACTGCTGGGAATGCTGGGACATTATACAGTAACGCTATGGAGGGATCGGGGGTGACGGTATCATTGTATGTGTCAGGTTCCTATAAGGTGTCAGGACGTCACCGTCTATTTCTCCATGGAGGAGTGGGAGTATTTAGAAGGACACAAAGATCTGTACAAGGACGTCATGATGGAGGATCCCCAGCCCCTCACATCACCAGGTAATAGACAGGACTAAATACACACGGCCTATAATTATCTGTATGTAAGGAATGAATTCAGTCCCTGTATGTGTCTCCTCCAGGTGTATCCAGTAAGAGGACAACACCAGAGAGATGTCCCCGTCCTCTTCTCCCACAGGACTGTAAACAAGAAGATCCCGATGTTCCTCAGGATCATCAGGTAGATGGAGAGAAGGGGCCATGAAATCTCCCTATGATGTGTAGACGGCTGTGAAGGTCTTGTGCTCAGTCTTGTTTTATCCCCCAGTATTATATGTGTTATACTTGTGTAATGAGAGCGGTGGAGATGGCAGGATTAGATGCGATGTTCAGCTTTGCATTCGCTGGGGTCATGTTGGCGTCGGACTCTGTTCACACCACAGAATCTGACACGCAGGCTGTCTCTTAGCTGCTTAGCCTGACTCGAGCGTCAGCTGTTTTTGCGTCACTGCTCTGCAGTCCGGTAGGAGTTATTTCCTGCTGGCTTGTGAACTGCTGCTATCATCTCAGGCCGCTAATGACCTCTCACAGCCGCCTTCACTCTTTATAAGGTACTGGATCTGGTTGCTTGTCGCTGAATATAGCGCAGCGTTCCTTTGAGGATATTGGTCCTTACTGTAGTGATCCACAGCCTGGTGATGTGTCGTGTGCTTTCCTGTGTGGTGTGGAAATATCCCTGTTAGTTTATTTCCTCTGTTAGTTTATTTCCCTGTTAGTATATTGTTAGATCTAGCTACCATTAAGCCTACCTCTGGGATAAGGGACAGCGCAGGGTCTATAGTTTGAGGGTCAGCTTAGAGGTCCCTGCTTCAGTTACCCCGACCATCCCATGTCAGCTGATCATAGATGTGACTTCTCCATCTGTCTGTGACTTTTATATTTGTTTCAGGGTGAAGATCTGCCCCATATTAATACTACAGAGACATATGTGAGGGGGGATGAGCGGAGTAAAGAGGAAATTCCTACAGATGACTACCCAGGTGAGTAGTGACCACTAAATGCAGAGAAGTCACAGATTCTTCTCATTCAGCAGCTGCTACAATGTGGGACTAAAAGAATGAACAAAACGTATCCTAAAAATAAGGTGTAAGAAGATTCCCGTACATCCTAGACACAAATAATGTGCAGTTTATTCTTTTTATTGTCTTCTATTAATGACCTTGTGGATGGGATTGCTAGTAAAGTGTCAGTCTTTGCTGATGAGACCAAACTATGTAGGATATTAAAAACTGACCTTGATATTACAATATTAGAAAATTATCTGGATAAGATGTGGGAATGGGCAGACACTTGGCAAATGAGATTTATTGTTTATAAATGTAGAGTGATACACCTAGTACGGAGTAATCCTATAGCTGCATATATATTAAAGGGGTTGTCCGACATAACAAAAATTTTTGAGTTTAAGCTAATCTGTGCTGTATTGTCATATTAAACACCCCTACATTGTTATTTTTTGTTTTCTAACTTTTGTTCCTCTTGAATTCACCCTTTATTCTCTGCAGCTTCTTGTTTACATTCAGCTCCAGCAAACTGACCACTTCCTGTGCTGAACCTCCCAGTCACAGCTGGCACCGCCCGGCCTCAGTGTCCAGCCCCACCCTCTGCCCGCCCTTTGCACACACATACCCTGTCAGTATATTCTGCCCCAGCACCTGACCTGTTAACACTACAGCATTGCAAATAACAGCCCCACATTGGGCTCTGCACCCCACACCACATCGGGCTCTGCACCCCACACCACATCGGGCACTGCACCCCACACCACATTAGGCTCTGCACCCCACACCACATTAGGCTCTGCACCCCACACCACATTAGGCTCTGCACCCCACACCACATCGGGCTCTGCACCCCACACCACATCGGGCTCTGCACCCCACACCACATCGGGCTCTGCACCGCATACACACACACACACACACACACACACACACACACACACACACACTTGGGCTGTGCACCGCATGCACACACACACACACATCAGGCTGTATACCGCATACACACACATACATACATACACACACACACACATCGGGCTGTGCACCGACTCCCACCCCCCCCTCCCATAGGGAGTACATACTCACCCTTCCTCGGTCCCCGCCGCTCCTACACGTTCGCGCGCTGTCTGTGCTCTGGACATATCAGCACAGTAGTGACATCACCGCTGTGCTGAAGAGAGCTCAGACAGCGTGCAGTGATGAGAAGCAGCGCTCCCTCTCATCAGCGCTTTCAAATATACCGGCATCGGTGATCTGTGATGCTGGTATATTTGAATGTGTGATCCTGAGCAGGGGGCCCGGTGCTGGCGCTGACACCACGGCAGCTGCCGCCAGGCCCCTCCCCCAGGTCACGGGTCCCACAGCAGTGCAGGGGGAGGTTGTGGGCAGAGTACAGGGTGCGGGGGAATGTGTGGGAGGGTGCAGGGAAGGGGGCGGTGACTCCTCGCACTGTAGCCGCCCAGCAGGGAGGCGACTTGCTGTTTCCAGATTTGCATGTCAACATGGTCCTGCCCATGTTGACATGAAATGACCGGAAGCAGCAAAATCGCGGCAGGAGCGGTCACATGACCGCTCTGAGCCGGGGGAGAGGGGCTGACAGCAGGGCAGGTAAGTGGTCTCTATCTACTTACCTGCCCTAATGTAGCCCAATAGGGAAATAATAAAAAAAAGCAAATTAAGCCGGATAACCCCTTTAAATGAAAGTAAACTCGGACTACAGAACAGGAGAAGGACTTGGGGATTCTGGTAACAAGTAAGCAGAGAAGCAGCACCCAATGTCAGGCAGCAGCTGCAAAAACAAACAAACAAGATTTTAGCATGTATAAAACGTTAGATTAGATCCCGTGACCCCCAACGTATTGTTAACCCCTCTATAAATCACTTTTAAGGTCACATCTGGAATTTGAAGAAAGGGTTAATCTCCTGCACAAAGTCCAAACCGTATAAGGTAGAATATGATTTATTGGTCAACGCATTTAGACTTGTCCTGTTGAAGTCTTGATGACTTTGAAATGCGTTGACGATTAAATCTTATTCTACCTTATACCGTGTGACTTTGACTGCGCAGGAGATTAACCCTTTCTTCATTTCCATTGTTTTATCTCCACGTGGATTTCTGCAGCGGCCTACAGGCATTTGTGGTGGCTGTGATCTATCTGAGGTGAGCCCCTCTAAGTATTTCCTCATAATTTACATTGAAGAAAACGCTAGCTGCATGATTTTTTTTTTTTCCAACTTCACTTTGCATATCTGGAATATAAGATCCAATTTTTGTCTCTACGTTATAAAAATGATTTTCAGAACTTAGGGGTACTTTGCACACTACGACATCGCAAGCCGATGCTTGCGATGCCGAGCGCGGTAGTCCCCGCTACCATCGCAGCTGCGATCTCTTGTGATAGCTGCCGTAGTGAACATTATCGCTATGGCAGCTTCACATGGACTTACTTGCCATGCGACGTCGCTCTGGCTGGCAACCCGCCTCCTTCCTAAGGGGGCGGGTTGTGCGGCGTCACAGCGACGTCACACGGCAGGCGGCCAATAGAAGCGGAGGGGCGGAGATAAGCGGGACGTATACATCCTGCCCACCTCCTTCCTTCCGCATAGCCGGCGTGAGCCGCAGGTAGGAGATGTTCCTCGCTCCTGCGGCTTCACACACAGCGATGTGTGCTGCCGCAGGAACGATGAACAACAACGTAACTTTGGTCCTTCCGAAATTATGGAAATGACCGACGCTACACCGATGATACAATTTCAACGCTTTTGCGCTCATTAATCGTATCAAAAACGATTTACACACTCCGATATCGACAGCGACGCCGGATGTGTGTCACTTCGATTTGACCCCACCGACATCGCACCTGCGATGTCGTAGTGTGCAAAGTACCCCTTAGAGTCAGAGGGTGAGAGGTTGAAAAAGTTGGTCTTGTTCAGCTTAGAAGAAAAGATCTCTCAGTGGAGATCTCATTTATATGTATAAATACCGTATTTTTCAGACTATAAGATGCACTTTTTTTCCCCCCAAATGTTGGGGGAAAGTCGGGGGTGCGTCTTATGGTCTGAATGTGGCTGCGGGGAATGAGGGTTCTGCGGTGGAGCGGGTCATCGGGGGCACGAGCAGGCTGTAGCAGCCTGCCGTGACCACGTGGGCCCGCTCATTTCATATGCACGCCCATCCTCCCACCCATCATCTCTCAGCGCTAAAGCCAGCGCTGACATGTGGGCGGGATGATGAGCTGGGGGGTGAGCGGAGGGTGCGCGCATAATTAACAGCTGGCCGTGATCACCCCTGGCAACTACAGCCTGGAGTGATCATGTGCGGCTGTATTCACTGCCCGCCGTGCATCATTATCAGCGCGGGGTGCAGTGAATCAGTGTACTCACCCGTCACCTTGTGTGGAGCCGTCCCCCTGCAGCATCGCGATGTCTTCCTGTCTGTGCCGGTCAGCTGATCTGTGTAGAGAGCAGTGAGCACAGTGATGACGTCATCGCTGTGCGCGCCGCTAGTGTCCACACAGATCAGCTGACTGGACAGGAAGAAATCGCGATACTGCAGACAACGGTGACGGCTCCACACAGCGGCATTGCAGCTGAGACAGAGAGGAAGCTGATCGGTGCTGCAGGGAGTGAGGAAAGGTGAGTATAAACGTTTATTTTTTTTTTTCTGTGCCACAGGATACAGACCATATACCAGGATGGGGGTATATTATGAGCAGGATGGATGGGGTTATATTATGAGCAGGATGGGGGTATATTATGAGCAGTATGGTGGTATATGAGCAGGGTGCATGGGGGTATATGAGCAGGATGTATGGGGGTATACTGTATGAGCAGGATGGGGTGTAAGAGCAGGATGGGGGGGTATATAGCAGGATGGATGGGGGTATATGAGCAGGATGGGGATATATGAGCAGGATCATATACAAGGCAGGAGGATCGTTACCAGAATGGGGTACGTTAGTTGAGAAGTTGGGGACATTACCCCCATAACAGTGTCAGCAGCAGATCCTCGCCCCATAACAGAGTGTCATGACCACATTTTTTGGTTAAAATTGTATTTTCCTATTTTCCTCCTCTAAAACCAGGGTGCGCCTTATGGTCAGGTGCGTCTTAAGGGTGCTTTACACGAGACGAAGGATCGTGCGATGCATCGTCGGGGTCACGGTTTTCGTGACGCACATCCGGCATCATAAACGACGTCGTCTCTTGTGAAACCTCTGAGCGACGCAGTATCGCTCACAAATAGTGAGTCGTGTACTCGTCACTCAGTTTCATAATATCGTTTATTTTTACTTGTGCCGGTTGTTCATCGGTCCCGTGGCAGCACACGTCACTCCGTGTGACACCACGGGAGTGATGAACTCTGCTTACCTGCGTCCCACGGCTCCCGCCGGCTATACGGAAGGAAGAGGGTGGGTTGTTTACATCCCGCTCATCTCCGCTTCTATTGGCCGGCGGCTGTGTGACGTCTCTGTGACGCTGAACGTCCCTCTCCATTAAGGAAGTGGACGTTCGCTGCCCACAGAGAGGTCGCTCACCAGGTAAGTACATGTGACGGGGGTTTCATGACTTTGTGCGACACGGGCAGCAATTTGCCCGTGACGCACAAATGACGGGGGCGGGTAGGATCAATTGTGAAATCGCACGATCGGTCGTCCCGTGTAAAGCAGGCTTTATAGTCCGAAAAATACGGTACATGTGTGGTCAATACAAAGGACTGGCACATGACTTATTCCTTCCGAAAACAATACTAAGGACCAGGGGGCACTCGCTGCAAGTGGAAGAAAGGTGATACCGGCAGCTAAATAACAAAGGGTTTTTTACAGTTAAAGCAGTCAGACTGTAGAATGCCGACCTACAAGAGGTAGTAATGGCTGACACTATAATAGCTATTAAAAAGGGGCTGGATGTGTTCCTCAGTACACACAACCTTCTCGGTTATAAATTATACAGTCATATGATAAAGTTTGGGCACCCCTATTAATGTTAACCTTTTTTCTTTATAACAATTTGGGTTTTTGCAACAGCTATTTCAGTTTCATATATCTAATAACTGATGGACTCAGTAATATTTCTGGATGGAAAAGAGGTTTATAGTACTAACAGAAAATGTGCAATCCGCATTTAAACAAAATTTGACCAATGCAAAAGTATGGGCACCCTTATGAATTTCTTGATTTGAACACTCCTAACTACTTTTTACTGACTTACTAAAGCACTAAATTGGTTTTGTAACCTCATTGAGCTTTGAACTTCATAGGCAGGTGTATCCAATCATGAGAAAAGGTATTTAAGGTGGCCACTTGCAAGTTGTTCTCCTATTTGAATCTCCTATGAAGAGTGGCATCATGGACTCCTCAAAAAAACTCTCAAATGATCTGAAAACAAAGATTATTCAACATAGTTGTTCAGGGGAAGGATACAAAAAGTTGTCCCAGAGATTTAAACTGTCAGTTTCCACTGTGAGAAACATAGTAAGGAAATGGAAGAACACGGGTACAGTTCTTGTTAAGCCCAGAAGTGGCAGGCCAAGAAAAATATCAGAAAGGCAGAGAAGAGGAATGGTGAGAACAGTCAAGGACAATCCACAGACCACCTCCAAAGACCTGCAGCATCATCTTGCTGCAGATGGTGTCAATGTGCATCGGTCAACAATACAGCGCACGTTGCACAAGGAGAAGCTGTATGGGGGCGTGATTTGAAAGAAGCCGTTTCTGCAAGCACGCCACAAACAGAGTCGCCTGAGGTATGCAAAAGCACATTTGGACAAGCCAGTTACATTTTGGAAGAAGGTCCTGTGGACTGATGAAACAAAGATTGAGTTGTTTGGCCATACAAAAAGCCGTTATGCATGGAGGCAAAAAAACACGGCATTCCAAGAAAAGCACTTGCTATCCACAGTAAAATTTGGTGGAGGTTCCATCATGTGTGGCCAATGCCAGCACCAGGAATCTTGTTAAAGTTGAGGGTCGCATGGATTCAACTCAGTATCAGCAGATTCTTGACAATAATGTGCAAGAATCAGTGACGAAGTTGAAGTTACGGAGGGGATGGATATTTCAGAAAGACAATGATCCAAAACACCGCTCTAAATCTACTCAGGCATTCATGCAGAGGAACAATTACAATGTTCTGGAATGGCCATCCCAGTCCCCAGACTTGAATATCATTGAACATCTGTGGGATGATTTGAAGCGTGCTGTCCATGCTCAGCGACCATCAAACTTAACTGAACTGGAATTGTTTTGTAAACAGGAACTCATTAACAGCTACAGGAAGCGACTAGAGGCTGTTATTTTTGCAAAAGGAGGATCTACAAAATATTAATGTCACTTTTAAGTTGAGGTGCCCATACTTTTGCACAGGTCAAATTTAGTTTAAATGCGGATTGCACATTTTCTGTTAGTACAATAAACCTCATATCAATCCAGAAATATTACTCAGTCCATCAGTTATTAGATATATGAAACTGCAATAGCTGTTGCAAAAACCCAAATTGTTTTAAAGAAAAAAGGTTAACATTAATAGGGGTGCCCAAACTTTTTCATATGACTGTATAGTGACAAAAATGTATAATTGGTGGAGCTAGGTTGAACTAGATGGAGTAGAAGATATTTTTGCAAATCTAACTGATATTTGGAACGGTTAATAAATCATTCCACCTAGACAAAATCCCCAGTTTCCAAACAAAAATTTGCCTCAATGCATAATTCTGCCTCCATCGTGCTTCACTGAGGGTAGGGTGTTCTTTTGGCGATGCGCAGTGTTGGCTTTGTACCTACTGTAACATAACTTTTGGGATTATAACCCAAAAGTTAAAATTTTGTTTCATCAGTCCTTAACACATTTTCCCACATGCTTATCACAGACTTGATGGAAGTTTTGGTAAAACATAGCCGGACTTGGATGTTTTTCTTTGTAAGAAAAAGCTTCTGTCTTCCACCCTGCCACAAACATATGAAGAATATCAGAGATTGTAATCACATTTGGTACACAACTAGTACTGGCCAGAAATTCCAGCAGGCCTGTTGGTTGTCAACTTTTTTCTTTTCTGCACATCATTTTTTGAAGGGCGTCCAGTTCTAGGTAATGTCACTGTTGTAATGAATTTAAGACACTTTTTGATGACAGTCTTCACAGTGATCCTGTCACAGTAAATAGGGAGAGCAGGGGACCAGGGCTCTTAGACTGGCTCCCAGACTAGGGGGTACTAGGTATCCCTAATCCCAGAGTAACCTCTGAAGGTGAAGCTGTCTGATCCACCAACCTGACCCTGCCTCTGACTGGCCCTCATCTAATACACCTTCCCTCTCTACCCCAGTGGATGGCCGGGACAGGAGTGTGATAAAACCAGCAGAGATGGACAAACAGGGGAAACAAAAAATCTCACAGCACGCTCATACAAAGGTATAAGACAGTAAGCGGTAAGAAGAAAAATAGGAGCAGAGAGGAAACAACAAGACGATGAGCACCACACAATATAATCACCAGCAGGGTTGGGACACAATAGCACACAGACCACCACAACAAAGGCTATAGTCGGCGTGGAAACATAGATTCCACCGTCTTAAAAAGGCAAGGAATAAATGTCATAGGTTTCCAACAGCATGTGATCCCAGAGAGAACAAGCAGGCTAGTAGAGTTTAACTCTTGCTATCCTGACCATTAAGGCGCATACAGCTGGTCGACGCCCCAGCCTGCCTGTGTAACTCAGAAACACCAGAGAAACTATAGTGTGGGGTGTCAGAATCTGTAGTGTGAAAAACGTCTGATGCTGCTATGACACTTAGCGAGTTTTGCCCAAAACTCTGTGTAACAGATCCATGGATTATGCTCCATGGTTTATCTAATAGCTTGGAAATATTTTGTGCTCTTCTCCTGATAACTTTCCACAATGAGATTCCTTTGCTGTGTTGTCAGCTGTTTATGGACCGTGGCTTTTGCTGTAAAGTGCAACAAAGAGGGGGGTGGAGCCTGGACCGGGATGTGAGCACACACAGGGGGACATTCTCCTGCTGACTCACCGTGATACTGCTGGAGCCGCCGCACGGCTGACGATTATAGTGACACCAGTGGGCAGGGGAAGGTACCGGCATCCAGCAGGTGAAGTCTCCGCTCCTGAACCGGCAGCATGTCCAGGCGGCGACAGAGGGAACTTGGAGCAGGCAGAGGGCCTGGATCACAAAATGGCACCGAGGTCAGAGAGGAGGCGGAGAAAGCAAACACTGCCTGCCAGCATCGCATGGCAGCAGCTGCAAAGCTGGCACAGTTTGCAAGACAATCAGAGGAATCTCTGGAGGGGCCCGGTAAGATGGTAGAGGAGAAAGGGGAGGAGGAGGAGTCAGATCTGAAGGAGGCTAAAGGAATGTAGGGAAAACCAGGAGAAGATAAACAGGAGGATGATTCAGGAGAGCAGCAGGCAGCAGAGGAAATACAGGAGAACCCCACTATTAAGGATGTGTTTCAGGTGGTCTTCTTTTGCAAACAGGCCCTCACAACATTAACCCAGCAGGTGCTGGGAATACAGGGAGATATAGCTACTCTCAAAAAAGATCAGAAGAAAACTGATATGAGAACCAGTTCTGTGGAGAAAAGAGTGGGGGCAGCTGAGGATCATATAGTTACATTGCAAAAAGCAGAGAAAAAGTTCCAGCAGCAAATATTTGCGTTGTCCGCAAAAACGGATGACTTTGAGAACCGTTCCAGGAGGAACAATATAAGACTGGTGGGCATCCCGGAAAAAGTAAAGGTAAGAAATCTTACTGAATTCATAGAAACGTGGCTTAAAGAAAAGATTGGCGCTGATAATTTGACCAAGTTATATGCAATTGAGAGGGCACACAGAGTCCCAATGCAACCGCAACCACCTGGTAAGGGACCCCGTATGATGCTGGCAAAACTGCTTAACTACAGGGACCGGGATATTATTCTACGCAAGGCGCGGGATCTGGAGAACCTGATAATTGATGGACACCCAGTGGCTATATACCCTGACTACTCTGAAGCAATGCATGCAATTTACAGGGGTAAAGGGATGACTCCGTGAGCTGGGGGTTAAATATTCCATGATGTTCCCAGCAAAACGTTGAGTAGCAGCACTGGAGAAGGTGCACTTTTTTTCTTGATCCAGAGGAGGCCATGAAATGGATAGACACCAATGCAAGAAAGCTGCAAACAGGAGAAGGATAGAAGCTGGCTATGAGTGACACTGCAATTTCGTGATTTTCCTGGACTACAGGACTGGCTACTCCATAAGCATTTGCATATGTTAGAGGAGAAGGAGACTTCTTAAGCCCATTTTTATGGCAGTGACTGTACACTTTTTTTTTTTATTTTTTATTTCTTGTTCCCTTTCTCTTCCAGGTTATTATTGTTGATCTTTTTCTCCTGTCCCTGAGTGATAGATGGGGCAGGGAGAAGTTTCCTAACACTAAGCTGGACAATGACAGGAGGATGATAATAATCCCCCCCCCCTTTTTTTTTTTTTTTTTTCTCTAGCCGTGCGGCGGCGATTGATATTAAGGTTTTCAAAAATTCATATGTTAGTAGTTTACACTGTATGATATATGCAAATGAAAACGAATATGGTGAAGGCGGGAGGTGAGTTAAGGGGTTCTGCTCACTGGGATCAGACAGGTTTGGTATGAGAGGAAAGGAGGAAGGAGGTTGACCGGTCTGGGGGAGACAGACCTCATTCCCCATAAGGGAGTTAAAGATGTAAATCGGAGGTGGAGGAGTTTTGTTGGGGTAGTTCTAAGGGGCGGGTTAGGGACGGGAAAGACTCGGCGTACAGAGGGACAGGATGTTTGTTTAAAGATAACCAGTAATTTTCAACATGGGAGAGGAGATTAAAATATTATGTTGGTATGTAAGGGGACTGTCAGAGGTAGAAGAGACGCAATGATAAAATATATGCTAGACCAGAGACCATCAATAATGTGTTTATTGGAGACGCATTTGACGAGCGAAACGACAAATGTACTGAACAAGAGATGGGTGCAAAAGGCGTATCACTCTACTTTTTCTAGTTATGCTAGAGGGATCTCGGTGTTGGTCCATAGATCCGCCCTATATGATGAAGTGGTGACATGGATAGATACAGAGAGACAATATGTAATGGTGATCTGTAAGTTGTATGGACAATTATTATGCATTACTGCTATATATGTTCCACCGCCTTACACTAGTGTCAAAATTAGAGAGGTGAGAGAGCGTTCGACTAAATGGGGGAATTTGACATTCTTGTTGGTCGCTGACTTTAATAATGTCAAATTCATATTGGGACAGGAGCAGAAACTCACGGGAGGCGAGGAGGGATGGAGTGACAGCATTTGGTATCTTTATTCAAGAATTTGGGTTGGTAGAC
This sequence comes from Anomaloglossus baeobatrachus, assembly GCF_048569485.1. NCBI lineage: Eukaryota > Metazoa > Chordata > Amphibia > Anura > Aromobatidae > Anomaloglossus > Anomaloglossus baeobatrachus. Next base: position 558,894,661 of record NC_134357.1, read on the forward strand.
GTTTGGAGGATAAGGAATTTAGGGGTGACCTGTTTTTCCTGTCACTCAGCAACCCATGGTACGCTTTCCCGTATAGACCTGGCATTGGGAAATGAAATCATGGATTCTGGAATTTCAAATGTTGAATATTTGGCTAGAGTAATATCGGATCATAGTCCAATACTAGTATCTATTAAAAAACGGGGAGTAGGGGAAAGGCTAACAAGAGAATGGAAGCTACATCCGGTTTGGGTAAAAAGTATTGACATGGACGGTATAGCCAGTGAGATTCTGGAATATTTTGCCCTTAATAGAGGTAGTGCGGATCCATTGGTAGTTTGGGACGCCATGAAGGCATACCTGAGAGGCCTTTTATTTAGAGACGTTTGCCGATATAAGTCTCGTAGTAGACAGGGGGAAATTGATTGCTTAGAGGTCTTGAAGGGAGCAGAAGCAGAGATGGTAACACAGCCCACACCAGAGAATAGGCAGAAGCTAAAAGCAGCTCAGGAAGAAGTTAATAAGGTGCTATTGGAGAAAGTTGCTAGAAAGCAGGCTTTTCAAAAAGAGAACTTTTATGCGGAGGGAGAAAAGGTGGGACATCTGTTGTCGGTGGTGACGGCAGCCCAGAGACAATCATCCTTTGTGCATTGCATTCACACCACAACGGGAGATTTGGTTACGGAGGGGGTAGATATTCTGGACACGTTCGCAGCCTTTTATGAGGAATTATATTCCACTAGAGGGGAGACGAGACAGAGCGACCTAGAGGCTTTCTTAGGTACAATGACATTACCCAAAATTACAGAGACAGAGAAACGCAGTCTAGAGGGCCCTATCACACTTGTGGAGATAGAGAGAGCTTTGTATGGCATGGCAAATGAAAAAGCCCCGGGGGTAAATGGTCTACCGGTGGAGGTATACAAATCTTTGGAATAAATACTCTTATCAAAAAATAGCAAGGTACCCAGAGGATCCACAGTATCAACCGTAGCAAATAGCTGAATCCAGGCAAAAAAGGTGCAAAAATAGAAGACCTAAAATATAACTTTTATTTGACGTGCTAGTAAAAAGTGAGCCTAGGCTCACTAAGGGTGAGTGACATCAAAACCACGATAGTGATTAAAATCCTGCTGAACGCAGGGACACAGAGAAAAGCAAACCAAGTCGTCTTGGCCCTGGTGATAGTGCGGCAAACCTAGCCTCAAACCTCATTCGAGGATGCCACCAATACCTAGCTACCAAGGTATAGACTGACTATGGACTGACACATAAACTTATTCATTCATAAAACTGGATACGTTACCAGCATAAGGAAATGTGTCTATAGTGTATAAAGTGGACAACGGGTGTCAAGTTTAAATCCCACAAGGGAACGATCTTACCCGGTCCAGCAGAGATGAAGGAAGGGCGACATAAAGAAGGACCACCAAAAACACGGCTTTATCAGGGGGAACTGTCCACCAGCTCTTCAAATCCCACAGTAGTAATGCCGAGGGGTCAATTCCATGTAATAGGGCAGACACTCACTCCCAACGCGTTTCATGGAAAGCAATCATCAGGGGAGTCTGGTGAGGAATATAGAGTATGGCCCATACCCATCTTATGTGGCCATACTTCTGTGCCGGCACCTTTGAAAGGATATATGTCTGACGCACGCACATGTGCGAGTATCTTTGGGCACAGAAGTATGGCCACATAAGATGGGTATGGGCCATACTCGATATTCCTCACCAGACTCCCTTTATGTCGCCCTTTCTTCATCTCTGCTGGACCGGGTAAGATCGTTCCCTTGTGGGATTTAAACTTGACACCCGTTGTCCACTTTATACACTATAGACACATTTCCTTATGCTAGTAACATATCCAGTTTTATAAATGAATAAATTTATGTGTCAGTCCATAGTCAGTCTATACCTTGGTAGCTAGGTATTGGTGGCATCCTTGAATGAGGTTTGAGGCTAGGTTTGCCGCACTCTATCACCAGGGCCAAGACGACTTGGTTTGCTTTTCTCTGTGTCCCTGCGTTCAGCAGGATTTTAATCACTATCGTGGTTTTGATTTCACTCACCCTTAGTGAGCCTAGGCTCACTTTTTACTAGCACGTCAAATAAAAGTTATATTTTAGGTCTTCTATTTTTGTACCTTTTTTGCCTGGATTTAGCTATTTGCTAAGAAATACTCTTACCCAATTTGTTGAGTGTCTTGGAGGAGGCAAGGGAGAGGGGGATACTGCCAGAGTCTATGAGGGAGGCAATAATAAAAGTAATACCTAAAGAGGATAAGGATCCAAAACTCCTCGAATCATACAGGCCCACCTCACTGTTAACGACGGTTGTAAAAATTTTGGCCAAAGTACTCTCTAATCGATTAACAGAAGTGATATCTACCGTAATCCACCAGGATCAGTCGGGTTTTATGCAAAAATATACGACGATTATACCTTAACATGCAACTGCCGGTGGACAATCCGGGACAGAGACTAATAGCTTCATTAGATGCTCCTAAAGCATTTGACAGTGTGGAATGGGGATACCTGTGGGGAGTGCTAAGACATATGGGATTTGGCCCTAATTTTATATCCTGGATACAGCTGTTATATACTAGACCAGTAGCTAAAGTGAGGATTAATGGAATGTTGTCACACACGGTGAATCTACAAAGGGGTACTCGCCAAGGATGTCCGCTCTCGCCTCTCCTTTTTGCTCTGGCAGTGGGACCACTGGCGGCTGCTATACGGCAGAACAGAGACATAAAGGGATTTGTATATGGCCATCTAGAAGAGAAGATAGCCCTCTATGCAGACGATATTCTATTGTTTCTGGGAGACCCAAGGGCATCGTTGAGCTGTGCCATGGAGGTATTCGAGCGGTACGGGGGGGATCTCTGTACTGACTATCAATTGGACCAAATCGAATCTGTTTCAGGTGGACGCGGGAGTGTATAGGTCGATTCTGGGTGATGAGGTCAACAGACTGCGGGTTGTGGACCAGTTTAGATATCTGGGCATTGAGGTATCCATGCCAATTGGGAATTACATTACTATTAATCTAGTCCCTTTGCTGAAGCAACTGCGAAGTAAGATAACTGCTTGGAATAAGCTTTATTTATCAGTAATAGGGGGGATTAATCTTATTAAAATGGTGCTTATGCCCAAGATACTCTGTGTTGCACAATTCTCCTGTTTGGATCCCTTGGAGTCACTTTAAGGAGATTGATTCCATGTTCCGTGCTCTAATATAGAAGAACAAACAAGCCAGACTTAAACTCGAGATGCTACAGAGACTGAAGGATGAGGGGAGCTAGCACTACCAAATCCGGGAATATATCTGGCAGCTCAGAGTCAACATTTCAGGGGATGGGCAGATTTAGGGGTGGTAGACCCAGCATCCAGACTGTTAGGGCATGTTCTGCATCGGAAGCCATTAGTGTTCGGACTGGAGGACGGATCATTTGGGAGAATAGGAAAAACGATAGAAATAAAGAAGTTTTGTCAGCTAACCCCTCTTCATTCCTGGACTCCACACCGATGCAAGGAACGCCCTGGCCCGGGCGGAGATGAATGTAGCAAGAATCAAGTATCCAGCATCATGGAGAGTTGAAAAAATAAAACTGACATTTATTTGTATAAATATAAAAACATACAGACTGTGCAGTGGGCACAGAGGCACAAGTGCAAAAGGGTGGATTTATCCGACGCGTTTCGACCAGAGAGTCTTATTCATGGCATGTGTTTTATCCAGACTGATTCAGTATTTAAAAGGTACACATAACACGTTGAGGGGTGGGATTAGTGATCAATTAAAGCTGAAAAACGTGGAGGTGTGAAATTCTTAGACAACACTACCATCAGTCACGTAACAAGAATAAAAACATACATAAAACATAGTAATCCCACCTGTTATGATCCGGAACCATGGAAGACCACCACAAATCATTGGCAAAAAGGTGACGAGAGCATTGGCAACTAATCTGGCCGCCATCCCCTTACTAACCATCACAACTAGAAGTAGCCAAGGGGTGAACTAACATCCTGTGCACCGCGAACCCAGCCAGAGAACTAACTATCCTAAAGGTAGGAAAGATGAATAACTCTCTGCCTCAGAAAATAGACAAGAATAGCAAGCCCCCCACATTCAAAGACTGCGGTGATATAGGAAAAACACAATACACATGTAGATGACAGGATTAGCAAAAGGTGAGGCCCCCGCTGACTAAAATAGGAAAGGACAGGAAAGGGACTGATGGTGGCCAGAGAAAAACCCTGCAAAATACCAACTTCCTGATAGTACAAAAAGGCCCTCAGATCGCTCGATCTGAACTCCGTCCTATACCAGGTGCCCTTGTCATACCAATGAACAGAAAACAAGAATTATAACAAATTCAACAAGCCACAAACACATGGACCCAAAGGAGCTATACTCCACACAGAACTGCAGGGAGTTCCTCAACAATCCACTGAGGGGAAAAATCCCTGGAAGGAAAAAAACTGAAACCAACCACAACAAATGACAAACCCATATAATCAAAACAACCAGACAATAAATAAAGAGCAAGCACTTATCTGGAGTAGATGTGGTGTAGAGCAGGATTAAGCAGGCTGGAGATACAAAGAACAACTGACATCCGGCAACAGCCTGCAATCAGACCAGGACTTAAATAAGCAGAGAGTAAGCAAAGGAAACACCCACTGCACAACACACCTGGTCTCTGTCCAAACCATTCCTGGCCACCAGAGGGAGCCTCCCAGCAGCCAAAACATAACTAACATTCACAACAGTACCCCCTCCCCTTGAGGAGGGGCCACCGGGTCGCTCGGCATGAGCATGATGGAAGGCGTGAACCAACCTGTCCGCATGAATGTCAGAAGCCACAACCCAAGAGTTATCCTCCTGCCCATAACCCTTCCATTTCACAAGGTACTGAAGCTGATGCCTACTACGACGGGAATCCAGAATTTTTTCAACCTCATACTCCAGATCCCCTTATACCAAAACAGGGTCAGGAGGCGCTGCTGCAGGAACTGCCGGCTCCACATGTTTCTTCAACAAGGACTTATGGAAGACATTGTGAATCTTAAATGACGCAGGCAGAGTCAAACGGAAAGATACAGGGTTTATAATCTCCGAAATCTTATAAGGTCCAATAAATCTGGGCTTAAATTTAGGAGACGGAACTCTCATAGGAATATTTTTAGAGGACAACCACACCATGTCCCCTACTTTAAACCGGGGACCAACAGTCCGACGCCGGTTGGCAAACTTTTGGGCAGTTTCTTGGGACTGAAACAATTTATCCACTACCTGCCCCCAAATCTGCTGCATTCTGTTGACCACCGAATCCACCCCCGGACAGTCAGACGCCTCAAGCTGCCCTGAGAAGAACCTAGGGTGATACCCAAAATTGCAGAAAAAGGGAGACACCAACGTGGTAGAGCTAGCTCTATTGTTAAGGGCAAATTCAGCCAAAGGCAAAAACGAAACCCAGTCATCCTGATCCGCAGAAACAAAACACCGTAAATAGGTCTCCAGGGTCTGGTTAGCCCTTTCAGTCTGACCGTTGGTCTGAGGATGAAACGCCGAGGAGAAAGACAGCTGAACACCCAATTTGGAGCAAAAACTCCTCCACACAGAACTGCAGGGAGTTCCTCAACAATCCACTGAGGGGGAAAATCCCTGGAAGGAAATAAACTGAAACCAACCACAACAAATGACAAACCCAGATAAGCAAAAGAACCAGACAATAAATAAAGAGCAAGCACTTATCTGGAGTAGATGTGGTGTAGAGCAGGATTAAGCAGGCTGGAGATACAAAGAACAACTGACATCCGGCAACAGCCTGCAATCAGACCAGGACTTAAATAAGCAGAGAGTTAGCAAAGGAAACACCCACTGCACAACACACCTGGTCTCTGTCCAAACCATTCCTGGCCACCAGAGGGAGCCTCCCAGCAGCCAAAACATAACTAACATTCACAACACCCACCCCTCAACGTGTTATGTGTACCTTTTTAAATACTGAATCAGACTGGATAAAACACATGCCATGAATAAGACTCTCTGGTCGAAACGCGTCGGATAAATCCACCCTTTTGCACTTGTGCCTCTGTGCCCACTGCACAGTCTGTATGTTTTATATTTATACAAATAAATGTCAGTTTTATTTTTTCAACTCTCCATGATGCTGGATACTTGATTCTTGCTACATTCATCTACGCTCGGGCCAGGGCGTTCCTTGCATCGGTGTGGAGTCCAGGAGTGAAGAGGGGTAAGCTGACAAAACTTCTTTATTTCTATTGTACATATGGCTTTGCTCTTGCCGTGCTCCCCCTAACTAAAGGACATTGATAAAATGTATTCACAATTGTTTTTGTGACTTTATACCACTCCATATGGATCTCTCCACTAACAGGAGAACTCGATTAAATGCCATTTTCAATGCACAGACTGCCGCTGATTCTGCAGTGGGTGATTCACATGCAAAAGTGAATGAAGATTTTTCACTATTATTTAGAACACTGGAGAAATTCAAAATAAAGGAGACAAATCTATGGTGGGATTCCACCTCATTACATTCCTATACAGAGAAGAACATGATACCTCGTGGTCTCAGATTACTCAAGAATCCTACTTTTTCCACTCACACAGAGGAATTTTTAAATAACTGGAATTCCATTTTATCCAATTGTTCAATCAAACTCATGGAGCTTATTATTAAACATGAGGAAACTGAATTGGAAAATGTTAAAAAAAACAAATATTCGAAACAGAAAAAAATTTAGAACCTTTTAAAAATCATAACGACTTTTCCAACATGCAAGAACATCTTAATAAGCGCCTCAATTCCTTAGAAGACACCATTGCGGAGAGGAAAAAGAAAAAATTCGAAAGGGACACTTTAGATTATAAGCATAACAAGGTTTACACATGGCGTCTCCCTTCTCACTCCGTTTTAAAAAATCCGAGATATAAAAATAAAACTCCATATTACAACTGTAATAGAAGAGTCAGCTTTGGTGAAAACAGTACCACCTCAGCTTCCACTAACTATACTGTGGATGACTCCTCAGATTCCTCGGATGAAATTGAAACAAATCGTAGGACAAATAACACTAACAAAAAGATGCCAAAGAACGCATACGAAGAGGTGGTAGAAAACACAGGAGGAGGCAGGTATCCAGATCGTCGCAAGAAAAAGAAAAGACATTAAGATGATCGGTCTGGAACTTATCTGCACAAATCATTTCTCAAGACCAAATGGCTGTTCTGTCTAAAGGACTCAAATTTTGTCCAACCAAAAAATTTGATATTTTTTCCACTTTCCTCGATATTAATAAACTAGCTAGAAATTTAACTTTGAAGTGCCATTTTGATTTGGAAGCCAACCAGGATACAAATATGGCCCAAGAAACTAATATCGTGGAGAATGATCAGATTCCTGATTTCAAAGAGTTAATTCGTCTCACTGATCTAAGAAAACTTGAATCAGAATCCAGAACTGAGGAGCATTTACCGAAACAGTCTTTCAGAACACTGAATCCTTATTTTTACCCCCTTCAATCACGCCCATCAATATTGGACATTTTTCAAGAAAGAATAGAATCAGATCTCGTCCAATTGGATCAAGTTCATGAAAGAACATTTTGTAACTTATCACCAACTGAAAAAAATTACTCTTCAGACTCTAAAAGACAATGACACTCTTGTCTTTAGAGAGGCTGATAAGGGGGGTGGGATCATGATCCTTGATCTCCCACTGTATATTAAAATAAACTGAGATATTTGAGGATCAACAAACATATATCCATCTTAAAGGCGATCACACTACCTTGTTTAAGAGAAAAATGGACAAATTATTAGAAGATGGCCTTACAGTAGGTATATTAACACAAAATATGTTTGATTTTCTAAAAGTGGACTTCCCATTGATTCCTATTTACCATGCTCTCCCCAAAATTCACAAGGGGATTTCACCCCCCCATTCAGACCCATTAATTCGGGGATAGGGTCACTGGGAGAAAAATTGGGGTCCTGGGTCGACCACTTTCTACAGCCTTTGGTTAAAGAACTCCCTGGATTCCTCAGAGATACCAAAGCTCTTTTGTCTAATTTTGATTCTTTTGCTTGGCAATCTGTTTATGTTTGGATCACTTGTGATATAGTAAGTCTGTACCCTTCTATTCTCCATCATGTTGCACTGGAGTGTTTGGAGTCATTCCTTCTTAAATATTGTCCTTATCCATCTGATATCTGGGCCTATATCTTGACAGCAGTCAATTTTCTCCTGACCCATAATTATTTTTCATTTAATAAAGAATTTTATTTACAAAAATGCGGAGTCAGCATGGGAGGGAAATTCTCCCCATCTTTAGCAAACATTGTAGTTGCGGTTTTTGTAGAAATGTATATTTTTGATTCTCTTAATAATATCTTTTCAGATTATATTATTTTTTACACCAGATATATCGATGATTTATTATTAATATGGAGGGGTGACTCCCAAATTTTCCAGGAATTCATAAACTATATTAATTGTAATCCTTTCAATCTCAAATACACTTATTTGACTAATTCACACAAAATCAACTATCTTGATGTAACGTTGATGGGGAATTTGAATCGTATAGACATCATACCATACAATAAAGAAACAGATTGCAATTCAATCTTACTGGCCAGTTCATGTCACCCGACACATACTATCAAAAACATTCCTGTGGGGGAACTGATCAGGACCAAAAGAAATTGCTCCAGATCAGATCTCTTCCCACAGGAATCCAATAAAATCATTGACAAACTAAAAAACCGGGGTAATCCCACTTGGAGCCTGGATAGAGCCCAAAAAATTGTACATGACATGGACAGAGCAGAACTATTAAAAAATAAAAACAAGCAAAGGAATCAAAATTCAAAGAAAATCACATTCAGTACAGCATTTTCACCACAATATGGCCACATTATTAAAATCATTAAAAAACACATCCCATTATTGTATCAGGACAAAAACCTCTCCAGAGTTCTTAATCAATATCAAATTAATTTTGCAGCTAAACGTGCGTTAAATCTTGCTAATATTCTTGCCCCAAGTGCGATTTCTGCTCCAACAACAAATAAAAATTGGCTTTCCTGTTCAGGTTTTTACTGCTGTGGTCACAATCAATGTACAGCATGAAATTTTACTAAAATTAATAAGCAATTTGTTTCTACTCATACAGGTCTTTCATATGATGTCAAAAATTATATCAATTGCAATACATCATATGTCATATACTTGATTGAGTGCACAGCATGTAACATTCAATATGTAGGATGTCCTGGGAATCCTTTAAAGAAAAGAATTAGGCGACGCCTATCAGATACCCTGAATGTGAATGCGCTTAACATCTCTGCGGTTTCACGGCACTTTGCCAGTATACACAATAGATGTACCGACTACTTCACATTCATGGGTATCGAGAGGGTTAACAGGCCTTATAGGGGTGGAGACCACAGAAGAAAACTTTTGAACAGAGAATCCTTCTGGATATTCAGGCTCGGCACGAGGGTGCCGCACGGTCTGAATACCCGACAGGATCTAATCTTTCAATATACATAAATACACCATCCGTGGTTCTCCTCCCCCTGGCTTCTTTCATCTCCCCTTTTTGCCACGTACAGTTACAAACTTTGTTTATATAAAATCCCCAATTTATCTCATATATAGAATACTAAAATGTATTCAAAACTTGAAGATATATTTTTATATCCAATATTCCGTATGAAAAAATAAATATGGGAAAGTAAGACCCAGAGCTTCTTACCTGTCCAGGACTGCATATCCAACTAAAGACTTTTCATCCATCTGTTACTGGGGAGCGATTCCTTCTTTAATGTGTCCAACTCCTCCTGCTGCTAAGTCTGAACAATAGTCCAAATCTTTTTTTATTTTTTCTTCTCTTTCAATAATAATACGTGCCTCATGTGTTTTTATTCTCCAATTTTTGGTGCTTGTTATATGTAATCATTAAATTTGCTATAGCATTTTTTCAGGCTTATTCAATTTCTATGTTCAGCCGGAGAAAAAAAACACATGGGGCACCTATTAAGCTCTCCTACATTTACGTTTAGCTTAATCAACTAAGCATGTATATTTTGAGAGAGAACTCCAGTTTCATACAACATTTTCTGATGTGATATTTATTTATCAATTTTTTCATTGTGGATTCCTACATGTATGTTTTTATTCTTGTTACGTGACTGATGGTAGTGTTGTCTAAGAATTTCACACCTGCACGTTTTTCAGTTTTAATTGATCACTAATCCCACCCCTCAACGTGTTATGTGTACCTTTTTAAATACTGAATCAGTCTGGATAAAATACATGCCATGAATAAGACTCTCTGGTCGAAACGCGTCGGATAAATCCACACTTTTGCACTTGTGCCTCTGTGCCCACTGCACAGTCTGTATGTTTTTATATCTATACAAATAAATGTGAGTTTTTTATTTTTTCAACTCTCCATGATGCTGGATACTTGATTCTTGCTACAATAGGAAAAATGAGCCCCACACTTAGCCTGATGAATAGAATCTGGAGTAAGATCAAGCAAATAAGAGGGATTACAGCAATAACTGAATTCTCTCCGTTGTGGGACAATGAAAACTGCTCTGACATATACAAGATAGGCAAAATTAAGGAATGGGCACGTAAAGGTATATGGGGCAAAGTCGTTTACACAATTACAGGATGAGTTTGTACTGGTACCACCCAAGTGGGGATATACCAAACGGTTGGCGCATGCAGTGGTGGCTCATGGGGTTAAGCAATCATTGCTGGTACAGGCAGACCTAGTACTGAAATGTGTGTAGTAGTGGACCCACAAAAGGAATCATATCTACTACCGTGTTTCCCCGAAAGTAGGACCCCCCCGAAAGTAAGGCAGGGTGGGGGTTTCGGGGGGGTCCGCCAATGTAGGGCACCCCCCGATTGTAAGGCAGGGTAGCGGGGGGGGCCGGGGAATGTAAGGCCGCCTATGGGTGGTGGTCGCGGCGTAATGTAAGGCCGCATATGGGTGGGGGTCCCTGGGGAAAGTACAGGAACTTACCGCTGCCGCTGTTCCCTCGCTCCATCCAGGCCTTCTCCAGTCTCGTGCCACCCGTGGTCCGCCTCCGGTGAATGGCCCCCGCAAGGCTCCCTGCTGGCCATCAGCTCGAGCTGTGATTGGCCAGTCAGCCGGCTCGCAGCTGATTGGCCCTCAGCTCGAGCTGCGATTGGCCAGTCAGCCGGCTCGCAGCTGATTGGCCCTCAGCTCGAGCTGCGATTGGCCAGTCAGCCGGCTCGCAGCTGATTGGCCCTCAGCTCGAGCTGCGATTGGCCAGTCAGCCGGCTCGCAGCTGATTGGCCGAAATCAGTCGCGACGTCACCGCCTGCAGGCTCGCTCCGATTTCGGTAAGTTCCGAAACTCTGTGTGTGTGTGTGTGTACGGTATGTGTATGGGTGCCGTATGGGGCTGTATGTGTCAGTGTGTGTACGGTACCGGTACGATATGTGTGTGGGGCTGTACCGGTACCGTATGTGTCAGTGTGTGTGGTGGCAGAGTGGGGGGCAGAACCACTGTATGGGGAGGCTGCAGGGGGGAGGATGGGGTGGATGCTGGATCTCAAACAATGGGGAGGCTGCAGGGGGGAGGATTGTCATTTTTTTTCCAATGTAAGGCCTCCCCCGAAAGTAAGGCAGGGTGGGACTTTTGGGGGTAAAATTAATGTAAGACAGGGCCTTACTTTCGGGGAAACACGGTATATATAGGGACCTACTGCATACATATTTGCTTGATCACCCTGTAAACACTAGGACTAAATGGGAGGCAGAGATAGACGGGATCACTGATGAGGTATGGGATAGTGTTTTGGAATACATACCGAAATTATCAATGAGTGAACCAGCAAGATTATCCCACCTCTACGTGGTGCATAGTGCATATAGATCCCCGCTAATTATGTGTAAAATGGGATTGAGGAGTAACTCCGACTGTCCTAGATGTAATGGAGAAGGTGCCGGCATTTTCCACATGATGTGGATGTGCCCCAGGTTGGCACCCTTTTGGATAACTGTTCTTAATAGAATAGAAGGAGCTTATAGATGTAAACTTCCCAGACAACCCCTGGTATGTCTTTTAGGTTACGTGGAAGAAATTAGAGTAGACAACAATTTTAAAATGGTGATAGCCAGACTGCTGTATGCGGCAAGGAAAGTAATTGCCAAACACTGGATGCAGGGGGACCCACTGACTAGAGGGGAATTTGTCGCATATGTTAATCATATTGTTCGAATGGAGAGAAGCATATATGGGAAAAGGAAACAACTTGCACTTTTTGATAGATTGTGGAATCCGTGGTTGCAATATGGATAAATATTAGAGTTGGAAGATGTTGGACTAGGAGCAGAGATAGTTAGTTCTATACATTCCAATATATGCTATTGAAGGGTTAAAATGTAGGATCTTTGATATTGATATGGGTAATATGTATGCTGAGGGGGGAGGGGGAGGGGATGTTGGGGAGGGAAAGTTTATAGTTCTGCTCGTTATTGCTGAAAATATAAACACATGTTTTGTATACTTGGTGAAAAATAAAAATGTATCTGATTTAAAAAAAAAAAAAAAAAGTGCAACAAAGAAAATATCAGGAAAATCCTCTTTGGATAGCAAAACATTATATGGGGGTAATTATATTATTATTATATTCACTATAAATGATGGCGGCCGTGTACTGACTACTATTTATCATGATTTTAATTGTGATTGCCCAATTCTGACCACAATCACATAAAAAATAATGAGTGTTTACAATTTTGCAATCACATTTTTAGTTTTAGTTCCCCCCCCAAATGTTTTTATTTTTTTATTGAATTGAACAAATATAAGCATCATTTCGCTTCTGAATTGTTCGATCCTTGCGGATAGCCTGAGTCATGGCCTGCCCCAATGAACCAGGTGGACCATGTAGAGGCAGCGTGGTCTTCAGAAATCTGAAAAGCCTCTGAGGGCTGCATTGTTCCAAGGACTTCAGAAGACCAATGACGAAATTCAGTACTATATTCTTTGGCAGTGCAGCCCCCCCTGTGTCAGGTTCATGATCCTTCTCTCTGCCACCTGGACCATGTCAGGTTCATCATAGATAAGTCCTAAAAAAGGTGTCCACAGAGTACTGTTCAGGAGCAAAAGGTGAAAGAGAAAATGCCCAAGTCAGAGGACACCCCCGAAACAGGGACATTATACTTATACACTGAGCCTTGTCCCCTGAAGACCGGGGACGCAAGGCAAAGAGGAGCTTACAGCTCTCATGAAAAATTTGAAATTGGTCCCCTAAAAACTTATCAGGAAGTGCCACAACAGGTTCAGTTGAGCTCAATAATACGTCTGACGGTCCAGAAGTCATGACACCAGTTTGGGAAGGTGGAGTGTGGGAGACACTCAAGATACGAGAGTTGCCACTGTAACTGGGTCTGTGAAGACTCTAACTTCTGGTGTTCCAAAGCAAGATCATGGACCAAATATATCAGACTCGCCACCTAGTCACACAGAGTACGTTTAGGATCCATAGGTGTGAAGAACAACCAGGATACAATCCAGGGATCAAAAAAAACAAGGTAAAGATAACAGGTACAGGGAAAAGGCTAAGAGTAAACAAGGGCAGTCCAGGTCAATAAAAGAGAGCAAAATAAGCACAGGAGTACAGGTTCAAAGAGTACAACTGACAGCAACTTGAGGAAAGCTGCCCAGTTAATAAGCAGAGTAGTTCCTGGAAGACGAAACACCTCAGTGATCCAATCCTTCCCACAACCAGCATGTAGAATAACTCTGACATAGCCAGATGGACAACATAGCCACACCCAGGTACCAGATACTAAAAAGTACATACACACAGTACATGCACATACTAAAAAGTCCAAGATGTCTGCGTGGAAGATTGTGACAGTTTCCATGAACATTCAGTTAGCAGAACTTACCTACGGACTAACATAGTGGATTTACTTCTGACTTTTTTTTTTTTAGAAATGGGCCTGTGGTTTTTTACAGGGGTCATTAATGTATTCCTGTGTATTCAGCTTTGACTTAATGAGCCATTAGAATAGTTAGACTTTTTATAGAAATTGGGGGCAGAATTTAGGTTCACTACTTCCCAGGGGATGTATGTTTAAGAGAAAAAATAAATGAGAGAAGCATTACTCGCCAGTCAGAGCCCCTGCTGCTTCAGTGCTTATTTCCACCCTTTCTGTACTTGACTGCAGCCATAATGTGCCATATACAACATGTGAGCGCAGCATACAACCACTGTCGTCACGATAACGTGATACAACGCATGTGTAATATCGGGCTCATCTTCACAACAGCCAAATAGACTAAAGCCTGCTTTACACGTTGCAATTTCGCATACAATATCGTATGCGATTTGCAACGCCTCCATCGTAGGTGTGGCACGTTCAATTTGTTGAATGTGCCGTACTAACGATTAACCCCCATCACACGTACTTACCTTGCATACGACCTTGATGTGGGTGGCGAACGTCCACTTCCTGGAGTGGGAGAGACGTTCGGCGTCACATCGATGTCACGCGGGTGCCGGCCAATAGAAGCGGAGGGGCGGAGCTGAGTGGGACGTAAATATCCCGCCCACCTCCTTCCTTCCGCATTGCTGGCCGGGAGCCGCAGGAAGTAGGTAAGATCTGTTCATCGTTCCCGGGGTGTAACACACTGCGATGTGTGCTACCCCGGGTACGATGAACAACCTGACGTGCAATTCTAGAGAAAGGTACAATGTGTATGCGATGAACGTTTTAACGTTCAATCGCACGTACCTGTCCACACTGCAATGTAACTTACGATGCCGGATGTTCGTCACTTACGTGACCACGCCGACACATCGTAAGATACATTGTAAAGCAGGCTTAAAAACAGAGAATTGCACAAACTGGTAGCCCTAAAATGACAATGATTTAACAGGTGAGTACTGCTTATGTTATTTATCACATTCTCCCTTAACCCTTTTTGTTTTTTTGTTTTTGACAATTCAAGAAAACCGCATTAAAAATAATTTGCAATTCGAGTTTTACACTTTCTACAAACTCAGAACTTCTTAATACGTCTTTGTACTTTTCCTCTGTTCTACTCTAAAATGCATGTGGCTATCGGGGATTGTGCCGGACAGACGCCCCTAATAGTACTGTGTGACAGGCGTTTTTATGATTTTCCAATATTTCCAAACTTATATTATTGAAAAAGTAATCAAAGTGTTATTCTCGGCAGGTGACTGTATTAGGAGATCAGAGGGACTTCTGGCATCTTCATACTTTGATTCATATGAACTTGGTGTGTCAGAAGACTTATATGAAGAACATTTTGTTATCCCAGCTGTATCCTCAGTGCTTCACAAAAAGGATCTATCATTTGATCCTATTAAACAGGTCCAATCTTCTGATTCATCACAGGCTATAGAGGAAAATAAATGTCCTCACACAGAGGAAAAGCCATATCCATGTCCTGAATGTGGGAAATGCTATGCAGATGAATCAGCTCTTATTACACATCAGAGAACTCACACAGAGGAGAAGCCATTTTCATGTTCAGAATGTGGGAAATGTTTTGCAAAAAAATCAAAACTTGTTAGACATCAGAGAACTCATACAGGTGAGAAGCCATTTCGATGTTTAGACTGTGGAAAGTGTTTTAACCAGAAATCTGTTCTTATTACACATCAGAGAACTCACACAGGCAAGAAGCCATTTTCATGTTCAGAGTGTGGGAAATGTTACACAAACAAATCAAATCTTGTTGCACATCAGAGAACTCACACAGGCGAGAAGCCATTTTCATGTTCAGAATGTGGGAAATGTTACACAAACAAATCTACTCTTGTTACACATCAGAGAATTCACACAGGCGAGAAGCCATTTTCATGTTCAGACTGTGGGAAATGTTTTGCAGATAAATCAGCTCTTGTTACACATCAGAGAATTCACACAGGGGAGAAGCCATTTTCATGTTTAGACTGTGGGAAATGTTTTGCAAATAAATCAACTCTTGTTAAACATCAGAGAATTCACACAGGGGAAAAGCCATTTTCATGTTCAGATTGTGGGAAAGATTTTAGTCACAGATATAGTCTTCATTTACATCAGAAAATTCACACAAGCGAGAAGCTATTTTCATGTTCAGAATGTGGGAAATGTTTTGCAGAAAAATCAAAACTTGTTAGACATCAGAGAATTCATGAAGG
Source organism: Anomaloglossus baeobatrachus (assembly GCF_048569485.1). Classification (NCBI taxonomy): domain Eukaryota; kingdom Metazoa; phylum Chordata; class Amphibia; order Anura; family Aromobatidae; genus Anomaloglossus; species Anomaloglossus baeobatrachus. The sequence continues at coordinate 558,910,893 of NC_134357.1, forward strand.
AGAAAAGCCGTTTGCATGTTTAGACTGTGGAAAGTGTTTTAGCCACAAATGTAATCTTATTACACATCAGAGAATTCACACCGGCGAGAATTCATTTTCATGTTCAGAATGTGGGAAATGTTGCACAAAGAAATCAACTCTTGTTGCACATCAGAGAACTCACACAGGGGAGAAGCCCTTTTTTTGTTCTGAATGTGGGAAATGTTTTTCAGATAAATCAACTCTTGTTACACATCAGAGAACTCACACAGGCGAGAAGCCATTTTCATGTTCAGAATGTGGGAAATGTTACACAAACAAATCAACTCTTGTTGCACATCAGAGAACTCACACAGGGGAGAAGCCCTTTTCTTGTTCAGAATGTGGGAAATGTTTTTCAGGTAAATTAACTCTTGTTACACATCAGAGAACTCACACAGGTGAGAAGCCATTTTCATGTTCAAACTGTGGGAAATGTTTTGCAGATAAATCAAGTCTTGTTAAACATCAGAGAATTCACACAGGGGAGAAGCCATTTTCATGTTCAGACTGTGGGAAAGATTTTAGTCACAGATATAGTCTTCATTTACATCAGAAAATTCACACAGGGGAGAAGCCATTTTCATGTTCAGAGTGTGGCCAAGGTTTTAATCGGATATCAAGTCTTCATTTACATCAAAGAACTCACACAGGCGAGAAGCCATTTTCATGTTCAGAGTGTGGTAAATGTTTTGCCGATAAATCAGCTCTTGTTAAACATCAGAGAACTCACACAGGGGAGAAGCCATATTCATGTTCAGACTGTGGGAAACGTTTTGTGTGTAAATCACATTTGGTTAAACATCAAAAACGTCATATAGGGCAGAAGCCATATCTATGTTGAGATTGTGAGAAATGCTTTGCTTTCAAAACAACTCTTGTTAAACATTAAAGAGCTTACATAGGTGTGAAGCTATTTCATATCCAGAATTTAGAAAATGTTTTATTTGAAAGTTAAATTCTTTTTTATCGGAAATTAAGACTTGTTGGACATAAAGGGGTGAAACTATATTTATGTTCTGAATTTGAGTAAAGATTTTCCCCCATTAAAAAAAAATGTAAGAGCCAAAAAAAACTTACAAAATAGAATTTTTTAATCTTTTCTTCTCCTCAAAGCCTGTTTTCACCTTCCTGGCCAGACAAAACATTTTAATTTTGACTATTGTCACTGCATGTCGTAACTCTGGAATGCTTCAACCTATCCTAGTGATTCTGCAAGTGTTTTTTTTGGGACACATTGTACTTCTGTAATGCTCATGAGGTGGGCACAGGATTGACCACCGCTCACTTGCCTGGAGGAGTAAACTGGACCGGCTGCTGAGTCTTTACTACCACCAACCTGGGGGGGTAGCAATGTCGTGGATTCGGCCGGTATGGATGCATGGATTAAGTAGCAGCAGCTGATGAGGATACTTGCGGCAGCGGGTACCATGGTGGATGGCCAGTGTGGATACTGGCAGCAGTGGATATCGCGGTAGCCAGCCGGCATGGATGGTTATAGTAGCAGCAGCAGATTAAAAGTGCACTATATAGGTTTACAATATATTGCTCAAATATTGTAATGCATTTTCCTTATTTTTCCCATTATCCAGCTGTAATTCCTCTTTTAAAATAAAACTTTTGGAAATGAAAAAGTGCACTGAAACACAAACAGGAATCAGCAACAAAATATAGCTCAGTAACAGCAGCACTGAAGACCTGAGAAAGAGCAGCATAATTGTATTGTTGCCCAGGCACCTCCCTTAAGGGGAAGGTACCTTAAATACCTGAAGCCTCTCAGCGAACCTAAGAGGCACTTCTGGGTTAGGGCATACTGTCCCTTTAAGAAAAGGGGTGTGGCTGTGTGCGCACCCTATGGGCATTGAAAGGAGGCCTGTGTGCTATGTGCGGGACCTGAGCGAGAGCAGCGAAAGCAGCATGGAGTGGGGATGGAGCCTCTGGGCAGCAGGGAAGGTGAGAGGGACGGCGGTCCCCACCAGGGAAGGGGAGCAGGATAGCGCAAGGATGCTGGCATAGGTGTTACAACTTTATCTTACTTGTAAATGTAGGTTCTTGCGTTTTTTTAATTGAATATATCAAACACTTGAAAAAATGTGAAAATTTAGCAAATTTCAAACTTTGAATTTTTATGCCCTATTACCAGATAGTAATACTAGATAGTAATACCACACAAAATAGATAATAAATAACATTTACGTCATGTCTACTTTAGCATCATTTTTTTTTTTAAATATTTTTTTTTTCTTAGGAAATTATAAGTGTTAAAAGTTTATCAGCATTTTCTCATTTTTCCAGCAAAATTTACAAAACCATTTTTTAGGGACCACATCACATTTGAAATGACTTTAACCCCTTCAGCCCCGGGCCACTTTCCATTTTTGCGTTTTTGTTTTTTGCTCCCCTTCTTCCGAGAGCCGTAACTTTTTTATTTTTCCATCAATCTTGCCATATGAGGGCTTGTTTTTTGCGGGACAAGTTGTACTTTTAAATTAAACCATACGTTTTACCATATGATGTACTGGAAAACAGCAAAAAAATTCCAAGTGTGGAAAAACTGCAAAAAAAGTGTGAGGGCACAATAGTTTTTGGGATGTTTTATTCACTGTGGCGTACGTTTTGCTCCATTTTCCGAAACCCGTAGAGTTCTCATATTTTTTGATCTATGGCTCAATGACGGCTTATCTTTTTGTGTCTCGAGCTGACGTTTCTAATGGTACCATTTTTGCGCAGATGCTCCGTTTTGATCGCCTGTTTTGCATTTTGTGTAAAACATGCGGTGACCAAAAAATGTAATTTTGGCGTTTGGAATTTTTTTGCCACTACACCGTTTACCAATCAGATTAAATGATTTTATATTTTGATAGATTAGGCATTTCTGAATGCGGCGATACCAAATATGTGTATATTTATTTATTTTTTAACCCTTTAATTTTCAATGGGGGGAAAGGTGGGTGTTTGGACATTTTAGGTTTTTTTGTGTTTTTTATTTTTTAAAACTTTTTTTCACTTTTTTTTATTTTATTTTACTAGTCCCCCTAGGGGGCTATAGCGATCAGCAATCCGATCGCTCTGATCTCTCTGCTGATCACAGCTATACAGCTGTAAACAGCAGATGCAGTCACTTCCAGCTTCCCTGGCCTCCAGTCCGGGTGAAAACGAAAGTGAAACCTCATAGCTGCAGGCGTCATTACATGACCCTGTGCTACCATGGCAACCACTGAAAGTCACGTAATCACTCACGTGACTTCCGGTGGGGGTGGCGGTGGCGGTAAGTGAAAATCTTCACCGCGCGTATATACAACTCACTGCCAGACTTTGGCAGCGAGATGTAAGGGGTTAATGTTATGGGTGGAATGTGATTCCACTCGTAACATGCAGGCACACATGTCAGCTGTTGAAAACAGCTGATATGTGTGCCGATCGATGCCGCCTATCCGCGGCAGGGGGCGGGGCTTAACGGGACATGCTCCATGACGGATATATGCGTCCATGGTCGTGAAGGGGTTAAGGGACCGATGTGACAAATACCCAAAAGTGACAATTTTAAAATCTAATCCATCAAAGTTCTCAAAACCACAGTCAAGAAGTTTATTAAACTTTTAGGTGCTTCACAGGAACTAAGGCAATCTGGAAAGAAAAATTTAAAATTTTCACACAAAAATATTCCTTTAGCACCAACATTTTCATTTTAACAAGGGTAACAGGAGAAAATAGACCATACAATTTATTGTGCAATTTCTCCTGGGTACAAGAATATTTCATATATGGTGGAAAACTACAGATTGTGATGCTTAGCAGGGCTCTGAAGGGAAGGAGCGCCATTTGAATTTAGGAATACAAAACTGGCTGGGATAGTGGAGGCCATATTGCATTTTTAGAGCCTCTGATGTGCCTAAATAGTGGAAACGCCCGATAAATGGCTTGATTTTGGAAACTACACCTATTGGGCTGAGGAAATGAAAAAAGAAGGATTTTTGTGTACTCACCGTAAAATCTTTCTCTGAGTTTTCATTGGGGGACACAGGACCATAGGGTGTATGCTGCTGTGACTAGGAGGCTGACACTAAGTAGACATAAAAAAAGTTAGCTCCTCCCTAGCAGTGTACACCCTGAGCCGGAGGCGGATCTATGCCAGTTTAGTGTACAAGCAGTAGTAGGAGAAACCTGAACAACCATAACTAATCAAGGTAATAACAAGAAACACACAGTATCTTATCTAAACCTATACTGTATATAAATATATGTGTATGTATATATATATATATATATATATATATATATATATATATATATATATATATATATATATATATATATATATATATATATGTATATAAAAAAAAAAAAAACATAAAAAAGCCGGGTACAGAAGAACGTGTTTCCATAAAGAACCGGTAACATCCGGCAACTAAGAGCAACCCAAAATCCAAACAGGGTGGGTGCTGTGTCCCCCAATGAAGACTCAGAGAAAGAGATTTTACGGTGAGTACACAAAAATCCTTCTTTCTCTATCGCTTTCATTGGGGGACACAGGACCATGGGACGTCCAAAAGCAGTCCCTGGGTGGGTACAGGAGCAATCATACAGATTCAAAACCTATCCAAAACTCTGTAAGAATGCTCGGTGCAAAAGTATACCGGCTTATCATAGGTGTGCGACAGTCGCTTGCTGTATCCTGTAAACCCTGAAAAAGGTATAAAAAGCTTGACCACGCGGCGGCTCTGTAGACTTGCTTGGCTGACGCCTGGCGTCTCATTGTCCTAGACGCCCCAATTGCACAGGTGGAAAGGCTTTTACACCCCTTCGGAGAAAACCTGACTCTAATCCTGTAGGCCTCTGATATGGTCGGCCTGATCCAACTTGCAGTGGTAGCCTTGGACGCCGGCATGCCCCTCCTGGGCCCAGTAGACAAGACGAATAGGCCGTCTAAGATGCAGAATGGCGCGGATCTCGAAACGTAACTCCTCCGAGCTTGCACTAGATCCGGTGTAAGCCGTGACCTCTCCAAGGATCGAATGGAGGCTGGACCGAAGGATGGAGCCACCATCACCTCATTCAGATACTACTTCCGGTAGGAAAAAAAACTGAGACTGGTGCCGAACAATCTCGTCTTGGTGAAAAACAAGAAAAAGTGACCCGCATGAGAGGGCTGACAGTTCAGACCTTCCTCTGATTGAAGTGACTGCCATCAACAAATCCACCTTCCCGGATAGGCGTGAGATTGAGGATCGAACGGGGCTAATTGAAGAGATCCTAGAGCCAGCTGGAGGTCCCATGGTTCTAGCGGGGAACGATCTAGCGGTGCCAGATGGACGACTCCTTGGATGAACGTCCTGACTTGCGGCCGAGATGCAAGGAAAAGACAGAGCCGACACCTGCCCTTTGAAGGTTGCTAGCGAGAGACCCGCCTGTAAGCCTGACTGTAGGAAGGCCAGTAACACTGGGAGAGACAGATCCAGTGGAGATGAGTTGACGTTGACCTCACACTCTTGAAAGAAGGCCTTTCCGGTGCGGTAGTAGATGCTTGAAGATGGAGGCTTCTGAGATCTAACCATAGTCTGTATCACCTGTGGGATAAAGCCTGCCTGGGCTAGTAGCCATGGTTCCACAGCCATGCGGTCAAATCGAGAACCCCTGAATATTAATGGAAAAAAAGGACTTTGCGACAGGAAGTTCAGACGATCTGGAAGCTACCATGGGGTGTCTGATGAGCTGCGTGAGCTCTGCGAACAAACGCTTGCCTGGGTCAATCCATGGCAATGAGAGTCACTGGGATGCCCCTCTGAGTTTCTTGAGGACTCTTGGGACCAGTGAGAGCGGAAGAAAGATGAAAACTGATTCCCCGGAGGTATGCAAGCGTCGACTCCTGGCGCTTGCCAGTCGTGGTAAAGGGAGATGAACTGTGTGACTTGATTGATGAATCGAGAAGCCATCCGGTCCACATTCGGAATACCTCATCTGAGGCAGATCCATTCGAAAGCCTCTCTCTGTTGAGGGATCATTCGCCTGCTGCCAGACCTTGCTGATATAGTCTGCTGCCCAATTCTTCACAGCGGGAAAAATGATTGCGGACAAAAACTGGAGTGGTGAGGCTATGCCCACTGTAAGATCTCATTCACCTATGTCATCGCCATGACGCTCCTTGTTCTGCCCAGGTGATGTCCGACTGGATCCTGGATGGCGATTCTTGTATGATTCTTGGTATCGGTGGTGACTGCCTGCCAGTGTACTGGTATGAAAAACATTCCTCTGGACCGATGAGGGCCGCTGGTCTGCCATAGAAGCGAGCGGCGGGTTCCCGGAGTCAATTGGATCCTGCGATTCAAGGTGAATAGAGAATTGTCCCATCTGTTCGGCCAAGTCAGCTGAAGGGGACGAAGGTGGAAGCAGCAAACGGAACCGCCTCTATTGCCGCCACCATCCGACTGAGGAATCTTCGGCTTGGAGTGACGGAGGATCTGGAGGTCTCTTTGGAGGGACACGCGTCCTTGGATGGTAGCGAACTCCATGCCTAGACAGGTAATCCTGCTGGACGGGGTCAGAGAGGGCTTCTTCCGATTGATGAGCTAGCCGAGTCGGGACCGGATATCGATGGTGACCTGAACACTTAGGAGACAGTCGTCAAAAAGAAGAACCCCTGATCAGCAAGGCGTCCAGGTACTGAATCACCAAAAATGATCGTCTGCTATTGTGAAACGCAGGAAACATCTGTGCTGTTGGCAAATTATTTGTGACCTGTATGTCCAACGATAGACTTGCTGAAAACTCTATTATTTTCCCTGAGTCCAGCATCTTTCCGACCTGGGCGTCCGTGATCCAAGTCCACCAGACGTGATTGAGATGAGACAGGCGCCCCCCCCCCCTCCATCTGGTCTGCGCCCGCGCGCGACGACCAAGAGTCATCTAGCGGGGTAGCGCTGTGATCCGAACGTCGTCTTTGATGGCTGGTGTGGCTGAGAAAAACGCCAGAAAGGGCATGTATTGAGGGACAGAATCTTCCTGTTCCTCTGCGGGGACCTGGTTTTCTTGTGTGTGTGGAGTCGAAGCCCTGTGATCTCGTCGAAAAACTGATCCAGCCAGTCCCCAAACAGACGACCTCCTGTAAGGGGGAGGGCTATAAGTGATATCCCTGAAGCCGCGTCCGCCTACCAGGCTCTGAGCCAGATCGCCCGACAGACGGCCCCCGTGCTGCTAGCCGCTTGCACTGCGCAGTAGGCTGCGGACAGAGATGTGATGAGTATGTACTCACCCGCTAGAGCAATCTGTGTAGCCATGTTGTGAACTCCGGATTGCTCGATCCCGCGCGAAGACCGTTGTGAAGGATATCGGCCCCGGATATCATGGATGCTGCCAGCCACATGGCGGCGAAGGCAGTAGGAGTACCGTGTCTGCCGTCTGAAGGAAAAAACTGAACGGGCAACTCTCTCGGTGTTTTGATCCGTGGCGTCTCGGAGCGATGCCCCGTGCGGGAGAGATAGTACTGGAAGATGACAGACGGAAAAAAACAGAAGGGCGACCATAGGCGAGCCTGCCCATTCCTTCCTAAATGCCTCAGGGGAGGGGAAAAGTAAATCAAACGACTTACCATTGTTGAATATCTTGCGTGCTTGTATAGAATTTCAGCAAAGTCTGGATGGTCACCGAATTGCCTGTGTGCCCGCTTAACCTGTTTGAAGGAGACATGGAAGCACTGGGTAGCCAGAGTCCGTCTGGAGCTTTAGCGTATGACTTAGGGTATGTGCGCACGTTGCTTTTTACCTGCTTTTTACCTGCTTTTTTGCTGCTTTTTCTTCTGCGCTGTTTAATGCCAAAATGGATGTGTTCTTCTATTCAAGCAAAGTCTATGGGAATTTGGGTTTCTTGTTCACACTATGTTGTTCAAAATGCTGCCTTTTTGCGGCAGAACTTTGGTCAAAAACTCAGCTTTTCAAAGAAGCAACATGTCAATTGTTTTTGCCATTTGGGTTTTGCACTGCAAAGCTGAGTTTTTGACCAAAGTTCTGCCACAAAAAGGCAGCATTTTGAACAACATAGTGTGAACAAGAAACCCAAATTCCCATAGACTTTGCTTGAATAGAAGAACACATCCATTTTGGCATTAAACAGCGCAGAAGAAAAAGCAGCAAAAAAGCAGGTAAAAAGCAGGTAAAAAGCAACGTGCGCACATACCCTTACCGCTTTGACCGGACTATCCACCCTACCTCTGACATCAGCCCCCTGATCTGGAATCAGCATTGAGGCTGCATCCGACTCTTCTCCTGAAAAAAGGGTCGGCTGGTCTCGGAGACGAGGAGCACTCGGGGCCTGGAGGTGATAGAGATCTCCGGGAGGGCTTGAGAGGAGGCACAGCAGGTCCTCTTCTGCGCTCCAGTAGTAGGGTCTGGATCAGACTGACAGTTGTCCAGAGCCAGCTGGACCGGGGGAGCATGGCCGGGTGTAGGGAGCGACTGCAACGCCTGCGCGATGGTCATAGACGCCCTTGAGAGAGAGTCCACAGACTGGGATAGGGGGTCTACCACTCTGGGTAAGGAAGCGCAGCGGAGCTCGGGTGCTGGCGGTGACAGGATGGTTTGGGGCGCAAGCCGAGCGGGGGGCGTAGCCTGGCTTGGGGAAATTTTACCTAGCAGGCTGTGCATGCATAAAAAAGGGGCCCTGGTTGGATGGGGAAACTAGGGTTAGCCATGGTGCTTAGGAAAAAACCTTTAGTGACGCTAGGGGGGAGACAGGAGAAAAAAGGGAAAAAATTAAGAAAAATAATAAAAAAGGGGAAGAAGATATAGTCTGTTCCTAAGCAGGAGCAGCACTCTCCTAGGTCCTGTGTCCCACCCAGGTCAGCAGAGGTCTCAGAAACTGCGGGGACAGCATTGCTGAAGGAAAAAAAAAACAAAAAAAACAAACGCAGCCCTTCATTTTTTTTTTTTTTTGCAGTAGGGGGCTGCCCGGCTTGGGACCGGGCAGTAACTGCAGGGGTCATGTTGGGGAAAAAAGCACGCGCGCGCAAACGGGGAGGCGGAGGACGGAGGCCTGAGGTATTCAGGGGACTAGAGTAGTGGGCGGCCCGCCGGGAGCGCAGCGCTGAGCACAGAGAAGTCTTACCTGCGTTCTGCCAGCGTCGCTATGATCCTCGGCCCCATCCTGCCTGCCGGAGAGTTGCCTGGGTAGAACTGCCGAGCGCTCCTGCGCTGTGGTGACCACGATCCCCTGCCTGGGCCCAGGGAAGAAGTGAACGCTGGGGAGGCCTGGTGATGCAGAGCGCTCCTGCTCTGCAGCTGTGATCCTCTCCCTGGGTCCTGTCTTGTAGGGGACGCTGGGAGGAATGGGGGCGTGCTGCAGGACTGAGCTGGCTGTCTCCGGGCAGAAGAAGAGGGGGGCGTGGCCGGAAAAGCACGCGCGCGTGCAAACAGGGGGGTGGAGCGCTCCGGCCCGAGGTAGGCCCCAAGCCGGGGACTAAATTAGTGAGCGGCGGCCGCCGGGAGCGCAGCGCGCGTAGCAGATCTTACCTGCGTCCCTGCGCGTCGCTCAGATCCACGGGTCCCATCCTCGACTGCTGCAGCCCCCGGTGAGTGAAGTCTGCTCCTGGAAGTCATCAGGAGGGGAAGCTGGGGAGCTGTGAGGAAGACTGCAGAGCGCTCCTGCGCTACAGTGAACAGATCCTCTGCCTGGGCCCAGGGTAGAAGGACAGAACGCTGGGGGAGGCCTTGTGCTGTGAGCACTCCTGCGCTGCAGAGCCTGCAATCCTGACACCGGGTCCTGGGTTGCAGAGATTCCTCGCCGCCTCCACCAGAAGCACCCCTTGGGACGGTACCATAGGGGTCGACGGGGAGCGTGCCCTTAAAAAATAAAAAATGTTCGACCCCAAGCAGCCCCTTGGGTGGTACCATGGGGCAGGAGGGGGATGGGGTTCTCTCTGATGCGAGGACTTTAACCCTGCAGAAGAGACAAAAGCCTAGAAGAGATGAGAAGGCTAAGCGGCGCCGTATAGCACGAAAAAAAAACCGGAAAAAAGGGATAGCCTAGGCTGAGGTTGGCCCACAGAGATATGGGCCCACTTCAGCCTCCTACGACACTAAGCAAAAAAACTGGCATAGATCCGCCTCCGGCTCAGGGTGTACACTGCTAGGGAGGAGCTAACTTTTTTTTATGTTTACTTAGTGTCAGCCTCCTAGTCACAGCAGCATACACCCTATGGTCCTGTGTCCCCCAATGAAAGCGATAGAGAAATGACAATTTTTTTTCCATTAAAATGTTGCTTTGGCCCCAAGTTTTTAACTTTCAAAAGAGGTAGTAGAAGAAAATGAATGGCACAATTTTTTCCGTAAATTCTACTGTGTGCGGCATTACCCCATATGTGGTCAAAAACTACTTTTGAGGCACAGTTATAAGCTCATAAGGGAAAGAGCGCTTTATTATAGTGTAAATTTTGGTGTTATGGTTTGCAAGTAGCAGAACACGTTTATAAGTGACCCCATTTTACAAACCATACTTCAAGGGTACAGTGATCATACTTGTTAGAGTCGTGGACTCTATTCCTCTCAGGTAGCAGTGAAGGATTGGATCGGCAGCCGTATCATGCGTGGAGACGCTGGACAAACCAAGACAGACAAGTCTAATTTGCAGAGTCACATGGGTTTATTGCAAACAGGAGGTTTATATACCCCTCCAGATATATGAAAAAAAATAATAGGTTATACGATATGGAATATAAGATTACACAATCATGAAATTTAGGTGGTTACTATATGTTAAGGTTATCTTTGACTCATTTCTGAGAAATAGACAAAGAACACCCAAAATTATGTTCCTAGAAATAATATGCCAGGAGATATGTAAGTGAGTAGGAGACAAGAGAGTCAAAGGATGTGATGGGGAGTGTTATGCCAAATCTCATTTAACAATAAGACATACTTTAGTTAAAGAACATATTATTTGTAACAGGTGTTGTTTTGCAACTGAGTTTCTGACAAAATGACTGAACAAGACAAAATGGCTTCTCTAACAACTCCCCTCTTTTGATTCATTATGTTCTATTCTGTAGCTATCTGTCCCTTTCTGTAGGGTAGACCGCAGAGCTGTCCTACTTCACAACACATAAGGCTTTCCCTACGCGTATTATGGGGGTCTGCCATTCAAACATACCCTGTGGGATCGGTCTACGTTTTTCCCTATACCTTTCCTATTAACAGATCCTATACGTAGAAAAGAACAGAGGGGAATTTAGATCTTTATAACTATGTATATAATATAGTGTTATAGATATATGATATATAGATATATATTGTTATAGTTTATTAGATCTATGTGGTGTGTTTAATGTATATATCACACGCTCTTATTGGTGTTTTACAAAGTATTAAAGTTCTCGTTTTGTTGACTTTCTTGTGGCTTGGTCAACTCTGGTTTCATCTGGTAAATCAAGTCCTTAGGACTTCCACAGTAGGTGCAGTCCGCCAAGTCCATTAGAGTCTCCTTATTGCATATTATGCATCTGCATCTCTTTGTGGTTGTTATCGTCATCATCACTTGAGTTTGAAGGGATTCAGTATCAGTAGTTTTCTCCTTTTTAAGATTATTTTTTCCTGAAAAACATTTACAATTCGCTCCTAGAATTTTCTTCACAAGCATCACAAACAATTTTAGCAGCCTGTCAGAAGTTTATTTTGCTTTTCGCTTCATTCTAAAGACTACTTCCTTCAGCATTTCGGACCCATTAATTCACTTTCTGGAATGGGGGCAACAAAATAAAACATAGTTCTTGCTTTTAATAGACACATATGAACATATCCACCAATTTCCCATTTGCTTGGATATCCCACCCACTGCTAATCACTCTGTTTAACTACCTTCTGTTATATTACTGCTTTCTTCTATGGTTTAAGTACATTTTCACCTTTTGTTACTGCAGGGAAAGTATAATATAGAAATAGAGTCAATGCACAATACTTCCCTAATATCATTCTCTCAGTCTTTGTAGAACTTCTTGCAGTGGGATGCATACACTTTTACTGAGGTTGGTGTGCTAAGTTAGACTTGGTGTGATCCAAGCTTTTCCTCACATGTTTCCGGATTGTCACCCAGTCCCCCAGACCTTAGAGAGTGTAAAGAAGGAAGGATCTGGAATGGAACTGAAAACACTTGTTTAGTATATTATTTAGTCAGTCATAAAAACATGTATATGCCTGATTACTGCTGAATCTAAAGTATCTGTTTATTAGAAAAAAAACAAAAAAAAACAAAATATGCACTTGAGTCTACAACTTACTAATTTCCAACTTTATCTTTTATAAATATTTTCTACATACCATCTCCATCCTTTTTCTGCACTGGATTGCCTCTGACCATATCTGGAAAGGAATTTACAGAACATGCACAAACTTGCATAAAACCTGCTCATTGTATATCGCTATAATCTATCTACAGTCTCTGAAATGGGAAGAGCCAATGCAGGGTATGTTTCTATGAGACACTACAGTTTTGGGGGGGAGGGGGGGTCTTACATTATTTTGGGCATGTGTACAAGTCTGGGTGAATTTGAACTAAACGCTGGTGTCACCCGTATCTTGTCTATTAAGACACACACTGTTGTCTGTTTTTCACAGAGAATTCCTTATTAATCTGTGGGTTACCTGGACCATCAATGAGAAGAGAGCTTATTGTGACGGGGTATGCAACAGAGCAGTGAGGGACGCCAGGCCAAGGAACAATCCAAAGGGCTTTATTGGAACCACAAAGATAAAGCAACAAACATAAATATAAATCCTTCAAATCTGCAAGGAGTCCACAACAGAAAACAAAAGATCCAGGGGCACCGCCTGGTATTCCGATGCCAGGGGAATTAGGGCAATGGTCCTTATATGAGTTCCTTGAGTCCAACAGGGGAACAACAAAACACAATCCCACGTGGCCGCGGATCTCCAGTCTGTAACAGTCCACACACACAGACCCCAGGATCCAGCCTCATCTATAGGTCCTCATCCTTCTCCAGCCGATATCCAACTAACTGAACTAACATGTTCTTCTCTCCTGGGATCAGCCCCTTAGGTGGGCACACCTCCCCCTGGCCATTTGATGCATGAATGGACTTTAGACTGCTGGCTCTGTTCTGTTTACCAAGTTGTAGATTGGAGAAGTCCCATGCTGAGAAGAACAATATATATATGCAACCCCCACCAAATCAATGACAATAGCTACTGCTGAAGCCTGATTGCAATATGATACAGGCTGGGGGAAAGTATGGTCACTTACATCACAAGACATAGTACTACAGCAAATACAGAGAGAAGGTAAAATACATCACATGGCATCTTATACAAAAATATGGGATGGAGAAAACTACATACATCATGACACTTATGGCAGAGAAAGCTTACCACCCTGTATCCACAGACCTTCCTCAGTCAGCTGGGCTTCCTGCGTCTCACACTCCACTCTTTGTTGAATTTCTTGTACCTGTAGGGATTTAAGAACACAAGGAGGGGCAGGCGTCACGGATGTGACAGGTGCCACCAAGGTGGTCCGTACTGGGAAAAGTGGAAAATTCTCAACTCTAGGCCCATTTGCTGTTTCTTTGTTGACTGCACCTGTGCCAGCATCTCCTTTGGCTCCATCACTGTTAGCTCATGTCTAGACTTTATCTTTATTGCACCTGGCTTATTTAACAACAGGAGAGCCTTCAATTGGGCTCGTACGTATTCTACAGTTTTTCATTTCAGTAGCTGGATTCAATACTGTAAGTGGAATTACCTCACATCTTGCTAGTCTGTTCATTGATACATGTTTTGTCGGTGCTTGGAGTAATAATTACTACACTGAGTGTGGTGCCTGTATTTCTAAGGTGAAATACCAAATTACCATTAACAACCCTTCTTTTTAACATTGCACAGGCAACCACCACTCGAATACATGACCCACTAGATGGTGTTTTTCCCTAATTTATGAGAGATGTCATTCCTCAGCATCTCAAACCCCTCTTTTGCTTCTGTAGGTATTTGATTTAGCAAAGTATGTGGATTAGGCACTATAGGTGTATCAACAATCATTAGTTTGTTAATTTCTCGTAAATTATGAACCATTCTGTACACAACAGGCTGACCTGGTAACTGTTTTTCTTTACCGGAAAAAAGAGGTGTATTATAAGGGGATAACATTTTTTTATAACTCCCACCTTCAGATAATCCTCTACCTGTTTTGTGATGGCTTCATTCTGCGCTCTGCTCAGGGGATATTGTCTAAAACGGGTGGGGAACCTCCGGCCCATGGGCCGCATGCGGCCCGCCATGACCTTTTATGTGGCACCGGGCAGATTCCCAGGGGAGGCAGTGCTCGTGCAGTCACCGCAGTTTTGCAGGCCGCCGACCCTTTAAATCCACACATTGCTGCTTCTGCGCACCAATGTGTTCTCCCGTCGGCCAGTGCCAACGTGATCAAGACTTACTTTGTGGGCAGGTCCCACAGCTACCTCACAGCTTCCAGCGTTGTGTGCCCGCCCCCTGCCCTCCGGAACTCTGTGCCCGCCTTCTCCTTCTGATGCTGTGTGCCCGCCCCCTGCCCTCCGGAGCTGAGTGCCCGCCTTCTCCTTCTGATGCTGTGTGCCCGCCCCCTGCCCTCCGGAGCTCTGTGCCCGCCTTCTCCTTCTGATGCTGAGTGCCCGCCCCCTGCCCTCCAGAGCTGAGTGCTCACCTTCTTCTGATGCTGAGTGCCCACCCCCTGCCCTCCGGAGCTCTGTGCCCGCCTTCTCCTGATGCTGTGTGTCCGGCACCTGCACTCCGGTGATGTGAGTGCGATGCTGCTGTGAGTCCAGCGCCGGCCCTCTGCTGCTATGTGCCCTGCCCAATGCTTTGTGCCTCCCCACCCCAGTTCTGTGAACCCTCTCCCCCAGAGTTGCATGAAACTCTCAGCGCAATGTGCCCCCCCAATGTCCTGTGTGCACCCCTCCCTCAGTCCTGTGTGCAGCCCCCCAGTCCTGTGTGCAGCCCCTCAATGTCCTGTGTGCACCCCCATACAATCCTGTGTGCAGCTCCCCCAGTCCTATGTGCAGCCCATCACCCAGTCCTGTGTGCAGCCCATCCCCCAATCCTGTGTGCAGTCCATCCCCCCAATCCTGTGTGCAGCCCCCCCAAGTCCTGTGTGCAGCCCATCCCCCAACCCTGTGTGCAGCTCATCCCCCAATCCTGTCTGCAGCCCATCCCCCAATCCTGTGTGCAGCCCATCCCCCAGTCCTGTGTGCAGCCCATCCCCCATTCCTGTGTGCAGCCACCCCCAGTCCTGTGAGGAGCCGCCCCGTAATGTCTGTGCCTCCCCCTAGTGATGTCTGTGCTCCCTCCAGTGATGTCTGTGCCCCAGCCCCTCTTGTGGTGTCTGTGCCCCCAGCCCCTCTTGTGGTGTCTGTGCCCCCAGCCCCTCTTGTGGTGTGCATGCCCCCAGCCCCACTTGTGATGTGCATGCCCCCAGCCCCTCTTGTGATGTGCATGCCCCCAGCCCCTCATGTGATGTGCATGCCCCCAGTTAATTAATTGTTTCACCAAATATAGCAAGGTCATTTAAACATTGATAATTTTGTGCGGCCCCCAAAGGTTGGTAGAAATTTCCAAATGGCTCCCGGCAGAAAAAAGGTTCCCCACCCCTGGTCTAAAACATACAGGTACCTTTTGCAGCCTCTCTTCTGCTTGCTCATCAAGGTCAGTTTCTCATCATCTAACTGAATTAAAGACATCATTACAGCAAGCATCAGATTCAACATTTTTAATGACTGCATGCATAAAATTATCATTGCCACATGTGTCTGTCCTCTTTTTTTTCCTTCCGAGGAAGGAATGGATATGTGCCCTATCTGTCCACATTCAAAACACAATCCTTTTCCCTACAGTCTTCTGAACTTGGTACTCTATTCTTTTCTTGATTTCTCTGGAACCCCTCTATTGAGGTCTGTATTACATTATCAAAGGCTCCAGGGTGTATGTTAACCATAACAGGGGTTGATCTTTTTTCTTCTTGTTTTCATTTTATCAACTGATCTTCTATAGCTCTTATTATGTGCAGTGATTGTTCAAGAGGTGCATATGAATATTCTACACGTTATTACTATTTCTGCTCTAGGATCCCCCTTAACCACTCCTTAAACATACCCTTAAAGAGCATTATTTCTTTAGGGTTCTTTAAATCATAGTCATGATCTGTAAAAATGGAAACACATCGAGCATGATATTTGTCTACACTTTCATCTTGCCCTTGAAACATTTCTGAACACAGTTCACCAATAAATTTCTTGTCTACTACCTTAAGTCTATACTCATCGTCATTGTCATTTATAAGGGGATGATGGCGTTCAGAAGTCCAGATTCACGCTGTTACTTGAGCATGATATCCGTGCTTCTCAATCCATTGGTCATTCTCACGGCTGAATTGCCGCCACCTCTGGAGATCCAAGCAACCTGTTCTAGGAATAATAGCTTTCTTTAGTATTTTCTCACTGTTTTTAATTTCCTTTTCCCCATTTTTCATTCTTACTAAATCAATAATTTTAGTTTCAACAGTTTTATTTGAGTATTAGCATGGTACAAAAATAACAGACAAGTTAAACATCCGAAATTTTCGAAACTTACATTCTTGTGTTTCAATATAATAATCTTCACATGCAATACATTACACAATGTCAGTTCTTGTCTGTACCAGATAGCATGTTCTATCTTAGAGTAACTCAATTTTTATCACTGAATAACTGGGGTATGGGGTAAAATACAGGATAAACGTTAACATGTAAACAAGGTGACTACTGTAGTGGTGTATGCCTAGTTACATTACCAATTCAATTACAAGGAAACATTTTTCAGATAAGTGTGTCTCAGAACGTGGTGTACATGTGAAGGTAGGGCAGTTGCACTTTACATAGTGAGTGAGATAATCTCTCGGTTTGTACCAGAGAGATGACATTTAATCCAGGGGTCCCAGATCGCGTAGAAGTGGTCTGAGGTATCGTTTTTTACCGCCTCTATCTTTTCATATAGCATAATAGTATTAATTCTCTGCATGGCCATCTGTTTTGACAGGGTTGAGGATTTCCACTGGCTTGCTATATAAATTTTGACTGCTAGGGTGGTATATGATATCAGTCTGAAGCACTTATTAGTTATGCCAGTAGGTTTATCACCCAGTAAAAGGACCTCAGGTGAATTAATTCTAGGGTTGTCAGTGAAGCTATTTATAATAGAGGAGATTTCTTTCCAAAAGCCAGCCACCACTGGACAGGTCCACCAAATGTGGGCTATGTCCCCTTTTTGACACTATACACCAAGGTAATTGCTTGACCGCATTCATCAGTTTATACTGATTACAATAATGGGCACTTTGATCACAGTTTGTTGCTATGAAATTATATATTTCTTGTATTTACTGGATATTTTTCCGTTTATATTGATTGTTGGTGCCATCTAGTGGCCATGTTTGAAACAACTTTTATTGTTACTATTTACTATTTTTTACTATTATTGACTCATGTTTGAATTTTTGTGTTTACTAGCAATTATATTGGGCAAATGTATATGCAGTGCACTTTATATATACAGTATATGCACCTAGTGTGTCATTGAGATTTACTTTGTGTAATACGCTAGTTCTTTATATGGTGTATTTACAGTGCCTACAAGTAGTATTCAACCCCCTGCAGATTTAGCAGGTTTGATAAGATGCAAATAAGTTAGAGCCTGCAAACTTCAAACAAGAGCAGGATTTATTAACAGATGCATAAATCTTACAAACCAACAAGTTATGTTGCTCAGTTAAATTTTAATAAATTTTCAACATAAAAGTGTGGGTCAATTATTATTCAACCCCTAGGTTTAATATTTTGTGGAATAACCCTTGTTTGCAATTACAGCTAATAATCGTCTTTTATAAGACCTGATCAGGCCGGCACAGGTCTCTGGAGTTATCTTGGCCCACTCCTCCATGCAGATCTTCTCCAAGTTATCTAGGTTCTTTGGGTGTTTCATGTGGACTTTAATCTTGAGCTCCTTCCACAAGTTTTCAATTGGGTTAAGGTCAGGAGACTGACTAGGCCACTGCAACACCTTGATTTTTCCCTCTTGAACCAGGCCTTGGTTTTCTTGGCTGTGTGCTTTGGGTCGTTGTCTTGTTGGAAGATGAAATGACGACCCATCTTAAGATCCTTGATGGAGGAGCGGAGGTTCTTGGCCAAAATCTCCAGGTAGGCCGTGCTATCCATCTTCCCATGGATGCGGACCAGATGGCCAGGCCCCTTGGCTGAGAAACAGCCCCACAGCATGATGCTGCCACCACCATGCTTGACTGTAGGGATGGTATTCTTGGGGTCGTATGCAGTGCCATCCAGTCTCCAAACGTCACGTGTGTGGTTGGCACCAAAGATCTCGATCTTGGTCTCATCAGACCAGAGAACCTTGAACCAGTCTGTCTCAGAGTACTCCAAGTGATCATGAGCAAACTGTAGACGAGCCTTGACATGACGCTTTGAAAGTAAAGGTACCTTACGGGCTCATCTGGAACGGAGACCATTGTGGAGGAGTACGTTACTTATGGTATTGACTGAAACCAATGTCCCCACTGCCATGAGATCTTCCCGGAGCTCCTTCCTTGTTGTCCTTGGGTTAGCCTTGACTCTTCAGACAAGCCTGGCCTCGGCACGGGTGGAAACTTTCAAAAGCTGTCCAGGCCGTAGAAGGCTAACAGTAGTTCCATAAGCCTTCCACTTCCGGATGATGCTCCCAACAGTTTTGTACCCCTTGCCAGCCTTGTGACCCTCCACGATCTTGTCTCTGATGGCCTTGGAATGCTCCTTTGTCTTTCCCATGTTGACCAAGTATGAGTGCTGTTCACAAGTTTGGGGAGGGTCTTAATTAGTCAGAAAAGGCTGGAAAAAGAGATAATTAATCCAAACATGTGAAGCTCATTGTTCTTTGTGCCTGAAATACTTCTTAATACTTTAGGGGAACCAAACAGAATTCTGGTGGTTTGAGGGGTTGAATAATAAATGACCCTCTGAATAAACTTTTCACAATTTAAAAAAGAAATAACATTCTTTTTTGCTGCAGTGCATTTCACACTTCCAGGCTGATCTACAGTCCAAATGTCACAATGCCAAGTTAATTCCGAATGTGTAAACCTGCTAAATCTGCAGGGGGTTGAATACTACTTGTAGGCACTGTCCATATCTCAATACAATAATGACATACAGTATATGTGATTGTGCTTTGTGATTTAATAGTATTTTGTATACTTACCTTGGTGTACTATCTCAGTTACTTGTCAGGTGCGTCATGATTTCTGTTGCATCCTCTCTTAATTCTAATAATTTTTGTTTTTAATATATTACAAACAAAATAATTATTTTTATATTCTCGCGATTAGCTCTATGTTTTGAGGGTTCTATTATGATTCCCTTGTTTGAGTATGTATGTACAGTGAGGGAAATAAGTATTTGATCCTTTGCTGATTTTGTAAGTTTGCCCACTGACAAAGACATGAACAGTCTATAATTTTAAGGGCAGGTTAATTTTAACAGTGATAAATAGAATATCCCCAAAAAATCCAGGAATTCACATTGTATAAAATAAGTATTTGATCCCCTACCAACCATTAAGAGTTCTGGCTCCTACAGACCACTTAAACCAGAGGTCTCAAACACGCGGGCCGCATGCGGCCCCTCGGGCTCCTTCGTGCGGCCCCCAGGCCCGTGCCCCCGTCGACTATCGCGGCCAAGAAGCAGAGATGAGGCAGCCGAGGGAACGCGGGACAGGTGAGAAGAATGGTGGTTTTTTTTGTGTGTGTGTATGTGAAGGACGGCACATTAACCCCTTAGCGACCTATGACGTACTGGGTACGTCATGGCTCCCTGGTACTTAAGGACCCATGACGTACTCAGGACGTCATGGCGAAATCGCGGCCCCGGAACCCCGGTGGCTGCGATCGCTTTGCAAATACTGTACCTAAGATTTGGGAAGGAGGCAACCTCTGTCTGACCTCAGGAGGTGTGGTGTCTCCTCCCCGGACCTACGGAGGCTGTGATTGGCTGACGAATGCCGCTCAGCCAATCACAGACACTGTAATGTTTAGCCATTGAAAATGGCTAAAACATTGAAATCCAGCCATGATTAGTGCAGCTATAGCCCTGCTCATTGGCTGGAGCTGGGTGACCTCTGTTTCACCTGCCCCCAGCTCTGATTGGAGAGACCGGCCTTGTGACCAATCTCTCCAATCCCTTTGGATCTGGGGCCGGAGACCTCTCCCCTCAGCTTCACTCCGGCGTCTGTGGAAGCTGAGGAGAGCGATTGATAAGTTATAGCGCCAATCCCCCTTCCAGCAGCCGCCACATTACTATAGGATGGGGACATTACTATAGGATGGGGACAAGATGGGTACATTACTATGGGATGGGGATAATGCTGGGGACATTAAAGGATGGGCACAATAGTATTGGATGGGGACATTACTAAAGGATGGGGACAAGGTGGGCACACTACTATAGGATAGGGACAAAGTTGGCACACTACTATAGCATGGGGACAAGGTGATCACATTACTATAGGATGGGGACAAGGCTGGAGACATTACTAAAAGATGGGGACAAGGCTGGGGACATTACTAAAGGATGGGGACAAGGCTGGAGACATTACAGTAGGTTGGGGACAAGGCTGAGGACATTACTATAGGATGGGGACAAGGTGGGCACATTACTATAGGATAGGGACATGGTGGGCACATTACTATAGGATGGGTACTAGTGGGCACGGTACTACAGGATAGGGACATTACTACAAGGGGACAAGGATGGGAAACATTACTATAGGATAGGGATAAGGCTGGGGACATTACTACAGGATGGCCACATTACTATAGGATGGGGACAATGATTGGCACATTACTATAGGATGGGGATAAGGATGAGCAAATTACTGTAGGATGGGGACAAGAATGAGCACATTACTGTAGGATGGGGACTGGGATGGGGCACAATACTACAAGGGGATACGGATGGGCACATTACAACAAGATGGTGAACATTACTAAAAGATGTTGGTCAAAATTTCTATATAGTGCTAATTGTAAGACTATTTGTTACAAGAAAGGAATAAAGTGTAAAAAACTCAAAATAAGGCATGACGTTTTTTTACCATCCAATTATTATATATATATAGATATATATATATCTATATATGTGTAAAAAAAACGACAGCTGTCTTAAATTGTCACCTGTATAAAGGTATCTTGTCCACTAACTCAATTAATCAGTCAGACTCTAACCTCTACAACATGGGCAAGACCAAAGAGCTTTCTAAGGATGGGCTACAAAACCATAAGTAAGACATTGGGTGAGAAGGAGACAACTTTTGGTGTAATAGTAAGAAAATGGAAGAAATAAAAAATGACTGCCAATCGACATCGATCAGGGGTACCGTGCAAAATCTCACCTTGTGGGGTATCCAAGATCATGAGGAAAGTGAGAGATCAGCCTAAAACCACACAGGAGGAATTTATTAATAATCTCAAGGCAGCTCGGACCACTGTCACCAAGAAAAACGTTGGTAGCACATTACACCATAATGGATTAAAATCCTGCAGTGTCTGCAAAGTCGCACTGCTCAAGAAGGCCCATGTGCAGGCCCATCTGAAGTTTTCCAATGAACACCTGGATGATTCTGAGAGTGATTGGGAGAAGGTGCTGTGTTCAGATGAGTTATTTGGCATTAACTCAACTCGCAATGTTTTTGGGGAAGAGAAATGCTTCCTATGACCCAAAGAACACTATCCCCACTGTCAAGCATGGAGGTGGAAACATTGTGTTTTCTGGGTGTTTCTCTGCTAAGTGCACAGGACTACTTCACTGCATCAATGGAACAATGGATGGAGCCATATACCATAAAATCCTGAGTGACAACCTCTTTCCCTCCACCAGGACATTATAAATGGGTCATGGCTGGGTCTTTCAGCATGAAAACCCAAAACATACAGCCAAGGCAACAAAAGAGTGGCTCAAAAAGAAGCACATTAAGGTCATGGAGTAGCCTAGCCAGTCTCCAGACCTTAATCCCATAGAAAACTTATGGAAGGAGCTGAAGCAGGAGAAGAAGTGGACAAAAATTTCTCCTGACGTGCGTAATCCTCATCATCAACTACAAAAAACCTCTGAAGAAAAGTGTGTAGGATAGGAACCAGGATAAAAGAATAAAGCTTATTGCACAAAAATATCAAAATATTTTAAATAAGGATACTGGTTCTCTTACGCGTTTCAAGCGTAAAGTGCACTCTTAGTCATAGATCAAAAAAGCTCTGACTGCTCTGACTGCTTGGGTTGTGCCACCAAGTATTAAGTCTTGTTTGCCAGAGGGATCATATACTTATTTCTCTCTGCAAAATGGAAATAAATTTATTTAATTCATACAATGTGATTTTCTGGATTTTATTTTGGATATTCTATCTCTCACTGTTAAAATTAACCTAATCTTAAAATTATCGACTGTTCATGTTTTTGTCACTGGGCAAACTTACAAAATCAGCAAGGGATCAAATACTTATTTCCCTCACTGTATTCCTTCAGAGCTAGTAGGTTGGGGAACGATCCCGATATTATATGACCAAAAAATATTGTGCTTAATTGACTTCTGTATAATGATGAATATACCTTTCCTGTGTTTGCAAATGCCAAGAAAATAAATTGAAGTAGAAGGAAGAGTAGAAGTAAATTTTAAATTGAGATCGTTGTTATGTAAATAATTGATGAAGTTTGGTACAGCTGCCATGTGTCCAGATCAGACAAAAAGGAGGTCATCCACATAGCGGCCGGTCACAATCACGTTGTGAAGAGAGAGTTTTTTTATTTAAAAATATAAATTTCTTCCCACCAAGCCATGCACAATATTGATAATGATGGGGAAAATGTTTAGCCCATAGGGTCACCCTGAATCTTTAAATAAAAAGCAGAATTAAACCTGAAAAAATAATGATTTAGCAAATATTCTAGAATGATCATAATACACTTTTAATTAATTGGAGTATGAACTGTACAAATGTTAGTAGTATGTCATAATGTTAAGGGTGGCTCAGTGGTTTGCACTGAAGTTTTGCAGAACTGAAGTCCTGGGTTCAAATCCTACCAAGGACAACAAGAAGTTTGCATATTCTCTGTGTTTTCATGGGTTTCCTCCATGTACTCCAGTTTACTCCCACACTCCAAAGACATACAGATAGGGAATTTAGATTGTGAGCTCCAATTGGAACAGTGTTGCTGATGTAAGTAAAGCGCTGCGGAATATGTTGGCGCTATATAAAAATAAAGAGTATTATTTTGATTAGATTTTTGATAACAATGAAAGATAATTACCTTTCACAAATGGTACAGGACCCCACAAGAGGGGGAGCACTACTAGACCTTGTACTAACCAATAGGCCAGACCGCATATCAAATATACAAGTTAGGGGTTACTTGGGGAATAGTGATCACAAAATAATAAGTTTTCATGTATTCTTTAGTAAGATGTCTAGTAGAGGGGCTACAAGGACACTAAACTTCAGGAAAGCAAATTTTAAACGGTTGAGAGATGATCTTAGTGCAATAAACTGAGATGATGTACTAAGTAATAAAAGTACACAAAGCAAATGGGAGACTTTTATGAGCATCCTGAATAGGGCTTGTGCAGAAAATATACCCTATGGGAACAAACATGCTAGAAATAGGAGGAAACCCCTATGGCTAAATAGAGCTGTAAGGGAAGCAATAAAAGAAAAACAGATAGCCTTAAAAGATTTAAAGAGGGTAGGTAGTGATGAGGCATTATATAATTATAGAAAATTAAATAAAATATGTAAAAAGCAAATTAAGTTAGCTAAGTTTGAGACAGAGAGACTCATTGCGAGAGAAAGTAAAAATAATCCTAAAATATTCTTTAACTACATAAACAGTAAAAAACTGAAAAGCGATAGTGTTGGCCCCCTTAAAAATAGTCTTGGTGAAATGGTGGAAGGAGATGAGGGTAAAGCCAACCTGCTGAATGACTTTTTTTCTACGGTTTTTATACAAGAAAATGCCATGGCAGATGACATGACCAGTGATACCATAAATTCACCCTTGAATATTACCTGCTTAACCCAGCAGGAAGTACGCCGCCGCCTCGAAATCACTAAGGTTGACAAATCTCCGGGCCCGGATGGCATACACCCCAGAGTACTACAGGAATTGAGTTCTGTGATAGATAGACCATTATTTTTAATCTTCTCAGATTCTTTAATAACAGGTCGGTACCGCAGGACTGGCACATAGCAAATGTGGTGCCAATATTCAAAAAGGGGACAAAAACTGAGCCGGGAAATTATAGGCCGGTAAGTTTAACCTCTACGGTTGGTAAAATCCTTGAGGGTTTCTTGAGAGATGCTATACTGGAGTATCTCAAGAAAAATAACCTTATGACAGACTATCAACATGGGTTTATGAGGGATCGATACTGTCAAACTAATTTGATCAGCTTCTATGAAGAGGTAAGTTCAAGCCTGGACCAGGAAAATGCAGTGGATGTTGTATATATGGACATTTCAAAAGCTTTTGATACGGTGCCACACAAAAGGTTGGTACATAAAATGAGAATAATGGGGATAGGGGAAAATATGTGTAACTGGGTTAAAAACTGGCTCAGTGATAGGAAACAAAGGGTGGTTATTAATGGTACGTACTCGGACTGGGTCTCAGTTCATAGTGGGGTACCACAGGGGTCAGTATTGGGCCCGCTTCTTTTCAACATATTTATAAATGACCTTGTTGGGGGCATGCGGAGTAGAATTTCAATATTTGCAGATGATACTAAACTCTGCAGGGTAATCAATACAGAGGAGGATAATTTTATATTACAGGGAGATTTATGTAAATTGGAGGATTGGGCTGAGAAGTGGCAATTGAAGTTTAATGTAGATAAATGTAAGGTCATGCACTTGGGTAGAGGAAATAACATTTATGATTATGTACTTAATTGTAGAACACTGGGTAAAACAGACACAGAAAAAGACTTGGGTGTATGGGTGGATGGTAAACTTCACTTTAGTGGACAGTGTCAGGCAGCTGCTGCCAGGGCTAATAAAATAATGGGATGTATTAAAAGAGGCATAAGTGTTCATGAAAAAAATATAGTTCTACCTCTGTACAAGTCACTAGTGCGACCGCACTTAGAATACTGTGTACAATTCTGGTCACCGATATATAAGAAGGACATAGCTGAACTGGAGAGGGTGCAGAGAAGAGCGACCAAGATTATTAGAGGAATGGGTGGGCTGCAATACCAAGACAGGTTATTAAACTTGGGGTTATTTAGTTTGGAAAAACGAAGGCTTAGGGGGGATCTAATCACAATGTATAAATATATGAGGGGACAGTACAGAGACCTTTCCAAAGATCTTTTTACACCTAGGCCTGTGACTGGAACACGGGGGCATCCGCTACGTCTTGAGGAAAGAAGGTTTAATCATAATCACAAACGAGGATTCTTTACTGTACGAGCAGTGAGACTATGGAACTCTCTGCCGCATGATGTTGTAATGAGTGATTCACTACTAACATTTAAGCAGAGCCTGGATGCCTTTCTTGAAAAATTTAATATTACCAGTTATGTATATTAGATTTTATGACAGGGTATTGATCCAGGGAACTAGTCTGATTGCCGGATGTGGAGTCAGGAAGGAAATTTTTTCCCCATTGGAACTTGTTTGCCACATTGGGGTTTTTTTTGCCTTCCTCTGGATCAACATGTTAGGCTACGGGTTGAACTAGATGGACTTAGAGTCTCCCTTCAACCTTAAAAACTATGATACTATGATTTTACTGGTGAGGAATAATGCTAATCGAAATGGAATAATAGGTGCAAATCTCACGAGAAAGCTTTGTTTCTATTGTGCTGTGAGCATGGCGGTTTCCCCTGTGCTGGCATTCCTGCAGGAAAAGGGATTTTTATCCCTGTCTGATTTGATTATTTGCTTTTCTGTATTTTGTGTTCTTTTGGTATTTTGTTCTCCCATTATTTACAGGAGTACCTGATTTAGTGGCGGTGAGGTCGTGTGATCTCAAGGGCCTTTTTACTTTCAGGAGTTTGATATTTTTCTATAGGGATTTTTCACTGACCACAATCAGTTCCTTTTCTGTGCTTTGTATCAAGTTAGTTGGGCCTCGCCTTTGCTAATTTTATTTTTCCTATCTGAGAATTGTGTTTTTCTATATCACCATAATCTTTATATGTGAGGGGCTACCTACTCCTTTTGGGGACTGCTCTGAGGCAAGGTAGATTTCCTCATTTCATTATGTGAGGCGTAGCTAGTTTCTCAGGCTGTGACATGGTGTCTAAGATCTTAGGAACGCTCCACTGCTACTTCTAGTGTGGTCTGATAGAGGATTGCAGTCAGCTCCTGTTTCTTGGTGTTTTTTCGCCTATGGGAGATTTTTGTAATCTTCCGCGATTAGATCATAACAGTATAACCGGCTTACAAAAGAAAAAAGGTACTCAAAAGAAGGGAAAATATTTTTTATCTTTATTTATTTTTCCTCTTTTTCTTTGGGTACCATGGAAGATTTTTTGCTGATATGGATGCAAAGCAGTTGGTTGAGCGTGTTGAGTATCTCTCCTCTGAGATCCAGGCAATTTCAGCTTACATTAGACAGAATCCTGTTTAAGAACCTAAAATTCCCATTGAATTTTTCTTGGGGAATACATCTAAATTTTTTAACTTTAAAAATAATTGTAAATAGATTTTTTCCTTAAAACCTAAGTCCTCAGGGAGCCCCGTGCAGCAGGTTAGGATTGTCATCTCTTTGTTGCGCCGTGAACCTCAGGACTGGGCTTTTTCATTGGCCCCTGATGGTCCGATTCTTGCTAATGTGGATTCCTTTTTCCAGGCCCTGGGATTGTTGTAGGATGAACCCATTTTGTTGATCAAGCAGAGAAAGCCTTGCTGACTTTGATCCAGGGTCAGGATCCCGCTGAAGTGTTTATCAATAATTCAGAAAGTGGGCGGTCCTTACCAAGAGGAATGATGATGCTGTTGCTGCACTTTTTCGTAAGGGTCTCGCGGATGCAGTGAAGAATGTTATGGTGGGATTTCCTACTCCTTCTGGTCTTGATGCCTCTATGACTTTAGCTATTCAGATTGATTGGCGTTTACATGAGCGCAAAGTGTTGCATGCTGATGTATTGCTTGCGGAACAGTCTTCGGAGTCTATGCAGTGTGATAGGGTGTTTTCCAATGCTGAGCAACAGGGGTTTAGAGGGAAAAATGAGTTGTGTTTCTATTGTGGTGACACGTCTCACACGATTTCTGTCTGCCCTAAACGGGAAAAGAGATTTGCTCATTCATTTACTAAAATATATAGCACAGACAAACAGGGGAAGATACCATATTGTAGTTTCATCCTAGTGGATTATATCACAAATCCCAATAAACGGATGTCATGGAATATACTCCAAAATTCAACTACGAAACTCATGTAAAACACGTATAGGAGATTCATTCAAGTTGTAAAACATTAAATTTTATTAAATAAATAATCTCAAGAGGATATATAAACAGCCAGTGCAAATACAATGAAGGAACACCATGTGATCAAATAGTCACATAAAAAAACAACCGTTTTTAGACTTACCCATGGTGTAAGAACAGAGAGCCTGACAGTGGCGGTTCAGAGGTGGGTAGGTGAGTATCCTTCAACCCGGACGCGTGTGTCACCAAAGCTTCATCAGCGGGGTGCAGGCGAATAGATAATCTCACACCACGCTCCTCATTTATAGCCGTGAGTAACCTGATTGCCAGTGCCATATTCCATGTGTGTGTAGCGCCGACGTAGCGGCGCATGCGCGCAGGACGGGGCACCCGGAAGTGGCATCACCGCACAGCGGCTCTCATCCCCAAAGCGCACGTCAGAGGGAATGAGGAGCATGGTGTGAGATTATCCATTCGCCTGCACCCCGCTGATGAAGCTTTTGCGACACGCGCGTCCGGGTTGAAGGATACTCACCTACCCACCTCTGAACCACCACTGTCAGGCTCTCTGTTCTTACACCATGGGTAAGCCTAAAAACGGTTGTTTTTTGATGTGACTATTTAATCACATGGTGTTCCTTCATTGTATTTGCACTGGCTGTTTATATATCCTCTTGAGATTATGATGGGCTGACCTGGGTGGTTTATTGATGGGTGGGTGAGTATAGAATCCACCTACCTCATATTCACATTTATGGAAAATTAATTTTACCCCTTTTGGCTAATATTTAATAAAATTTAATGTTTTACAACTTGAATGAGTCTCCTATACGTGTTTTACACGAGTTTCGTAGCTCATTCATTTACTGTGGGTAATTTGCAACCTAAATTTGTTTTGGCTGTCTCTCTGATATTTTCTTTATCCTCATTTTCGGCTATGGCCTTTCTTGATTCAGGAGCCACCCTGAACTTGATGGATTTTGGTTTTGCTAAGACTTGTGGTTTTTCTATGGTACCTTTACAAACTCCTATTCTTTTAAGGGGCATTGATGCTACTCCCTTAGCTGAAAATAAACCCCAGTTTTGGACCCAGGTTACTATGAAGGTTGTGCCAGCTCATCAGAAGGATTGTAAATTCTTACTATGACAAAACTTGCACGATATTTTGGTACTGGGATTCCCTTGGCTGCAAACCCATAGTCCAGTTCTTGATTGGAGATCCTTGTCTGTGGTTAGTTGGGGTTGTCAGTGTGTGCATAATGATTAGAGTTGAGCGCGGTTCTAGGTTCGAGGTTCTCCAGTTCTAGGCTCGAGTGATTTCGGGGTCTGTTCGAGATCGAACTAGAACTCGAGCTTTTTGCTAAAATTCGATAGTTCTAGATACGTTCGAGAACGGTTCTAGCAGCAAAAAGCAGGGCTTTTTACAGCTACAGTGTGCAGGAGCCATCGCTGGCAGCCTGCCAGAAGCTGGTAACCAAGATAAACATCGGGTATCCAACCAAAGCGCTTTGGTTAGTAACCCGATGTTTATCCTAGTTACGTGCAGGAAGCCCACACTTCCCCGCTCAGCTCGCTCCGCCCCCTTCTGCCCGCGGCATGTATTGTACACACGTACACACACACACACACACACAGTCCCGCTCGGCTTACCTGCGGTGATGAAGTCCCCCATCCCGACCTCAGCGCTGTCACTGTCCTCCATGGCCGCCGCTTGTCACATCACCTTCTCTCGCTTCCGACCCGAGACTGACTAGCGGTGACGTCACGGGCCTCTCGCGATACTTGGTGTGAAGGCGGCGGTCATTGAACTCAGTGACAGGTGCTGTCAGTGTGCTGGAGATCAGCGCAGGTAATGTACCTCGCTGACAGCAGCACTTGTCATGCCCTGCAGTGACCTGGGCTGACCCATTGATGTTAGCTCAGGTCACTGCACTGCTCTCCCAGCCAATGGGGAACATCCTGCTCTTCATTGACTGGGACAGTGTGGATCGTCATGGCAACCCCTTGGATTACACCAGACCTGGATTTGTTTTTCATTCTAATAAATTGGTTAAAGAGGGAATGTTTTGGGGAGTGTTTTTTCAAATAAAAATGTGTTTGTCGTCTATTTTTTTTTATGGGAGACAGAAGGCGCAATAGGGTCTTTCCCTGAAGAAGGAGACAGTTTGGATCTCCGAAACGCGTAGGAATGAAACAATAAAAGAATCATCTGTTCCGACATCAATGTCTGTGGTCTTCAAGCGCGGCAAAAAACCTGTTTTTTCTCCAGTTTTTTCTGATGTCTATTTTTTTTTATTACTGACTGGGTTGGTGATGTCGGGTATCTGATAGACGCCTGACCTCACCAACCCCAGGGCTTGATGCCAGGTGACATTACACATCTGGTATTAACCCCATATATTACCCCGTTTGCCACCACACCAGGGCGCGGGATGAGCTGGGGCGAAGCACCAGGATTGGTGCATCTAATGGATGCGCCACTTCTGGGGCGGCTGCGGCCTGCTATTTTTAGGCTGGGGAGAGTCCAATAACCATGGACCTCCCTAGTCTGAGAATATCAGGCCCCAGCTGTCTGCTTTACCTTGGCTGGTGATCCAATTTTGGGGGACCCCTATGTGTTTTTTTTTTAATTATTTATTTAATTTAAAATAACAGCGATGGGTGCCCTCAGTTTTGGATTACCAGCCAAGGTGAGGTTGCCAGCTGTGGTCTGCAGGCTGCAGCCGTCTGCTTTACACTAGCTGGCTACAAAACTAGGGGGAACCCTACGTCATTTTTTTTTTTCATTTTTTTGGCTAAATACAAAGCTAAGCACCCCTTAGTGCCACATGAAAGGCACCAAAGGGTGCTCCACTTTTTCTCCACTTTTTCTCCATTTTTTCTCCACTTTTTCTACATTTTTTCTCCACTTTTTCTACATTTTTTTCTCCACTTTTTCTCCACTTTTTCTCCACTTTTTCTCCACTTATTCTCCACTTTTTCTCCACTTTTTCTCCACTTTATCTCCATTTTTTTCTCCACTTTTTCTCCATTTTTTTCTCCATTTTTTCTCCACTTTTTCTCCACTTTTTCTACATTTTTTCTCCACTTTTTCTACATTTTTTTCTCCATTTTTTCTCCACTTTTTCTCCACTTTTTCTCCACTTTTCCTTCACTTTTTTCTCTACTTTTTCTCCACTTTTTCTCCACTTTTTCTCCACTTTTTCTCCATTTTTTTCTCCACTTTTTCTCCACTTTTTCTCCACTTTTTCTCCATTTGTTTCTCCACTTTTTCTCCACTTTTTCCTCCACTTTTCCTCCACTTTTTCTCCACTTTTTCTCCACTTTTTCTCCATTTTTTCTCCACTTTTTCTCCATTTTTTTCTCCATTTTTTCTCCACTTTTTTCTCCACTTTTTCTCTACCTTTTCTCCATTTTTTTCTCCATTTTTTCTCCATTTTTCTCCACTTTTTCTCCATTTTTTTCTCCACTTTTTCTCCACTTTTTCTCCATTTTTTTCTCCACTTTTTCTCCACTTTTTCTCCACTTTTTCTCCATTTGTTTCTCCACTTTTTCTCCACTTTTTCCTCCACTTTTCCTCCACTTTTTCTCCACTTTTTCTCCACTTTTTCTCCATTTTTTCTCCACTTTTTCTCCATTTTTTTCTCCATTTTTTCTCCACTTTTTTCTCCACTTTTTCTCTACCTTTTCTCCATTTTTTCTCCATTTTTTCTCCATTTTTCTCCACTTTTTCTCCACTTTTTCTCCATTTTTTTCTCCACTTTTTCTCCACTTTTTCTCCACTTTTTCTCCATTTTTTTCTCCACTTTTTCTCCACTTTTTCTCCACTTTTTCTCCACTTCTTCTCTATTTTTTCTCCACTTTTTCTCCACTTTTTCTCCATTTTTTTCTCCACTTTTTCTCCACTTTTTCTCCATTTGTTTCTCCACTTTTTCTCCACTTTTTCCTCCACTTTTCCTCCACTTTTTCTCCACTTTTTCTCCACTTTTTCTCCATTTTTTCTCCACTTTTTCTCCATTTTTTTCTCCATTTTTTCTCCACTTTTTTCTCCACTTTTTCTCTACCTTTTCTCCATTTTTTCTCCATTTTTTCTCCATTTTTCTCCACTTTTTCTCCATTTTTTTCTCCACTTTTTCTCCACTTTTTCTCCATTTTTTTCTCCACTTTTTCTCCACTTTTTCTCCACTTTTTCTCCATTTGTTTCTCCACTTTTTCTCCACTTTTTCCTCCACTTTTCCTCCACTTTTTCTCCACTTTTTCTCCACTTTTTCTCCATTTTTTCTCCACTTTTTCTCCATTTTTTTCTCCATTTTTTCTCCACTTTTTTCTCCACTTTTTCTCTACCTTTTCTCCATTTTTTCTCCATTTTTTCTCCATTTTTCTCCACTTTTTCTCCACTTTTTCTCCATTTTTTTCTCCACTTTTTCTCCACTTTTTCTCCACTTTTTCTCCATTTTTTTCTCCACTTTTTCTCCACTTTTTCTCCACTTTTTCTCCACTTCTTCTCTATTTTTTCTCCACTTTTTCTCCACTTTTTCTCCATTTTTTTCTCCACTTTTTCTCCACTTTTTCTCCACTTTTTTCTCCACTTTTTTCTCCACTTTTTCTCTACCTTTTCTCCATTTTTTCTCCATTTTTTCTCCATTTTACTCCACTTTTTCTCCATTTTTTTCTCCACTTTTTCTCCACTTTTTCTCCATTTTTTTCTCCACTTTTTCTCCACTTTTTCTCCACTTTTTCTCCATTTGTTTCTCCACTTTTTCTCCACTTTTTCCTCCACTTTTCCTCCACTTTTTCTCCACTTTTTCTCCACTTTTTCTCCATTTTTTCTCCACTTTTTCTCCATTTTTTTCTCCATTTTTTCTCCACTTTTTTCTCCACTTTTTCTCTACCTTTTCTCCATTTTTTCTCCATTTTTTCTCCATTTTTCTCCACTTTTTCTCCACTTTTTCTCCATTTTTTTCTCCACTTTTTCTCCACTTTTTCTCCACTTTTTCTCCATTTTTTTCTCCACTTTTTCTCCACTTTTTCTCCACTTTTTCTCCACTTCTTCTCTATTTTTTCTCCACTTTTTCTCCACTTTTTCTCCATTTTTTTCTCCATTTTTTCTCCACTTTTTTCTCCACGTTTTCTCCACCTTTTCTCCACTTTTTCTCCACTTATTCTCCACTTATTCTCCACTTTTTCTCCACTTTTTCTCCACTTTTTCTCCATTTTTTCTCCACTTTTTCTCCACTTTTTCTCCATTTGTTTCTCCACTTTTTCTCCACTTTTTCCTCCACTTTTTCTCCACTTTTTCTCCACTTTTTCTCCACTTTTTCTCCACTTTTTCTCCATTTTTTTTCTCCATTTTTTCTCCACTTTTTTCTCCACTTTTTCTCCACCTTTTCTCCATTTTTTCTCCACTTTTTCTCCATTTTCTCTCCACTTTTTCTCCATTTTTTTCTCCACTTTTTCTCCACTTTTTCTCGACTTTTTGTCCACTTTTTCTCCATTTTTTTCTCCACTTTTTCTCCACTTTCTCCACTTTTTCTCCATTTTTTTCTCCACTTTTTCTCCACTTTTTCTCCACTTTTTCTCCACTTATTCTCCACTTTTTCTCCATTTTTTTCTCCATTTTTTTCTCCTTTTTTTCTCCACTTTTTCTCCACTTTTTCTCCATTTGTTTTCTCCATTTTTTCTCCACTTATTCTCCATTTTTTCTCCACTTTTTCTCCACTTTTTCTCCATTTTTTTCTCCACTTTTTCTCCACTTTTTCCTCCACTTTTTCTCCATTTTTTCTCCACTTTTTCTCCATTTTTTTCTCCATTTTTTCTCCACCTTTTCTCCATTTTTTCTCCACTTTTTCTCCACTTTTTCTCCATTTTGTTCTCCACTTTTTCTCCACTTTTTCTCCACTTTTTCTCCATTTGTTTCTCCACTTTTTCTCCATTTTTTTCTCCACTTTTTCTCCACTTTTTCTCCACTTTTTCTCCATTTTTTTCTCCACTTTTTCTCCACTTTTTCTCCACTTTTTCTCCACTTTTTCTCCATTTTTTCTCCACTTTTTCTCCACTTTTTCTCCATTTTTTTCTCCATTTTTTCTCCATTTTTTCTCCACTTTTTTCTCCACTTTTTCTCCACCTTTTCTCCACTTTTGCTCCACTTATTCTCCACTTATTCTCCACTTTTTCTCCACTTTTTCTCCACTTTTTCTCCATTTTTTCTCCACTTTTTCTCCACCTTTTCTCCATTTGTTTCTCCACTTTTTCTCCACTTTTTCCTCCACTTTTTCTCCACTTTTTCTCCACTTTTTCTCCATTTTTTTCTCCACTTTTTCTCCACTTTTTCTCCACTTTTTCTCCATTTTTTTCTCCATTTTTTCTCCACTTTTTTCTCCACTTTTTCTCCACCTTTTCTCCATTTTTTCTCCACTTTTTCTCCATTTTTTCTCCACTTTTTCTCCATTTTCTCTCCACTTTTTCTCCATTTTTTTCTCCACTTTTTCTCCACTTTTTCTCGACTTTTTGTCCACTTTTTCTCCATTTTTTTCTCCACTTTTTCTCCACTTTCTCCACTTTTTCTCTATTTTTTTCTCCACTTTTTCTCCACTTTTTCTCCACTTTTTCTCCATTTTTTTCTCCTTTTTTTCTCCACTTTTTCTCCACTTTTTCTCCATTTGTTTTCTCCATTTTTTCTCCACTTATTCTCCATTTTTTCTCCACTTTTTCTCCACTTTTTCTCCATTTTTTTCTCCACTTTTTCTCCACTTTTTCTCCACTTTTTCTCCATTTTTTCTCCACTTTTTCTCCATTTTTTTCTCCATTTTTTCTCCACCTTTTCTCCATTTTTTCTCCACTTTTTCTCCACTTTTTCTCCACTTTTTCTCCATTTTTTTCTCCACTTTTTCTCCACTTTTTCTCCACTTTTTCTCCACTTTTTCTCCATTTGTTTCTCCACTTTTTCTCCACTTTTTCTCCACTTTTTCCTCCACTTTTTCTCCACTTTTTCTCCACTTTTTCTCCATTTTTTCTCCACTTTTTCTCCACTTTTTCTCCATTTTTTTCTCCATTTTTTCTCCACTTTTTTCTCCACTTTTTCTCCACCTTTTCTCCATTTTTTCTCCATTTTTTCTCCATTTTTTTCTCCACTTTTTCTCCACTTTTTCTCCATTTTTTTCTCCACTTTTTCTCCACTTTTTCTCCACTTTTTCTCCATTTTTTTCTCCACTTTTTCTCCACTTTTTCTCCACTTTTTCTCCATTTTTTCTCCACTTTTTCTCCACTTTTTCTCCATTTTTTTCTCCATTTTTTCTCCACTTTTTTCTCCACTTTTTCTCCACCTTTTCTCCACTTTTTCTCCACTTATTCTCCACTTATTCTCCACTTTTTCTCCACTTTTTCTCCACTTTTTCTCCATTTTTTCTCCACTTTTTCTCCACCTTTTCTCCATTTGTTTCTCCACTTTTTCTCCACTTTTTCTCCACTTTTTCCTCCACTTTTTCTCCACTTTTTCTCCACTTTTTCTCCATTTTTTCTCCACTTTTTCTCCACTTTTTCTCCACTTTTTCTCCATTTTTTTCTCCATTTTTTCTCCACTTTTTTCTCCACTTTTTCTCCACCTTTTCTCCATTTTTTCTCCACTTTTTCTCCATTTTTTCTCCACTTTTTCTCCATTTTCTCTCCACTTTTTCTCCATTTTTTTCTCCACTTTTTCTCCACTTTTTCTCGACTTTTTCTCCACTTTTTCTCCATTTTTTTCTCCACTTTTTCTCCACTTTCTCTCCATTTTTTTCTCCACTTTTTCTCCACTTATTCTCCACTTTTTCTCCACTTTTTCTCCATTTTTTTCTCCATTTTTTTCTCCTTTTTTTCTCCACTTTTTCTCCACTTTTTCTCCATTTGTTTTCTCCATTTTTTCTCCACTTATTCTCCATTTTTTCTCCACTTTTTCTCCACTTTTTCTCCATTTTTTTCTCCACTTTTTCTCCACTTTTTCTCCACTTTTTCTCCATTTTTTCTCCACTTTTTCTCCATTTTTTTCTCCATTTTTTCTCCACCTTTTCTCCATTTTTTCTCCACTTTTTCTCCACTTTTTCTCCATTTTTTTCTCCACTTTTTCTCCACTTTTTCTCCATTTTTTTCTCCACTTTTTCTCCACTTTTTCTCCACTTTTTCTCCATTTTTTCTCCACTTTTTCTCCATTTTTTCTCCATTTTTTTCTCCACTTTTTCTCCACTTTTTCTCCACTTTTTCTCCATTTTTTTCTCCACTTTTTCTCCACTTTTTCTCCACTTTTTCTCCACTTTTTCTCCATTTTTTTCTCCTTTTTTTCTCCACTTTTTCTCCACTTTTTCTCCATTTGTTTTCTCCATTTTTTCTCCACTTATTCTCCATTTTTTCTCCACTTTTTCTCCACTTTTTCTCCATTTTTTTCTCCACTTTTTCTCCACTTTTTCTCCACTTTTTCTCCATTTTTTCTCCACTTTTTCTCCATTTTTTTCTCCATTTTTTCTCCACCTTTTCTCCATTTTTTCTCCACTTTTTCTCCATTTTTTTCTCCACTTTTTCTCCACTTTTTCTCCATTTTTTTCTCCACTTTTTCTCCACTTTTTCTCCACTTTTTCTCCATTTTTTCTCCACTTTTTCTCCATTTTTTCTCCATTTTTTTCTCCACTTTTTCTCCACTTTTTCTCCACTTTTTCTCCATTTTTTTCTCCACTTTTTCTCCACTTTTTCTCCACTTTTTCTCCACTTTTTCTCCACTTTTTCTCCATTTTTTTCTCCACTTTTTCTCCACTTTTTCTCCACTTTTTCTCCACTTTTTCTCCACTTATTCTTCACTTATTCTCCACTTTTTCTCCACTTTTTCTCCACTTTTTCTCCATTTTTTTCCGTTCTTTTCTATGGTCGGTCTACCCATTAGCTCTGCCATGCATACTGTAGCTCTACACCTACTGCACATGTTACTTTATGATTGACATCTCTTTCGTACCAGAGCTGTCTAAGCCTACTCTGACCACATATTTGTCATTACTATATTGTCCTTGTACTGTATTATGACATTTGTATCATGTGTTTCATTTCTTGCTGTGTTGCAATTTTTTTGCTACATCCCAAT
Organism: Anomaloglossus baeobatrachus; assembly: GCF_048569485.1. NCBI lineage: Eukaryota > Metazoa > Chordata > Amphibia > Anura > Aromobatidae > Anomaloglossus > Anomaloglossus baeobatrachus. The sequence goes on from NC_134357.1 coordinate 558,947,485, forward strand.
TGTACCTCTACATTGTTCGAGTTTATGTTATTGTTCTCTCACTCTTATGTGATACTGATTATTGTCATTTTTCATGATTACATGCAGATAAGTCCAATCTGACGAAGGCTCAGGCCGAAACGTCATTTGTAACTTGTTTTGGACAAAAACATATATGCTTATGAAAAATTTTTTTTTCTTAATACGGACCAATAAAGAGTGATTTTGCTTTACTATCCGTTGTGACTTACTGACTTAGTCTGGGAGATTTAGAGTGCCGAGGTTACTCACTAATTTTATCTATTATTACCTCTGAGCACCTATATACCAGTGAGCAGAGCTTCCTCTACAGTAGTTCTCCTGATTAGGCATGCCTTTACCTCATGAGCAGGGCATTGCAGCTTTGGTAGCAACCATTACGACATGGACTCTGCTGCTGTGGACCCGAGAAGAGTGAGTGCAGATTCATTGCACCCACACTCCTCACATGAAGGGTCCGCACTCCTAGAAAATGGGGGATACGTTCCCTGAGTGTCTCCCCCCCATATTCTAGACGGTCCAGAGTCGTCGTGGGACCCCTTTATTTTTTTTCTTACAATAAATTGGTGAAAGAGGAAATGTTTTGGGGACTGTTTTTTCAAATAAATTTCTTTTGTCGATTTTTTTTTTTTTTTTTTGTTAGTACTGACAGTTTATGATGTTGGGTATCTAATAGACGCCATGACATCACAAACTGCTGGGCTTGATCTCAGGTTACTTTACAGCTAGTATCAACCCGATTTATTACCCCGTTTGCCACTGCACCAGGGCACGGGATGAACTGGGGTGAAGCGCCAGGATTGGCGCATCTAGTGGATGCGCCACGTCTGGGGTGCCTGCGGCCTGCTATTTTTAGGCTGTGAAGGCCCAATAACTATGGACCTTCCCACCCTGAGAATACCAGACCACAGCTGTCCGCTTTACCTTGGCTGGTGATCCAATTTGGGGGGACCCTACTTTTATTGTGTAATTATTAATATTTATAAAATAATTATAAAAAAGAGCCTGAGGGGACCTCCACATTGGATCCCCAAGCACGGTAAAGCTGCCAGCTGTGGTTTTCAGGCTACAGCCGTCTGCTTTACCCTAGCTGGCTATCAAAAATGGGGGGACCCAACGTCATTTTTTTTTTTAACTATTTTTTAAATAGAAAAAATTAATGGGCTTCCCTGTATTTTGATTGCCAACCAAGGTAACGGCAGGCAGATGGGGGTGGCAACCCATAGCTGTCTGCTTTATCTGCGCTGAGAATCAAAAATACCGCGGAGCGCTACGTCATTTTTTTAAAGATTTATTTTTACAGCACTGTGATGTCCAGCAATCAAAATACAGGGAAGCCCATTTTATTTTTAGTTATTTAAATAAATAATTAAAAAAATATATATGGGCTCCCGCTGCATTTTTTGTATTGCTAGCTAAGGGTAATCCAAGCAGCTACTGGCTGCTAACCCCCACTGCTTGGTGTTACCTTCACTGGCAATGGAAAATCCAGGGAAGCATTTTTTTTTTTTTTTGCCAAAAAACTACAAAAAAAGGACGTGAGCTTCGCCATATTTTTGTATGCTAGCCAGGTATAGCAGGCAGGTGCTGGAAGAGTTGGATACAGCGCCAGAAGATGGCGCTTCTATGAAAATGCCATTTTCTGAGGCGGCTGCAGACTGCAATTCGCAGCAGTGGGGCCCAGAAAGCTCAGGCCAACCTGTGCTGCGGATTCCAATCTCCAGCTGCCTAGTTGTACCTGGCTGGACACAAAAATGGGGCGAAGCCTACGTCATTTGTTTTCTAATTATTTCATGAAATTCATGAAATAATAAAAAAAGGGCTTCCCTTTATTTTTGGTTCCAAGCCGGGTACAAATAGGCAACTGGGGGTTGGGGGCAGCCGTACCTGCCTGCTGTACCTGGCTAGCATACAAAAATATGGCGAAGCCCACATAATTTTATCAGGGGGCAAAAAACTTCTGCATACAGTCCTGGATGGAGTATGCTGAGCCTTGTAGTTCTGCAGCTGCTGTCTGTCTGTATGGAGAAGAGCAGACAGCAGCTGCAGAACTACAAGGCTCAGCATACTCCATCCAGGACTGTATGCAGAATTTTTTTGCCCACCAAAAAAATGACGTGGGCTTCGCCATATTTTTGTATGCTAGCCAGGTACAGCAGGCAGCCACGGGCTGCCTCCAACCCCCAGTTGCCTATTTGTACCCGGCTGGGAACCAAAAATATAGGGAAGCCCGTTTTTTTTTAATTATTTCACTTATTTCATGAAATAATTAAAAAACAAATGACGTGGGCTTCGCCCCATTTTTGTGTCCAGCCGGGTACAACTAGGCAGCTGGGGATTGGAATCCGCAGCACAGGTTAGCCCGAGGTTTCTGGGCGCCTCTGCTGCGGATTTCAGTCCGCAGCCGTCCCAGAAAATGGCGCTCTCATAGAAGCGCCATCATCTGGCACTGTATCCAACTCTTCCAACAGCCCTGGAGCCGGGTGGCTTGTTGGGTAATCATGAGTTAATACTGGCTTTGTTTTACTAGCCAGTATTAAGCCAGAGATTCTTAATGTCAGGCACGTTTGACCCGGCCATTAAGAATCTCCAATAAAGGGTTAAAAAAAAACACCACACAGAGAAAAAATACTTTAATAGAAATAAATACACAGACACATTAGAGACTCCATCTTTATTACCCCCTGTCAGCCCTCCACGATCCTGCTCTTCTGTCTTCTTTCTTTCTAGTGTAGTAGTAGTGACGATTGTAGTGAGGATGAGGTGCACCAGCCCATCACTTGGGGCTGGGGAACCTCATCCTCACTACAATCCTCACTAGTGTAGTAGTAGTAGTGACGATTGTAGTGAGGATGAGGTGCACCAGCCCATCACTTGGGGCTGGGGAACCTCATCCTCACTACAATCCTCACTACAATCGGGAAGCAGCGTGCAGCCTTCACTCCGTGAGTGATCAGTGCTGGCTGTCAGCGGTAACAGCGGTAACGCTGACAGACGCGTTACCATAGCAACGGTGCTCTCGGAGCCGCGGTTAGCGGTGACGTCACCGCTAACTGCGTTGCTATGGCAACGGTGATCTCCGTTAATGACCGGCTGTGTCAGCCGGTCCCTAACGGAACGGGGAGTCGACCGTGTGCTAGAGCATGTCGCCGGTACACGGCGATACACATATGTGCACCGTGTACCGGAGAGATGCACTCGCAGGTCCTACATGACGTGTCATAGTCATGTGACCAGTCTGTAGCCAATGAGATAATAGCCACGTGACTGGTCACATGGCTATTTTGACGTCACGATAGGTCCTGCATCTCTGCTGGCAGTGCCGTCACCGGGAGGATTCAGCGATCATCGGATGGAATAGCGGCAGGAGACAGAGTGCAGAAGGGATCGCGAGGACCGGTAAGTGTTATGGCAATGTTTATTAACTGTTTGTGTACATTTATAATGCATTTTTATGTGTTTGTGATTGCCTCCCATTATAGCCTATAGGTTCGAGTTTGGTTCGTCGAACGTTCGACGAACCGACCTCGAACGGGAACCCCGTTCGGCGAACCGACCTCGAGCCGAACCGCGACCGGTTCGCTCATCTCTAATAATGATCTCTCTGTGCTGTCTATTTCCCCTCCACCACATGATGTACCTGAATATTTTTCTGATTTTCCTGACGTGCTTAATGAGACTGGTTCTGATTCTTTGCCCCCCCCCACCCCCAGGGAGTGTGATTGTGCCATTGATTTGATGCCAGGTTGAAAGTTTCCTAAGGGACGGATCTTCAATCTATCTGTTCCTGATCATGATGCTATGAGAACCTATATTAACCCCAGAACGCATACCTGGGGCCTTGCAGGCCTGCTAGGTTACTTGTCTTCTGATGTAGATTTCTATGGTTGCGCGTTCTAGTGTTAAAGAGTCATTGTAGAAAGGACATATTAGACCAGGAGTCTCAAACACGCGGCCCGCGGGCTGCATGCGGCCCCCCAGGCTGCTTCATGTGGCCCCCAGGCCCGTGCCCCTGTTCCCTATCGCAGCAGGTGCAGGAGCCGCAGCCACTGTCTGCACTTTATGTCAGATGATTGTATTGCAGGCGCTGCGCTCTCGCGCCGGCAATACAATCATCTCACATAAATCACTGACAGTGACACTGCACCTGCCGCGATAGTGAACAGGGGCACAGGCCTGGGGGTCGCACGAAGCAGAGATGAGGCAGCGGAGGGAGCGCGGGACAGGTGAGAATAATGGTGTGTGTGTGTTTGTGTGTGTGTGTGTGTGTGTGTGTGTGATGGACATTAACCCCTTAACGACCTATGACGTACTGGGTATGTTATGGCTCCCTGGTACTTAAGGACCCATGACATACCCAGTACGTCATGGCGAAATCACGGCCCCGATGGCTGTAATCGCTTTGCAAATACCTTAGATTCGGGGAGGAGGGGACCTCAGGAGGGTGGTGTCTCCCCCCGGGCCTACGGAAGCTGTGATTGGCTGACGAACGCCACTCAGCCAATCACAGCCACTAATGTTTCAACCATTGAAAATGGCTGAAACATTGAAATCCAGCCATGTTCAGTGCAGCTGTAGCCCTGATCATTCGCTGGAGCTGGGTGACCTCAGTTTCACCCACCCCCAGCTCTGATTGGAGAGACTGGCCTTGTGACCGATCTCTCCAATCACTGTGGATCTGGGGCCGGAGACCACTCCCCTCAGCTTCACTCCGGCATCTGTGGAAGGTAAGGGGAGCTGACCCATTACTACAGGATGAGGACAAACTGCGCACATTACTATGGGATGGGGATAAGGCTGGGGACATTACTACAGGATGGGACATTACAAGGATGGGCACATTACTATAGGATGGGGACATTATTACTATAGTATGGGGACAAGGCTGGGGACATTACTATAGGATAGGGACTAGGATGGGCACCTTACTATAGGATGGAGACAAGGTGGGCACATGACTATAGAACGGGGACAAGGTGGGCACATTACTATAGGATGGGGACAAGGTGGGCACATTACTATAGGATGGGGACAAGGTGCGCACATTACTATAGGATGGGGACTAGGATGGGAACAGTACTACAGGATAGGGACATTACTACAAGGGGACAAGGATGGGAAACATTACTATAGAATAGGGACAAGGCTGGGCACTTTACTAAAGGATGGGCACATCACTATAGAATTGGGACAGTACTATAGGATGGGGAGATTGCTACAAGGGGACAAGGATGGGGAACATTACTATAAGATGGGGACAAGGATGAACACATTACTACAGGATGGGCACATTATGATAAGATGGGGACAAGGCTGGGGACATTACTATAGGATGGGGATAAGGATGAACACATTACTACATGATGGGGACAAGGATGGGGAACATTACTTTAGGATGGGGACAAGGATGAGCACATTACTGTGGGAGGTGGACTTGGATGGGGCACAATACTACAAGGGGACAACGATGAGCACATTACTGTGGGATGGGGCACAATACTACAAGGGGACAATGATGGGCACGTTACAACAAGATGGGGAACATTGCTAAAAGATGTTGGTCAAAATTTCTATATAGTGATAATTGTAACACTATTAGTTACAAGAAAGGGATAAAATGTAAAAAAAAAAATTTATATTTAAACAAAGAATGTGCACGTTTGCTATATTAAGTGAAAATGTTCAAAATCAGTGATCCAAAGATGTGTATAAAAAAAAATATATTATATATGGTACCAATAAAAATGTCACTTTGTCCTGCAAAGTATGCGGCCCCCCAAATATTTTTTTTCTCTGTGCGGCCCATACACCCAGCCGAGTTTGAGACCCCTGTATTAGACCATCCTCGTCACTTATGGGTGCCGTTTTTTTCTTTGTGTCCAAGAAGGATGGGTCGTTGAGACCTTGTATTGACTATCGTCTCCTTAATAAAATCACTGTTAAATATCAGTATCCATTACCCTAGATGTCAGATCTGTTTTCCAGAGTAAAGGGAGCTAAGTGGTTTACGAAAATTGATCTTAGGTGAGCGTATAATCTCATTCGAATTAAGGAGGGTGACGAATGGAAGATGGCCTTTAACACCCATGAGGGGCATTTTGAGAAGCTAGTGATGCCTTTTGGGCTAACTAATGCCCCCTCCGTCTTTCAATCATTCATGAATGATATTTTTGGGGAGCTAATCGGCAAATTCTTGATTGTTTATTTGGATGATATCTTGATTTTTTCTGATGATTGGGATGCTCACGTGCAGCAGGTCCCGAAAGTTTTTCAGATACTTGGGGAACATTCATTGTTTGTTAAGGGATCAAAATGTCTCTTTGGCGTGCAGATAATTTCCTTTTTAAGGTTTATTTTGTTCCTAGCTTCAATTTAAATCGATCTGGTCAAGGTTCGGGCTATTTATGACTGGGTTCATCCGACCCCTTTGAAATCCCTTCAAAAATGTTTGGGCTTTGCCAATTTCTATCATAAATTTATAGGCAATTTCTCGAGTATGGTTAAGCCTTTGACTGATTTGACCAGAAAGGGAGCTGATGTTGAGAATTGGACTTCAGAAGCTATTATGGCCTTTCATGAGCTTAAAAAGAAGTTCACTTCCACCCTAGTCCTGCAGCAACCTGATGATTCTCTTCCACTTTAAGTGGAGATAGATGTCTCAGAGATTGGAGCAGGTGCAGTTTTGTCTCAAAGAGATCCCAGTACTTCTAAGCTTAAGCCTTGTGCCTTCTTCTCTCGGACGTTTTCTCCATCTGATGTTAGTAATCGGGAATTATTGGCAATGAAGTGGGCCTTTGAGGAATGGAGACACTACCTGGAGGGGGCGAGACATCAAATTGTGGTGCTCACAATCATAAGAATCTGACCTATCTTGAATCTGCCAAGAGACTGAATCCTAGGCAGGCTAGGTGGCCTCTATTTTTTACACGTTTCAATTTTGTGGTCTCTTTTTTCTTCCGAGCACTAAGAATATAAAAGCTGATGCTCTCTCTAGGAGTTTCTTTTCTTTTCAATATTCTTTTTATTAAAGTGAAAAATAGCATATGAAACACAATGCACACCTTCCAAGTATTGTTCAGAGCAAAAAATTGATATAACGTAACATAAAACAATGAATAAATGTGAGAAAATATAAGGCACTCGAATCCTGGAGGGAAGGATTTAGATCCAAAGTTCGGTCCACAGTTCTGGATAATCATTCTTCCCTTGTCGGAAGTACCTCAGTTAGGTGTGTTTACCATTGCAGTCCATGGGAAATCAACAATAAACGTTTGTGAATAATCAACATTAGTGAAATGAACATATGTAAAACATGTCAATAGTAGGATGGGGGGGTGTAAAGAAAGGTAAGGATGGTTTCAAGACGATAGTGAGAGACAGGAGGTGTGAGTGGGGTTTAATCTAGATAAGAAATATATCATGGCTGGCTCGGGGGAGGGGGGTGGGAGCAGGTCAAGACGCCACCAATTCAAAGTACTCGGAGGATTCTCGGAACTTCAACAAGGGGGCCCAGATGAGTCTAAATTTATCTTGAGAGTGATAATCTAAAGCTGCCAGCTCTTCAGTATGATATAAATGGTTGATTTTGAGCATCCAAGTTTGGATAGTAGGTATACTTGGAAGAGTAGGAATAGGAGGAGAGTATTGCTCAGAGTGTTTTGTGGGTTGCTGACCAAGTTCATCAAGATTAGGCTGGGTTGGGGGTTAAAAGACAGTTTACAGATCCGCTTGGTGTAGGTAATCACATTTTCCCAGAAGGGCTGCAACTGGTCACACTGCCACCAAATGTGGAAGTATGTACCTCGTTCTCTATTGTACCTCCAACATGACTCTGAAGAGGAAGGGAACCATGTGCTAGTTCGAGAAGGTGATACATACCATCTGGTAACTAATTTGTATGAGTTTTCCTGTACCTTCACGCAATGTGATGGGCCAAAGGATCTTTTATAAATTTGGATAAAATCTCCTTCTGTAAAATTCCTGCCTAGATCTTTTTCCCATAATGATATGAATGCCCGTTTCTGCGGGAGCTTATTTAAGACCAGTATTTGATATAATTTAGACAGGACTTTCTGAGGGCATTTTGTTTGCGTAATCATAGATTCAAAAGTGGAAAGGTCCCTTTGGGGCAGCCCATTTGGTAAGTGATCCCGTACCGCTAACTTTAGTCTTTCATATTGAAGGAAGTTGAGTGAGTTTGGGGCTATGATCTTATTAAGCTGAGTCAAGGGTGTTAATGTTCCATCCTCTAACACTAGTTCCACTGTCGTAGTGAGTGTATGAAGCTGATCAGGAGTGTGTGATTGTGTGCTATCTGAGTACAGCCTCGGCAAATCCATTATTCGGATTATCGGGGAAGGTGGGGGAATAAGATAATCTGCATGTTGTGTCCAAGTTTGAAGCGCGTTCTTAAAGATTAAATTACCCGTCGTTGGGTCTCGAAGAAAGCGTTTTGCCGAGTGAAGCATGGGTCTGAAGTTCATCGGACTGATGGAGTCTGCGATCAAGGTCCAAAGTTTGGTTGGAGGTTCGCGAGCCCAATCTGTTATCATTGATAGTATTGCTGCTGTGTGATATTTTTGTGGGTCTGGTGTCCCCATTCCTCCTTTGGACCTAGGTAGTACTAGGGTATTATAATTCAACCTCGGGCGCCTACCCTTCCAAATATAGTTGATGAAGAGGGTTCTAGCTTTATGGAAAAAGGTCTGTGGTACCTGAATTGGTAACATCTGTGATACATAACTAAATTTTGGTAACACGAAGCTTTTTAATAGGGTTTTACATCCCATCCATAAGACAAATGGGGCTGACCATGAGGCTATTACTTTTAACGAAGATTTTAATAACGGGAAAAAGTTTAAAGAGACTAAAGAAGGCCAATGTGAGCATATCTTTATTCCCAGGTAGGTAATAAACTGGGGGGGCCACTTAAAGGGGTTTTTATTTCTTAGGGTATCCATTGTTGCTTGAGGGAGCTGTATACCCAAACCCTCCGATTTGGCGAAATTAATTTTGAAATTTGACAGTGAGCCAAAATGTTCGAAGATATCCAAGATAGCCGGAAATTCTTTGAGGGGTTCCGTCAACAGGAGAAGAAGGTCGTCGGCGAAGGCTGCCTCTTTATGTGTAGTTCCAGCTATGGAAGCCCCTCTTATGTCCGGGTGCTGTCGGATTCGTTGAATGAGGGTCTCCATCACTAAGATGAACAGAGATGGAGAAAGCGGGCAGCCCTGCCGAGTTCCATTGTTAATGTTAATGTTGAATGGGCTAGAATGGGCTAGAAAGATCCCCATTTATCCTAATACGTGCTGTTGGGTGTGTATACATCTGAAAAATTGCCTCTATGAATGGGGTAGGAAAGGCGAAGTGCCGCAGTGTTTCTCTCATGAATATCCAATCGATCCTGTGAAAAGCCTTTTCCGCATCAGTGCCTAATAGCACTAAGGGTCTGCGGTGAGTAAGGGCATGCTGCATTAGATGGAATATGCGTATGGAGTTATCTCGTCCCTTCACAAAACCCACTTGTTTGGGCGAGATAAGTGTAGGTAGAATGGTACTTAAACGGTGTGCTACAAGGCTCGCAAATAATTTCAAATCATTATTCAACAGTGAAATCGGTCTGTAGTTGCTACAGATTTCAGGGTCTTTTCCCTCCTTATGTATGAGGGTAATATGTCCTTCTAATGATTGTTTTGGAAAAGGGGAGCCCTGTAGCACAGCATTAAAGAGGTGAAGGAGATGAGGGAGTAGAGTTTCTTTAAAGGTCTTGTAATAAGAGATCGGTAGGCCATCTGGGCCAGGGCTTTTCCCTGTGTGGCACTTTGACAGGATCGACTGGAGCTCCTCAATAAAAAATGGCCTGTTCAGATTTGTTATATGGGTTGTGTTGAGCGTTGGAAGACGTAGATCTGACAGAAAAGAGATTATATCCCGTTGGCTTTTATCTGCTTGTTCTGGTGTCTTATGCTCTCGAATGTGATACAAGGGGGAGAAATATTTGCTAAAGGCATCAGCAATAGCTTCAGTATCTGCAAGTTTTGAATCTTTTAAAGAATAAATGTACGTACGTGCTTTCCTTTTTTTGATCAGGGAAACCATAAGCTAAAGGCCCAGTCACCACTAAACAACTTACCAGCGATCCCAACAACGATACAACCTGATAGGGATTGCTGGTAAGTTGCTAGGATGTCGCTGGTGAGATGTCACAGTAAGCGACGCTCCAGCGATCCCACCAGCAACCTGACCTGGCAGGATCGCTGGAGCGTCGCTACATGTGGAAGCATGCTGCGCTTGGTAACTAAGGTAAATATCGGGTAACCAACCCGATATTTACCTTGGTTACCAGCGCACACCACTTAGCGCTGGCTCCCTGCACACCTAGCCACAGTACACATCGGTTAATTACCCGATGTGTACTCTGGCTACGTGTGCAGAGAGCAGGGAGCCGGCACTGGCAGTGTGAGAGCGGCGGACGCTGGTAACGAAGGTAAATATCGGGTTCTTGGTTACCCGCTGTTTACCGTGGTTACCAGCGTCCGCAGAAGCTGGCTCCTGCTGCCTGCACATTTAGTTGTTGCTCTGTCGCTGTCACACACAGCGATGTGTGCTTCACAGCGGGAGAGCAACAACTAAAAAATGGTCCAGAACATTCAGCAACAACCAGCGACCTCACAGCAGGGGCCAGGTTGTTGCTGGATGTCACACTAAGCAACATCGCTAGCAAGCCTACAACCTGCCGTAACCCTCAGTCTGATGCAGCGCCACACAATCAGCTCTACCCTCACCTACTGTATCCTCACCTATCCCTTGTAGACTGTGAGCCCTCGCGGGCAGGGACCTCTATCCTCCTGTATCTGTCTGTGTCTTGTATTGTTTATGATTATTTTACCTGCCCTATTATGTATACCCCTTTCACATGTGAAGCGCCATGGAATTGATGGCGCTATAATAAGAAATAATAATAATAATAAGTTGTGCCTCAGCAGCGATGTTGCTAGCGATGTTGCTTAGTGTGACGGTACCTTTAGATACTTTGTCTCCATGTACAAAGAGGCGATTCCTCCAGTTCATGCAGAACTTTGCAGACTGTTTGTTTAAGATATCTCTGAGCCTTTGTCTTAATTATGTTAAGGGACTGAGGATGTTTGGTGACTGAGAGGTTTTATGTTGCAGTTCCATTTTTTGTATCTCGGAATACAATGATGCCACCTCATCTTTTCTGGATTTATTTAAGAACGAGGATATGGAGATAAACTCTCCGCGTATTACTGCCTTGTGCGCTTCCCACACTGTAGGAAAAGGGACTGTATCTTGAGTGTTAATATCAAAGTAATTTTTCAGGGCTTTTGTAACACGTGTCTTGTACTGAGATTGAGAAAAGAGAGATTCATTTAGTCTCCATGTCCTGTTCCGGACCCTCTCCCCAAGTGTGATTCCCAGTTTTAAGATAGAATGGTCCGAGTGGACACTAGTAATAAGTTTGGCATGTTGTATCATGGAAAGAGCTAAGAAAAAACACAAATATGTAGTCAATTCGGCCATATGAATTTTGTGCAGGTGCGTAATGAGAGTAATCTCTTTCTGTTGGGTGGAGGTGTCTCCAGGCATCGACCAGTTGGGCCGAATGCAAGGATTTATGTATACGCATCAGCGCTTTTTTAGGAATAGAGGATCTGTTTGTGGAGGAATCAAGTTCCGGATTAAGGGCCACATTTATATCACCTCCCAGGATGAACGTACTCTCCTTCAAAACCTTCGATATCCAGATATCCTGCTTAGTGTTCGAGGCGTAGATATTTCCTATTGTTACTAGTGTATGTGCTATTTTCCCTTTGATAAATACAAATTGGCCCATATTGTCTGAAAATGTATCCAGCAATTGAAAGGGTGTGTGTGTTTTGAGAAGGCAATGGCTACTCCCCTGGCTTTTTTCGTAGTTGAGTATGAGTGGAACCATATGTTGTAAAATGCTTTATCAAAGTTCGGTGACTTCTCTAGCATTAGGTGCGTTTCTTGTAGCAGAAGTATGTATATCTTTTCTTTTTTAAGGTGGGCTAGAATTTGTGAGCTCTTGACGGGAGAGTTAAGGCCTCTTACATTATAAGAAGCGAGTGTCAGCAGGTTCTGTTGTTTAGCCATAGTTAAACTGTGTGGATGCCCAGCTCAACCCGCTCCCACCTTGGATCTCGAGCCAATGTAAAAGTGATACACAGAGAAAGGCAAAAGAGAGAGTATTAAGAGAAGGCGTATAGAGGGGGGAAGGAGTGACATAGAAGGAGAGGAGAATGGTGTGTGTGTATAGCAGTCTTGTCCTTGTGAAAAATAACCATGGGAGATTTCTTGGGGTTCATTCAAATAAGCGGACAATTTTGGTCTGCCAGGGAGAACCCAATAATTTAATATAACAATATATGCAGAAGTTCAACCTAAATGAAAAACATTTTAAATCTGTAGGATGACAAGAGAGAGAGAACAAGAGACAACAGTTCAAATATTCAGATTTGTCAGAGGTATACTCATCACATATGCAGTCTTTATTCAGATGGAACAGGCGCCTTCCGTCAAACAGCCTCGTGTCTGGTTTCAGACAGAGGAGGCCTGGTAGGTTTTCGTCTGGGGCGTTGCCTTTTCGGATATTCCACGGTTTCCCATGGCTGCTGCGAGGGGAGTGGTGGAAGATGTAGAGCAGATTGCAGGAGATTCATATCTGGAGTAGATCCTAGTAGGATGTCCAGTTCCACGCAAAGGTTGAAGAAGTCTTTGGGTGATCTTGTAGTGAACTTCTTAGCCTTGGCCGAGACCAAAATACCGAAGGGGAACAGCCAACGGAATTGGAATTGTTGTTTCCTCAGTTCGTCCGTGAGAGGTTTAAGGAGGTGCTTCTTGGCTAATGTAGAAGGGGCTTTGTCTTGGAAGATTGCAATGTTAGATCCTTCATGTTGGATGTTAGGGTCTGATCTGGCTTTTTGGAAGATTTTGTCCTTAAGGCGGAAATCTAGAATTCGGCAGATAACATCTCTGGGAGGATCGTTGGGATTGGGTTTTGGGCGTAGTGCTCTGTGTGCCCTATCTATGATTAACTGGTGTTTTTCTTCAGCATCTAAATAGTTTGAGAAGAGGGCAGTTTATTGTTTTAGAGATGTCGTCCGCGATTACCGTTTCCGGAAGACCCCGTATCCGGTGAATGTTGCGTCTGTTCCGGTTTTCCAGGTCCTCCATTGCGGCATATATTTTATAGATGTGATCATCATGTATATGAAGGTTGGCTTCCAGCTCTTGGGCATGGGATATGATGGCCATCTGAGACTGCTCCAGCTCCTCCACTCTGTGACCCAGTTGGTGAATGTCTCTTTTAATGTCAGATAGATCTTTTGCAAGAGGTGCTAAGGCTGTTTTGAGTATTCTGGTAATAAATGCCCTGGAGATTGGCTTGTCTGGGCTATCAAGCAGTTCTGCTTCTGTGTCAGAGACATCTGAATTGTGGTCAGGTGTATGTTGTCGTCCTTTGCTCTGCTCTGTTTGTTGTTTATTTTTCTGTTGCTTGTTAACAAATTTGTCCATCTCTTTCTTGTGGGGTTTGGATGTGTGATATACCTCTGTTGATGCAGGTTTCTGGCCAAACTTAACCATGTTTTATCCTGTTCATCTATAGGTTGAGATGGGGTTCTCCCAGGTAGCAGAGAGATTGATTTATTGCATTCCTCTAAGAACCAGTACCTGCTTGTCCGTTTAAGTTAGGTGCTTGGTTCTGGTGTATGTATGACCCTGGTGTCCCAGGGGATATGTTCAGTGACCAGGCTTCCTGAGACAAGCAGTAAAGAGATCTATGTAAGGGGATATCTTCTTCTTATGACCTACTTGCTAGGATGTAGATAGTTTCCCCTTCATAATATAATCAGGTGTGTCCCCTTTAAGAGTCAGTAAGTACTGGACCTTATCTGGTTAATATTTGTTTAAGCTGCTCCTCTCTAGGAGTTTCTTTGCTGATTCTCTGGATGTTGCTGAGCCATCTAACATCTTCAATGAAAGTGTGGTCCTATCCGCTATTTCACCTGATTTAAGGTTAGCACTTCAGGGTTTTCAGGGGGACAAACCTGAGAGATGTCCTGTGGGGAAGCTTTATGTTCTGCTCAATGGAGGACTAGAGTTCTGTCCGAGTTTCATTGTTCTGTATTGGCTGGTCATCCTGGGATTTTTGGCACCAGGGATCTTGTGAGTGGATCTTTTTGGTGGCCTTCCTTCTCTCAAGATGTCAGGAGTTTCGTGCAGTCTTGTAGGATTTGTTCCAAATCGAAGCCGGGTGGTGCACATTCTAGTGGGTTATTTCAGTTCCAGGAGAATGCTCAAAGTTTTGCCAACCGGCATAGGACAGCTGGTCCCCAACTTAAAGTGGGGATCATGGTTTGGTTGTCCTCTAGGAATATTCCTATGAGACTGTGACACCCTGGTCTATCAGGTCGTCACAGGGTATTGTGTAATCTGCCCTTCTGTGCAATATCCATCTCCTCCTTGGTTATGGGTCCCCAACTAATGGTGTTGCCAACAGCAGCTAATTAAAATCCTAGGAACACTCTACACCACACCCACCAGACACACCAGTGGACGGCCTGAGTGGAATAGGGTCGCCCACCTGGGGGGTTGGTTAGGGGGAGGTCAGGAGTGTCAGGAGTCAGTGAGAGTCAGAGTCAGGAAGTGAGAGGAGGTCAGGATCTGGGCTCCTTGGAAGTACTAGGTAGCAGACGGTGGTCTGGGCCTAGTAGGAGATGGACCCCTAGTCTCAGGGGATCGTGACAAGGGGCACGGTATTGTTGAGGAGGACAGCCGGTGGCCTTGTACCATTACCGGGCTGGGACCAGGGCACAACGGGGTACGTGGACCCTAGGTCAGGGAGTAGCTTCAGGCAACCTGACAATTGACCCGACGAGAACGGAGCCTTCAAGATCTTCTCTCCACCCGCTCCAAAATCGGGGTAATAGCGCAACGAGGGGAATAGGACTTTCCACTAAAACGGTCCAGAAAATCCCAAGCGTGAACCCTGAGAGCAAGCTTCCTCAGTTAGCCAGACTGGGGAGCGGGACCCAACTAGTTTCAAGCTATAGGGGCCAACTAAGAAGAGAACAGTGTGCCAAGGGAAAGGTCACAGATCATCAGGCAACACTAGCGGGAACGGGACCCAAACATGCTTCCTCTCAGCGGCAGCGGTGTCCAGAACTTTGGTTTATCAAGTTGTCGGTGTCATCTTTATGGACTGAGTGAGTACGCAAGTGACCCTTTCACCCCAACAGCACGTCCTAGTCACCATCACCGAGTCCCTGGGCATCCCCCTACCCGTGGAGGGGTTAAACACCTAGCTGCCCACACCATTGCCATCGGGTACTCCCAGCTGCAGCGGTGGTACTCCACTTTACCACACACCACGGGTGGCGTCATGAACTTTAACCATACAGCCCCATGTAAATGCCCCCCTTTTGTTTGGGTGGCCGCACGACCCCGACCCCCCGGGTCCGGACGCCCCTCGAGCCACCGCAGATCCGGATCCAAGCAGCGCAGCTGCTGATGCGGGGGCCGCACAGGAGTTTCCTCACCTAAATTTAAACCTAGATTTATTGGGCGCTATATGATTTTGGAGATTCTTAATCCCGTATTTTTTCGTTTGGCTCTTCCTGAGTCGTTCAGAATTCACAATGTTTTTCATTACTCTTTGTTGAAGAAACATGGGGAGCCATTAGTTCGTTTTGATAGGCGAAAATTTCAGTATCTTGTTGAGTGGAAGGGTTATGGTAAAGAGGATAATTCTTGGGTCTTTGCTTCTGACATTCACTCTGACGGATTGGTTCATGCCTTCCTCTGTGCCCATCCTGACAGACCTGGTGGTTCTGGTGAGGGTTTGCTGACCCCTCCTCAAGGGGGCGGGTACTGTTGTGAAGGTCGTCTCTGTGTGGGTGCTATTCTGAAGCTCCCTCTGGTGGCCAGGAAAGGTAATGGAGCTAAATCTGAGCCATGGACTCAGACAGGTGTCGGTGTTAATATCAGGAGTTTGGTATTTTTCTATAGGGATTTTGCCCTGACCATAATCAGTTCCTTTACTGTGCTTTGTATAAAGTTAGTTGGGCCTCGCCTTTGCTAATTCTATTGTTCCTATGTGAGTGTTGTGTTTTTCTACATCACCATAATCTTTATATGTGGGGGGCTACCTACTCCTTTTGGGGATTGCTCTGAGGCAAGGTAGATTTCCTCATTTCATTCTGTGAGGCGTAGCTAGTTTCTCAGGCTGTGACGTGGTGTCTAGGATTTTAGGAACGCTCCATGGCTACTTCTAGTGTGGTCTGATAGTCGGGATTGCGGTCAGTCAGATTCCAACTACTCATGTTTCTTGGTGTTTTTTTGCCTATGGGAGATTTTGTAATCTTCCACGGTTACCAGATCATAACACTGAGGCTTGGAGCCGGAATTGCTACCGGAGTAGAAACTGCAGCCTGTATAGCGGCAGATGAAGATAAAGCTTGAAAACGGCTATCCAGTGACCCATAGATGAGACAGAATCCATTCATGTTGTTCTAGCTTCCAAATAACCTCTTCCTGCAGGCCAGTGTGCAGGACAGCACTGGAGACTTCAAGATCCATGACCTAGGCAAACTGTAATGCTCGCGGGTGCGAGTGGGGAGTGGACCCACTGGGCCACAGCACACAGAAAACTTAGAGGGGCTTGACTATGGTTTCTCACCAGGTTTTCACCAGAGCCTCATAAAATTCAATGTTTTTGCCTTTCCCTTTGAAATGTTCTATTGAATATTACATTGTAACTTACCAAACTATGGTCGCTGCTGCCCAAGTACTCCGGACCTGTAAATCTAAAATTGTATCTGGTCTCTTTGACAGGACCAGATCCAGCAAATTATCTCCCCTAGTCAGTTCATCTATTAACTGAGAGTGGACATTGTCATGAATTGTAGATAAGAATTTGCAGCTGTTAGCACAACCTGAAGAGTCTATGTCCTATTGAATGTCTGGATAGTTGAAGAGTCCGCTAAATCTTCCAGAAGATCTTTTGCAGTCAGGCACGGGTTCTGATTTCTCTCTCTAGATCTCTAGAAATCCTACAAGCAGCTCTCACAGAGATTTTGCTTGGTCTTGCTGACCTTATCTTGACTTCCACTGTTCCTGTTAACAGCCATTTCTTAATTACATTACAAAATGAGGAAAGGACAACTTGAAAACGCTCTGCTGTCTTCTTATAGCCTTCTCCTGCTTTGTGGTCCTCCACCATTTTCAGAGTGCTAGGCAGCTGGTTTGAAGAACCCATGGCTGCTGTTTTTTGGGCACTAGGTTAGAGGAGGCTGCGTTTTTATAAAGCTGTGAAACGTGCATCACCTGACCAAGTTGCTTAACTGCTAACAATAACAGTAATTTTGACCAGGAGTTTTAAAACTTTTACATGCCACTGTAAGCCTTAAAATGGAGTCTGTCTGTTTTTCCATCTGTTCAATATCCACTTTTTGGGTAGCCCAACCACAGCTTCACAAACATTGTTCAGAGAGGTCACTGTTTTCCTTCCTCGTAAATCTCCCTTTTTAGAAGTTTTCAATATGGTTTAGGTCCGGTGAGGAAGAGGCCATGACATTATTCTTCCATCTTTATGATCTTTACTGGTAGATGAGCAGTGGAGACTTCAATGTTGTGATGAAGCATTGTCCTGCATAAAACTCAAGGTTTACTTGAAAAATGCAGATTGTGTCCTGTACCACTAATTGAAGAAAGTGTCTTTTACCCATTGGCAGTTGATTTGGGAGTTGATTGATTTTCAGTCCATCTTCAACCTGAAAAGAACCAACTAGCTCAACTTTAATAATCCCAGCCAATAACAGTACCCCACCTTCATCTTGCTGAGGTCTGAGTCGAAATGGACGTCTGTACCTGTTTCATACCATAGCAATTTCCTTTTCTGGTTCAACCACGGTTCCCAAACAACTCGCTCACTACCTTCAGGTTATATTTGACACAGAACTGTCCTTTATTACCTGTATTCAATCAATCACACGCATTTGTCACCTACGTCCTAAACACATCTCTATAATCCAAACTTTTTTCACCTTTGAAACTGCAAAAACCTTTACTGTCGCTATTAAGCCATGTGCACATGTTAAATACTGAGGTTTTTTTACCTCAGGTTTTGTAAGCCAAAACCAAGAGTGGGTAAAAATGCAGAAATGGTGCACGTGTTTCTATTACAATTTTCCTCTAATAATAATCTTTATTTCTATTCTATAGCGCCAACCTATTTCGCAGCACTTTACAATTCAGAGGTTCATATACACGCAAGCATCAGTTAAATAAGTTACAATCTACAATGAGGTGGGATGGAGGGGACAAGGTACTTGTGCTTATTTATGATGACAATCCAGCCATTTCAAAGAAATGGGGGACAGATAAAGGCTGCATGAACCAATCATCATCCACTGATTGCTTCCACTCCTGATTTTGTCCTACAAATACTCAGGTAAAAAAATAAATCACCAAATACTCAACATGTGCACGTGGCCTTATTCGTTATTCCATCCTTAATGCGGCAGCAAGGGTCATATTTCTGTCCAGCTGCTACACCGATGCCCCCACCCTGTCCCAGTCATTGCACTTTTCAGCCATCCATTACAGCAGGGGTGGGGAACCTCCGGCCCGCGGGCCGTATACGGCCCGTGACGACTTTTTATGCGGCCCCAGGCACATACCCAGGGACCGCTGTGCTCTGGCAGCAGCCGCGCTTTTCACGGCTGCCGGCCCTTTAAATCTCACTGCCTGATGCCTTGAGGGTAGATGCTAGAATGTACGGGCTCTATCCAGATCCTGACTTCCAGGACCTGACTGCAGCCCATACATTCTAGGCTTAACCCCGGCCTGTGCTAGTGTGCTCTGGTGGGCGGGGTAAGCAGCACGCTGCGATATGTCACAGAAGAGCTGCAGCAGATTTACCAGCCTCCCGGACCTGCTGTGTGTGTGACTCCTCCTCCCCCTCACTGTGAGTACGCAACCCATCGCTGCCGGCCCCCCGCTAAGTGCTGTGTACTCCCTCGTGCTGTGTGTACCCCTCAATGCTGTGTACCCCTAATGCTGTGTGTATCCCCTAATGCTGTGTGTATCCCCTAATGCTGTGTGTATCCCCTAATGCTGTGTGTACCCCCTAATGCTGTGTGTACCCCCTAATGCTGTGTGTACCCCCTAATGCAGTGTGTACCCCCTAATGTTGAGTACACCCCTAGTACAGTGTGTACCCCCTAGTACTGTGTGTGCTCCCCTAGTGCTGTCTGTACCCCTTGGGTGATGTCTATGCCCCCCCAGTGCTGTCCGCACCACCTAATGCTGTCCATGCTGCCACCAGTGCTGTCCATCCCACGGTCAGTGCTGTCTGTGCCTCCCAGTGCTGTGTGTCACCCCTCAGTACTATGTACCCCCCAGTGCTCTGAACTTGCTACTGCTGTCTGTACCCTCCCACTGCTTTCTATGCCCCCCAGTCTGTGCCCTCCTGTTGATGTCTATGCTCCCCCAGACTTCTCTGTGTCTCCCTAGTGATGCCACCTAGTGCAGTCCGTGCCGCCACCTAGTGCAGTCCGTGCCGCCACCTAGTGCAGTCCGTGCCGCCACCTAGTGCAGTCCGTGCCGCCACCTAGTGCAGTCCGTGCCGCCACCTAGTGCAGTCCGTGCCGCCACCTAGTGAAGTCCGTGCCGCCACCTAGTGCAGTCCGTGCCGCCACCTAGTTCAGTCCGTGCCGCCTCCTAGTGCAGTCCGTGCCGCCTCCTAGTGCAGTCCGTGCCGCCTCCTAGTGCAGTCCGTGCCGCCTCCTAGTGCAGTCCGTGCCGCCTCCTAGTGCAGTCCGTGCCGCCTCCTAGTGCAGTCCGTGCCGCCTCCTAGTGCAGTCCGTGCCGCCTCCTAGTGCAGTCCGTGCCGCCTCCTAGTGCAGTCCGTGCCGCCTCCTAGTGCAGTCCGTGCCGCCACCTAGTGCAGTCCGTGCCGCCACCTAGTGCAGTCCGTGCCGCCACCTAGTGCAGTCCGTGCCGCCTCCTAGTGCAGTCCGTGCCGCCTCCTAGTGCAGTCCGTGCCGCCTCCTAGTGCAGTCCGTGCCGCCTCCTAGTGCAGTCCGTGCCGCCTCCTAGTGCAGTCCGTGCCGCCTCCTAGTGCAGTCCGTGCCGCCTCCTAGTGCAGTCCGTGCCGCCTCCTAGTGCAGTCCGTGCCGCCTCCTAGTGCAGTCCGTGCCGCCTCCTAGTGCAGTCCGTGCCGCCTCCTAGTGCAGTCCGTGCCGCCTCCTAGTGCAGTCCGTGCCGCCTCCTAGTGCAGTCCGTGCCGCCTCCTAGTGCAGTCCGTGCCGCCACCTAGTGCAGTCCGTGCCGCCACCTAGTGCAGTCCGTGCCGCCACCTAGTGCAGTCCGTGCCGCCACCTAGTGCTGTCCGTGCCGCCACCTAGTGCTGTCCGTGCCGCCACCTAGTGCTGTCCGTGCCACAGCCAATGCTGTCCATGCCCCCCTACTGATGTATATGCCCCAGCCCCCTCCTGTGATGTGTACTCACAGTGTCTCCTGTAATTTATGCACCCCAGCCCCTCCTGTGATCTATATGCCCCCAGCTTCTCCAGACCGAGACAAACCTGGAAAAGCAGCTGTGAGAAACAAGATGATCAATATCACCAAACATCACAGTCACACCAAACAGAAGCAGCTCCTGCCTCCACAGTAGGGGTGAGTTAATTAATCGTTTGACCAAATATAGCTGGGTTATTTTTCAAGTTGATAATGTTGTGCGGCCCCCAAAGGTTAGTAGGAAATTCCAAATGGCCCCCGGCAGTAAAAAGGTTCCCCACCCCTGCATTACAGGATACAATATAAACTTATCTCTCTCACTCACAAAGCTCTCCATAGTTCTGCACCACCATACATCTCCTCCCTCATCTCTATCACCTCACCCATGCACTCCCTTCTGCTACTGATCTAAAACTAGCATCCTCCATAATCCAAATCTCTCACTTCTGTCTCCAAGACTTCTCTCATACTGCACTTGTTTTCGGGAATGCTCTACCCAAGAGAATCTGGATAATTACCACTATGCAAATTTTGAAATGTGCCCTAAGGCCCCCTTCACACGTCCGTGAAAAAACACGCACGTGTGTTACGTCCGTTTTTCGGGTCCGTTTTCCGTTTTTGTGTCCTTTATTTGTGTCCGTGTGCCATCTGTGTGAATGCCGTATGCTAGCCGTGTGTGCGTGTTGGTTGTCCGTTTATGTGTGAGAGAAATAACTGACATGTGTATGTGTTGTCCGTGTGAATTTATGCATGTTTGTGATGCACAATGTCGTAGATACATACCCGCTGACAGCAGACAGAGTCGCTCGTAGAGAATGGACCGGGGTGAACTTCACCCGACTTCATTGTCATACCGTGGCTCTGTCTGTGTCACGTCCTGATTAGCGGTCACCCGTGAAGGACTCACCGGTGACCGCTAATCACCAGAGTGACTGAATGGAGTACCCCTCTTGCATACTCAGTGGTGGCCGCGATTAACCTCAGTGACAGCTCAGCTGATCGCGCTACTCACCTCATTTGCTGCGTGGAGCTGACAGGAGTGGCGGTGTATTCTGCTGCTCCTGTCACCTTCATGCAGCAGAGCTGGATGCGACGCTGGAGGTCCGTGGATTACGTCGGACATGGAGGGCTTTGTTGGGGTTAATAAATTGTTGACGAGGGAATTTGTTAGTGTTTTTTATTTCTAATAAAGGATTTTTCGGGTGTGTCTGTTTTTTAACTGTAACTTACAGATTAATCATGGAAGGTATCTCGGGGAGATGCCTGACATGATTAATCTAGGATTTAGTGGCAGCTATGGGCTGCCATTAACTCCTTATTACCGCGATTTCCAACGCACCAGGCCAATCGGGAAGAGCCGGGTAGAGTCCCAGAACAGTCGCATCTAATGGATGCGGGCATTCTGGGCGGCTGCTGGCTGATATTGTTAGGCTGGGGGGCTCCCCATAACGTGGAGCTCCCCATCCTGACAATACCAGCCTTCAGCCGTGTGACTTTACCCTGGCTGGTATCAAAATGGGGGGGGACCGCATGTCGTTTTTTTAAAATTATTTATTTATTTTTTAAACTGCACAGTATAGTCCCCCCCCCCGGCGGCTGTGATTGGTTGCAGTGAGACAGCTGTCAATCAGTGTGGGGGCGTGTCTAACTGCAACCAATCATAGGCTCCGGTGGGCGGGGAAAGCAGGGAATATAATCAGCGGCCGGCTTTTTCAAAAGAGGAAAAGCCGCCGGAGTTTAGAGAACAGCCGTGCAGTGCCGCGCCGGTGATCGGGAATCGGTAAGTATGAGAGAGGAGGGAGACTGACCGACAGACAGCGAGAGAGGAACAAACAAGAGAGAGAGAGACCGACAGACAGACAGAGAGACCGACCGACGGACTGAGGGAGATTGACGACATAGACAGGAAAAGAAAATATGACCGACATCGCTAGAAAAAAAGTACAAAACGTACACGGAGCATACAGGGATGCATCCGTGTCACGTATTGTGCGCACATAACCATTGACTTTCATGGTGTCCGCGTGTGCATTTTCCGTGCAGAAAACGGACATGCTTCCATGCAAAACGGAAACACATACGGATCACGGACACGGACACACGGACATTATGAAATAACGCACGTGTTCCCTCAAACATAGATTAACATTGGTGCACGTTTGGCCGTGTCTCCGGTACATACGGAAACGGACCAAACACGCACGTGTTTCACGGACGTGTGAAGGGGGCCTAAAACAGTATCCCAGACAACCTGATTAATATTGCCAATGCACCAGAGCAAGCACGAAGAGACGGGGCAACACACCAGATCTGGAGCAACTAATGAATGCGCCAATTCTGAGGCTGCTGCAGACTGCTATTTTTAGGCTTGAGTAAAAACACCATGGTCCTTCCAAGTTTGATATTACTGCTGCAGCTTTCTGCTTTACGTTGTCTGGTTATCAAAATTACAGGGGGCCCCACTCCATTTTTTAAAATTATTTATATATTAAACCAGCCTAAAAAACACCCTCTAGTGCAGGGGTGGGCAATTCATTTTCCCATGGGGCCGCATGAGAAATTGGGATGATTTTAGAGGGCCAGACTAATATAATAAACTCAGTTCTACCCAATACTGTATATAGCATATATACTAACCCTCCATAAACAAACAGTAAGTTAAACAATACAAAGATTCAATGAAAATATGGAGGTCAGTAGGAGCATACATACTGGCCCTGGTGGCCAGTAGGGAGCATACATACTGGCCCTGGTAGCCAGTGGGGAGCATACATACTGGCCCTGGTAGCCAGTGGGGAGCATACATACTGGCCATGGTGGCCAGTGGGGAGCATACATACTGGCCATGGTGGCCAGTGGGGAGCATACATACTGGCCCTGGTGGCCAGTGGGGAGCATACATACTGGCCCTGGTGGCCAGTGGGGAGCATACATACTGGCCCTGGTGGCCAGTGGGGAGCATACATACTGGCCCTGCTGGCCAGTGGGGAGCAAACATACTGGCCCTGGTGGCCAGTGGGGAGCATACATACTGGCCGTGGTAGCCAGTGGGGAGCATACATACTGGCCCTGGTGGCCAGTGGGGAGCATACATACTGGCCCTGGTGGTGAGTGGGGAGCATACATACTGGCCCTGGTGGCCAGTGGGGAGCATACATACTGGCCCTGGTGGCCAGTGGGGAGCATACATACTGGCCCTGGTGGTGAGTGGGGAGCATACATACTGGCCCTGGTGGCCAGTGGGGAGCATACATACTGGCCCTGGTGGCCAGTGGAGAGCATACATACTGGCCCTGGGGGCGCTGAGGGCACAGGTCGGCAGCACTGCAGCAGCAGAGCCTGAGGGCTCCTCTGGCTGCCTTCTCTGAGTCCCCTGTGTGTCTGCTTCTTCTATTGCAGGCACAGGGGGACCTGAGAAGACACAAGTGCTGCTCCCCTGCTCTCCCTCCTGCATGCAGTCTGATCTCTCCCTGCTGCTACTGGTGCACTTACCTCAGTTGCAGAACAGACGTTTTTGAAGTGGCCTGTGCAGATGAGCCGGTCACATGTGAGCATCCTGGGAAGAAGGGGCAGGCATGGGGGGCGTGGCCAGCATCAACAGCAGCAGGAGGGGATAAGGAAGGCATCCGAGGAGTGTGTGTGTCCAGCATTTAGAGGGGGCGTGGACGACAGCAAAAGGGGCGTGGCTAGCAGCATAGACGCCATGGAAGGCATCCAGAGACTGTGACCAGCATCCAGAGGGGGCATAACTGGCAGCAAGAGGGGGCATGACCGGCAGAGTGGGGGTGTGGCAGCTGCTTCTCACTGCACTGCGGGATACATAGCTGCCGACAGTGAGAGCGGGGCTGAGGTATAAAATCGTAGATCAGGCCACACCTCCAACTCGGAGCTAAGACGAGCGGGCCGGTCACAGACAATAGGCGGGCCGCATTCGGCCCGCGGGCCGCCCCTTGCCCAGGTCTGCTCTAGTGCCATATGAAATTCAATAAAGGGTGTGTGACCCCTGGCTAGTCCGTGGGCGTGCCCATCTGCCTGACTCCGCCCACCTGGTGTGTCTGTCTGAACCCGAGGGAAGAAATCAGGTCTCACTGGGGATGACTGCTGTGAACTGCTTGGGGTGGGGGTGTGTGTGTGTTGTTACCTGTGACCCCTGGCTAGTCCAGGGCATCACATTTCCCCTTGGTGAAATGCAGACCGTCCGCAGGCTGCCCGTCCATCACCGGTTTTATTTTTCAAACTGCAAAAAGATAAAACAAGCATATTTAGAAATCTTCCCTTAACGAGAGGCACATTACTTCAACTTTAAACTGTTCTGCCACCCCACCCCCACCTGCTGTGCAGATGGCCTCCTCCGGGAACTTGAGGACGTTCAACAGGGGTGACAGTCCATAAAACAGTCAACTTTTTAACTTGTGGGTAGCCGTCCATGTTCTGCTACCGTCGTTGTTGCTGCCGTCGCTCCCGGTACGGGGCACGGGTCCCGTGCTCAGCCTTTTGCGTAAGAGCCAGGCCTACTCGGATACCCTCGGCGCCGGCTGCAACCGGCCTCGCTAACTGCCGAGGGCTCCATCTCTCACTGGCCTGCTCCTATCTGCAGGTGCACTCCGGCTGCTCCACAGCCGGGGCGGGGTACCTGGGAGCGGCTGGCACCGCATCTGTGGCAGACTTCCAATCGGGTGTCACCTCCGCTGTGGCCGGGCGGACTGCCAGAGCCGACGTCATCACCGTTGCGGCCGGGCGGACTGCCAGGGCCGGGTGAGATGTCATCAGGGTTGCGGCTACTGCTTCCAGGAACCAGACGGATGCAGAGTCCTGGCGTCCCTGCTCTTTATACTCTCGGTTACATGAGGCAGGCCTTCAGCCGCCCCCCCTTGGTTCTTTCTAGCACTTTTCTCTTCAGGGGCGGGGCTTCACTTTCGCGCCTTCCGTGCTCGGTGAAGACGCTCGAGCGGGAAATCTTCACGCCAAAGATGGCGGAACTTCAAGTTTTTCGGCCTGACGCCGCCGGCGGGGACTGCAAAGCGCACTTCTACCGGTAGGTAGATTGGTTCTATCCTGTTCGTGACGCCAAGTGTGTCGCCCCGGGATAAGGGGTACTCAGATCTGGGCCACGGGGTCACTTCTGTGGGTATCACGGTGGTGTGACCCGGTCTGTGATCCCAGGCTCCACAGTAAGAAGGGGATTAAGTAAGGGAGATTGTCCGTGACGCCACCCGTGGTGTGCGGTGAGGTAACGGAGCACCGCCGCTGCCGGTTAATGGATCCCGGGGATGGTGGTGGGCAGCAAGGTGGTGATTTCCCTCCACGGGTAGGTTGTTGGTGTCCCAGGACCCCGGTGAGGTGGTGCAGGGAGGAGATGGAGACCGTCTGAGAGCTGTGCGCCCGGTTGGACCGGGGGATGTTGTACTCACAGTTCGTTTTGCAAGAAAATTCACACAGAGTCAGGAATTAAGCAGAAATTGCCGGAGTCCGCAGCCTTCGGTACGGAGGGTGTTTAAGTCCCACACACGGTGCAGCAGACCCCTGTTCTTTCCCTGCAGCCAGGTGCCTCTTTCTCCACTCTTTCTTTCCTCCTCGGCCGGGAACGGGGAGTCCACTCCCCTGCAGTGATCCGGGATCTCTTTCGATACCGGCGGGCCACTACCCTGCCCCGGTCACCTCAAGTCCCTTCCTCACTAACAGCCTGTCCTGGCCCTTTTGGAGCACGCTTCTGTAGCAGCCCGGGAGCTACAACTCCGGGCTCCTCACCTCTCACTTGCACTTCCCTAACTCATCTGACTTCCTTTTCCCGCCTCCAGGACTGTGAACTCCTCAGTGGGTGGGGCCAACCGCCTGGCTCCACCCCACCTGGTGTGGACATCAGCCCCTGGAGGGAGACAACAAGGATTTTGTGTCTGGCTGATGTGCCTGTCTCGGGGTGGGGGTGTGTGTTGCAGTACCTGTGACGACCTGGCTAGTCCAGGGCGCCACAGGTGCAATTGTATGCCTGCTAAAATCTAAGCTATCCCTCCTATGTCAACTCTCCCTGAATTGCAGTGTGCCGTGCATCGCGTCCCCGGGTCTCATATAAGACCTGATGATGCCATGAGGCAGCCAATCACAATAATGTAAGTAGCCAATATGGCACTATGGCAGTACTGTGATTTGTAGGCAATCCCCCACATACACACGTCATACACTCACGGCTCAGCACGTCATACACACACGGCTCTGCTCCACACACGTCATATGCATGACTCTGCTCCGCAGACATCATACATGCACAGCTCCACTCCATACATATTGTACACGCACGACACTGCTGAATACACAGTGTACACATGGCTCCACTCTGTATACACGTCGTACACACAACGTTTTTCTCTGCACACACACGGCTCTGTGCCGTACACATTGAACACACACGGCTCCAAATGCATATACAGTACAGACCAAAAGTTTAAACACACCTTTTCATTCAAAGAGTTTTCTTTATTTTCATGACTCTGAAAATTGTAGATTCACATTGAAGGCATCAAAACTATGAATTAACATGTGTGGAATTAAATACTTAACAAAAAAGTGTGAAACAACTGAAAATATGTCTTATATTCTAGGTTCTTCAAAGTAGCCACCTTTTGCTTTGATTACTGCTTTACAGACTCTTGGCATTCTCTTGATGACCTTCAAAAGATACTCACCGGAAATGGTCTTCCAACAGTCTTGAAGGAGTTCCCAGAGATGCTTAGCACTTGTTGGTCCTTTTGCCTTCACACTGCAGTCCAGCTCACCCCAAACCATTTTGACTGGGTTTAGGTCTGGTGACTGTGGAGGCCAGGTCATCTGGCGTAGCACCCCATCACTCTCCTTCTTAGTCAAATAGCCCTTACACAGCCTGGAGGTGTGTTTGGGGTCATT
This sequence comes from Anomaloglossus baeobatrachus, assembly GCF_048569485.1. Taxonomy (NCBI): domain Eukaryota; kingdom Metazoa; phylum Chordata; class Amphibia; order Anura; family Aromobatidae; genus Anomaloglossus; species Anomaloglossus baeobatrachus. The sequence goes on from NC_134357.1 coordinate 558,974,965, forward strand.
GTCCTGTTGAAAAATAAATGATGGTCCAACTAAACGCAAACCGGATGGAATAGCACGCCGCTGCAAGATGCTGTGGTAGCCATGCTGGCTCAGTATGCATTCAATTTTGAATATATCCCCAACAGTGTCACCAGAAAAGCACCCCCACACCATCACAACTGCTCCTCCATGCTTCACGGTGGGAACCAGGCATGTCGAGTCCATTCGTTCACCTTTTCTGCATCACATAAAGACACGGTGGTTGGATCCAAAGATCTCAAATTTGGACTCATCAGACCAAAGCACAGATTTCCACTCGTCTAATGTCCATTCCTTGTGGCCAAAACAAGTCTCTTCTGCTTGTTGACTGTCCTTAGCAGTGGTTTCCTAGCAGCTATTTTACCATGAAGGCCTGCTGCACAAAGTCTCCTCTTAACAGTTGTTCTAGAGATGTGTCTGCTACTAGAACTCTGTGTGGCATTGACCTGGTCTCTAATCTGAGCTGCTGTTAACCTACGATTTCTGAGGCTGGTGACTCGGATAAACTTATCCTCCACAGCAGAGGTGACTCTTGGTCTTCGTTTCCTGGGGCGGTCCTCATGTGAGCCAGTTTCTTTGTAGCGCTTGATGGTTTTTGCCACTGCACTTGGGGACACTTTCAAAGTAATTATGGCCAGTCGTTTTTCTTTACTTAGCTGCTTTTTTCTTGCCATAATACAAATTCTAACAGTCTATTCTGTAGGACTATCAGCTGTGTATCCACCAGACTTCTGCACAACACAACTGATGGCCCCAACACCATTTATAAGGCAAGAAATCCCACTTATTAAACCTGACAGGGCACACCTGTGAAGTGAAAACCATTTCCGGAGACTACCTCTTGAAGCTCATCAAGAGAATGCCAAGAGTGTGCAAAGCAGTAATCAAAGCAAAAGGTGGCTAGTTTGAAGAACCTAGAATATAAGACATATTTTCAGTTATTTCACACTTTTTTGTTAAGTATTTTATTCCACATGTGTTAAATCATAGTTTTGATGCCTTCAATGTGAATCTACAATTTTCAGTCATGAAAATAAAACTCTTTGAATGAGAAGGTGTGTCCAAATGTTTGGTTTGGACTGTACATTGTAAACATACGGCTCCGCTCCGTACACCTCGTACACACACGGCTCCGCTCCGTACACCTCGTACACACACGGCTCCGCTCCGTACACCTCGTACACACACGGCTCCGCTCCGTACACCTCGTACACACACGTCCGCTCCGTACACCTCGTACACACACGGCTCCGCTCCGTACACCTCGTACACACACGGCTCCGCTCCGTACACCTCGTACACACACGGCTCCGCTCCGTACACCTCGTACACACACGGCTCCGCTCCGTACACCTCGTACACACACGGCTCCGCTCCGTACACCTTGTACACACGCGGCTCTGCACCGTACACCTCGTACACACACGGCTCTGCTCCGTACACCTCGTACACACACGGCTCTGCTCCGTACACCTCGTACACACTCAGCTCTGCTACATCCACACTGTAAATCCCTCCTGACCCCACACATAACCTTCCCCTCATCCAGCACCATGACACCCAGCACAGCAGAGTCCTGCATACACTGAGGAGCTGATCATGTGACCCCTGACTCCTCCCCTCCATGTGACATCATCACAGGTCCTGGAAGCACAGAGCAGCCATATATCTAGTGTGCGGCTCTGCAGGTGGAGGTGTGTGGAGAGTCCCCATTACTGGGCTCAGGCTCCATACACATTAGATGCTGGGGGAGAACAGTCGTTGGCTCGGTGGTTTCTCCCGTATACAGGGACGCTCGGCTGTCGGCTCCTGTGTTCTGTATTCGTTGCTGTTTTTCTGCTGGAGGTAAAAGATCCGAGTGTGGAGAATCCGACAGACCGGACCCTTCCCCCGACATCCTCTGCTGTGGAGAGTGCACAGGGGGCGCAGCAGGCGGATTAGTGCGGTTGTGTTGTTCTCGGGCTGATGCTCCTGTGTTTCCTTCAGTATCTGATGACATCACTGCAGCTACATCATTGGTCACAGCGGTGATGTCACTATGTATGACACGTGATCACTTTTGCCATCGATTGACTGTAACTCATGTGACGGTGACATCACTGTGACCTCAATCACTGAGGATCCGTCCTGACCAGATATTAACCTTATATTTCCCTCCACACACAATCTACACCTTCTGTCTCCTCATATGTTTCCCCTTATTATCTCCAGTAATTGTATTATTACAGCGGATTCTCTATGATGTTACATCGTCATCTTCTCCCCATTCAGGTCCCTACAATATCGGATCCTCTCAGTGGAGATCTTCTATAGAAGAGAATTCTCCTGATTGCCCCGTGAAGGATGGATATGGACAGGGACAAGATGGCGGAGAGGATATTACACCTCACCCTAGAGATCCTCTTCCGGCTTACTGGAGAGGTGAGAGATTCTGATGACGTCACATTACACCATTCTTATCTATGGGAATAACAGATGGACAGAACTGGAGAGGTGAGGACTCTGGAAATGTCTGGAGTGAGATTTATTACTGTGTCTCTCCATAACCAGGATTACACAGTAGTGAAGAAGACCTCTAGTGAGCGCTGTCAGGCCCCTGTGTCTGAGGGATGGGGAAGACCCCTGAGCCCAATCACGGGGCCTCCACCTCACCCCCCGATACATGAGGACATCAATGACCAGAAGATCCTAGAACTCACCTACAAGATGATTGAGCTGCTGACTGGAGAGGTGACACTGCTGGGAATGCTGGGACATTATACAGTAACGCTATGAAGGGATCGGGGGTGACGGTATCATTGTATGTGTCAGGTTCCTATAAGGTGTCAGGACGTCACCGTCTATTTCTCCATGGAGGAGTGGGAGTATTTAGAAGGACACAAAGATCTGTACAAGGACGTCATGATGGAGGATCCCCAGCCCCTCACATCACCAGGTAATAGACAGGACTAAATACACACGGCCTATAATTATCTGTATGTAAGGAATGAATTCAGTCCCTGTATGTGTCTCCTCCAGTTCTATCCAGTAAGAGGACAACACCAGAGAGATGTCCCCGTCCTCTTCTCCCACAGGACTGTAAACAAGAAGATCCCGATGTTCCTCAGGATCATCAGGTAGATGGAGAGAAGGGGCCATGAAATCTCCTATGATGTGTAGACGGCTGTGAAGGTCTTGTGCTCAGTCTTGTTTTATCCTCCAGTATTATATGTTTATACTTGTGTAATGAGAGCGGTGGAGATGACAGGATTAGAGCTGATCATAGATGGGACTTCTCCATCTGTCTATGACTTTTACAATATTTGTTTCAGGGTGAAGATCTGCCCCATATTAATACTACAGAGACATATGTGAGGGGTGATGAGCGGAGTAAAGAGGAGATTCCTACAGATAACCGCCCAGGTGAGTAGTGACCACTAAATGCAGAGAAGTCACAGATTCTTCTCATTCAGCAGCTGCTACAATGTGGGACTAAGAAGAAGGAACAAAATGTATCCTAAAAATAAGGTGTAAAAAGATTCCCGTACATCCTAGACACAGGGAATGTGCAGTTTATTGTTTTTGTCTTTATTAATGACCTTGTGGATGGGATTGATAGTAAAATGTCAGTCTTTCTGGACGACACCAAACTATGTACAGTGCTGGCCAAAATTATTGGCACCCCTGCAATTCTGTCAGATAATACTCAGTTTCTTGTTGAAAATGATTGCAATCACAAATTCTTTGGTATTATTAACTTCATTTATTTTGCTTCCAATGAAAAAACACAAAAGCGAATGAAACAAAAATCAAATCATTGATCATTTCACACAAAACTCCAAAAATGGGCTAGACAAAAGTATTGGCACCCTTAGCCTAATACTTGGTTGCACAAACTTTAGCCAAAATAACTGCGAACAACCGCTTCCGGTAACCATCAGTGAGTTTCTTACAATGCTCTGCTGGAATTTTATAACATTCTTCTTTGGCAAACTGCTCCAGGTCCCTGTGATTTGTGCCTTCTCCAAACTACCATTTTGAGATCTCTCCACAGGTGTTCTATGGGATTCAGGTCTGGACTCATTGCTGGCCACTTTAGTAGTCTCCAGTGCTTTCTCTTAAACCATTTTCTAGTGCTTTTTGAAGTGTGTTTTGTGTCATTGTCCTGCTGGAAGACCCATGACCTCTGAGGGAGGCCCAGCTTTCTCACACTGGGCCCTACATTGTGCTGCAAAATTTGTTGTTAGTCTTCAGACTTCATAATGCCATGCACACGGTCAAGCAGTCCAGTGCCAGAGGCAGCAAAGCAACCCCAAAACATCAGGGGACCTCCGCCATGTTTGACTGTAGGGACCGTGTTCTTTTCTTTGAATGCCTCTTTTTTTCCTGTAAACTCTTATGTTGATGGCTTTTCCCAAAAAGCTCTACTTTTGTCTCATCTGACCAGAGAACATTCTTCCAAAACGTTTTAGGCTTTCTCAGGTAAGTTTTGGCAAACTCCAGCCTGTCTTTTTTTTATGTCTCGGGGTAAGAAGTGGGGTCTTCCTGGGTATCCTACCATACAGTCCCTTTTCATTCAGACGCCGACGGATAGTACGGGTTGACACTGTTGTACCTTCGGACTGCAGGGCAGCTTGAACTTGTTTGGATGTTAGTCGAGGCTCTTTATCCACCATCCGCACAATCTTGCGTTGAAATCTCTCATCAATTTTTCTTTTCCTTCCACATCTAGGGAGGTTAGCCACAGTGCCATGGGCTTTAAACTTCTTGATGACACTGCGCACCGTAGACACAGGAACTTTCAGGTCTTTGGAGATGGACTTGTAGCCTTGAAATTGCTCATGCTTCCTCACAATTTGGATTCTCAAGTCCTCAGACAGTTCTTTGGTCTTCTTTCTTTTCTCCATGCTCAATGTGGTATACACAAGGACACAGGACAGAGGTTGAGTCAACTTTAATCCATGTCAACTGGCTGCAAGTGTGATTTTAATTTTTTTCTTTTTTTCATTGAAGACAAATTAAATGAAGATAATAATACTAAAGAATTTGTGATTGAAATCATTTTCAAGAAGAAACTGAGTATTATCTGACAGAATTGCAGGGGTGCCAATACTTTTGGCCAGCACTGTAGGATATTGAAAACTGACCTTGTTAGTACAATATTACAAAACGATTTGGTTAAGAAGTCTATATCGGCAGACACTTGGCAAATGAGATTTATTGTTTAGAAATGTAGAATGATACACCTAGGACGGAGTAATCCTATAGCTGTTTATAAATTAAATGGAATAAAACTCGGGAGTACAGAACAGGAGAAGGACTTGGGGATTCTGGTAACAAGTAAGCAGAGAAGCAGCACTCAATGTCAAGCAGCAGCTGCAAAAACAAACAAGATTTTAGCATGTATAAAACGTTAGATTAGATCCCGTGATCCCAACGTATTGTTACCCCTTTATAAATTACCTGTAAGGCCACATCTGGAATATGAAGAAATGGTTAATCTCCTGCACCGCCACAAAGACCAAACAGTATAAGGTAGATTATGATTTATTGGTCAACGCATTGCAAAGTCATTAAGACTTGTCCTGTTGAAGTCTTGATGACTTTAAAACACGTTGACGATTAAATCTTGTTCTACCTTATACCGTGTGGACTTTGACGGCGCGGAGATTAACCCTTTCTTCATTTTCATTGTTTGATTTCCACATGGATTTCTGCAACGGCCTACAGGCATTTGTGGTGGTTGTGACCTATATGAGGTGAGCCCCTCTAAGTATTTCCTCATAATTTGCATTCAATAATACCCTATTTGCGTGATTTTCTTTCCAACTTCACTTTGCACATGTGGAATATGGGATGCAATTTTTGACTCCACGTTAGAAAAATGATATTCAGAACTTAAGGCTGTTTTATACCCAGTGTGAGACTGTGACCGGGGTTATCTATGACGGCCGGTATGTCTCGCCCCGGTTGTGCTCACTCCATGATAGAAAGTAGATCCACTCTAGGGTTAATGCTGTTTCCCTACAGGCTGAAGGAAGGGTTAAATAGAATCAGGAACAAGGGCAGGTGTGCCGGGTGTGGGGAAGTGAACAGAACTTCCTGAGCTCTCTGCTGGAGAGGCACATGTATTTTGTTATGGACTTTTGTTTGGACATTAAAACCGTGTGCTGTGAACCTTAATGCCTGGATCCCGTGTCTTCTGCTGCGCAGCCGACCGTGCTACCTCACATATGGTGGAGAATGCGGGCATGACAGCCGGTGAGGTGTAGCATCCATCCCTGGTGACCCAGCTGCGCATGTCCTGGATTCGAGCGGCTATACTACAGCCCAAACCCGGCGACGCCATGGAGGACATACTAAAGCATTTGGCTCAGGCTAATGCACAGCAGCAACAGACCAATGCACACCTGCTCCAATCCTTGCAAGTGCAGGAAAAAAAACTCCAAGAACAGATGGATCAGGCCAATGCACGTCAGCAGCAAGCCTTGCAATTGCAGGAAAAAAGGCACCAAGAACAGATGGTGCTCCTGGCCAAGTCGATCCGTGCCGGACCGGCAGCAACAACCCCGGGACCGGGTGACGACGGCAGCGTCCGGAAAGCGGTGAGACAAGCGTTGCAAAAGATGACCCCGGGTGATGATGTGGAAGCGTTCCTGGCGGTGTTTGAGCGGGTGGCCGAGCGGAAAAAGCTGCCGACCCCCCAGTGGGCTGAGGTATTGTCGCCCTATCTGACGGGGGAACCCCAAAAAGCGTACCTGGACCTCTGTACCGAGTACGCCATTGACTATGTGACCCTGAAAGCCGAAATACTGGCTCGGTTGGGGGTGAATACCTATGTACGGGCTCAGCGGGTAAATCAGTGGTTCTATGAGGAAGCCAAACCCGTACGCTCCCAGGCCTATGACTTGTTGCATCTTGTAAAAAAGTGGTTGCAGCCTGACACTCTGAGCCCGGCGCAAATGGTGGAAAGGGTAGTAGTGGATCGTTTTGTGCGCACTTTACCCGTCACCGTTCAACGGTGGGTAGGACAGGGTGACCCGAGTACCCTGGACCAATTAGTGTCCCTGGTAGAGCGGCATGTGGCTACGCAGGACTTGATACGGGACACTGAGACTTTGCGTACCGCCCGTCGGTCCGGCCCCTCCAAGCCTAGGGCCAAGGACCCACCGCTGACAACGGTGCAGGAGTCCCCTACCGTCCCGTCTGAGGCCGCGGCCGCCATTCCTGAGGTCCGGAAGGTTCTGTACCCTAAACGACAACCCGTCAAGGGGGTTTCCGTCCTCATTAGATGTTGGCGGTGCCAGCGGGTGGGACATATGGAAGCCCAGTGTCCACTCACCACGGAGCCCATGGATTGTGGGGTTACCCGGCGGGGTTCAATGTATGCTCAGGTGGTGTGTACCGCTGACCTGGTCTCCCCAGAGACGGAGCCCCACTTGTGCCAAATACAGGTGAATGGATGTCCGGTTACAGGATTGTTGGATTCCGGAAGCTTAGTGACCCTTGTGCGATCCACCTTGAGGGCTAAAGTAAAGGCCACAGGGCGTACCGTGGGGGTGGTTTGCATACATGGGGACCGCTGCGACTATCCCACGGGGATTGTCACCATCACAGCACCTTGCAGTCAGGTGCAACATGAGGTGGGACTTCTTAACACTCTTCCTTATGACGTGATCCTAGGAAGGGATCTGCCCTATTTTTGGACTTTATGGAAGGGACCCCCTAAGTCCCCTCAGTTATTGGTCAGTCCGGGACCTGAGCCCTACAATCCTGAATCCGGGACGCCTGCCGTAGGGGTCACCATGATAGGGACAGAGTGTGAACCCGATAGGTCACCCCTAGAGGTATTGGCAGGAGAGGCTGAGATGGTCGAGCCCATGCCGGAGTTGGAGGCGTCCCCGGATACGTTTGGGACAGCCCAACTCCAGGACCCTACGTTAATATATGCCCGGAGTCGGGTGACAGTAGTTGACGGGGTGGCACAGCTGCCCGGTGCCCAGGTAAGGTACCCCCATTTCGCTCTTAAGCAGGATTTACTCTACCGGGTAGATGAAATACGGGGCGTGGGGGTAGAACAGTTGGTGGTGCCCCAGCCGCATCGCCGGCGGGTCCTCGACTTGGCTCATAAACACCTGATGAGTGGCCACCTAGGGGTCAAGAAAACGCAGGAGCGAATATTGCAAAGGTTCTATTGGCCCGGGGTCTTTGGGGAGGTAAAACGGTTCTGCGAAACCTGCCCGGAGTGTCAGCTTACCGCACCCCTAACCCATTTTCGCAGTCCGTTGGTACCTTTACCCATTATAGAAGTCCCTTTTGAACGGATAGGGATGGATCTGGTGGGGCCCCTCGTAAAGTCCGCTCGAGGGCACCAACACATCCTAGTGATCGTTGACTATGCCACCCGGTATCCCGAGGCGATACCCCTCAGACATACTGCAGCAAAGCTTATAGCTCGGGAGTTGTTTGCGGTGTTCTGCCGGGTGGGGTTGCCCAAGGAGATCCTTACGGATCAGGGGACCCCATTCATGTCTAAAGTGACCAAAGAGCTATGCCGGCTACTCCAGATCAAGCAGTTGCGTACGTCTGTGTATCATCCTCAAACGGACGGTTTAGTCGAGCGTTTCAATAAAACCCTGAAAACCATGCTCAAAAGGGTGATCTCCAAAGACGGGAAAGACTGGGATATGATGCTTCCCTATTTGATGTTTGCCGTACGAGAGGTGCCACAGGCATCCACGGGGTTTTCGCCTTTTGAATTGTTATACGGGCGACATCCCCGGGGATTGTTGGACCTGGCAAAGGAAACATGGGAGCAAGAGCCCACCCCCCATAAAAGTGTGATTGAACACATTTTGGGTATGCAGAACCGCATAAGCGCGGTCATGCCAATTGTGAAGGAGCATTTACAGGAGGCTCAGGCCGCGCAAAGCGGCCGCTACAATAGACAAGCCACCATGCGGACCTTTAAACCCGGGGATCGGGTGTTGGTATTAATCCCCACGGCAGAGAGTAAATTCCTGGCTCAGTGGCAAGGCCCCTACGAGATAAAGGAAAGAGTCGGGGTGGTTAACTATAAAGTATTGCAGCCCCGTAGGCGGAAACCTGAACAAATATACCATGTCAACCTATTAAAACCTTGGCAGGAACGGGAAAGCCTGATGGCTGTTTTTTCCCC